>NC_142760.1:11505567-12146065 GCF_054948205.1 Urtica dioica subsp. dioica | reverse complement strand
CGACAAGGTGAACGGGGGAAGGGTAAAATCGTAAATTTCGCCCTCGGTCGGAATTTCGACTTTCACCGGTGAATTGTAAGCGTAAACGGGCATTTGAACAAGACTCGGAGCGATTTTTGGTGAAATTCCATCGTTTCGGCCTCCGAAAAAAATAATTCGCAAAAAAAGAGGGATGCAACACGAGGACTTCCCAGGAGGTCACCCATCCTAGTACTACTCTCGCCCAAGCACGCTTAACTTCGAAGTTCTGATGGGATCCGGTGCATTAGTGCTGGTATGATCGCATCCGCAAGCATTAGCGCGCATTATCTATATAAGAATCAACGCCGCGACTCCCAAAAGCCATAACTACGTCTTCGGTGCACCAAAAATCACATAAAATATATGAATTCCTAATAACTTTTCGCGATCTTCGCGTTGGGACGGTTTCGGAAGAGTGATCGGCGAAATTCCGACTAGGTGAACGGGGGAAGGGTAAAATCGTAAATTTCGCCCTCGGTCCGGAATTTCGACTTTCACAGGTGAATTGTAAGCGTAAACGGGCATTTGAACAAGACTCGGAGCGATTTTTGGTGAAATTCCATCGTTTCGGCCTCCGAAAAAAAGAATTCGCAAAAAAAGAGTGATGCAACACGAGGACTTCCCAGGAGGTCACCCATCCTAGTACTACTCTCGCCCAAGCACGCTTAACTTCGGAGTTCTGATGGGATCCGGTGCATTAGTGCTGGTATGATCGCATCCGCAAGCATTAGCGCGCATTATCTATATAAGAATCAACGCCGCGACTCCCAAAAGCCATAACTACGTCTTCGGTGCACCAAAAATCACATAAAATATATGAATTCCTAATAACTTTTCGCGATCTTCGCGTTGGGACGGTTTCAGAAGAGTGGTCGGCGAAATTCCGACAAGGTGAACGGGGGAAGGGTAAAATCGTAAATTTCACCCTCGGTCCGGAATTTCGACTTTCACCGGTGAATTGTAAGCGTAAACGGGCATTTGAACAAGACTCGGAGCGATTTTTGGTGAAATTCCATCGTTTCGGCCTCCGAAAAAAATAATTCGCAAAAAAAGAGGGATGCAACACGAGGACTTCCCAGGAGGTCACCCATCCTAGTACTACTCTCGCCAAAGCACGCTTAACTTCGGAGTTCTGATGGGATCCGGTGCATTAGTGCTGGTATGATCGCTTCCGCAAGCATTAGCGCGCATTATCTATATAAGAATCAACGCCGCGACTCCCAAAAGCCATAACTACGTCTTCGGTGCACCAAAAATCACATAAAATATATGAATTCCTAATAACTTTTCGCGATCTTCGCGTTGGGACGGTTTCGGAAGAGTGATCGGCGAAATTCCGACAAGGTGAACGGGGGAAGGGTAAAATCGTAAATTTCACCCTCGGTCAGAATTTCGACTTTCACCGGTGAATTGTAAGCGTAAACGGGCATTTGAACAAGACTCGGAGCGATTTTTGGTGAAATTCCATCGTTTCGGCCTCCGAAAAAAATAATTCGCAAAAAAAGAGGGATGCAACACGAGGACTTCCCAGGAGGTCACCCATCCTAGTACTACTCTCGCCCAAGCACGCTTAACTTCGGAGTTCTGATGGGATCCGGTGCATTAGTGCTGGTATGATCGCATCCGCAAGCATTAGCGCGCATTATCTATATAAGAATCAACGCCGCGACTCCCAAAAGCCATAACTACGTCTTCGGTGCACCAAAAATCACATAAAATATATGAATTCCTAATAACTTTTCGCGATCTTCGCGTTGGGACGGTTTCGGAAGAGTGATCGGCGAAATTCCGACAAGGTGAACGGGGGACGGGTAAAATCGTAAATTTCGCCCTCGGTCCGGAATTTCGACTTTCACCGGTGAATTGTAAGCGTAAACGGGCATTTGAACAAGACTCGGAGCGATTTTTGGTGAAATTCCATCGTTTCGGCCTCCGAAAAAAATAATTCGCAAAAAAAGAGGGATGCAACACGAGGACTTCCCAGGAGGTCACCCATCCTAGTACTACTCTCGCCCAAGCACGCTTAACTTCGGAGTTCTGATGGGATCCGGTGCATTAGTGCTGGTATGATCGCATCCGCAAGCATTAGCGCGCATTATCTATATAAGAATCAACGCCGCGACTCCCAAAAGCCATAACTACGTCTTCGGTGCACCAAAAATCACATAAAATATATGAATTCCTAATAACTTTTCGCGATCTTCGCGTTGGGACGGTTTCGGAAGAGTGATCGGCGAAATTCCGACAAGGTGAACGGGGGAAGGGTAAAATCGTAAATTTCACCCTCGGTCCGGAATTTCGACTTTCACCGGTGAATTGTAAGCGTAAACGGGCATTTGAACAAGACTCGGAGCGATTTTTGGTGAAATTCCATCGTTTCGGCCTCCGAAAAAAATAATTCGCAAAAAAAGAGGGATGCAACACGAGGACTTCCCAGGAGGTCACCCATCCTAGTACTACTCTCGCCCAAGCACGCTTAACTTCGGAGTTCTGATGGGATCCGGTGCATTAGTGCTGGTATGATCGCATCCGCAAGCATTAGCGCGCATTATCTATATAAGAATCAACGCCGCGACTCCCAAAAGCCATAACTACGTCTTCGGTGCACCAAATATCACATAAAATATATGAATTCTTAATAACTTTTCGCGATCTTTGCGTTGGGACGGTTTCGGAAGAGTGATCGGCGAAATTCCGACAAGGTGAACGGGGGAAGGGTAAAATCGTAAATTTCGCCCTCGGTCGGAATTTCGACTTTCACCGGTGAATTGTAAGCGTAAACGGGCATTTGAACAAGACTCGGAGCGATTTTTGGTGAAATTCCATCGTTTCGGCCTCCGAAAAAAATAATTCGCAAAAAAAGAGGGATGCAACACGAGGACTTCCCAGGAGGTCACCCATCCTAGTACTACTCTCGCCCAAGCACGCTTAACTTCGAAGTTCTGATGGGATCCGGTGCATTAGTGCTGGTATGATCGCATCCGCAAGCATTAGCGCGCATTATCTATATAAGAATCAACGCCGCGACTCCCAAAAGCCATAACTACGTCTTCGGTGCACCAAAAATCACATAAAATATATGAATTCCTAATAACTTTTCGTGATCTTCGCGTTGGGACGGTTTCGGAAGAGTGATCGGCGAAATTCCGACTAGGTGAACGGGGGAAGGGTAAAATCGTAAATTTCACCCTCGGTCCGGAATTTCGACTTTCACAGGTGAATTGTAAGCGTAAACGGGCATTTGAACAAGACTCGGAGCGATTTTTGGTGAAATTCCATCGTTTCGGCCTCCGAAAAAAAGAATTCGCAAAAAAAGAGTGATGCAACACGAGGACTTCCCAGGAGGTCACCCATCCTAGTACTACTCTCGCCCAAGCACGCTTATCTTCGGAGTTCTGATGGGATCCGGTGCATTAGTGCTGGTATGATCGCATCCGCAAGCATTAGCGCGCATTATCTATATAAGAATCAACGCCGCGACTCCCAAAAGCCATAACTACGTCTTCGGTGCACCAAAAATCACATAAAATATATGAATTCCTAATAACTTTTCGCGATCTTCGCGTTGGGACGGTTTCAGAAGAGTGGTCGGCGAAATTCCGACAAGGTGAACGGGGGAAGGGTAAAATCGTAAATTTCACCCTCGGTCCGGAATTTCGACTTTCACCGGTGAATTGTAAGCGTAAACGGGCATTTGAACAAGACTCGGAGCGATTTTTGGTGAAATTCCATCGTTTCGGCCTCCGAAAAAAATAATTCGCAAAAAAAGAGGGATGCAACACGAGGACTTCCCAGGAGGTCACCCATCCTAGTACTACTCTCGCCAAAGCACGCTTAACTTCGGAGTTCTGATGGGATCCGGTGCATTAGTGCTGGTATGATCGCTTCCGCAAGCATTAGCGCGCATTATCTATATAAGAATCAACGCCGCGACTCCCAAAAGCCATAACTACGTCTTCGGTGCACCAAAAATCACATAAAATATATGAATTTCTAATAACTTTTCGCGATCTTCGCGTTGGGACGGTTTCGGAAGAGTGATCGGCGAAATTCCGACAAGGTGAACGGGGGAAGGGTAAAATCGTAAATTTCACCCTCGGTCAGAATTTCGACTTTCACCGGTGAATTGTAAGCGTAAACGGGCATTTGAACAAGACTCGGAGCGATTTTTGGTGAAATTCCATCGTTTCGGCCTCCGAAAAAAATAATTCGCAAAAAAAGAGGGATGCAACACGAGGACTTCCCAGGAGGTCACCCATCCTAGTACTACTCTCGCCCAAGCACGCTTAACTTCGGAGTTCTGATGGGATCCGGTGCATTAGTGCTGGTATGATCGCATCCGCAAGCATTAGCGCGCATTATCTATATAAGAATCAACGCCGCGACTCCCAAAAGCCATAACTACGTCTTCGGTGCACCAAAAATCACATAAAATATATGAATTCCTAATAACTTTTCGCGATCTTCGCGTTGGGACGGTTTCGGAAGAGTGATCGGCGAAATTCCGACAAGGTGAACGGAGGACGGGTAAAATCGTAAATTTCGCCCTCGGTCCGGAATTTCGACTTTCACCGGTGAATTGTAAGCGTAAACGGGCATTTGAACAAGACTCGGAGCGATTTTTGGTGAAATTCCATCGTTTCGGCCTCCGAAAAAAATAATTCGCAAAAAAAGAGGGATGCAACACGAGGACTTCCCAGGAGGTCACCCATCCTAGTACTACTCTCGCCCAAGCACGCTTAACTTCGGAGTTCTGATGGGATCCGGTGCATTAGTGCTGGTATGATCGCATCCGCAAGCATTAGCGCGCATTATCTATATAAGAATCAACGCCGCGACTCCCAAAAGCCATAACTACGTCTTCGGTGCACTAAAAATCACATAAAATATATGAATTCCTAATAACTTTTCGCGATCTTCGCGTTGGGACGGTTTCGGAAGAGTGATCGGCGAAATTCCGATAACGTGAACGGGGAAGGGTAAAATCGTAAATTTCGCCCTCGGTCCGGAATTTCGACTTTCACCGGTGAATTGTAAGCGTAAACGGGCATTTGAACAAGGCTCGGAGCGATTTTTGGTGAAATTCCATCGTTTCGGCCTCCGAAAAAAATAATTCGCAAAAAAAGAGGGATGCAACACGAGGACTTCCCAGGAGGTCACCCATCCTAGTACTACTCTCGCCCAAGCACGCTTAACTTCGGAGTTCTGATGGGATCCGGTGCATTAGTGCTGGTATGATCGCATCCGCAAGCATTAGCGCGCATTATCTATATAAGAATCAACGCCGCGACTCCCAAAAGCCATAACTACGTCTTCGGTGCACCAAAAATCACATAAAATATATGAATTCCTAATAACTTTTCGCGATCTTCGCGTTGGGACGGTTTCGGAAGAGTGATCGGCGAAATTCCGACAAGGTGAACGGGGGAAGGGTAAAATCGTAAATTTCACCCTCGGTCCGGAATTTCGACTTTCACCGGTGAATTGTAAGCGTAAACGGGCATTTGAACAAGACTCGGAGCGATTTTTGGTGAAATTCCATCGTTTCGGCCTCCGAAAAAAATAATTCGCAAAAAAAGAGGGATGCAACACGAGGACTTCCCAGGAGGTCACCCATCCTAGTACTACTCTCGCCCAAGCACGCTTAACTTCGGAGTTCTGATGGGATCCGGTGCATTAGTGCTGGTATGATCGCATCCGCAAGCATTAGCGCGCATTATCTATATAAGAATCAACGCCGCGACTCCCAAAAGCCATAACTACGTCTTCGATGCACCAAATATCACATAAAATATATGAATTCTTAATAACTTTTCGCGATCTTCGCGTTGGGACGGTTTCGGAAGAGTGATCGGCGAAATTCCGACAAGGTGAACGGGGGAAGGGTAAAATCGTAAATTTCGCCCTCGGTCGGAATTTCGACTTTCACCGGTGAATTGTAAGCGTAAACGGGCATTTGAACAAGACTCGGAGCGATTTTTGGTGAAATTCCATCGTTTCGGCCTCCGAAAAAAATAATTCGCAAAAAAAGAGGGATGCAACACGAGGACTTCCCAGGAGGTCACCCATCCTAGTACTACTCTCGCCCAAGCACGCTTAACTTCGAAGTTCTGATGGGATCCGGTGCATTAGTGCTGGTATGATCGCATCCGCAATTATTAGCGCGCATTATCTATATAAGAATCAACGCCGCGACTCCCAAAAGCCATAACTACGTCTTCGGTGCATTAAAAATCACATAAAATATATGAATTCCTAATAACTTTTCGCGATCTTCGCGTTGGGACGGTTTCGGAAGAGTGATCGGCGAAATTCCGACTAGGTGAACGGGGGAAGGGTAAAATCGTAAATTTCGCCCTCGGTCCGGAATTTCGGCTTTCACAGGTGAATTGTAAGCGTAAACGGGCATTTGAACAACACTCGGAGCGATTTTTGGTGAAATTCCATCGTTTCGGCCTCCGAAAAAAAGAATTCGCAAAAAAAGAATATTGCAACACGAGGACTTCCCAGGAGGTCACCCATCCTAGTACTACTCTCGCCCAAGCACGCTTAACTTCGGAGTTCTGATGGGATCCGGTGCATTAGTGCTGGTATGATCGCATCCGCAAGCATTAGCGCGCATTATCTATATAAGAATCAACGCCGCGACTCCCAAAAGCCATAACTACGTCTTCGGTGCACCAAAAATCACATAAAATATATGAATTCCTAATAACTTTTCGCGATCTTCGCGTTGGGACGGTTTCAGAAGAGTGGTCGGCGAAATTCCGACAAGGTGAACGGGGGAAGGGTAAAATCGTAAATTTCACCCTCGGTCCGGAATTTCGACTTTCACCGGTGAATTGTAAGCGTAAACGGGCATTTGAACAAGACTCGGAGCGATTTTTGGTGAAATTCCATCGTTTCGGCCTCCGAAAAAAATAATTCGCAAAAAAAGAGGGATGCAACACGAGGACTTCCCAGGAGGTCACCCATCCTAGTACTACTCTCGCCCAAGCACGCTTAACTTCGGAGTTCTGATGGGATCCGGTGCATTAGTGCTGGTATGATCGCATCCGCAAGCATTAGCGCGCATTATCTATATAAGAATCAACGCCGCGACTCCCAAAAGCCATAACTACGTCTTCGGTGCACCAAAAATCACATAAAATATATGAATTCCTAATAACTTTTCGCGATCTTCGCGTTGGGACGGTTTCGGAAGAGTGATCGGCGAAATTCCGACAAGGTGAACGGGGGACGGGTAAAATCGTAAATTTCGCCCTCGGTCCGGAATTTCGACTTTCACCGGTGAATTGTAAGCGTAAACGGGCATTTGAACAAGACTCGGAGCGATTTTTGGTGAAATTCCATCGTTTCGGCCTCCGAAAAAAATAATTCGCAAAAAAAGAGGGATGCAACACGAGGACTTCCCAGGAGGTCACCCATCCTAGTACTACTCTCGCCCAAGCACGCTTAACTTCGGAGTTCTGATGGGATCCGGTGCATTAGTGCTGGTATGATCGCATCCGCAAGCATTAGCGCGCATTATCTATATAAGAATCAACGCCGCGACTCCCAAAAGCCATAACTACGTCTTCGGTGCACCAAAAATCACATAAAATATATGAATTCCTAATAACTTTTCGCGATCTTCGCGTTGGGACGGTTTCGGAAGAGTGATCGGCGAAATTCCGACAAGGTGAACGGGGGAAGGGTAAAATCGTAAATTTCACCCTCGGTCCGGAATTTCGACTTTCACCGGTGAATTGTAAGCGTAAACGGGCATTTGAACAAGACTCGGAGCGATTTTTGGTGAAATTCCATCGTTTCGGCCTCCGAAAAAAATAATTCGCAAAAAAAGAGGGATGCAACACGAGATCTTCCCAGGAGGTCACCCATCCTAGTACTACTCTCGCCCAAGCACGCTTAACTTCGGAGTTCTGATGGGATCCGGTGCATTAGTGCTGGTATGATCGCATCCGCAAGCATTAGCGCGCATTATCTATATAAGAATCAACGCCGCGACTCCCAAAAGCCATAACTACGTCTTCGATGCACCAAATATCACATAAAATATATGAATTCTTAATAACTTTTCGCGATCTTCGCGTTGGGACGGTTTCGGAAGAGTGATCGGCGAAATTCCGACAAGGTGAACGGGGGAAGGGTAAAATCGTAAATTTCGCCCTCGGTCGGAATTTCGACTTTCACCGGTGAATTGTAAGCGTAAACGGGCATTTGAACAAGACTCGGAGCGATTTTTGGTGAAATTCCATCGTTTCGGCCTCCGAAAAAAATAATTCGCAAAAAAAGAGGGATGCAACACGAGGACTTCCCAGGAGGTCACCCATCCTAGTACTACTCTCGCCCAAGCACGCTTAACTTCGAAGTTCTGATGGGATCCGGTGCATTAGTGCTGGTATGATCGCATCCGCAAGCACTAGCGCGCATTATCTATATAAGAATCAACGCCGCGACTCCCAAAAGCCATAACTACGTCTTCGGTGCACCAAAAATCACATAAAATATATGAATTCCTAATAACTTTTCGCGATCTTCGCGTTGGGACGGTTTCGGAAGAGTGATCGGCGAAATTCCGACTAGGTGAACGGGGGAAGGGTAAAATCGTAAATTTCGCCCTCGGTCCGGAATTTCGACTTTCACAGGTGAATTGTAAGCGTAAACGGGCATTTGAACAAGACTCGGAGCGATTTTTGGTGAAATTCCATCGTTTCGGCCTCCGAAAAAAAGAATTCGCAAAAAAAGAGTGATGCAACACGAGGACTTCCCAGGAGGTCACCCATCCTAGTACTACTCTCGCCCAAGCACGCTTAACTTCGGAGTTCTGATGGGATCCGGTGCATTAGTGCTGGTATGATCGCATCCGCAAGCATTAGCGCGCATTATCTATATAAGAATCAACGCCGCGACTCCCAAAAGCCATAACTACGTCTTCGGTGCACCAAAAATCACATAAAATATATGAATTCCTAATAACTTTTCGCGATCTTCGCGTTGGGACGGTTTCAGAAGAGTGGTCGGCGAAATTCCGACAAGGTGAACGGGGGAAGGGTAAAATCGTAAATTTCACCCTCGGTCCGGAATTTCGACTTTCACCGGTGAATTGTAAGCGTAAACGGGCATTTGAACAAGACTCGGAGCGATTTTTGGTGAAATTCCATCGTTTCGGCCTCCGAAAAAAATAATTCGCAAAAAAAGAGGGATGCAACACGAGGACTTCCCAGGAGGTCACCCATCCTAGTACTACTCTCGCCAAAGCACGCTTAACTTCGGAGTTCTGATGGGATCCGGTGCATTAGTGCTGGTATGATCGCTTCCGCAAGCATTAGCGCGCATTATCTATATAAGAATCAACGCCGCGACTCCCAAAAGCCATAACTACGTCTTCGGTGCACCAAAAATCACATAAAATATATGAATTCCTAATAACTTTTCGCGATCTTCGCGTTGGGACGGTTTCGGAAGAGTGATCGGCGAAATTCCGACAAGGTGAACGGGGGAAGGGTAAAATCGTAAATTTCACCCTCGGTCAGAATTTCGACTTTCACCGGTGAATTGTAAGCGTAAACGGGCATTTGAACAAGACTCGGAGCGATTTTTGGTGAAATTCCATCGTTTCGGCCTCCGAAAAAAATAATTCGCAAAAAAAGAGGGATGCAACACGAGGACTTCCCAGGAGGTCACCCATCCTAGTACTACTCTCGCCCAAGCACGCTTAACTTCGGAGTTCTGATGGGATCCGGTGCATTAGTGCTGGTATGATCGCATCCGCAAGCATTAGCGCGCATTATCTATATAAGAATCAACGCCGCGACTCCCAAAAGCCATAACTACGTCTTCGGTGCACCAAAAATCACATAAAATATATGAATTCCTAATAACTTTTCGCGATCTTCGCGTTGGGACGGTTTCGGAAGAGTGATCGGCGAAATTCCGACAAGGTGAACGGAGGACGGGTAAAATCGTAAATTTCGCCCTCGGTCCGGAATTTCGACTTTCACCGGTGAATTGTAAGCGTAAACGGGCATTTGAACAAGACTCGGAGCGATTTTTGGTGAAATTCCATCGTTTCGGCCTCCGAAAAAAATAATTCGCAAAAAAAGAGGGATGCAACACGAGGACTTCCCAGGAGGTCACCCATCCTAGTACTACTCTCGCCCAAGCACGCTTAACTTCGGAGTTCTGATGGGATCCGGTGCATTAGTGCTGGTATGATCGCATCCGCAAGCATTAGCGCGCATTATCTATATAAGAATCAACGCCGCGACTCCCAAAAGCCATAACTACGTCTTCGGTGCACTAAAAATCACATAAAATATATGAATTCCTAATAACTTTTCGCGATCTTCGCGTTGGGACGGTTTCGGAAGAGTGATCGGCGAAATTCCGACAAGGTGAACGGGGGAAGGGTAAAATCGTAAATTTCGCCCTCGGTCGGAATTTCGACTTTCACCGGTGAATTGTAAGCGTAAACGGGCATTTGAACAAGACTCGGAGCGATTTTTGGTGAAATTCCATCGTTTCGGCCTCCGAAAAAAATACTTCGCAAAAAAAGAGGGATGCAACACGAGGACTTCCCAGGAGGTCACCCATCCTAGTACTACTCTCGCCCAAGCACGCTTAACTTCGAAGTTCTGATGGGATCCGGTGCATTAGTGCTGGTATGATCGCATCCGCAAGCATTAGCGCGCATTATCTATATAAGAATCAACGCCGCGACTCCCAAAAGCCATAACTACGTCTTCGGTGCACCAAAAATCACATAAAATATATGAATTCCTAATAACTTTTCGCGATCTTCGCGTTGGGACGGTTTCGGAAGAGTGATCGGCGAAATTCCGACTAGGTGAACGGGGGAAGGGTAAAATCGTAAATTTCGCCCTCGGTCCGGAATTTCGACTTTCACAGGTGAATTGTAAGCGTAAACGGGCATTTGAACAAGACTCGGAGCGATTTTTGGTGAAATTCCATCGTTTCGGCCTCCGAAAAAAAGAATTCGCAAAAAAAGAGTGATGCAACACGAGGACTTCCCAGGAGGTCACCCATCCTAGTACTACTCTCGCCCAAGCACGCTTAACTTCGGAGTTCTGATGGGATCCGGTGCATTAGTGCTGGTATGATCGCATCCGCAAGCATTAGCGCGCATTATCTATATAAGAATCAACGCCGCGACTCCCAAAAGCCATAACTACGTCTTCGGTGCACCAAAAATCACATAAAATATATGAATTCCTAATAACTTTTCGCGATCTTCGCGTTGGGACGGTTTCGGAAGAGTGATCGGCGAAATTCCGACAAGGTGAACGGGGGAAGGGTAAAATCGTAAATTTCACCCTCGGTCAGAATTTCGACTTTCACCGGTGAATTGTAAGCGTAAACGGGCATTTGAACAAGACTCGGAGCGATTTTTGGTGAAATTCCATCGTTTCGGCCTCCGAAAAAAATAATTCGCAAAAAAAGAGGGATGCAACACGAGGACTTCCCAGGAGGTCACCCATCCTAGTACTACTCTCGCCCAAGCACGCTTAACTTCGGAGTTCTGATGGGATCCGGTGCATTAGTGCTGGTATGATCGCATCCGCAAGCATTAGCGCGCATTATCTATATAAGAATCAACGCCGCGACTCCCAAAAGTCATAACTACGTCTTCGGTGCACCAAAAATCACATAAAATATATGAATTCCTAATAACTTTTCGCGATCTTCGCGTTGGGACGGTTTCGGAAGAGTGATCGGCGAAATTCCGACAAGGTGAACGGAGGACGGGTAAAATCGTAAATTTCGCCCTCGGTCCGGAATTTCGACTTTCACCGGTGAATTGTAAGCGTAAACGGGCATTTGAACAAGACTCGGAGCGATTTTTGGTGAAATTCCATCGTTTCGGCCTCCGAAAAAAATAATTCGCAAAAAAAGAGGGATGCAACACGAGGACTTCCCAGGAGGTCACCCATCCTAGTACTACTCTCGCCCAAGCACGCTTAACTTCGGAGTTCTGATGGGATCCGGTGCATTAGTGCTGGTATGATCGCATCCGCAAGCATTAGCGCGCATTATCTATATAAGAATCAACGCCGCGACTCCCAAAAGCCATAACTACGTCTTCGGTGCACTAAAAATCACATAAAATATATGAATTCCTAATAACTTTTCGCGATCTTCGCGTTGGGACGGTTTCGGAAGAGTGATCGGCGAAATTCCGACAAGGTGAACGGGGGAAGGGTAAAATCGTAAATTTCGCCCTCGGTCGGAATTTCGACTTTCACCGGTGAATTGTAAGCGTAAACGGGCATTTGAACAAGACTCGGAGCGATTTTTGGTGAAATTCCATCGTTTCGGCCTCCGAAAAAAATAATTCGCAAAAAAAGAGGGATGCAACACGAGGACTTCCCAGGAGGTCACCCATCCTAGTACTACTCTCGCCCAAGCACGCTTAACTTCGAAGTTCTGATGGGATCCGGTGCATTAGTGCTGGTATGATCGCATCCGCAAGCATTAGCGCGCATTATCTATATAAGAATCAACGCCGCGACTCCCAAAAGCCATAACTACGTCTTCGGTGCACCAAAAATCACATAAAATATATGAATTCCTAATAACTTTTCGCGATCTTCGCGTTGGGACGGTTTCGGAAGAGTGATCGGCGAAATTCCGACTAGGTGAACGGGGGAAGGGTAAAATCGTAAATTTCGCCCTCGGTCCGGAATTTCGACTTTCACAGGTGAATTGTAAGCGTAAACGGGCATTTGAACAAGACTCGGAGCGATTTTTGGTGAAATTCCATCGTTTCGGCCTCCGAAAAAAAGAATTCGCAAAAAAAGAGTGATGCAACACGAGGACTTCCCAGGAGGTCACCCATCCTAGTACTACTCTCGCCCAAGCACGCTTAACTTCGGAGTTCTGATGGGATCCGGTGCATTAGTGCTGGTATGATCGCATCCGCAAGCATTAGCGCGCATTATCTATATAAGAATCAACGCCGCGACTCCCAAAAGCCATAACTACGTCTTCGGTGCACCAAAAATCACATAAAATATATGAATTCCTAATAACTTTTCGCGATCTTCGCGTTGGGACGGTTTCGGAAGAGTGATCGGCGAAATTCCGACAAGGTGAACGGGGGAAGGGTAAAATCGTAAATTTCACCCTCGGTCAGAATTTCGACTTTCACCGGTGAATTGTAAGCGTAAACGGGCATTTGAACAAGACTCGGAGCGATTTTTGGTGAAATTCCATCGTTTCGGCCTCCGAAAAAAATAATTCGCAAAAAAAGAGGGATGCAACACGAGGACTTCCCAGGAGGTCACCCATCCTAGTACTACTCTCGCCCAAGCACGCTTAACTTCGGAGTTCTGATGGGATCCGGTGCATTAGTGCTGGTATGATCGCATCCGCAAGCATTAGCGCGCATTATCTATATAAGAATCAACGCCGCGACTCCCAAAAGCCATAACTACGTCTTCGGTGCACCAAAAATCACATAAAATATATGAATTCCTAATAACTTTTCGCGATCTTCGCGTTGGGACGGTTTCGGAAGAGTGATCGGCGAAATTCCGACAAGGTGAACGGAGGACGGGTAAAATCGTAAATTTCGCCCTCGGTCCGGAATTTCGACTTTCACCGGTGAATTGTAAGCGTAAACGGGCATTTGAACAAGACTCGGAGCGATTTTTGGTGAAATTCCATCGTTTCGGCCTCCGAAAAAAATAATTCGCAAAAAAAGAGGGATGCAACACGAGGACTTCCCAGGAGGTCACCCATCCTAGTACTACTCTCGCCCAAGCACGCTTAACTTCGGAGTTCTGATGGGATCCGGTGCATTAGTGCTGGTATGATCGCATCCGCAAGCATTAGCGCGCATTATCTATATAAGAATCAACGCCGCGACTCCCAAAAGCCATAACTACGTCTTCGGTGCACTAAAAATCACATAAAATATATGAATTCCTAATAACTTTTCGCGATCTTCGCGTTGGGACGGTTTCGGAAGAGTGATCGGCGAAATTCCGACAAGGTGAACGGGGGAAGGGTAAAATCGTAAATTTCGCCCTCGGTCGGAATTTCGACTTTCACCGGTGAATTGTAAGCGTAAACGGGCATTTGAACAAGACTCGGAGCGATTTTTGGTGAAATTCCATCGTTTCGGCCTCCGAAAAAAATAATTCGCAAAAAAAGAGGGATGCAACACGAGGACTTCCCAGGAGGTCACCCATCCTAGTACTACTCTCGCCCAAGCACGCTTAACTTCGAAGTTCTGATGGGATCCGGTGCATTAGTGCTGGTATGATCGCATCCGCAAGCATTAGCGCGCATTATCTATATAAGAATCAACGCCGCGACTCCCAAAAGCCATAACTACGTCTTCGGTGCACCAAAAATCACATAAAATATATGAATTCCTAATAACTTTTCGCGATCTTCGCGTTGGGACGGTTTCGGAAGAGTGATCGGCGAAATTCCGACTAGGTGAACGGGGGAAGGGTAAAATCGTAAATTTCGCCCTCGGTCCGGAATTTCGACTTTCACAGGTGAATTGTAAGCGTAAACGGGCATTTGAACAAGACTCGGAGCGATTTTTGGTGAAATTCCATCGTTTCGGCCTCCGAAAAAAATAATTCGCAAAAAAAGAGGGATGCAACACGAGGACTTCCCAGGAGGTCACCCATCCTAGTACTACTCTCGCCCAAGCACGCTTAACTTCGGAGTTCTGATGGGATCCGGTGCATTAGTGCTGGTATGATCGCATCCGCAAGCATTAGCGCGCATTATCTATATAAGAATCAACGCCGCGACTCCCAAAAGCCATAACTACGTCTTCGGTGCACCAAAAATCACATAAAATATATGAATTCCTAATAACTTTTCGCGATCTTCGCGTTGGGACGGTTTCGGAAGAGTGATCGGCGAAATTCCGACAAGGTGAACGGAGGACGGGTAAAATCGTAAATTTCGCCCTCGGTCCGGAATTTCGACTTTCACCGGTGAATTGTAAGCGTAAACGGGCATTTGAACAAGACTCGGAGCGATTTTTGGTGAAATTCCATCGTTTCGGCCTCCGAAAAAAATAATTCGCAAAAAAAGAGGGATGCAACACGAGGACTTCCCAGGAGGTCACCCATCCTAGTACTACTCTCGCCCAAGCACGCTTAACTTCGGAGTTCTGATGGGATCCGGTGCATTAGTGCTGGTATGATCGCATCCGCAAGCATTAGCGCGCATTATCTATATAAGAATCAACGCCGCGACTCCCAAAAGCCATAACTACGTCTTCGGTGCACTAAAAATCACATAAAATATATGAATTCCTAATAACTTTTCGCGATCTTCGCGTTGGGACGGTTTCGGAAGAGTGATCGGCGAAATTCCGACGAGGTGAACGGGGGAAGGGTAAAATCGTAAATTTCGCCCTCGGTCGGAATTTCGACTTTCACCGGTGAATTGTAAGCGTAAACGGGCATTTGAACAAGACTCGGAGCGATTTTTGGTGAAATTCCATCGTTTCGGCCTCCGAAAAAAATAATTCGCAAAAAAAGAGGGATGCAACACGAGGACTTCCCAGGAGGTCACCCATCCTAGTACTACTCTCGCCCAAGCACGCTTAACTTCGAAGTTCTGATGGGATCCGGTGCATTAGTGCTGGTATGATCGCATCCGCAAGCATTAGCGCGCATTATCTATATAAGAATCAACGCCGCGACTCCCAAAAGCCATAACTACGTCTTCGGTGCACCAAAAATCACATAAAATATATGAATTCCTAATAACTTTTCGCGATCTTCGCGTTGGGACGGTTTCGGAAGAGTGATCGGCGAAATTCCGACTAGGTGAACGGGGGAAGGGTAAAATCGTAAATTTCGCCCTCGGTCCGGAATTTCGACTTTCACAGGTGAATTGTAAGCGTAAACGGGCATTTGAACAAGACTCGGAGCGATTTTTGGTGAAATTCCATCGTTTCGGCCTCCGAAAAAAAGAATTCGCAAAAAAAGAGTGATGCAACACGAGGACTTCCCAGGAGGTCACCCATCCTAGTACTACTCTCGCCCAAGCACGCTTAACTTCGGAGTTCTGATGGGATCCGGTGCATTAGTGCTGGTATGATCGCATCCGCAAGCATTAGCGCGCATTATCTATATAAGAATCAACGCCGCGACTCCCAAAAGCCATAACTACGTCTTCGGTGCACCAAAAATCACATAAAATATATGAATTCCTAATAACTTTTCGCGATCTTCGCGTTGGGACGGTTTCGGAAGAGTGATCGGCGAAATTCCGACAAGGTGAACGGGGGAAGGGTAATATCGTAAATTTCACCCTCGGTCAGAATTTCGACTTTCACCGGTGAATTGTAAGCGTAAACGGGCATTTGAACAAGACTCGGAGCGATTTTTGGTGAAATTCCATCGTTTCGGCCTCCGAAAAAAATAATTCGCAAAAAAAGAGGGATGCAACACGAGGACTTCCCAGGAGGTCACCCATCCTAGTACTACTCTCGCCCAAGCACGCTTAACTTCGGAGTTCTGATGGGATCCGGTGCATTAGTGCTGGTATGATCGCATCCGCAAGCATTAGCGCGCATTATCTATATAAGAATCAACGCCGCGACTCCCAAAAGCCATAACTACGTCTTCGGTGCACCAAAAATCACATAAAATATATGAATTCCTAATAACTTTTCGCGATCTTCGCGTTGGGACGGTTTCGGAAGAGTGATCGGCGAAATTCCGACAAGGTGAACGGAGGACGGGTAAAATCGTAAATTTCGCCCTCGGTCCGGAATTTCGACTTTCACCGGTGAATTGTAAGCGTAAACGGGCATTTGAACAAGACTCGGAGCGATTTTTGGTGAAATTCCATCGTTTCGGCCTCCGAAAAAAATAATTCGCAAAAAAAGAGGGATGCAACACGAGGACTTCCCAGGAGGTCACCCATCCTAGTACTACTCTCGCCCAAGCACGCTTAACTTCGGAGTTCTGATGGGATCCGGTGCATTAGTGCTGGTATGATCGCATCCGCAAGCATTAGCGCGCATTATCTATATAAGAATCAACGCCGCGACTCCCAAAAGCCATAACTACGTCTTCGGTGCACTAAAAATCACATAAAATATATGAATTCCTAATAACTTTTCGCGATCTTCGCGTTGGGACGGTTTCGGAAGAGTGATCGGCGAAATTCCGACAAGGTGAACGGGGGAAGGGTAAAATCGTAAATTTCGCCCTCGGTCGGAATTTCGACTTTCACCGGTGAATTGTAAGCGTAAACGGGCATTTGAACAAGACTCGGAGCGATTTTTGGTGAAATTCCATCGTTTCGGCCTCCGAAAAAAAGAATTCGCAAAAAAAGAGTGATGCAACACGAGGACTTCCCAGGAGGTCACCCATCCTAGTACTACTCTCGCCCAAGCACGCTTAACTTCGGAGTTCTGATGGGATCCGGTGCATTAGTGCTGGTATGATCGCATCCGCAAGCATTAGCGCGCATTATCTATATAAGAATCAACGCCGCGACTCCCAAAAGCCATAACTACGTCTTCGGTGCACCAAAAATCACATAAAATATATGAATTCCTAATAACTTTTCGCGATCTTCGCGTTGGGACGGTTTCGGAAGAGTGATCGGCGAAATTCCGACAAGGTGAACGGGGGAAGGGTAATATCGTAAATTTCACCCTCGGTCAGAATTTCGACTTTCACCGGTGAATTGTAAGCGTAAACGGGCATTTGAACAAGACTCGGAGCGATTTTTGGTGAAATTCCATCGTTTCGGCCTCCGAAAAAAATAATTCGCAAAAAAAGAGGGATGCAACACGAGGACTTCCCAGGAGGTCACCCATCCTAGTACTACTCTCGCCCAAGCACGCTTAACTTCGGAGTTCTGATGGGATCCGGTGCATTAGTGCTGGTATGATCGCATCCGCAAGCATTAGCGCGCATTATCTATATAAGAATCAACGCCGCGACTCCCAAAAGCCATAACTACGTCTTCGGTGCACCAAAAATCACATAAAATATATGAATTCCTAATAACTTTTCGCGATCTTCGCGTTGGGACGGTTTCGGAAGAGTGATCGGCGAAATTCCGACAAGGTGAACGGAGGACGGGTAAAATCGTAAATTTCGCCCTCGGTCCGGAATTTCGACTTTCACCGGTGAATTGTAAGCGTAAACGGGCATTTGAACAAGACTCGGAGCGATTTTTGGTGAAATTCCATCGTTTCGGCCTCCGAAAAAAATAATTCGCAAAAAAAGAGGGATGCAACACGAGGACTTCCCAGGAGGTCACCCATCCTAGTACTACTCTCGCCCAAGCACGCTTAACTTCGGAGTTCTGATGGGATCCGGTGCATTAGTGCTGGTATGATCGCATCCGCAAGCATTAGCGCGCATTATCTATATAAGAATCAACGCCGCGACTCCCAAAAGCCATAACTACGTCTTCGGTGCACTAAAAATCACATAAAATATATGAATTCCTAATAACTTTTCGCGATCTTCGCGTTGGGACGGTTTCGGAAGAGTGATCGGCGAAATTCCGACAAGGTGAACGGGGGAAGGGTAAAATCGTAAATTTCGCCCTCGGTCGGAATTTCGACTTTCACCGGTGAATTGTAAGCGTAAACGGGCATTTGAACAAGACTCGGAGCGATTTTTGGTGAAATTCCATCGTTTCGGCCTCCGAAAAAAATAATTCGCAAAAAAAGAGGGATGCAACACGAGGACTTCCCAGGAGGTCACCCATCCTAGTACTACTCTCGCCCAAGCACGCTTAACTTCGGAGTTCTGATGGGATCCGGTGCATTAGTGCTGGTATGATCGCATCCGCAAGCATTAGCGCGCATTATCTATATAAGAATCAACGCCGCGACTCCCAAAAGCCATAACTACGTCTTCGGTGCACCAAAAATCACATAAAATATATGAATTCCTAATAACTTTTCGCGATCTTCGCGTTGGGACGGTTTCGGAAGAGTGATCGGCGAAATTCCGACAAGGTGAACGGAGGACGGGTAAAATCGTAAATTTCGCCCTCGGTCCGGAATTTCGACTTTCACCGGTGAATTGTAAGCGTAAACGGGCATTTGAACAAGACTCGGAGCGATTTTTGGTGAAATTCCATCGTTTCGGCCTCCGAAAAAAATAATTCGCAAAAAAAGAGGGATGCAACACGAGGACTTCCCAGGAGGTCACCCATCCTAGTACTACTCTCGCCCAAGCACGCTTAACTTCGGAGTTCTGATGGGATCCGGTGCATTAGTGCTGGTATGATCGCATCCGCAAGCATTAGCGCGCATTATCTATATAAGAATCAACGCCGCGACTCCCAAAAGCCATAACTACGTCTTCGGTGCACCAAAAATCACATAAAATATATGAATTCCTAATAACTTTTCGCGATCTTCGCGTTGGGACGGTTTCGGAAGAGTGATCGGCGAAATTCCGACAAGGTGAACGGGGGAAGGGTAAAATCGTAAATTTCACCCTCGGTCAGAATTTCGACTTTCACCGGTGAATTGTAAGCGTAAACGGGCATTTGAACAAGACTCGGAGCGATTTTTGGTGAAATTCCATCGTTTCGGCCTCCGAAAAAAATAATTCGCAAAAAAAGAGGGATGCAACACGAGGACTTCCCAGGAGGTCACCCATCCTAGTACTACTCTCGCCCAAGCACGCTTAACTTCGGAGTTCTGATGGGATCCGGTGCATTAGTGCTGGTATGATCGCATCCGCAAGCATTAGCGCGCATTATCTATATAAGAATCAACGCCGCGACTCCCAAAAGCCATAACTACGTCTTCGGTGCACCAAAAATCACATAAAATATATGAATTCCTAATAACTTTTCGCGATCTTCGCGTTGGGACGGTTTCGGAAGAGTGATCGGCGAAATTCCGACAAGGTGAACGGAGGACGGGTAAAATCGTAAATTTCGCCCTCGGTCCGGAATTTCGACTTTCACCGGTGAATTGTAAGCGTAAACGGGCATTTGAACAAGACTCGGAGCGATTTTTGGTGAAATTCCATCGTTTCGGCCTCCGAAAAAAATAATTCGCAAAAAAAGAGGGATGCAACACGAGGACTTCCCAGGAGGTCACCCATCCTAGTACTACTCTCGCCCAAGCACGCTTAACTTCGGAGTTCTGATGGGATCCGGTGCATTAGTGCTGGTATGATCGCATCCGCAAGCATTAGCGCGCATTATCTATATAAGAATCAACGCCGCGACTCCCAAAAGCCATAACTACGTCTTCGGTGCACCAAAAATCACATAAAATATATGAATTCCTAATAACTTTTCGCGATCTTCGCGTTGGGACGGTTTCGGAAGAGTGATCGGCAAAATTCCGACAAGGTGAACGGGGGAAGGGTAAAATCGTAAATTTCACCCTCGGTCAGAATTTCGACTTTCACCGGTGAATTGTAAGCGTAAACGGGCATTTGAACAAGACTCGGAGCGATTTTTGGTGAAATTCCATCGTTTCGGCCTCCGAAAAAAATAATTCGCAAAAAAAGAGGGATGCAACACGAGGACTTCCCAGGAGGTCACCCATCCTAGTACTACTCTCGCCCAAGCACGCTTAACTTCGGAGTTCTGATGGGATCCGGTGCATTAGTGCTGGTATGATCGCATCCGCAAGCATTAGCGCGCATTATCTATATAAGAATCAACGCCGCGACTCCCAAAAGCCATAACTACGTCTTCGGTGCACCAAAAATCACATAAAATATATGAATTCCTAATAACTTTTCGCGATCTTCGCGTTGGGACGGTTTCGGAAGAGTGATCGGCGAAATTCCGACAAGGTGAACGGAGGACGGGTAAAATCGTAAATTTCGCCCTCGGTCCGGAATTTCGACTTTCACCGGTGAATTGTAAGCGTAAACGGGCATTTGAACAAGACTCGGAGCGATTTTTGGTGAAATTCCATCGTTTCGGCCTCCGAAAAAAATAATTCGCAAAAAAAGAGGGATGCAACACGAGGACTTCCCAGGAGGTCACCCATCCTAGTACTACTCTCGCCCAAGCACGCTTAACTTCGGAGTTCTGATGGGATCCGGTGCATTAGTGCTGGTATGATCGCATCCGCAAGCATTAGCGCGCATTATCTATATAAGAATCAACGCCGCGACTCCCAAAAGCCATAACTACGTCTTCGGTGCACCAAAAATCACATAAAATATATGAATTCCTAATAACTTTTCGCGATCTTCGCGTTGGGACGGTTTCGGAAGAGTGATCGGCGAAATTCCGACAAGGTGAACGGAGGACGGGTAAAATCGTAAATTTCGCCCTCGGTCCGGAATTTCGACTTTCACCGGTGAATTGTAAGCGTAAACGGGCATTTGAACAAGACTCGGAGCGATTTTTGGTGAAATTCCATCGTTTCGGCCTCCGAAAAAAATAATTCGCAAAAAAAGAGGGATGCAACACGAGGACTTCCCAGGAGGTCACCCATCCTAGTACTACTCTCGCCCAAGCACGCTTAACTTCGGAGTTCTGATGGGATCCGGTGCATTAGTGCTGGTATGATCGCATCCGCAAGCATTAGCGCGCATTATCTATATAAGAATCAACGCCGCGACTCCCAAAAGCCATAACTACGTCTTCGGTGCACCAAAAATCACATAAAATATATGAATTCCTAATAACTTTTCGCGATCTTCGCGTTGGGACGGTTTCGGAAGAGTGATCGGCGAAATTCCGACAAGGTGAACGGGGGAAGGGTAAAATCGTAAATTTCACCCTCGGTCAGAATTTCGACTTTCACCGGTGAATTGTAAGCGTAAACGGGCATTTGAACAAGACTCGGAGCGATTTTTGGTGAAATTCCATCGTTTCGGCCTCCGAAAAAAATAATTCGCAAAAAAAGAGGGATGCAACACGAGGACTTCCCAGGAGGTCACCCATCCTAGTACTACTCTCGCCCAAGCACGCTTAACTTCGGAGTTCTGATGGGATCCGGTGCATTAGTGCTGGTATGATCGCATCCGCAAGCATTAGCGCGCATTATCTATATAAGAATCAACGCCGCGACTCCCAAAAGCCATAACTACGTCTTCGGTGCACCAAAAATCACATAAAATATATGAATTCCTAATAACTTTTCGCGATCTTCGCGTTGGGACGGTTTCGGAAGAGTGATCGGCGAAATTCCGACAAGGTGAACGGAGGACGGGTAAAATCGTAAATTTCGCCCTCGGTCCGGAATTTCGACTTTCACCGGTGAATTGTAAGCGTAAACGGGCATTTGAACAAGACTCGGAGCGATTTTTGGTGAAATTCCATCGTTTCGGCCTCCGAAAAAAATAATTCGCAAAAAAAGAGGGATGCAACACGAGGACTTCCCAGGAGGTCACCCATCCTAGTACTACTCTCGCCCAAGCACGCTTAACTTCGGAGTTCTGATGGGATCCGGTGCATTAGTGCTGGTATGATCGCATCCGCAAGCATTAGCGCGCATTATATATATAAGAATCAACGCCGCGACTCCCAAAAGCCATAACTACGTCTTCGGTGCACCAAAAATCACATAAAATATATGAATTCCTAATAACTTTTCGCGATCTTCGCGTTGGGACGGTTTCGGAAGAGTGATCGGCGAAATTCCGACAAGGTGAACGGGGGAAGGGTAAAATCGTAAATTTCACCCTCGGTCAGAATTTCGACTTTCACCGGTGAATTGTAAGCGTAAACGGGCATTTGAACAAGACTCGGAGCGATTTTTGGTGAAATTCCATCGTTTCGGCCTCCGAAAAAAATAATTCGCAAAAAAAGAGGGATGCAACACGAGGACTTCCCAGGAGGTCACCCATCCTAGTACTACTCTCGCCCAAGCACGCTTAACTTCGGAGTTCTGATGGGATCCGGTGCATTAGTGCTGGTATGATCGCATCCGCAAGCATTAGCGCGCATTATCTATATAAGAATCAACGCCGCGACTCCCAAAAGCCATAACTACGTCTTCGGTGCACCAAAAATCACATAAAATATATGAATTCCTAATAACTTTTCGCGATCTTCGCGTTGGGACGGTTTCGGAAGAGTGATCGGCGAAATTCCGACAAGGTGAACGGAGGACGGGTAAAATCGTAAATTTCGCCCTCGGTCCGGAATTTCGACTTTCACCGGTGAATTGTAAGCGTAAACGGGCATTTGAACAAGACTCGGAGCGATTTTTGGTGAAATTCCATCGTTTCGGCCTCCGAAAAAAATAATTCGCAAAAAAAGAGGGATGCAACACGAGGACTTCCCAGGAGGTCACCCATCCTAGTACTACTCTCGCCCAAGCACGCTTAACTTCGGAGTTCTGATGGGATCCGGTGCATTAGTGCTGGTATGATCGCATCCGCAAGCATTAGCGCGCATTATCTATATAAGAATCAACGCCGCGACTCCCAAAAGCCATAACTACGTCTTCGGTGCACCAAAAATCACATAAAATATATGAATTCCTAATAACTTTTCGCGATCTTCGCGTTGGGACGGTTTCGGAAGAGTGATCGGCGAAATTCCGACAAGGTGAACGGAGGACGGGTAAAATCGTAAATTTCGCCCTCGGTCCGGAATTTCGACTTTCACCGGTGAATTGTAAGCGTAAACGGGCATTTGAACAAGACTCGGAGCGATTTTTGGTGAAATTCCATCGTTTCGGCCTCCGAAAAAAATAATTCGCAAAAAAAGAGGGATGCAACACGAGGACTTCCCAGGAGGTCACCCATCCTAGTACTACTCTCGCCCAAGCACGCTTAACTTCGGAGTTCTGATGGGATCCGGTGCATTAGTGCTGGTATGATCGCATCCGCAAGCATTAGCGCGCATTATCTATATAAGAATCAACGCCGCGACTCCCAAAAGCCATAACTACGTCTTCGGTGCACTAAAAATCACATAAAATATATGAATTCCTAATAACTTTTCGCGATCTTCGCGTTGGGACGGTTTCGGAAGAGTGATCGGCGAAATTCCGACAAGGTGAACGGGGGAAGGGTAAAATCGTAAATTTCGCCCTCGGTCGGAATTTCGACTTTCACCGGTGAATTGTAAGCGTAAACGGGCATTTGAACAAGACTCGGAGCGATTTTTGGTGAAATTCCATCGTTTCGGCCTCCGAAAAAAAGAATTCGCAAAAAAAGAGTGATGCAACACGAGGACTTCCCAGGAGGTCACCAATCCTAGTACTACTCTCGCCCAAGCACGCTTAACTTCGGAGTTCTGATGGGATCCGGTGCATTAGTGCTGGTATGATCGCATCCGCAAGCATTAGCGCGCATTATCTATATAAGAATCAACGCCGCGACTCCCAAAAGCCATAACTACGTCTTCGGTGCACCAAAAATCACATAAAATATATGAATTCCTAATAACTTTTCGCGATCTTCGCGTTGGGACGGTTTCGGAAGAGTGATCGGCGAAATTCCGACAAGGTGAACGGGGGAAGGGTAATATCGTAAATTTCACCCTCGGTCAGAATTTCGACTTTCACCGGTGAATTGTAAGCGTAAACGGGCATTTGAACAAGACTCGGAGCGATTTTTGGTGAAATTCCATCGTTTCGGCCTCCGAAAAAAATAATTCGCAAAAAAAGAGGGATGCAACACGAGGACTTCCCAGGAGGTCACCCATCCTAGTACTACTCTCGCCCAAGCACGCTTAACTTCGGAGTTCTGATGGGATCCGGTGCATTAGTGCTGGTATGATCGCATCCGCAAGCATTAGCGCGCATTATCTATATAAGAATCAACGCCGCGACTCCCAAAAGCCATAACTACGTCTTCGGTGCACCAAAAATCACATAAAATATATGAATTCCTAATAACTTTTCGCGATCTTCGCGTTGGGACGGTTTCGGAAGAGTGATCGGCGAAATTCCGACAAGGTGAACGGAGGACGGGTAAAATCGTAAATTTCGCCCTCGGTCCGGAATTTCGACTTTCACCGGTGAATTGTAAGCGTAAACGGGCATTTGAACAAGACTCGGAGCGATTTTTGGTGAAATTCCATCGTTTCGGCCTCCGAAAAAAATAATTCGCAAAAAAAGAGGGATGCAACACGAGGACTTCCCAGGAGGTCACCCATCCTAGTACTACTCTCGCCCAAGCACGCTTAACTTCGGAGTTCTGATGGGATCCGGTGCATTAGTGCTGGTATGATCGCATCCGCAAGCATTAGCGCGCATTATCTATATAAGAATCAACGCCGCGACTCCCAAAAGCCATAACTACGTCTTCGGTGCACTAAAAATCACATAAAATATATGAATTCCTAATAACTTTTCGCGATCTTCGCGTTGGGACGGTTTCGGAAGAGTGATCGGCGAAATTCCGACAAGGTGAACGGGGGAAGGGTAAAATCGTAAATTTCGCCCTCGGTCGGAATTTCGACTTTCACCGGTGAATTGTAAGCGTAAACGGGCATTTGAACAAGACTCGGAGCGATTTTTGGTGAAATTCCATCGTTTCGGCCTCCGAAAAAAATAATTCGCAAAAAAAGAGGGATGCAACACGAGGACTTCCCAGGAGGTCACCCATCCTAGTACTACTCTCGCCCAAGCACGCTTAACTTCGGAGTTCTGATGGGATCCGGTGCATTAGTGCTGGTATGATCGCATCCGCAAGCATTAGCGCGCATTATCTATATAAGAATCAACGCCGCGACTCCCAAAAGCCATAACTACGTCTTCGGTGCACCAAAAATCACATAAAATATATGAATTCCTAATAACTTTTCGCGATCTTCGCGTTGGGACGGTTTCGGAAGAGTGATCGGCGAAATTCCGACAAGGTGAACGGAGGACGGGTAAAATCGTAAATTTCGCCCTCGGTCCGGAATTTCGACTTTCACCGGTGAATTGTAAGCGTAAACGGGCATTTGAACAAGACTCGGAGCGATTTTTGGTGAAATTCCATCGTTTCGGCCTCCGAAAAAAATAATTCGCAAAAAAAGAGGGATGCAACACGAGGACTTCCCAGGAGGTCACCCATCCTAGTACTACTCTCGCCCAAGCACGCTTAACTTCGGAGTTCTGATGGGAGCCGGTGCATTAGTGCTGGTATGATCGCATCCGCAAGCATTAGCGCGCATTATCTATATAAGAATCAACGCCGCGACTCCCAAAAGCCATAACTACGTCTTCGGTGCACCAAAAATCACATAAAATATATGAATTCCTAATAACTTTTCGCGATCTTCGCGTTGGGACGGTTTCGGAAGAGTGATCGGCGAAATTCCGACAAGGTGAACGGGGGAAGGGTAAAATCGTAAATTTCACCCTCGGTCAGAATTTCGACTTTCACCGGTGAATTGTAAGCGTAAACGGGCATTTGAACAAGACTCGGAGCGATTTTTGGTGAAATTCCATCGTTTCGGCCTCCGAAAAAAATAATTCGCAAAAAAAGAGGGATGCAACACGAGGACTTCCCAGGAGGTCACCCATCCTAGTACTACTCTCGCCCAAGCACGCTTAACTTCGGAGTTCTGATGGGATCCGGTGCATTAGTGCTGGTATGATCGCATCCGCAAGCATTAGCGCGCATTATCTATATAAGAATCAACGCCGCGACTCCCAAAAGCCATAACTACGTCTTCGGTGCACCAAAAATCACATAAAATATATGAATTCCTAATAACTTTTCGCGATCTTCGCGTTGGGACGGTTTCGGAAGAGTGATCGGCGAAATTCCGACAAGGTGAACGGAGGACGGGTAAAATCGTAAATTTCGCCCTCGGTCCGGAATTTCGACTTTCACCGGTGAATTGTAAGCGTAAACGGGCATTTGAACAAGACTCGGAGCGATTTTTGGTGAAATTCCATCGTTTCGGCCTCCGAAAAAAATAATTCGCAAAAAAAGAGGGATGCAACACGAGGACTTCCCAGGAGGTCACCCATCCTAGTACTACTCTCGCCCAAGCACGCTTAACTTCGGAGTTCTGATGGGATCCGGTGCATTAGTGCTGGTATGATCGCATCCGCAAGCATTAGCGCGCATTATCTATATAAGAATCAACGCCGCGACTCCCAAAAGCCATAACTACGTCTTCGGTGCACCAAAAATCACATAAAATATATGAATTCCTAATAACTTTTCGCGATCTTCGCGTTGGGACGGTTTCGGAAGAGTGATCGGCGAAATTCCGACAAGGTGAACGGGGGAAGGGTAAAATCGTAAATTTCGCCCTCGGTCGGAATTTCGACTTTCACCGGTGAATTGTAAGCGTAAACGGGCATTTGAACAAGACTCGGAGCGATTTTTGGTGAAATTCCATCGTTTCGGCCTCCGAAAAAAATAATTCGCAAAAAAAGAGGGATGCAACACGAGGACTTCCCAGGAGGTCACCCATCCTAGTACTACTCTCGCCCAAGCACGCTTAACTTCGGAGTTCTGATGGGATCCGGTGCATTAGTGCTGGTATGATCGCATCCGCAAGCATTAGCGCGCATTATCTATATAAGAATCAACGCCGCGACTCCCAAAAGCCATAACTACGTCTTCGGTGCACCAAAAATCACATAAAATATATGAATTCCTAATAACTTTTCGCGATCTTCGCGTTGGGACGGTTTCGGAAGAGTGATCGGCGAAATTCCGACAAGGTGAACGGAGGACGGGTAAAATCGTAAATTTCGCCCTCGGTCCGGAATTTCGACTTTCACCGGTGAATTGTAAGCGTAAACGGGCATTTGAACAAGACTCGGAGCGATTTTTGGTGAAATTCCATCGTTTCGGCCTCCGAAAAAAATAATTCGCAAAAAAAGAGGGATGCAACACGAGGACTTCCCAGGAGGTCACCCATCCTAGTACTACTCTCGCCCAAGCACGCTTAACTTCGGAGTTCTGATGGGATCCGGTGCATTAGTGCTGGTATGATCGCATCCGCAAGCATTAGCGCGCATTATCTATATAAGAATCAACGCCGCGACTCCCAAAAGCCATAACTACGTCTTCGGTGCACTAAAAATCACATAAAATATATGAATTCCTAATAACTTTTCGCGATCTTCGCGTTGGGACGGTTTCGGAAGAGTGATCGGCGAAATTCCGACAAGGTGAACGGGGGAAGGGTAAAATCGTAAATTTCGCCCTCGGTCGGAATTTCGACTTTCACCGGTGAATTGTAAGCGTAAACGGGCATTTGAACAAGACTCGGAGCGATTTTTGGTGAAATTCCATCGTTTCGGCCTCCGAAAAAAATAATTCGCAAAAAAAGAGGGATGCAACACGAGGACCTCCCAGGAGGTCACCCATCCTAGTACTACTCTCGCCCAAGCACGCTTAACTTCGAAGTTCTGATGGGATCCGGTGCATTAGTGCTGGTATGATCGCATCCGCAAGCATTAGCGCGCATTATCTATATAAGAATCAACGCCGCGACTCCCAAAAGCCATAACTACGTCTTCGGTGCACCAAAAATCACATAAAATATATGAATTCCTAATAACTTTTCGCGATCTTCGCGTTGGGACGGTTTCGGAAGAGTGATCGGCGAAATTCCGACTAGGTGAACGGGGGAAGGGTAAAATCGTAAATTTCGCCCTCGGTCCGGAATTTCGACTTTCACAGGTGAATTGTAAGCGTAAACGGGCATTTGAACAAGACTCGGAGCGATTTTTGGTGAAATTCCATCGTTTCGGCCTCCGAAAAAAAGAATTCGCAAAAAAAGAGTGATGCAACACGAGGACTTCCCAGGAGGTCACCCATCCTAGTACTACTCTCGCCCAAGCACGCTTAACTTCGGAGTTCTGATGGGATCCGGTGCATTAGTGCTGGTATGATCGCATCCGCAAGCATTAGCGCGCATTATCTATATAAGAATCAACGCCGCGACTCCCAAAAGCCATAACTACGTCTTCGATGCACCAAATATCACATAAAATATATGAATTCTTAATAACTTTTCGCGATCTTCGCGTTGGGACGGTTTCGGAAGAGTGATCGGCGAAATTCCGACAAGGTGAACGGGGGAAGGGTAAAATCGTAAATTTCGCCCTCGGTCGGAATTTCGACTTTCACCGGTGAATTGTAAGCGTAAACGGGCATTTGAACAAGACTCGGAGCGATTTTTGGTGAAATTCCATCGTTTCGGCCTCCGAAAAAAATAATTCGCAAAAAAAGAGGGATGCAACACGAGGACCTCCCAGGAGGTCACCCATCCTAGTACTACTCTCGCCCAAGCACGCTTAACTTCGAAGTTCTGATGGGATCCGGTGCATTAGTGCTGGTATGATCGCATCCGCAAGCATTAGCGCGCATTATCTATATAAGAATCAACGCCGCGACTCCCAAAAGCCATAACTACGTCTTCGGTGCACCAAAAATCACATAAAATATATGAATTCCTAATAACTTTTCGCGATCTTCGCGTTGGGACGGTTTCGGAAGAGTGATCGGCGAAATTCCGACTAGGTGAACGGGGGAAGGGTAAAATCGTAAATTTCGCCCTCGGTCCGGAATTTCGACTTTCACAGGTGAATTGTAAGCGTAAACGGGCATTTGAACAAGACTCGGAGCGATTTTTGGTGAAATTCCATCGTTTCGGCCTCCGAAAAAAAGAATTCGCAAAAAAAGAGTGATGCAACACGAGGACTTCCCAGGAGGTCACCCATCCTAGTACTACTCTCGCCCAAGCACGCTTAACTTCGGAGTTCTGATGGGATCCGGTGCATTAGTGCTGGTATGATCGCATCCGCAAGCATTAGCGCGCATTATCTATATAAGAATCAACGCCGCGACTCCCAAAAGCCATAACTACGTCTTCGGTGCACCAAAAATCACATAAAATATATGAATTCCTAATAACTTTTCGCGATCTTCGCGTTGGGACGGTTTCGGAAGAGTGATCGGCGAAATTCCGACAAGGTGAACGGAGGACGGGTAAAATCGTAAATTTCGCCCTCGGTCCGGAATTTCGACTTTCACCGGTGAATTGTAAGCGTAAACGGGCATTTGAACAAGACTCGGAGCGATTTTTGGTGAAATTCCATCGTTTCGGCCTCCGAAAAAAATAATTCGCAAAAAAAGAGGGATGCAACACGAGGACTTCCCAGGAGGTCACCCATCCTAGTACTACTCTCGCCCAAGCACGCTTAACTTCGGAGTTCTGATGGGATCCGGTGCATTAGTGCTGGTATGATCGCATCCGCAAGCATTAGCGCGCATTATCTATATAAGAATCAACGCCGCGACTCCCAAAAGCCATAACTACGTCTTCGGTGCACCAAAAATCACATAAAATATATGAATTCCTAATAACTTTTCGCGATCTTCGCGTTGGGACGGTTTCGGAAGAGTGATCGGCGAAATTCCGACTAGGTGAACGGGGGAAGGGTAAAATCGTAAATTTCGCCCTCGGTCCGGAATTTCGACTTTCACAGGTGAATTGTAAGCGTAAACGGGCATTTGAACAAGACTCGGAGCGATTTTTGGTGAAATTCCATCGTTTCGGCCTCCGAAAAAAAGAATTCGCAAAAAAAGAGTGATGCAACACGAGGACTTCCCAGGAGGTCACCCATCCTAGTACTACTCTCGCCCAAGCACGCTTAACTTCGGAGTTCTGATGGGATCCGGTGCATTAGTGCTGGTATGATCGCATCCGCAAGCATTAGCGCGCATTATCTATATAAGAATCAACGCCGCGACTCCCAAAAGCCATAACTACGTCTTCGATGCACCAAATATCACATAAAATATATGAATTCTTAATAACTTTTCGCGATCTTCGCGTTGGGACGGTTTCGGAAGAGTGATCGGCGAAATTCCGACAAGGTGAACGGGGGAAGGGTAAAATCGTAAATTTCGCCCTCGGTCGGAATTTCGACTTTCACCGGTGAATTGTAAGCGTAAACGGGCATTTGAACAAGACTCGGAGCGATTTTTGGTGAAATTCCATCATTTCGGCCTCCGAAAAAAATAATTCGCAAAAAAAGAGGGATGCAACACGAGGACCTCCCAGGAGGTCACCCATCCTAGTACTACTCTCGCCCAAGCACGCTTAACTTCGAAGTTCTGATGGGATCCGGTGCATTAGTGCTGGTATGATCGCATCCGCAAGCATTAGCGCGCATTATCTATATAAGAATCAACGCCGCGACTCCCAAAAGCCATAACTACGTCTTCGGTGCACCAAAAATCACATAAAATATATGAATTCCTAATAACTTTTCGCGATCTTCGCGTTGGGACGGTTTCGGAAGAGTGATCGGCGAAATTCCGACTAGGTGAACGGGGGAAGGGTAAAATCGTAAATTTCGCCCTCGGTCCGGAATTTCGACTTTCACAGGTGAATTGTAAGCGTAAACGGGCATTTGAACAAGACTCGGAGCGATTTTTGGTGAAATTCCATCGTTTCGGCCTCCGAAAAAAAGAATTCGCAAAAAAAGAGTGATGCAACACGAGGACTTCCCAGGAGGTCACCCATCCTAGTACTACTCTCGCCCAAGCACGCTTAACTTCGGAGTTCTGATGGGATCCGGTGCATTAGTGCTGGTATGATCGCATCCGCAAGCATTAGCGCGCATTATCTATATAAGAATCAACGCCGCGACTCCCAAAAGCCATAACTACGTCTTCGGTGCACCAAAAATCACATAAAATATATGAATTCCTAATAACTTTTCGCGATCTTCGCGTTGGGACGGTTTCGGAAGAGTGATCAGCGAAATTCCGACAAGGTGAACGGGGGAAGGGTAAAATCGTAAATTTCACCCTCGGTCAGAATTTCGACTTTCACCGGTGAATTGTAAGCGTAAACGGGCATTTGAACAAGACTCGGAGCGATTTTTGGTGAAATTCCATCGTTTCGGCCTCCGAAAAAAATAATTCGCAAAAAAAGAGGGATGCAACACGAGGACTTCCCAGGAGGTCACCCATCCTAGTACTACTCTCGCCCAAGCACGCTTAACTTCGGAGTTCTGATGGGATCCGGTGCATTAGTGCTGGTATGATCGCATCCGCAAGCATTAGCGCGCATTATCTATATAAGAATCAACGCCGCGACTCCCAAAAGCCATAACTACGTCTTCGGTGCACCAAAAATCACATAAAATATATGAATTCCTAATAACTTTTCGCGATCTTCGCGTTGGGACGGTTTCGGAAGAGTGATCGGCGAAATTCCGACAAGGTGAACGGAGGACGGGTAAAATCGTAAATTTCGCCCTCGGTCCGGAATTTCGACTTTCACCGGTGAATTGTAAGCGTAAACGGGCATTTGAACAAGACTCGGAGCGATTTTTGGTGAAATTCCATCGTTTCGGCCTCCGAAAAAAATAATTCGCAAAAAAAGAGGGATGCAACACGAGGACTTCCCAGGAGGTCACCCATCCTAGTACTACTCTCGCCCAAGCACGCTTAACTTCGGAGTTCTGATGGGATCCGGTGCATTAGTGCTGGTATGATCGCATCCGCAAGCATTAGCGCGCATTATCTATATAAGAATCAACGCCGCGACTCCCAAAAGCCATAACTACGTCTTCGGTGCACTAAAAATCACATAAAATATATGAATTCCTAATAACTTTTCGCGATCTTCGCGTTGGGACGGTTTCGGAAGAGTGATCGGCGAAATTCCGACAAGGTGAACGGGGGAAGGGTAAAATCGTAAATTTCGCCCTCGGTCGGAATTTCGACTTTCACCGGTGAATTGTAAGCGTAAACGGGCATTTGAACAAGACTCGGAGCGATTTTTGGTGAAATTCCATCGTTTCGGCCTCCGAAAAAAATAATTCGCAAAAAAAGAGGGATGCAACACGAGGACCTCCCAGGAGGTCACCCATCCTAGTACTACTCTCGCCCAAGCACGCTTAACTTCGAAGTTCTGATGGGATCCGGTGCATTAGTGCTGGTATGATCGCATCCGCAAGCATTAGCGCGCATTATCTATATAAGAATCAACGCCGCGACTCCCAAAAGCCATAACTACGTCTTCGGTGCACCAAAAATCACATAAAATATATGAATTCCTAATAACTTTTCGCGATCTTCGCGTTGGGACGGTTTCGGAAGAGTGATCGGCGAAATTCCGACTAGGTGAACGGGGGAAGGGTAAAATCGTAAATTTCGCCCTCGGTCCGGAATTTCGACTTTCACAGGTGAATTGTAAGCGTAAACGGGCATTTGAACAAGACTCGGAGCGATTTTTGGTGAAATTCCATCGTTTCGGCCTCCGAAAAAAAGAATTCGCAAAAAAAGAGTGATGCAACACGAGGACTTCCCAGGAGGTCACCCATCCTAGTACTACTCTCGCCCAAGCACGCTTAACTTCGGAGTTCTGATGGGATCCGGTGCATTAGTGCTGGTATGATCGCATCCGCAAGCATTAGCGCGCATTATCTATATAAGAATCAACGCCGCGACTCCCAAAAGCCATAACTACGTCTTCGATGCACCAAATATCACATAAAATATATGAATTCTTAATAACTTTTCGCGATCTTCGCGTTGGGACGGTTTCGGAAGAGTGATCGGCGAAATTCCGACAAGGTGAACGGGGGAAGGGTAAAATCGTAAATTTCGCCCTCGGTCGGAATTTCGACTTTCACCGGTGAATTGTAAGCGTAAACGGGCATTTGAACAAGACTCGGAGCGATTTTTGGTGAAATTCCATCGTTTCGGCCTCCGAAAAAAATAATTCGCAAAAAAAGAGGGATGCAACACGAGGACTTCCCAGGAGGTCACCCATCCTAGTACTACTCTCGCCCAAGCACGCTTAACTTCGGAGTTCTGATGGGATCCGGTGCATTAGTGCTGGTATGATCGCATCCGCAAGCATTAGCGCGCATTATCTATATAAGAATCAACGCCGCGACTCCCAAAAGCCATAACTACGTCTTCGGTGCACCAAAAATCACATAAAATATATGAATTCCTAATAACTTTTCGCGATCTTCGCGTTGGGACGGTTTCGGAAGAGTGGTCGGCGAAATTCCGACTAGGTGAACGGGGGAAGGGTAAAATCGTAAATTTCGCCCTCGGTCCGGAATTTCGACTTTCACAGGTGAATTGTAAGCGTAAACGGGCATTTGAACAAGACTCGGAGCGATTTTTGGTGAAATTCCATCGTTTCGGCCTCCGAAAAAAATAATTCGCAAAAAAAGAGGGATGCAACACGAGGACTTCCCAGGAGGTCACCCATCCTAGTACTACTCTCGCCCAAGCACGCTTAACTTCGGAGTTCTGATGGGATCCGGTGCATTAGTGCTGGTATGATCGCATCCGCAAGCATTAGCGCGCATTATCTATATAAGAATCAACGCCGCGACTCCCAAAAGCCATAACTACGTCTTCGGTGCACCAAAAATCACATAAAATATATGAATTCCTAATAACTTTTCGCGATCTTCGCGTTGGGACGGTTTCGGAAGAGTGATCGGCGAAATTCCGACAAGGTGAACGGAGGACGGGTAAAATCGTAAATTTCGCCCTCGGTCCGGAATTTCGACTTTCACCGGTGAATTGTAAGCGTAAACGGGCATTTGAACAAGACTCGGAGCGATTTTTGGTGAAATTCCATCGTTTCGGCCTCCGAAAAAAATAATTCGCAAAAAAAGAGGGATGCAACACGAGGACTTCCCAGGAGGTCACCCATCCTAGTACTACTCTCGCCCAAGCACGCTTAACTTCGGAGTTCTGATGGGATCCGGTGCATTAGTGCTGGTATGATCGCATCCGCAAGCATTAGCGCGCATTATCTATATAAGAATCAACGCCGCGACTCCCAAAAGCCATAACTACGTCTTCGGTGCACCAAAAATCACATAAAATATATGAATTCCTAATAACTTTTCGCGATCTTCGCGTTGGGACGGTTTCAGAAGAGTGGTCGGCGAAATTCCGACAAGGTGAACGGGGGAAGGGTAAAATCGTAAATTTCACCCTCGGTCCGGAATTTCGACTTTCACCGGTGAATTGTAAGCGTAAACGGGCATTTGAACAAGACTCGGAGCGATTTTTGGTGAAATTCCATCGTTTCGGCCTCCGAAAAAAATAATTCGCAAAAAAAGAGGGATGCAACACGAGGACTTCCCAGGAGGTCACCCATCCTAGTACTACTCTCGCCAAAGCACGCTTAACTTCGGAGTTCTGATGGGATCCGGTGCATTAGTGCTGGTATGATCGCTTCCGCAAGCATTAGCGCGCATTATCTATATAAGAATCAACGCCGCGACTCCCAAAAGCCATAACTACGTCTTCGGTGCACCAAAAATCACATAAAATATATGAATTCCTAATAACTTTTCGCGATCTTCGCGTTGGGACGGTTTCGGAAGAGTGATCGGCGAAATTCCGACAAGGTGAACGGGGGAAGGGTAAAATCGTAAATTTCACCCTCGGTCAGAATTTCGACTTTCACCGGTGAATTGTAAGCGTAAACGGGCACTTGAACAAGACTCGGAGCGATTTTTGGTGAAATTCCATCGTTTCGGCCTCCGAAAAAAATAATTCGCAAAAAAAGAGGGATGCAACACGAGGACTTCCCAGGAGGTCACCCATCCTAGTACTACTCTCGCCCAAGCACGCTTAACTTCGGAGTTCTGATGGGATCCGGTGCATTAGTGCTGGTATGATCGCATCCGCAAGCATTAGCGCGCATTATCTATATAAGAATCAACGCCGCGACTCCCAAAAGCCATAACTACGTCTTCGGTGCACTAAAAATCACATAAAATATATGAATTCCTAATAACTTTTCGCGATCTTCGCGTTGGGACGGTTTCAGAAGAGTGGTCGGCGAAATTCCGACAAGGTGAACGGGGGAAGGGTAAAATCGTAAATTTCACCCTCGGTCCGGAATTTCGACTTTCACCGGTGAATTGTAAGCGTAAACGGGCATTTGAACAAGACTCGGAGCGATTTTTGGTGAAATTCCATCGTTTCGGCCTCCGAAAAAAATAATTCGCAAAAAAAGAGGGATGCAACACGAGGACTTCCCAGGAGGTCACCCATCCTAGTACTACTCTCGCCAAAGCACGCTTAACTTCGGAGTTCTGATGGGATCCGGTGCATTAGTGCTGGTATGATCGCTTCCGCAAGCATTAGCGCGCATTATCTATATAAGAATCAACGCCGCGACTCCCAAAAGCCATAACTACGTCTTCGGTGCACCAAAAATCACATAAAATATATGAATTCCTAATAACTTTTCGCGATCTTCGCGTTGGGACGGTTTCGGAAGAGTGATCGGCGAAATTCCGACAAGGTGAACGGGGGAAGGGTAAAATCGTAAATTTCACCCTCGGTCAGAATTTCGACTTTCACCGGTGAATTGTAAGCGTAAACGGGCATTTGAACAAGACTCGGAGCGATTTTTGGTGAAATTCCATCGTTTCGGCCTCCGAAAAAAATAATTCGCAAAAAAAGAGGGATGCAACACGAGGACTTCCCAGGAGGTCACCCATCCTAGTACTACTCTCGCCCAAGCACGCTTAACTTCGGAGTTCTGATGGGATCCGGTGCATTAGTGCTGGTATGATCGCATCCGCAAGCATTAGCGCGCATTATCTATATAAGAATCAACGCCGCGACTCCCAAAAGCCATAACTACGTCTTCGGTGCACCAAAAATCACATAAAATATATGAATTCCTAATAACTTTTCGCGATCTTCGCGTTGGGACGGTTTCGGAAGAGTGATCGGCGAAATTCCGACAAGGTGAACGGAGGACGGGTAAAATCGTAAATTTCGCCCTCGGTCCGGAATTTCGACTTTCACCGGTGAATTGTAAGCGTAAACGGGCATTTGAACAAGACTCGGAGCGATTTTTGGTGAAATTCCATCGTTTCGGCCTCCGAAAAAAATAATTCGCAAAAAAAGAGGGATGCAACACGAGGACTTCCCAGGAGGTCACCCATCCTAGTACTACTCTCGCCCAAGCACGCTTAACTTCGGAGTTCTGATGGGATCCGGTGCATTAGTGCTGGTATGATCGCATCCGCAAGCATTAGCGCGCATTATCTATATAAGAATCAACGCCGCGACTCCCAAAAGCCATAACTACGTCTTCGGTGCACCAAAAATCACATAAAATATATGAATTCCTAATAACTTTTCGCGATCTTCGCGTTGGGACGGTTTCGGAAGAGTGATCGGCGAAATTCCGACAAGGTGAACGGGGGAAGGGTAAAATCGTAAATTTCACCCTCGGTCCGGAATTTCGACTTTCACCGGTGAATTGTAAGCGTAAACGGGCATTTGAACAAGACTCGGAGCGATTTTTGGTGAAATTCCATCGTTTCGGCCTCCGAAAAAAATAATTCGCAAAAAAAGAGGGATGCAACACGAGGACTTCCCAGGAGGTCACCCATCCTAGTACTACTCTCGCCCAAGCACGCTTAACTTCGGAGTTCTGATGGGATCCGGTGCATTAGTGCTGGTATGATCGCATCCGCAAGCATTAGCGCGCATTATCTATATAAGAATCAACGCCGCGACTCCCAAAAGCCATAACTACGTCTTCGGTGCACCAAATATCACATAAAATATATGAATTCTTAATAACTTTTCGCGATCTTCGCGTTGGGACGGTTTCGGAAGAGTGATCGGCGAAATTCCGACAAGGTGAACGGGGGAAGGGTAAAATCGTAAATTTCGCCCTCGGTCGGAATTTCGACTTTCACCGGTGAATTGTAAGCGTAAACGGGCATTTGAACAAGACTCGGAGCGATTTTTGGTGAAATTCCATCGTTTCGGCCTCCGAAAAAAATAATTCGCAAAAAAAGAGGGATGCAACACGAGGACTTCCCAGGAGGTCACCCATCCTAGTACTACTCTCGCCCAAGCACGCTTAACTTCGAAGTTCTGATGGGATCCGGTGCATTAGTGCTGGTATGATCGCATCCGCAAGCATTAGCGCGCATTATCTATATAAGAATCAACGCCGCGACTCCCAAAAGCCATAACTACGTCTTCGGTGCACCAAAAATCACATAAAATATATGAATTCCTAATAACTTTTCGCGATCTTCGCGTTGGGACGGTTTCGGAAGAGTGATCGGCGAAATTCCGACTAGGTGAACGGGGGAAGGGTAAAATCGTAAATTTCACCCTCGGTCCGGAATTTCGACTTTCACAGGTGAATTGTAAGCGTAAACGGGCATTTGAACAAGACTCGGAGCGATTTTTGGTGAAATTCCATCGTTTCGGCCTCCGAAAAAAAGAATTCGCAAAAAAAGAGTGATGCAACACGAGGACTTCCCAGGAGGTCACCCATCCTAGTACTACTCTCGCCCAAGCACGCTTAACTTCGGAGTTCTGATGGGATCCGGTGCATTAGTGCTGGTATGATCGCATCCGCAAGCATTAGCGCGCATTATCTATATAAGAATCAACGCCGCGACTCCCAAAAGCCATAACTACGTCTTCGGTGCACCAAAAATCACATAAAATATATGAATTCCTAATAACTTTTCGCGATCTTCGCGTTGGGACGGTTTCAGAAGAGTGGTCGGCGAAATTCCGACAAGGTGAACGGGGGAAGGGTAAAATCGTAAATTTCACCCTCGGTCCGGAATTTCGACTTTCACCGGTGAATTGTAAGCGTAAACGGGCATTTGAACAAGACTCGGAGCGATTTTTGGTGAAATTCCATCGTTTCGGCCTCCGAAAAAAATAATTCGCAAAAAAAGAGGGATGCAACACGAGGACTTCCCAGGAGGTCACCCATCCTAGTACTACTCTCGCCAAAGCACGCTTAACTTCGGAGTTCTGATGGGATCCGGTGCATTAGTGCTGGTATGATCGCTTCCGCAAGCATTAGCGCGCATTATCTATATAAGAATCAACGCCGCGACTCCCAAAAGCCATAACTACGTCTTCGGTGCACCAAAAATCACATAAAATATATGAATTCCTAATAACTTTTCGCGATCTTCGCGTTGGGACGGTTTCAGAAGAGTGGTCGGCGAAATTCCGACAAGGTGAACGGGGGAAGGGTAAAATCGTAAATTTCACCCTCGGTCCGGAATTTCGACTTTCACCGGTGAATTGTAAGCGTAAACGGGCATTTGAACAAGACTCGGAGCGATTTTTGGTGAAATTCCATCGTTTCGGCCTCCGAAAAAAATAATTCGCAAAAAAAGAGGGATGCAACACGAGGACTTCCCAGGAGGTCACCCATCCTAGTACTACTCTCGCCCAAGCACGCTTAACTTCGGAGTTCTGATGGGATCCGGTGCATTAGTGCTGGTATGATCGCATCCGCAAGCATTAGCGCGCATTATCTATATAAGAATCAACGCCGCGACTCCCAAAAGCCATAACTACGTCTTCGGTGCACCAAAAATCACATAAAATATATGAATTCCTAATAACTTTTCGCGATCTTCGCGTTGGGACGGTTTCGGAAGAGTGATCGGCGAAATTCCGACAAGGTGAACGGAGGACGGGTAAAATCGTAAATTTCGCCCTCGGTCCGGAATTTCGACTTTCACCGGTGAATTGTAAGCGTAAACGGGCATTTGAACAAGACTCGGAGCGATTTTTGGTGAAATTCCATCGTTTCGGCCTCCGAAAAAAATAATTCGCAAAAAAAGAGGGATGCAACACGAGGACTTCCCAGGAGGTCACCCATCCTAGTACTACTCTCGCCCAAGCACGCTTAACTTCGGAGTTCTGATGGGATCCGGTGCATTAGTGCTGGTATGATCGCATCCGCAAGCATTAGCGCGCATTATCTATATAAGAATCAACGCCGCGACTCCCAAAAGCCATAACTACGTCTTCGGTGCACCAAAAATCACATAAAATATATGAATTCCTAATAACTTTTCGCGATCTTCGCGTTGGGACGGTTTCGGAAGAGTGATCGGCGAAATTCCGACAAGGTGAACGGGGGAAGGGTAAAATCGTAAATTTCACCCTCGGTCCGGAATTTCGACTTTCACCGGTGAATTGTAAGCGTAAACGGGCATTTGAACAAGACTCGGAGCGATTTTTGGTGAAATTCCATCGTTTCGGCCTCCGAAAAAAATAATTCGCAAAAAAAGAGGGATGCAACACGAGGACTTCCCAGGAGGTCACCCATCCTAGTACTACTCTCGCCCAAGCACGCTTAACTTCGGAGTTCTGATGGGATCCGGTGCATTAGTGCTGGTATGATCGCATCCGCAAGCATTAGCGCGCATTATCTATATAAGAATCAACGCCGCGACTCCCAAAAGCCATAACTACGTCTTCGGTGCACCAAATATCACATAAAATATATGAATTCTTAATAACTTTTCGCGATCTTCGCGTTGGGACGGTTTCGGAAGAGTGATCGGCGAAATTCCGACAAGGTGAACGGGGGAAGGGTAAAATCGTAAATTTCGCCCTCGGTCGGAATTTCGACTTTCACCGGTGAATTGTAAGCGTAAACGGGCATTTGAACAAGACTCGGAGCGATTTTTGGTGAAATTCCATCGTTTCGGCCTCCGAAAAAAATAATTCGCAAAAAAAGAGGGATGCAACACGAGGACTTCCCAGGAGGTCACCCATCCTAGTACTACTCTCGCCCAAGCACGCTTAACTTCGAAGTTCTGATGGGATCCGGTGCATTAGTGCTGGTATGATCGCATCCGCAAGCATTAGCGCGCATTATCTATATAAGAATCAACGCCGCGACTCCCAAAAGCCATAACTACGTCTTCGGTGCACCAAAAATCACATAAAATATATGAATTCCTAATAACTTTTCGCGATCTTCGCGTTGGGACGGTTTCGGAAGAGTGATCGGCGAAATTCCGACTAGGTGAACGGGGGAAGGGTAAAATCGTAAATTTCACCCTCGGTCCGGAATTTCGACTTTCACAGGTGAATTGTAAGCGTAAACGGGCATTTGAACAAGACTCGGAGCGATTTTTGGTGAAATTCCATCGTTTCGGCCTCCGAAAAAAAGAATTCGCAAAAAAAGAGTGATGCAACACGAGGACTTCCCAGGAGGTCACCCATCCTAGTACTACTCTCGCCCAAGCACGCTTAACTTCGGAGTTCTGATGGGATCCGGTGCATTAGTGCTGGTATGATCGCATCCGCAAGCATTAGCGCGCATTATCTATATAAGAATCAACGCCGCGACTCCCAAAAGCCATAACTACGTCTTCGGTGCACCAAAAATCACATAAAATATATGAATTCCTAATAACTTTTCGCGATCTTCGCGTTGGGACGGTTTCAGAAGAGTGGTCGGCGAAATTCCGACAAGGTGAACGGGGGAAGGGTAAAATCGTAAATTTCACCCTCGGTCCGGAATTTCGACTTTCACCGGTGAATTGTAAGCGTAAACGGGCATTTGAACAAGACTCGGAGCGATTTTTGGTGAAATTCCATCGTTTCGGCCTCCGAAAAAAATAATTCGCAAAAAAAGAGGGATGCAACACGAGGACTTCCCAGGAGGTCACCCATCCTAGTACTACTCTCGCCAAAGCACGCTTAACTTCGGAGTTCTGATGGGATCCGGTGCATTAGTGCTGGTATGATCGCTTCCGCAAGCATTAGCGCGCATTATCTATATAAGAATCAACGCCGCGACTCCCAAAAGCCATAACTACGTCTTCGGTGCACCAAAAATCACATAAAATATATGAATTCCTAATAACTTTTCGCGATCTTCGCGTTGGGACGGTTTCAGAAGAGTGGTCGGCGAAATTCCGACAAGGTGAACGGGGGAAGGGTAAAATCGTAAATTTCACCCTCGGTCCGGAATTTCGACTTTCACCGGTGAATTGTAAGCGTAAACGGGCATTTGAACAAGACTCGGAGCGATTTTTGGTGAAATTCCATCGTTTCGGCCTCCGAAAAAAATAATTCGCAAAAAAAGAGGGATGCAACACGAGGACTTCCCAGGAGGTCACCCATCCTAGTACTACTCTCGCCCAAGCACGCTTAACTTCGGAGTTCTGATGGGATCCGGTGCATTAGTGCTGGTATGATCGCATCCGCAAGCATTAGCGCGCATTATCTATATAAGAATCAACGCCGCGACTCCCAAAAGCCATAACTACGTCTTCGGTGCACCAAAAATCACATAAAATATATGAATTCCTAATAACTTTTCGCGATCTTCGCGTTGGGACGGTTTCGGAAGAGTGATCGGCGAAATTCCGACAAGGTGAACGGAGGACGGGTAAAATCGTAAATTTCGCCCTCGGTCCGGAATTTCGACTTTCACCGGTGAATTGTAAGCGTAAACGGGCATTTGAACAAGACTCGGAGCGATTTTTGGTGAAATTCCATCGTTTCGGCCTCCGAAAAAAATAATTCGCAAAAAAAGAGGGATGCAACACGAGGACTTCCCAGGAGGTCACCCATCCTAGTACTACTCTCGCCCAAGCACGCTTAACTTCGGAGTTCTGATGGGATCCGGTGCATTAGTGCTGGTATGATCGCATCCGCAAGCATTAGCGCGCATTATCTATATAAGAATCAACGCCGCGACTCCCAAAAGCCATAACTACGTCTTCGGTGCACCAAAAATCACATAAAATATATGAATTCCTAATAACTTTTCGCGATCTTCGCGTTGGGACGGTTTCGGAAGAGTGATCGGCGAAATTCCGACAAGGTGAACGGGGGAAGGGTAAAATCGTAAATTTCACCCTCGGTCCGGAATTTCGACTTTCACCGGTGAATTGTAAGCGTAAACGGGCATTTGAACAAGACTCGGAGCGATTTTTGGTGAAATTCCATCGTTTCGGCCTCCGAAAAAAATAATTCGCAAAAAAAGAGGGATGCAACACGAGGACTTCCCAGGAGGTCACCCATCCTAGTACTACTCTCGCCCAAGCACGCTTAACTTCGGAGTTCTGATGGGATCCGGTGCATTAGTGCTGGTATGATCGCATCCGCAAGCATTAGCGCGCATTATCTATATAAGAATCAACGCCGCGACTCCCAAAAGCCATAACTACGTCTTCGGTGCACCAAATATCACATAAAATATATGAATTCTTAATAACTTTTCGCGATCTTCGCGTTGGGACGGTTTCGGAAGAGTGATCGGCGAAATTCCGACAAGGTGAACGGGGGAAGGGTAAAATCGTAAATTTCGCCCTCGGTCGGAATTTCGACTTTCACCGGTGAATTGTAAGCGTAAACGGGCATTTGAACAAGACTCGGAGCGATTTTTGGTGAAATTCCATCGTTTCGGCCTCCGAAAAAAATAATTCGCAAAAAAAGAGGGATGCAACACGAGGACTTCCCAGGAGGTCACCCATCCTAGTACTACTCTCGCCCAAGCACGCTTAACTTCGAAGTTCTGATGGGATCCGGTGCATTAGTGCTGGTATGATCGCATCCGCAAGCATTAGCGCGCATTATCTATATAAGAATCAACGCCGCGACTCCCAAAAGCCATAACTACGTCTTCGGTGCACCAAAAATCACATAAAATATATGAATTCCTAATAACTTTTCGCGATCTTCGCGTTGGGACGGTTTCGGAAGAGTGATCGGCGAAATTCCGACTAGGTGAACGGGGGAAGGGTAAAATCGTAAATTTCACCCTCGGTCCGGAATTTCGACTTTCACAGGTGAATTGTAAGCGTAAACGGGCATTTGAACAAGACTCGGAGCGATTTTTGGTGAAATTCCATCGTTTCGGCCTCCGAAAAAAAGAATTCGCAAAAAAAGAGTGATGCAACACGAGGACTTCCCAGGAGGTCACCCATCCTAGTACTACTCTCGCCCAAGCACGCTTAACTTCGGAGTTCTGATGGGATCCGGTGCATTAGTGCTGGTATGATCGCATCCGCAAGCATTAGCGCGCATTATCTATATAAGAATCAACGCCGCGACTCCCAAAAGCCATAACTACGTCTTCGGTGCACCAAAAATCACATAAAATATATGAATTCCTAATAACTTTTCGCGATCTTCGCGTTGGGACGGTTTCAGAAGAGTGGTCGGCGAAATTCCGACAAGGTGAACGGGGGAAGGGTAAAATCGTAAATTTCACCCTCGGTCCGGAATTTCGACTTTCACCGGTGAATTGTAAGCGTAAACGGGCATTTGAACAAGACTCGGAGCGATTTTTGGTGAAATTCCATCGTTTCGGCCTCCGAAAAAAATAATTCGCAAAAAAAGAGGGATGCAACACGAGGACTTCCCAGGAGGTCACCCATCCTAGTACTACTCTCGCCAAAGCACGCTTAACTTCGGAGTTCTGATGGGATCCGGTGCATTAGTGCTGGTATGATCGCTTCCGCAAGCATTAGCGCGCATTATCTATATAAGAATCAACGCCGCGACTCCCAAAAGCCATAACTACGTCTTCGGTGCACCAAAAATCACATAAAATATATGAATTCCTAATAACTTTTCGCGATCTTCGCGTTGGGACGGTTTCGGAAGAGTGATCGGCGAAATTCCGACAAGGTGAACGGGGGAAGGGTAAAATCGTAAATTTCACCCTCGGTCAGAATTTCGACTTTCACCGGTGAATTGTAAGCGTAAACGGGCATTTGAACAAGACTCGGAGCGATTTTTGGTGAAATTCCATCGTTTCGGCCTCCGAAAAAAATAATTCGCAAAAAAAGAGGGATGCAACACGAGGACTTCCCAGGAGGTCACCCATCCTAGTACTACTCTCGCCCAAGCACGCTTAACTTCGGAGTTCTGATGGGATCCGGTGCATTAGTGCTGGTATGATCGCATCCGCAAGCATTAGCGCGCATTATCTATATAAGAATCAACGCCGCGACTCCCAAAAGCCATAACTACGTCTTCGGTGCACCAAAAATCACATAAAATATATGAATTCCTAATAACTTTTCGCGATCTTCGCGTTGGGACGGTTTCGGAAGAGTGATCGGCGAAATTCCGACAAGGTGAACGGAGGACGGGTAAAATCGTAAATTTCGCCCTCGGTCCGGAATTTCGACTTTCACCGGTGAATTGTAAGCGTAAACGGGCATTTGAACGAGACTCGGAGCGATTTTTGGTGAAATTCCATCGTTTCGGCCTCCGAAAAAAATAATTCGCAAAAAAAGAGGGATGCAACACGAGGACTTCCCAGGAGGTCACCCATCCTAGTACTACTCTCGCCCAAGCACGCTTAACTTCGGAGTTCTGATGGGATCCGGTGCATTAGTGCTGGTATGATCGCATCCGCAAGCATTAGCGCGCATTATCTATATAAGAATCAACGCCGCGACTCCCAAAAGCCATAACTACGTCTTCGGTGCACCAAAAATCACATAAAATATATGAATTCCTAATCACTTTTCGCGATCTTCGCGTTGGGACGGTTTCGGAAGAGTGATCGGCGAAATTCCGATAACGTGAACGGGGAAGGGTAAAATCGTAAATTTCGCCCTCGGTCCGGAATTTCGACTTTCACCAGTGAATTGTAAGCGTAAACGGGCATTTGAACAAGGCTCGGAGCGATTTTTGGTGAAATTCCATCGTTTCGGCCTCCGAAAAAAATAATTCGCAAAAAAAGAGGGATGCAACACGAGGACTTCCCAGGAGGTCACCCATCCTAGTACTACTCTCGCCCAAGCACGTTTAACTTCGGAGTTCTGATGGGATCCGGTGCATTAGTGCTGGTATGATCGCATCCGCAAGCATTAGCGCGCATTATCTATATAAGAATCAACGCCGCGACTCCCAAAAGCCATAACTACGTCTTCGGTGCACCAAAAATCACATAAAATATATGAATTCCTAATTAACTTTTCGCGATCTTCGCGTTGGGACGGTTTCGGAAGAGTGATCGGCGAAATTCCGATAACGTGAACGGGGAAGGGTAAAATCGTAAATTTCGCCCTCGGTCCGGAATTTCGACTTTCACCGGTGAATTGTAAGCGTAAACGGGCATTTGAACAAGACTCGGAGCGATTTTTGGTGAAATTCCATCGTTTCGGCCTCCGAAAAAAATAATTCGCAAAAAAAGAGGGATGCAACACGAGGACTTCCCAGGAGGTCACCCATCCTAGTACTACTCTCGCCCAAGCACGCTTAACTTCGGAGTTCTGATGGGATCCGGTGCATTAGTGCTGGTATGATCGCATCCGCAAGCATTAGCGCGCATTATCTACATAAGAATCAACGCCGCGACTCCCAAAAGCCATAACTACGTCTTCGGTGCACCAAAAATCACATAAAATATATGAATTCCTAATAACTTTTCGCGATCTTCGCGTTGGGACGGTTTCGGAAGAGTGATCGGCGAAATTCCGACAAGGTGAACGGGGGAAGGGTAAAATCGTAAATTTCGCCCTCGGTCGGAATTTCGACTTTCACCGGTGAATTGTAAGCGTAAACGGGCATTTGAACAAGACTCGGAGCGATTTTTGGTGAAATTCAATCGTTTCGGCCTCCGAAAAAAATAATTCGCAAAAAAAGAGGAATGCAACACGAGGACTTCCCAGGAGGTCACCCATCCTAGTACTACTCTCGCCCAAGCACGCTTAACTTCGGAGTTCTGATGGGATCCGGTGCATTAGTGCTGGTATGATCGCATCCGCAAGCATTAGCGCGCATTATCTATATAAGAATCAACGCCGCGACTCCCAAAAGCCATAACTACGTCTTCGGTGCACCAAAAATCACATAAAATATATGAATTCCTAATAACTTTTCGCGATCTTCGCGTTGGGACGGTTTCGGAAGAGTGATCGGCGAAATTCCGACAAGGTGAACGGGGGAAGGGTAAAATCGTAAATTTCACCCTCGGTCCGGAATTTCGACTTTCACCGGTGAATTGTAAGCGTAAACGGGCATTTGAACAAGACTCGGAGCGATTTTTGGTGAAATTCCATCGTTTCGGCCTCCGAAAAAAATAATTCGCAAAAAAAGAGGGATGCAACACGAGGACTTCCCAGGAGGTCACCCATCCTAGTACTACTCTCGCCCAAGCACGCTTAACTTCGGAGTTCTGATGGGATCCGGTGCATTAGTGCTGGTATGATCGCATCCGCAAGCATTAGCGCGCATTATCTACATAAGAATCAACGCCGCGACTCCCAAAAGCCATAACTACGTCTTCGGTGCACCAAAAATCACATAAAATATATGAATTCCTAATAACTTTTCGCGATCTTCGCGTTGGGACGGTTTCAGAAGAGTGATCGGCGAAATTCCGACAAGGTGAACGGGGGAAGGGTAAAATCGTAAATTTCGCCCTCGGTCGGAATTTCGACTTTCACCGGTGAATTGTAAGCGTAAACGGGCATTTGAACAAGACTCGGAGCGATTTTTGGTGAAATTCAATCGTTTCGGCCTCCGAAAAAAATAATTCGCAAAAAAAGAGGAATGCAACACGAGGACTTCCCAGGAGGTCACCAATCCTAGTACTACTCTCGCCCAAGCACGCTTAACTTCGGAGTTCTGATGGGATCCGGTGCATTAGTGCTGGTATGATCGCATCCGCAAGCATTAGCGCGCATTATCTATATAAGAATCAACGCCGCGACTCCCAAAAGCCATAACTACGTCTTCGGTGCACCAAAAATCACATAAAATATATGAATTCCTAATAACTTTTCGCGATCTTCGCGTTGGGACGGTTTCGGAAGAGTGATCGGCGAAATTCCGACAAGGTGAACGGGGGAAGGGTAAAATCGTAAATTTCACCCTCGGTCCGGAATTTCGACTTTCACCGGTGAATTGTAAGCGTAAACGGGCATTTGAACAAGACTCGGAGCGATTTTTGGTGAAATTCCATCGTTTCGGCCTCCGAAAAAAATAATTCGCAAAAAAAGAGGGATGCAACAAGAGGACTTCCCAGGAGGTCACCCATCCTAGTACTACTCTCGTCCAAGCACGCTTAACTTCGGAGTTCTGATGGGATCCGGTGCATTAGTGCTGGTATGATCGCATCCGCAAGCATTAGCGCGCATTATCTATATAAGAATCAACGCCGCGACTCCCAAAAGCCATAACTACGTCTTCGGTGCACCAAAAATCACATAAAATATATGAATTCCTAATAACTTTTCGCGATCTTCGCGTTGGGACGGTTTCGGAAGAGTGATCGGCGAAATTCCGACAAGGTGAACGGGGGAAGGGTAAAATCGTAAATTTCGCCCTCGGTCGGAATTTCGACTTTCACCGGTGAATTGTAAGCGTAAACGGGCATTTGAACAAGACTCGGAGCGATTTTTGGTGAAATTCAATCGTTTTGGCCTCCGAAAAAAATAATTCGCAAAAAAAGAGGAATGCAACACGAGGACTTCCCAGGAGGTCACCCATCCTAGTACTACTCTCGCCCAAGCACGCTTAACTTCGGAGTTCTGATGGGATCCGGTGCATTAGTGCTGGTATGATCGCATCCGCAAGCATTAGCGCGTATTATCTATATAAGAATCAACGCCGCGACTCCCAAAAGCCATAACTACGTCTTCGGTGCACCAAAAATCACATAAAATATATGAATTCCTAATAACTTTTCGCGATCTTCGCGTTGGGACGGTTTCGGAAGAGTGATCGGCGAAATTCCGACAAGGTGAACGGGGGAAGGGTAAAATCGTAAATTTCGCCCTCGGTCCGGAATTTCGACTTTCACCGGTGAATTGTAAGCGTAAACGGGCATTTGAACAAGACTCGGAGCGATTTTTGGTGAAATTCCATCGTTTCGGCCTCCGGAAAAAAGAATTCGCAAAAAAAGAGGGATGCAGCACGAGGACTTCCCAGGAGGTCACCCATCCTAGTACTACTCTCGCCCAAGCACGCTTAACTTCGGAGTTCTGATGGGATCCGGTGCATTAGTGCTGGTATGATCGCATCCGCAAGCATTAGCGCGCATTATCTATATAAGAATCAACGCCGCGACTCCCAAAAGCCATAACTACGTCTTCGGTGCACCAAATATCACATAAAATATATGAATTCTTAATAACTTTTCGCGATCTTCGCGTTGGGACGGTTTCGGAAGAGTGATCGGCGAAATTCCGACAAGGTGAACGGGGGAAGGGTAAAATCGTAAATTTCGCCCTCGGTCGGAATTTCGACTTTCACCGGTGAATTGTAAGCGTAAACGGGCATTTGAACAAGACTCGGAGCGATTTTTGGTGAAATTCCATCGTTTCGGCCTCCGAAAAAAATAATTCGCAAAAAAAGAGGGATGCAACACGAGGACTTCCCAGGAGGTCACCCATCCTAGTACTACTCTCGCCCAAGCACGCTTAACTTCGGAGTTCTGATGGGATCCGGTGCATTAGTGCTGGTATGATCGCATCCGCAAGCATTAGCGCGCATTATCTATATAAGAATCAACGCCGCGACTCCCAAACGCCATAACTACGTCTTCGGTGCACCAAAAATCACATAAAATATATGAATTCCTAATAACTTTTCGCGATCTTCGCGTTGGGACGGTTTCGGAAGAGTGATCGGCGAAATTCCGACTAGGTGAACGGGGGAAGGGTAAAATCGTAAATTTCGCCCTCCGTCCGGAATTTCGACTTTCACCGGTGAATTGTAAGCGTAAACGGGCATTTGAACAAGACTCGGAGCGATTTTTGGTGAAATTCCATCGTTTCGGCCTCCGAAAAAAATAATTCGCAAAAAAAGAGGGATGCAACACGAGGACTTCCCAGGAGGTCACCCATCCTAGTACTACTCTCGCCCAAGCACGCTTCACTTCGGAGTTCTGATGGGATCCGGTGCATTAGTGCTGGTATGATCGCATCCGCAAGCATTAGCGCGCATTATCTATATAAGAATCAACGCCGCGACTCCCAAACGCCATAACTACGTCTTCGGTGCACCAAAAATCACATAAAATATATGAATTCCTAATAACTTTTCGCGATCTTCGCGTTGGGACGGTTTCGGAAGAGTGATCGGCGAAATTCCGACAAGGTGAACGGGGGAAGGGTAAAATCGTAAATTTCGCCCTCCGTCCGGAATTTCGACTTTCACCGGTGAATTGTAAGCGTAAACGGGCATTTGAACAAGACTCGGAGCGATTTTTGGTGAAATTCCATCGTTTCGGCCTACGAAAAAAATAATTCGCAAAAAAAGAGGGATGCAACACGAGGACTTCCCAGGAGGTCACCCATCCTAGTACTACTCTCGCCCAAGCACGCTTAACTTCGGAGTTCTGATGGGATCCGGTGCATTAGTACTGGTATGATCGCATCCGCAAGCATTAGCGCGCATTATCTATATAAGAATCAACGCTGCGACTCCCAAAAGCCATAACTACGTCTTCGGTGCACCAAAAATCACATAAAATATATGAATTCCTAATAACTTTTCGCGATCTTCGCGTTGGGACGGTTTCGGAAGAGTGATCGGCGAAATTCCGACAAGGTGAACGGATGAAGGGTAAAATCGTAAATTTCGCCATCGGTCCGGAATTTCGACTTTCACCGGTGAATTGTAAGCGTAAACGGGCATTTGAACAAGACTCGGAGCGATTTTTGGTGAAATTCCATCGTTTCGGCCTCCGAAAAAAATAATTCGCAAAAAAAGAGGGATGCAACACGAGGACTTCCCAGGAGGTCACCCATCCTAGTACTACTCTCGCCCAAGCACGCTTAACTTCGGAGTTCTGATGGGATCCGGTGCATTAGTGCTGGTATGATCGCATCCGCAAGCATTAGCGCGCATTATCTATATAAGAATCAACGCCGCGACTCCCAAAAGCCATAACTACGTCTTCGGTGCACCAAAAATCACATAAAATATATGAATTCCTAATAACTTTTCGCGATCTTCGCGTTGGGACGGTTTCGGAAGAGTGATCGGCGAAATTCCGACAAGGTGAACGGGGGAAGGGTAAAATCGTAAATTTCGCCCTCGGTCCGGAATTTCGACTTTCACCGGTGAATTGTAAGCGTAAACGGGCATTTGATCAAGACTCGGAGCGATTTTTGGTGAAATTCCATCGTTTCGGCCTCCGAAAAAAATAATTCGCAAAAAAAGAGGGATGCAACACGAGGACTTCCCAGGAGGTCACCCATCCTAGTACTACTCTCGCCCAAGCACGCTTAACTTCGGAGTTCTGATGGGATCCGGTGCATTAGTGCTGGTATGATCGCATCCGCAAGCATTAGCGCGCATTATCTATATAAGAATCAACGCCGCGACTCCCAAAAGCCATAACTACGTCTTCGGTGCACCAAAAATCACATAAAATATATGAATTCCTAATAACTTTTCGCGATCTTCGCGTTGGGACGGTTTCGCAAGAGTGATTGGCGAAATTTCGACAAGGTGAACGGGGGAATTGTAAAATCGTAAATTTCGCCCTCGGTCCGGAATTTCGACTTTCACCGGTGAATTGTAAGCGTAAACGGGCATTTGAACAAGACTCGGAGCGATTTTTGGTGAAATTCCATCGTTTCGGCCTCCGAAAAAAATAATTCGCAAAAAAAGAGGGATGCAACACGAGGACTTCCCAGGAGGTCACCCATCCTAGTACTACTCTCGCCCAAGCACGCTTAACTTCGGAGTTCTGATGGGATCCGGTGCATTAGTACTGGTATGATCGCATCCGCAAGCATTAGCGCGCATTATCTATATAAGAATCAACGCCGCGACTCCCAAAAGCCATAACTACGTCTTCGGTGCACCAAAAATCACATAAAATATATGAATTCCTAATAACTTTTCGCGATCTTCGCGTTGGGACGGTTTCGGAAGAGTGATCGGCGAAATTCCGACAAGGTGAACGGGGGAAGGGTAAAATCGTAAATTTCGCCCTCGGTCCGGAATTTCGACTTTCACCGGTGAATTGTAAGCGTAAACGGGCATTTGAACAAGACTCGGAGCGATTTTTGGTGAAATTCCATCGTTTCGGCCTCCGAAAAAAATAATTCGCAAAAAAAGAGGGATGCAACACGAGGACTTCCCAGGAGGTCACCCATCCTAGTACTACTCTCGCCCAAGCACGCTTAACTTCGGAGTTCTGATGGGATCCGGTGCATTAGTGCTGGTATGATCGCATCCGCAAGCATTAGCGCGCATTATCTATATAAGAATCAACGCCGCGACTCCCAAAAGCCATAACTACGTCTTCGGTGCACCAAAAATCACATAAAATATATGAATTCCTAATAACTTTTCGCGATCTTCGCGTTGGGACGGTTTCGGAAGAGTGATCGGCGAAATTCCGACAAGGTGAACGGGGGAAGGGTAAAATCGTAAATTTCGCCCTCGGTCCGGAATTTCGACTTTCACCGGTGAATTGTAAGCGTAAACGGGCATTTGATCAAGACTCGGAGCGATTTTTGGTGAAATTCCATCGTTTCGGCCTCCGAAAAAAATAATTCGCAAAAACAGAGGGATGCAACACGAGGACTTCCCAGGAGGTCACCCATCCTAGTACTACTCTCGCCCAAGCACGCTTAACTTCGGAGTTCTGATGGGATCCGGTGCATTAGTGCTGGAATGATCGCATCCGCAAGCATTAGCGCGCATTATCTATATAAGAATCAACGCCGCGACTCCCAAAAGCCATAACTACGTCTTCGGTGCACCAAAAATCACATAAAATATATGAATTCCTAATAACTTTTCGCGATCTTCGCGTTGGGACGGTTTCGCAAGAGTGATCGGCGAAATTTCGACAAGGTGAACGGGGGAATTGTAAAATCGTAAATTTCGCCCTCGGTCCGGAATTTCGACTTTCACCGGTGAATTGTAAGCGTAAACGGGCATTTGAACAAGACTCGGAGCGATTTTTGGTGAAATTCCATCGTTTCGGCCTCCGAAAAAAATAATTCGCAAAAAAAGAGGGATGCAACACGAGGACTTCCCAGGAGGTCACCCATCCTAGTACTACTCTCGCCCAAGCACGCTTAACTTCGGAGTTCTGATGGGATCCGGTGCATTAGTACTGGTATGATCGCATCCGCAAGCATTAGCGCGCATTATCTATATAAGAATCAACGCCGCGACTCCCAAAAGCCATAACTACGTCTTCGGTGCACCAAAAATCACATAAAATATATGAATTCCTAATAACTTTTCGCGATCTTCGCGTTGGGACGGTTTCGGAAGAGTGATCGGCGAAATTCCGACAAGGTGAACGGGGGAAGGGTAAAATCGTAAATTTCGCCCTCGGTCCGGAATTTCGACTTTCACCGGTGAATTGTAAGCGTAAACGGGCATTTGAACAAGACTCGGAGCGATTTTTGGTGAAATTCCATCGTTTCGGCCTCCGAAAAAAATAATTCGCAAAAAAAGAGCGATGCAACACGAGGACTTCCCAGGAGGTCACCCATCCTAGTACTACTCTCGCCCAAGCACGCTTAACTTCGGAGTTCTGATGGGATCCGGTGCATTAGTGCTGGTATGATCGCATCCGCAAGCATTAGCGCGCATTATCTATATAAGAATCAACGCCGCGACTCCCAAAAGCCATAACTACGTCTTCGGTGCACCAAAAATCACATAAAATATATGAATTCCTAATAACTTTTCGCGATCTTCGCGTTGGGACGGTTTCGGAAGAGTGATCGGCGAAATTCCGACAAGGTGAACGGGGGAAGGGTAAAATCGTAAATTTCGCCCTCGGTCCGGAATTTCGACTTTCACCGGTGAATTGTAAGCGTAAACGGGCATTTGAACAAGACTCGGAGCGATTTTTGGTGAAATTCCATCGTTTCGGCCTCCGAAAAAAATAATTCGCAAAAAAAGAGGGATGCAACACGAGGACTTCCCAGGAGGTCACCCATCCTAGTACTACTCTCGCCCAAGCACGCTTAACTTCGGAGTTCTGATGGGATCCGGTGCATTAGTGCTGGTATGATCGCATCCGCAAGCATTAGCGCGCATTATCTATATAAGAATCAACGCCGCGACTCCCAAAAGCCATAACTACGTCTTCGGTGCACCAAAAATCACATAAAATATATGAATTCCTAATAACTTTTCGCGATCTTCGCGTTGGGACGGTTTCGGAAGAGTGATCGGCGAAATTCCGACAAGGTGAACGGGGGAAGGGTAAAATCGTAAATTTCGCCCTCGGTCCGGAATTTCGACTTTCACCGGTGAATTGTAAGCGTAAACGGGCATTTGAACAAGACTCGGAGCGATTTTTGGTGAAATTCCATCGTTTCGGCCTCCGAAAAAAATAATTCGCAAAAAAAGAGCGATGCAACACGAGGACTTCCCAGGAGGTCACCCATCCTAGTACTACTCTCGCCCAAGCACGCTTAACTTCGGAGTTCTGATGGGATCCGGTGCATTAGTGCTGGTATGATCGCATCCGCAAGCATTAGCGCGCATTATCTATATAAGAATCAACGCCGCGACTCCCAAAAGCCATAACTACGTCTTCGGTGCACCAAAAATCACATAAAATATATGAATTCCTAATAACTTTTCGCGATCTTCGCGTTGGGACGGTTTCGGAAGAGTGATCGGCGAAATTCCGACAAGGTGAACGGGGGAAGGGTAAAATCGTAAATTTCGCCCTCGGTCCGGAATTTCGACTTTCACCGGTGAATTGTAAGCGTAAACGGGCATTTGAACAAGACTCGGAGCGATTTTTGGTGAAATTCCATCGTTTCGGCCTCCGAAAAAAATAATTCGCAAAAAAAGAGGGATGCAACACGAGGACTTCCCAGGAGGTCACCCATCCTAGTACTACTCTCGCCCAAGCACGCTTAACTTCGGAGTTCTGATGGGATCCGGTGCATTAGTGCTGGTATGATCGCATCCGCAAGCATTAGCGCGCATTATCTATATAAGAATCAACGCCGCGACTCCCAAAAGCCATAACTACGTCTTCGGTGCACCAAAAATCACATAAAATATATGAATTCCTAATAACTTTTCGCGATCTTCGCGTTGGGACGGTTTCGGAAGAGTGATCGGCGAAATTCCGACAAGGTGAACGGGGTAATTGTAAAATCGTAAATTTCGCCCTCGGTCCGGAATTTCGACTTTCACCGGTGAATTGTAAGCGTAAACGGGCATTTGATCAAGACTCGGAGCGATTTTTGGTGAAATTCCATCGTTTCGGCCTCCGAAAAAAATAATTCGCAAAAAAAGAGGGATGCAACACGAGGACTTCCCAGGAGGTCACCCATCCTAGTACTACTCTCGCCCAAGCACGCTTAACTTCGGAGTTCTGATGGGATCCGGTGCATTAGTGCTGGTATGATCGCATCCGCAAGCATTAGCGCGCATTATCTATATAAGAATCAACGCCGCGACTCCCAAAAGCCATAACTACGTCTTCGGTGCACCAAAAATCACATAAAATATATGAATTCCTAATAACTTTTCGCGATCTTCGCGTTGGGACGGTTTCGCAAGAGTGATCGGCGAAATTCCGACAAGGTGAACGGGGGAATTGTAAAATCGTAAATTTCGCCCTCGGTCCGGAATTTCGACTTTCACCGGTGAATTGTAAGCGTAAACGGGCATTTGAACAAGACTCGGAGCGATTTTTGGTGAAATTCCATCGTTTCGGCCTCCGAAAAAAATAATTCGCAAAAAAAGAGGGATGCAACACGAGGACTTCCCAGGAGGTCACCCATCCTAGTACTACTCTCGCCCAAGCACGCTTAACTTCGGAGTTCTGATGGGATCCGGTGCATTAGTGCTGGTATGATCGCATCCGCAAGCATTAGCGCGCATTATCTATATAAGAATCAACGCCGCGACTCCCAAAAGCCATAACTACGTCTTCGGTGCACCAAAAATCACATAAAATATATGAATTCCTAATAACTTTTCGCGATCTTCGCGTTGGGACGGTTTCGGAAGAGTGATCGGCGAAATTCCGACAAGGTGAACGGGGGAAGGGTAAAATCGTAAATTTCGCCCTCGGTCCGGAATTTCGACTTTCACCGGTGAATTGTAAGCGTAAACGGGCATTTGAACAAGACTCGGAGCGATTTTTGGTGAAATTCCATCGTTTCGGCCTCCGAAAAAAATAATTCGCAAAAAAAGAGGGATGCAACACGAGGACTTCCCAGGAGGTCACCCATCCTAGTACTACTCTCGCCCAAGCACGCTTAACTTCGGAGTTCTGATGGGATCCGGTGCATTAGTGCTGGTATGATCGCATCCGCAAGCATTAGCGCGCATTATCTATATAAGAATCAACGCCGCGACTCCCAAAAGCCATAACTACGTCTTCGGTGCACCAAAAATCACATAAAATATATGAATTCCTAATAACTTTTCGCGATCTTCGCGTTGGGACGGTTTCGCAAGAGTGATCGGCGAAATTCCGACAAGGTGAACGGGGGAAGGGTAAAATCGTAAATTTCGCCCTCGGTCCGGAATTTCGACTTTCACCGGTGAATTGTAAGCGTAAACGGGCATTTGAACAAGACTCGGAGCGATTTTTGGTGAAATTCCATCGTTTCGGCCTCCGAAAAAAATAATTCGCAAAAAAAGAGGGATATAACACGAGGACTTCCCAGGAGGTCACCCATCCTAGTACTACTCTCGCCCAAGCACGCTTAACTTCGGAGTTCTGATGGGATCCGGTGCATTAGTGCTGGTATGATCGCATCCGCAAGCATTAGCGCGCATTATCTATATAAGAATCAACGCCGCGACTCCCAAAAGCCATAACTACGTCTTCGGTGCACCAAAAATCACATAAAATATATGAATTCCTAATAACTTTTCGCGATCTTCGCGTTGGGACGGTTTCGGAAGAGTGATCGGCGAAATTCCGACAAGGTGAACGGGGGAAGGGTAAAATCGTAAATTTCGCCCTCGGTCCGGAATTTCGACTTTCACCGGTGAATTGTAAGCGTAAACGGGCATTTGAACAAGACTCGGAGCGATTTTTGGTGAAATTCCATCGTTTCGGCCTCCGAAAAAAATAATTCGCAAAAAAAGAGCGATGCAACACGAGGACTTCCCAGGAGGTCACCCATCCTAGTACTACTCTCGCCCAAGCACGCTTAACTTCGGAGTTCTGATGGGATCCGGTGCATTAGTGCTGGTATGATCGCATCCGCAAGCATTAGCGCGCATTATCTATATAAGAATCAACGCCGCGACTCCCAAAAGCCATAACTACGTCTTCGGTGCACCAAAAATCACATAAAATATATGAATTCCTAATAACTTTTCGCGATCTTCGCGTTGGGACGGTTTCGGAAGAGTGATTGGCGAAATTCCGACAAGGTGAACGGGGGAAGGGTAAAATCGTAAATTTCGCCCTCGGTCCGGAATTTCGACTTTCACCGGTGAATTGTAAGCGTAAACGGGCATTTGAACAAGACTCGGAGCGATTTTTGGTGAAATTCCATCGTTTCGGCCTCCGAAAAAAATAATTCGCAAAAAAAGAGGGATGCAACACGAGGACTTCCCAGGAGGTCACCCATCCTAGTACTACTCACGCCCAAGCACGCTTAACTTCGGAGTTCTGATGGGATCCGGTGCATTAGTGCTGGTATGATCGCATCCGCAAGCATTAGCGCGCATTATCTATATAAGAATCAACGCCGCGACTCCCAAAAGCCATAACTACGTCTTCGGTGCACCAAAAATCACATAAAATATATGAATTCCTAATAACTTTTCGCGATCTTCGCGTTGGGACGGTTTCGGAAGAGTGATCGGCGAAATTCCGACAAGGTGAACGGGGGAAGGGTAAAATCGTAAATTTCGCCCTCGGTCCGGAATTTCGACTTTCACCGGTGAATTGTAAGCGTAAACGGGCATTTGAACAAGACTCGGAGCGATTTTTGGTGAAATTCCATCGTTTCGGCCTCCGAAAAAAATAATTCGCAAAAAAAGAGCGATGCAACACGAGGACTTCCCAGGAGGTCACCCATCCTAGTACTACTCTCGCCCAAGCACGCTTAACTTCGGAGTTCTGATGGGATCCGGTGCATTAGTGCTGGTATGATCGCATCCGCAAGCATTAGCGCGCATTATCTATATAAGAATCAACGCCGCGACTCCCAAAAGCCATAACTACGTCTTCGGTGCACCAAAAATCACATAAAATATATGAATTCCTAATAACTTTTCGCGATCTTCGCGTTGGGACGGTTTCGGAAGAGTGATCGGCGAAATTCCGACAAGGTGAACGGGGGAAGGGTAAAATCGTAAATTTCGCCCTCGGTCCGGAATTTCGACTTTCACCGGTGAATTGTAAGCGTAAACGGGCATTTGAACAAGACTCGGAGCGATTTTTGGTGAAATTCCATCGTTTCGGCCTCCGAAAAAAATAATTCGCAAAAAAAGAGGGATGCAACACGAGGACTTCCCAGGAGGTCACCCATCCTAGTACTACTCACGCCCAAGCACGCTTAACTTCGGAGTTCTGATGGGATCCGGTGCATTAGTGCTGGTATGATCGCATCCGCAAGCATTAGCGCGCATTATCTATATAAGAATCAACGCCGCGACTCCCAAAAGCCATAACTACGTCTTCGGTGCACCAAAAATCACATAAAATATATGAATTCCTAATAACTTTTCGCGATCTTCGCGTTGGGACGGTTTCGGAAGAGTGATCGGCGAAATTCCGACAAGGTGAACGGGGGAAGGGTAAAATCGTAAATTTCGCCCTCGGTCCGGAATTTCGACTTTCACCGGTGAATTGTAAGCGTAAACGGGCATTTGAACAAGACTCGGAGCGATTTTTGGTGAAATTCCATCGTTTCGGCCTCCGAAAAAAATAATTCGCAAAAAAAGAGCGATGCAACACGAGGACTTCCCAGGAGGTCACCCATCCTAGTACTACTCTCGCCCAAGCACGCTTAACTTCGGAGTTCTGATGGGATCCGGTGCATTAGTGCTGGTATGATCGCATCCGCAAGCATTAGCGCGCATTATCTATATAAGAATCAACGCCGCGACTCCCAAAAGCCATAACTACGTCTTCGGTGCACCAAAAATCACATAAAATATATGAATTCCTAATAACTTTTCGCGATCTTCGCGTTGGGACGGTTTCGGAAGAGTGATCGGCGAAATTCCGACAAGGTGAACGGGGGAAGGGTAAAATCGTAAATTTCGCCCTCGGTCCGGAATTTCGACTTTCACCGGTGAATTGTAAGCGTAAACGGGCATTTGAACAAGACTCGGAGCGATTTTTGGTGAAATTCCATCGTTTCGGCCTCCGAAAAAAATAATTCGCAAAAAAAGAGGGATGCAACACGAGGACTTCCCAGGAGGTCACCCATCCTAGTACTACTCACGCCCAAGCACGCTTAACTTCGGAGTTCTGATGGGATCCGGTGCATTAGTACTGGTATGATCGCATCCGCAAGCATTAGCGCGCATTATCTATATAAGAATCAACGCCGCGACTCCCAAAAGCCATAACTACGTCTTCGGTGCACCAAAAATCACATAAAATATATGAATTCCTAATAACTTTTCGCGATCTTCGCGTTGGGACGGTTTCGCAAGAGTGATCGGCGAAATTCCGACAAGGTGAACGGGGGAATTGTAAAATCGTAAATTTCGCCCTCGGTCCGGAATTTCGACTTTCACCGGTGAATTGTAAGCGTAAACGGGCATTTGAACAAGACTCGGAGCGATTTTTGGTGAAATTCCATCGTTTCGGCCTCCGAAAAAAATAATTCGCAAAAAAAGAGGGATGCAACACGAGGACTTCCCAGGAGGTCACCCATCCTAGTACTACTCTCGCCCAAGCACGCTTAACTTCGGAGTTCTGATGGGATCCGGTGCATTAGTACTGGTATGATCGCATCCGCAAGCATTAGCGCGCATTATCTATATAAGAATCAACGCCGCGACTCCCAAAAGCCATAACTACGTCTTCGGTGCACCAAAAATCACATAAAATATATGAATTCCTAATAACTTTTCGCGATCTTCGCGTTGGGACGGTTTCGGAAGAGTGATCGGCGAAATTCCGACAAGGTGAACGGGGGAAGGGTAAAATCGTAAATTTCGCCATCGGTCCGGAATTTCGACTTTCACCGGTGAATTGTAAGCGTAAACGGGCATTTGAACAAGACTCGGAGCGATTTTTGGTGAAATTCCATCGTTTCGGCCTCCGAAAAAAATAATTCGCAAAAAAAGAGCGATGCAACACGAGGACTTCCCAGGAGGTCACCCATCCTAGTACTACTCTCGCCCAAGCACGCTTAACTTCGGAGTTCTGATGGGATCCGGTGCATTAGTGCTGGTATGATCGCATCCGCAAGCATTAGCGCGCATTATCTATATAAGAATCAACGCCGCGACTCCCAAAAGCCATAACTACGTCTTCGGTGCACCAAAAATCACATAAAATATATGAATTCCTAATAACTTTTCGCGATCTTCGCGTTGGGACGGTTTCGGAAGAGTGATCGGCGAAATTCCGACAAGGTGAACGGGGGAAGGGTAAAATCGTAAATTTCGCCCTCGGTCCGGAATTTCGACTTTCACCGGTGAATTGTAAGCGTAAACGGGCATTTGAACAAGACTCGGAGCGATTTTTGGTGAAATTCCATCGTTTCGGCCTCCGAAAAAAATAATTCGCAAAAAAAGAGCGATGCAACACGAGGACTTCCCAGGAGGTCACCCATCCTAGTACTACTCTCGCCCAAGCACGCTTAACTTCGGAGTTCTGATGGGATCCGGTGCATTAGTGCTGGTATGATCGCATCCGCAAGCATTAGCGCGCATTATCTATATAAGAATCAATGCCGCGACTCCCAAAAGCCATAACTACGTCTTCGGTGCACCAAAAATCACATAAAATATATGAATTCCTAATAACTTTTCGCGATCTTCGCGTTGGGACGGTTTCGCAAGAGTGATCGGCGAAATTTCGACAAGGTGAACGGGGGAATTGTAAAATCGTAAATTTCGCCCTCGGTCCGGAATTTCGACTTTCACCGGTGAATTGTAAGCGTAAACGGGCATTTGAACAAGACTCGGAGCGATTTTTGGTGAAATTCCATCGTTTCGGCCTCCGAAAAAAATAATTCGCAAAAAAAGAGGGATGCAACACGAGGACTTCCCAGGAGGTCACCCATCCTAGTACTACTCTCGCCCAAGCACGCTTAACTTCGGAGTTCTGATGGGATCCGGTGCATTAGTACTGGTATGATCGCATCCGCAAGCATTAGCGCGCATTATCTATATAAGAATCAACGCCGCGACTCCCAAAAGCCATAACTACGTCTTCGGTGCACCAAAAATCACATAAAATATATGAATTCCTAATAACTTTTCGCGATCTTCGCGTTGGGACGGTTTCGGAAGAGTGATCGGCGAAATTCCGACAAGGTGAACGGGGGAAGGGTAAAATCGTAAATTTCGCCCTCGGTCCGGAATTTCGACTTTCACCGGTGAATTGTAAGCGTAAACGGGCATTTGAACAAGACTCGGAGCGATTTTTGGTGAAATTCCATCGTTTCGGCCTCCGAAAAAAATAATTCGCAAAAAAAGAGCGATGCAACACGAGGACTTCCCAGGAGGTCACCCATCCTAGTACTACTCTCGCCCAAGCACGCTTAACTTCGGAGTTCTGATGGGATCCGGTGCATTAGTGCTGGTATGATCGCATCCGCAAGCATTAGCGCGCATTATCTATATAAGAATCAACGCCGCGACTCCCAAAAGCCATAACTACGTCTTCGGTGCACCAAAAATCACATAAAATATATGAATTCCTAATAACTTTTCGCGATCTTCGCGTTGGGACGGTTTCGGAAGAGTGATCGGCGAAATTCCGACAAGGTGAACGGGGGAATTGTAAAATCGTAAATTTCGCCCTCGGTCCGGAATTTCGACTTTCACCGGTGAATTGTAAGCGTAAACGGGCATTTGAACAAGACTCGGAGCGATTTTTGGTGAAATTCCATCGTTTCGGCCTCCGAAAAAAATAATTCGCAAAAAAAGAGGGATGCAACACGAGGACTTCCCAGGAGGTCACCCATCCTAGTACTACTCTCGCCCAAGCACGCTTAACTTCGGAGTTCTGATGAGATCCGGTGCATTAGTACTGGTATGATCGCATCCGCAAGCATTAGCGCGCATTATCTATATAAGAATCAACGCCGCGACTCCCAAAAGCCATAACTACGTCTTCGGTGCACCAAAAATCACATAAAATATATGAATTCTTAATAACTTTTCGCGATCTTCGCGTTGGGACGGTTTCGGAAGAGTGATCGGCGAAATTCCGACAAGGTGAACGGGGGAAGGGTAAAATCGTAAATTTCGCCCTCGGTCCGGAATTTCGACTTTCACCGGTGAATTGTAAGCGTAAACGGGCATTTGAACAAGACTCGGAGCGATTTTTGGTGAAATTCCATCGTTTCGGCCTCCGAAAAAAATAATTCGCAAAAAAAGAGGGATGCAACACGAGGACTTCCCAGGAGGTCACCCATCCTAGTACTACTCTCGCCCAAGCACGCTTAACTTCGGAGTTCTGATGGGATCCGGTGCATTAGTGCTGGTATGATCGCATCCGCAAGCATTAGCGCGCATTATCTATATAAGAATCAACGCCGCGACTCCCAAAAGCCATAACTACGTCTTCGGTGCACCAAAAATCACATAAAATATATGAATTCCTAATAACTTTTCGCGATCTTCGCGTTGGGACGGTTTCGCAAGAGTGATCGGCGAAATTTCGACAAGGTGAACGGGGGAATTGTAAAATCGTAAATTTCGCCCTCGGTCCGGAATTTCGACTTTCACCGGTGAATTGTAAGCGTAAACGGGCATTTGAACAAGACTCGGAGCGATTTTTGGTGAAATTCCATCGTTTCGGCCTCCGAAAAAAATAATTCGCAAAAAAAGAGGGATGCAACACGAGGACTTCCCAGGAGGTCACCCATCCTAGTACTACTCTCGCCCAAGCACGCTTAACTTCGGAGTTCTGATGGGATCCGGTGCATTAGTACTGGTATGATCGCATCCGCAAGCATTAGCGCGCATTATCTATATAAGAATCAACGCCGCGACTCCCAAAAGCCATAACTACGTCTTCGGTGCACCAAAAATCACATAAAATATATGAATTCCTAATAACTTTTCGCGATCTTCGCGTTGGGACGGTTTCGGAAGAGTGATCGGCGAAATTCCGACAAGGTGAACGGGGGAAGGGTAAAATCGTAAATTTCGCCCTCGGTCCGGAATTTCGACTTTCACCGGTGAATTGTAAGCGTAAACGGGCATTTGAACAAGACTCGGAGCGATTTTTGGTGAAATTCCATCGTTTCGGCCTCCGAAAAAAATAATTCGCAAAAAAAGAGGGATGCAACACGAGGACTTCCCAGGAGGTCACCCATCCTAGTACTACTCTCGCCCAAGCACGCTTAACTTCGGAGTTCTGATGGGATCCGGTGCATTAGTGCTGGTATGATCGCATCCGCAAGCATTAGCGCGCATTATCTATATAAGAATCAACGCCGCGACTCCCAAAAGCCATAACTACGTCTTCGGTGCACCAAAAATCACATAAAATATATGAATTCCTAATAACTTTTCGCGATCTTCGCGTTGGGACGGTTTCGCAAGAGTGATCGGCGAAATTTCGACAAGGTGAACGGGGGAATTGTAAAATCGTAAATTTCGCCCTCGGTCCGGAATTTCGACTTTCACCGGTGAATTGTAAGCGTAAACGGGCATTTGAACAAGACTCGGAGCGATTTTTGGTGAAATTCCATCGTTTCGGCCTCCGAAAAAAATAATTCGCAAAAAAAGAGGGATGCAACACGAGGACTTCCCAGGAGGTCACCCATCCTAGTACTACTCTCGCCCAAGCACGCTTAACTTCGGAGTTCTGATGGGATCCGGTGCATTAGTACTGGTATGATCGCATCCGCAAGCATTAGCGCGCATTATCTATATAAGAATCAACGCCGCGACTCCCAAAAGCCATAACTACGTCTTCGGTGCACCAAAAATCACATAAAATATATGAATTCCTAATAACTTTTCGCGATCTTCGCGTTGGGACGGTTTCGGAAGAGTGATCGGCGAAATTCCGACAAGGTGAACGGGGGAAGGGTAAAATCGTAAATTTCGCCCTCGGTCCGGAATTTCGACTTTCACCGGTGAATTGTAAGCGTAAACGGGCATTTGAACAAGACTCGGAGCGATTTTTGGTGAAATTCCATCGTTTCGGCCTCCGAAAAAAATAATTCGCAAAAAAAGAGCGATGCAACACGAGGACTTCCCAGGAGGTCACCCATCCTAGTACTACTCTCGCCCAAGCACGCTTAACTTCGGAGTTCTGATGGGATCCGGTGCATTAGTGCTGGTATGATCGCATCCGCAAGCATTAGCGCGCATTATCTATATAAGAATCAACGCCGCGACTCCCAAAAGCCATAACTACGTCTTCGGTGCACCAAAAATCACATAAAATATATGAATTCCTAATAACTTTTCGCGATCTTCGCGTTGGGACGGTTTCGGAAGAGTGATCGGCGAAATTCCGACAAGGTGAACGGGGGAAGGGTAAAATCGTAAATTTCGCCCTCGGTCCGGAATTTCGACTTTCACCGGTGAATTGTAAGCGTAAACGGGCATTTGAACAAGACTCGGAGCGATTTTTGGTGAAATTCCATCGTTTCGGCCTCCGAAAAAAATAATTCGCAAAAAAAGAGGGATGCAACACGAGGACTTCCCAGGAGGTCACCCATCCTAGTACTACTCTCGCCCAAGCACGCTTAACTTCGGAGTTCTGATGGGATCCGGTGCATTAGTGCTGGTATGATCGCATCCGCAAGCATTAGCGCGCATTATCTATATAAGAATCAACGCCGCGACTCCCAAAAGCCATAACTACGTCTTCGGTGCACCAAAAATCACATAAAATATATGAATTCCTAATAACTTTTCGCGATCTTCGCGTTGGGACGGTTTCGGAAGAGTGATCGGCGAAATTCCGAAAAGGTGAACGGGGGAATTGTAAAATCGTAAATTTCGCCCTCGGTCCGGAATTTCGACTTTCACCGGTGAATTGTAAGCGTAAACGGGCATTTGAACAAGACTCGGAGCGATTTTTGGTGAAATTCCATCGTTTCGGCCTCCGAAAAAAATAATTCGCAAAAAAAGAGGGATGCAACACGAGGACTTCCCAGGAGGTCACCCATCCTAGTACTACTCTCGCCCAAGCACGCTTAACTTCGGAGTTCTGATGAGATCCGGTGCATTAGTACTGGTATGATCGCATCCGCAAGCATTAGCGCGCATTATCTATATAAGAATCAACGCCGCGACTCCCAAAAGCCATAACTACGTCTTCGGTGCACCAAAAATCACATAAAATATATGAATTCTTAATAACTTTTCGCGATCTTCGCGTTGGGACGGTTTCGGAAGAGTGATCGGCGAAATTCCGACAAGGTGAACGGGGGAAGGGTAAAATCGTAAATTTCGCCCTCGGTCCGGAATTTCGACTTTCACCGGTGAATTGTAAGCGTAAACGGGCATTTGAACAAGACTCGGAGCGATTTTTGGTGAAATTCCATCGTTTCGGCCTCCGAAAAAAATAATTCGCAAAAAAAGAGGGATGCAACACGAGGACTTCCCAGGAGGTCACCCATCCTAGTACTACTCTCGCCCAAGCACGCTTAACTTCGGAGTTCTGATGGGATCCGGTGCATTAGTGCTGGTATGATCGCATCCGCAAGCATTAGCGCGCATTATCTATATAAGAATCAACGCCGCGACTCCCAAAAGCCATAACTACGTCTTCGGTGCACCAAAAATCACATAAAATATATGAATTCCTAATAACTTTTCGCGATCTTCGCGTTGGGACGGTTTCGCAAGAGTGATCGGCGAAATTTCGACAAGGTGAACGGGGGAATTGTAAAATCGTAAATTTCGCCCTCGGTCCGGAATTTCGACTTTCACCGGTGAATTGTAAGCGTAAACGGGCATTTGAACAAGACTCGGAGCGATTTTTGGTGAAATTCCATCGTTTCGGCCTCCGAAAAAAATAATTCGCAAAAAAAGAGGGATGCAACACGAGGACTTCCCAGGAGGTCACCCATCCTAGTACTACTCTCGCCCAAGCACGCTTAACTTCGGAGTTCTGATGGGATCCGGTGCATTAGTACTGGTATGATCGCATCCGCAAGCATTAGCGCGCATTATCTATATAAGAATCAACGCCGCGACTCCCAAAAGCCATAACTACGTCTTCGGTGCACCAAAAATCACATAAAATATATGAATTCCTAATAACTTTTCGCGATCTTCGCGTTGGGACGGTTTCGGAAGAGTGATCGGCGAAATTCCGACAAGGTGAACGGGGGAAGGGTAAAATCGTAAATTTCGCCCTCGGTCCGGAATTTCGACTTTCACCGGTGAATTGTAAGCGTAAACGGGCATTTGAACAAGACTCGGAGCGATTTTTGGTGAAATTCCATCGTTTCGGCCTCCGAAAAAAATAATTCGCAAAAAAAGAGCGATGCAACACGAGGACTTCCCAGGAGGTCACCCATCCTAGTACTACTCTCGCCCAAGCACGCTTAACTTCGGAGTTCTGATGGGATCCGGTGCATTAGTGCTGGTATGATCGCATCCGCAAGCATTAGCGCGCATTATCTATATAAGAATCAACGCCGCGACTCCCAAAAGCCATAACTACGTCTTCGGTGCACCAAAAATCACATAAAATATATGAATTCCTAATAACTTTTCGCGATCTTCGCGTTGGGACGGTTTCGGAAGAGTGATCGGCGAAATTCCGACAAGGTGAACGGGGGAAGGGTAAAATCGTAAATTTCGCCCTCGGTCCGGAATTTCGACTTTCACCGGTGAATTGTAAGCGTAAACGGGCATTTGAACAAGACTCGGAGCGATTTTTGGTGAAATTCCATCGTTTCGGCCTCCGAAAAAAATAATTCGCAAAAAAAGAGGGATGCAACACGAGGACTTCCCAGGAGGTCACCCATCCTAGTACTACTCTCGCCCAAGCACGCTTAACTTCGGAGTTCTGATGGGATCCGGTGCATTAGTGCTGGTATGATCGCATCCGCAAGCATTAGCGCGCATTATCTATATAAGAATCAACGCCGCGACTCCCAAAAGCCATAACTACGTCTTCGGTGCACCAAAAATCACATAAAATATATGAATTCCTAATAACTTTTCGCGATCTTCGCGTTGGGACGGTTTCGCAAGAGTGATCGGCGAAATTTCGACAAGGTGAACGGGGGAATTGTAAAATCGTAAATTTCGCCCTCGGTCCGGAATTTCGACTTTCACCGGTGAATTGTAAGCGTAAACGGGCATTTGAACAAAACTCGGAGCGATTTTTGGTGAAATTCCATCGTTTCGGCCTCCGAAAAAAATAATTCGCAAAAAAAGAGGGATGCAACACGAGGACTTCCCAGGAGGTCACCCATCCTAGTACTACTCTCGCCCAAGCACGCTTAACTTCGGAGTTCTGATGAGATCCGGTGCATTAGTACTGGTATGATCGCATCCGCAAGCATTAGCGCGCATTATCTATATAAGAATCAACGCCGCGACTCCCAAAAGCCATAACTACGTCTTCGGTGCACCAAAAATCACATAAAATATATGAATTCCTAATAACTTTTCGCGATCTTCGCGTTGGGACGGTTTCGGAAGAGTGATCGGCGAAATTCCGACAAGGTGAACGGGGGAAGGGTAAAATCGTAAATTTCGCCCTCGGTCCGGAATTTCGACTTTCACCGGTGAATTGTAAGCGTAAACGGGCATTTGAACAAGACTCGGAGCGATTTTTGGTGAAATTCCATCGTTTCGGCCTCCGAAAAAAATAATTCGCAAAAAAAGAGGGATGCAACACGAGGACTTCCCAGGAGGTCACCCATCCTAGTACTACTCTCGCCCAAGCACGCTTAACTTCGGAGTTCTGATGAGATCCGGTGCATTAGTGCTGGTATGATCGCATCCGCAAGCATTAGCGCGCATTATCTATATAAGAATCAACGCCGCGACTCCCAAAAGCCATAACTATGTCTTCGGTGCACCAAAAATCACATAAAATATATGAATTCCTAATAACTTTTCGCGATCTTCGCGTTGGGACAGTTTCGGAAGAGTGATCGGCGAAATTCCGACAAGGTGAACGGGGGAAGGGTAAAATCGTAAATTTCGCCCTTGGTCCGGAATTTCGACTTTCACCGGTGAATTGTAAGCGTAAACGGGCATTTGAACAAGACTCGGAGCGATTTTTGGTGAAATTCCATCGTTTCGGCCTCCGAAAAAAATAATTCGCAAAAAAAGAGGGATGGAACACGAGGACTTCCCAGGAGGTCACCCATCCTAGTACTACTCTCGCCCAAGCACGCTTAACTTCGGAGTTCTGATGGGATCCGGTACATTAGTGCTGGTATGATCGCATCCGCAAGCATTAGCGCGCATTATCTATATAAGAATCAACGCCGCGACTCCCAAAAGCCATAACTACGTCTTCGGTGCGCCAAAAATCACATAAAATATATGAATTCCTAATAACTTTTCGCGATCTTCGCGTTGGGACGGTTTCGGAAGAGTGATCGGCGAAATTCCGACAAGGTGAACGGGGGAAGGGTAAAATCGTAAATTTCGCCCTCGGTCCGGAATTTCGACTTTCACCGGTGAATTGTAAGCGTAAACGGGCATTTGAACAAGACTCGGAGCGATTTTTGGTGAAATTCCATCGTTTCGGCCTCCGAAAAAAATAATTCGCAAAAAAAGAGGGATGCAACACGAGGACTTCCCAGGAGGTCACCCATCCTAGTACTACTCTCGCCCAAGCACGCTTAACTTCGGAGTTCTGATGGGATCCGGTGCATTAGTGCTGGTATGATCGCATCCGCAAGCATTAGCGCGCATTATCTATATAAGAATCAACGCCGCGACTCCCAAAAGCCATAACTACGTCTTCGGTGCACCAAAAATCACATAAAATATATGAATTCCTAATAACTTTTCGCGATCTTCGCGTTGGGACGGTTTCGCAAGAGTGATCGGCGAAATTTCGACAAGGTGAACGGGGGAATTGTAAAATCGTAAATTTCGCCCTCGGTCCGGAATTTCGACTTTCACCGGTGAATTGTAAGCGTAAACGGGCATTTGAACAAAACTCGGAGCGATTTTTGGTGAAATTCCATCGTTTCGGCCTCCGAAAAAAATAATTCGCAAAAAAAGAGGGATGCAACACGAGGACTTCCCAGGAGGTCACCCATCCTAGTACTACTCTCGCCCAAGCACGCTTAACTTCGGAGTTCTGATGAGATCCGGTGCATTAGTACTGGTATGATCGCATCCGCAAGCATTAGCGCGCATTATCTATATAAGAATCAACGCCGCGACTCCCAAAAGCCATAACTACGTCTTCGGTGCACCAAAAATCACATAAAATATATGAATTCCTAATAACTTTTCGCGATCTTCGCGTTGGGACGGTTTCGGAAGAGTGATCGGCGAAATTCCGACAAGGTGAACGGGGGAAGGGTAAAATCGTAAATTTCGCCCTCGGTCCGGAATTTCGACTTTCACCGGTGAATTGTAAGCGTAAACGGGCATTTGAACAAGACTCGGAGCGATTTTTGGTGAAATTCCATCGTTTCGGCCTCCGAAAAAAATAATTCGCAAAAAAAGAGGGATGCAACACGAGGACTTCCCAGGAGGTCACCCATCCTAGTACTACTCTCGCCCAAGCACGCTTAACTTCGGAGTTCTGATGAGATCCGGTGCATTAGTGCTGGTATGATCGCATCCGCAAGCATTAGCGCGCATTATCTATATAAGAATCAACGCCGCGACTCCCAAAAGCCATAACTACGTCTTCGGTGCACCAAAAATCACATAAAATATATGAATTCCTAATAACTTTTCGCGATCTTCGCGTTGGGACAGTTTCGGAAGAGTGATCGGCGAAATTCCGACAAGGTGAACGGGGGAAGGGTAAAATCGTAAATTTCGCCCTCGGTCCGGAATTTCGACTTTCACCGGTGAATTGTAAGCGTAAACGGGCATTTGAACAAGACTCGGAGCGATTTTTGGTGAAATTCCATCGTTTCGGCCTCCGAAAAAAATAATTCGCAAAAAAAGAGGGATGGAACACGAGGACTTCCCAGGAGGTCACCCATCCTAGTACTACTCTCGCCCAAGCACGCTTAACTTCGGAGTTCTGATGGGATCCGGTACATTAGTGCTGGTATGATCGCATCCGCAAGCATTAGCGCGCATTATCTATATAAGAATCAACGCCGCGACTCCCAAAATCCATAACTACGTCTTCGGTGCGCCAAAAATCACATAAAATATATGAATTCCTAATAACTTTTCGCGATCTTCGCGTTGGGACGGTTTCGGAAGAGTGATCGGCGAAATTCCGACAAGGTGAACGGGGGAAGGGTAAAATCGTAAATTTCGCCCTCGGTCCGGAATTTCGACTTTCACCGGTGAATTGTAAGCGTAAACGGGCATTTGAACAAGACTCGGAGCGATTTTTGGTGAAATTCCATCGTTTCGGCCTCCGAAAAAAATAATTCGCAAAAAAAGAGGGATGCAACACGAGGACTTCCCAGGAGGTCACCCATCCTAGTACTACTCTCGCCCAAGCACGCTTAACTTCGGAGTTCTGATGGGATCCGGTGCATTAGTGCTGGTATGATCGCATCCGCAAGCATTAGCGCGCATTATCTATATAAGAATCAACGCCGCGACTCCCAAAAGCCATAACTACGTCTTCGGTGCACCAAAAATCACATAAAATATATGAATTCCTAATAACTTTTCGCGATCTTCGCGTTGGGACGGTTTCGCAAGAGTGATCGGCGAAATTTCGACAAGGTGAACGGGGGAATTGTAAAATCGTAAATTTCGCCCTCGGTCCGGAATTTCGACTTTCACCGGTGAATTGTAAGCGTAAACGGGCATTTGAACAAGACTCGGAGCGATTTTTGGTGAAATTCCATCGTTTCGGCCTCCGAAAAAAATAATTCGCAAAAAAAGAGGGATGCAACACGAGGACTTCCCAGGAGGTCACCCATCCTAGTACTACTCTCGCCCAAGCACGCTTAACTTCGGAGTTCTGACGAGATCCGGTGCATTAGTACTGGTATGATCGCATCCGCAAGCATTAGCGCGCAATATCTATATAAGAATCAACGCCGTTACTCCCAAAAGCCATAACTACGTCTTCGGTGCACCAAAAATCACATAAAATATATGAATTCCTAATAACTTTTCGCGATCTTCGCGTTGGGACGGTTTCGGAAGAGTGATCGGCGAAATTCCGACAAGGTGAACGGGGGAAGGGTAAAATCGTAAATTTCGCCCTCGGTCCGGAATTTCGACTTTCACCGGTGAATTGTAAGCGTAAACGGGCATTTGAACAAGACTCGGAGCGATTTTTGGTGAAATTCCATCGTTTCGGCCTCCGAAAAAAATAATTCGCAAAAAAAGAGGGATGGAACACGAGGACTTCCCAGGAGGTCACCCATCCTAGTACTACTCTCGCCCAAGCACGCTTAACTTCGGAGTTCTGATGGGATCCGGTGCATTAGTGCTGGTATGATCGCATCCGCAAGCATTAGCGCGCATTATCTATATAAGAATCAACGCCGCGACTCCCAAAAGCCATAACTACGTCTTCGGTGCACCAAAAATCACATAAAATATATGAATTCCTAATAACTTTTCGCGATCTTCGCGTTGGGACGGTTTCGGAAGAGTGATCGGCGAAATTCCGACAAGGTGAACGGGGGAAGGGTAAAATCGTAAATTTCGCCCTCGGTCCGGAATTTCGACTTTCACCGGTGAATTGTAAGCGTAAACGGGCATTTGAACAAGACTCGGAGCGATTTTTGGTGAAATTCCATCGTTTCGGCCTCCGAAAAAAATAATTCGCAAAAAAAGAGGGATGCAACACGAGGACTTCCCAGGAGGTCACCCATCCTAGTACTACTCTCGCCCAAGCACGCTTAACTTCGGAGTTCTGATGAGATCCGGTGCATTAGTGCTGGTATGATCGCATCCGCAAGCATTAGCACGCATTATCTATATAAGAATCAACGCCGCGACTCCCAAAAGCCATAACTACGTCTTCGGTGCACCAAAAATCACATAAAATATATGAATTCCTAATAACTTTTCGCGATCTTCGCGTTGGGACGGTTTCGGAAGAGTGAACGGCGAAATTCCGACAAGGTGAACGGGGGAAGGGTAAAATCGTAAATTTCGCCCTCGGTCCGGAATTTCGACTTTCACCGGTGAATTGTAAGCGTAAACGGGCATTTGAACAAGACTCGGAGCGATTTTTGGTGAAATTCCATCGTTTCGGCCTCCGAAAAAAATAATTCGCAAAAAAAGAGGGATGGAACACGAGGACTTCCCAGGAGGTCACCTATCCTAGTACTACTCTCGCCCAAGCACGCTTAACTTCGGAGTTCTGATGGGATCCGGTGCATTAGTGCTGGTATGATCGCATCCGCAAGCATTAGCGCGCATTATCTATATAAGAATCAACGCCGCGACTCCCAAAAGCCATAACTACGTCTTCGGTGCACCAAAAATCACATAAAATATATGAATTCCTAATAACTTTTCGCGATCTTCGCGTTGGGACGGTTTCGGAAGAGTGATCGGCGAAATTCCGACAAGGTGAACGGGGGAAGGGTAAAATCGTAAATTTCGCCCTCGGTCCGGAATTTCGACTTTCACCGGTGAATTGTAAGCGTAAACGGGCATTTGAACAAGACTCGGAGCGATTTTTGGTGAAATTCCATCGTTTCGGCCTCCGAAAAAAATAATTCGCAAAAAAAGAGTGATGCAACACGAGGACTTCCCAGGAGGTCACCCATCCTAGTACTACTCTCGCCCAAGCACGCTTAACTTCGGAGTTCTGATGGGATCCGGTGCATTAGTGCTGGTATGATCGCATCCGCAAGCATTAGCGCGCATTATCTATATAAGAATCAACGCCGCGACTCCCAAAAGCCATAACTACGTCTTCGGTGCACCAAAAATCACATAAAATATATGAATTCCTAATAACTTTTCGCGATCTTCGCGTTGGGACGGTTTCGGAAGAGTGATCGGCGAAATTCCGACAAGGTGAACGGGGGAAGGGTAAAATCGTAAATTTCGTCCTCGGTCCGGAATTTCGACTTTCACCGGTGAATTGTAAGCGTAAACGGGCATTTGAACAAGACTCGGAGCGATTTTTGGTGAAATTCCATCGTTTCGGCCTCCGAAAAAAATAATTCGCAAAAAAAGAGGGATGCAACACGAGGACTTCCCAGGAGGTCACCCATCCTAGTACTACTCTCGCCCAAGCACGCTTAACTTCGGAGTTCTGATGGGATCCGGTGCATTAGTGCTGGTATGATCGCATCCGCAAGCATTAGCGCGCATTATCTATATAAGAATCAACGCCGCGACTCCCAAAAGCCATAACTACGTCTTCGGTGCACCAAAAATCACATAAAATATATGAATTCCTAATAACTTTTCGCGATCTTCGCGTTGGGACGGTTTCGGAAGAGTGATCGGCGAAATTCCGACAAGGTGAACGGGGGAAGGGTAAAATCGTAAATTTCGCCCTCGGTCCGGAATTTCGACTTTCACCGGTGAATTGTAAGCGTAAACGGGCATTTGAACAAGACTCGGAGCGATTTTTGGTGAAATTCCATCGTTTCGGCCTCCGAAAAAAATAATTCGCAAAAAAAGAGGGATGCAACACGAGGACTTCCCAGGAGGTCACCCATCCTAGTACTACTCTCGCCCAAGCACGCTTAACTTCGGAGTTCTGATGGGATCCGGTGCATTAGTGCTGGTATGATCGCATCCGCAAGCATTAGCGCGCATTATCTATATAAGAATCAACGCCGCGACTCCCAAAAGCCATAACTACGTCTTCGGTGCACCAAAAATCACATAAAATATATGAATTCCTAATAACTTTTCGCGATCTTCGCGTTGGGACGGTTTCGCAAGAGTGATCGGCGAAATTTCGACAAGGTGAACGGGGGAATTGTAAAATCGTAAATTTCGCCCTCTGTCCGGAATTTCGACTTTCACCGGTGAATTGTAAGCGTAAACGGGCATTTGAACAAGACTCGGAGCGATTTTTGGTGAAATTCCATCGTTTCGGCCTCCGAAAAAAATAATTCGCAAAAAAAGAGGGATGCAACACGAGGACTTCCCAGGAGGTCACCCATCCTAGTACTACTCTCGCCCAAGCACGCTTAACTTCGGAGTTCTGATGAGATCCGGTGCATTAGTGCTGGTATGATCGCATCCGCAAGCATTAGCGCGCATTATCTATATAAGAATCAACGCCGCGACTCCGAAAAGCCATAACTACGTCTTCGGTGCACCAAAAATCACATAAAATATATGAATTCCTAATAACTTTTCGCGATCTTCGCGTTGGGACGGTTTCGGAAGAGTGATCGGCGAAATTCCGACAAGGTGAACGGGGGAAGGGTAAAATCGTAAATTTCGCCCTCGGTCCGGAATTTCGACTTTCACCGGTGAATTGTAAGCGTAAACGGGCATTTGAACAAGACTCGGAGCGATTTTTGGTGAAATTCCATCGTTTCGGCCTCCGAAAAAAATAATTCGCAAAAAAAGAGGGATGCAACACGAGGACTTCCCAGGAGGTCACCCATCCTAGTACTACTCTCGCCCAAGCACGCTTAACTTCGGAGTTCTGATGGGATCCGGTGCATTAGTGCTGGTATGATCGCATCCGCAAGCATTAGCGCGCATTATCTATATAAGAATCAACGCCGCGACTCCCAAAAGCCATAACTACGTCTTCGGTGCACCAAAAATCACATAAAATATATGAATTCCTAATAACTTTTCGCGATCTTCGCGTTGGGACGGTTTCGCAAGAGTGATCGGCGAAATTTCGACAAGGTGAACGGGGGAATTGTAAAATCGTAAATTTCGCCCTCTGTCCGGAATTTCGACTTTCACCGGTGAATTGTAAGCGTAAACGGGCATTTGAACAAGACTCGGAGCGATTTTTGGTGAAATTCCATCGTTTCGGCCTCCGAAAAAAATAATTCGCAAAAAAAGAGGGATGCAACACGAGGACTTCCCAGGAGGTCACCCATCCTAGTACTACTCTCGCCCAAGCACGCTTAACTTCGGAGTTCTGATGAGATCCGGTGCATTAGTGCTGGTATGATCGCATCCGCAAGCATTAGCGCGCATTATCTATATAAGAATCAACGCCGCGACTCCGAAAAGCCATAACTACGTCTTCGGTGCACCAAAAATCACATAAAATATATGAATTCCTAATAACTTTTCGCGATCTTCGCGTTGGGACGGTTTCGGAAGAGTGATCGGCGAAATTCCGACAAGGTGAACGGGGGAAGGGTAAAATCGTAAATTTCGCCCTCGGTCCGGAATTTCGACTTTCACCGGTGAATTGTAAGCGTAAACGGGCATTTGAACAAGACTCGGAGCGATTTTTGGTGAAATTCCATCGTTTCGGCCTCCGAAAAAAATAATTCGCAAAAAAAGAGGGATGCAACACGAGGACTTCCCAGGAGGTCACCCATCCTAGTACTACTCTCGCCCAAGCACGCTTAACTTCGGAGTTCTGATGGGATCCGGTGCATTAGTGCTGGTATGATCGCATCCGCAAGCATTAGCGCGCATTATCTATATAAGAATCAACGCCGCGACTCCGAAAAGCCATAACTACGTCTTCGGTGCACCAAAAATCACATAAAATATATGAATTCCTAATAACTTTTCGCGATCTTCGCGTTGGGACGGTTTCGGAAGAGTGATCGGCGAAATTCCGACAAGGTGAACGGGGGAAGGGTAAAATCGTAAATTTCGCCCTCGGTCCGGAATTTCGACTTTCACCGGTGAATTGTAAGCGTAAACGGGCATTTGAACAAGACTCGGAGCGATTTTTGGTGAAATTCCATCGTTTCGGCCTCCGAAAAAAATAATTCGCAAAAAAAGAGGGATGCAACACGAGGACTTCCCAGGAGGTCACCCATCCTAGTACTACTTTCGCCCAAGCACGCTTAACTTCGGAGTTCTGATGGGATCCGGTGCATTAGTGCTGGTATGATCGCATCCGCAAGCATTAGCGCGCATTATCTATATAAGAATCAACGCCGCGACTCCCAAAACCATAACTACGTCTTCGGTGCACCAAAAATCACATAAAATATATGAATTCCTAATAACTTTTCGCGATCTTCGCGTTGGGACGGTTTCGGAAGAGTGATCGGCGAAATTCCGACAAGGTGAACGGGAGAAGGGTAAAATCGTAAATTTCGCCCTCGGTCCGGAATTTCGACTTTCACCGGTGAATTGTAAGCGTAAACGGGCATTTGAACAAGACTCGGAGCGATTTTTGGTGAAATTCCATCGTTTCGGCCTCCGAAAAAAATAATTCGCAAAAAAAGAGGGATGCAACACGAGGACTTCCCAGGAGGTCACCCATCCTAGTACTACTCTCGCCCAAGCACGCGTAACTTCGGAGTTCTGATGGGATCCGGTGCATTAGTGCTGGTATGATCGCATCCGCAAGCATTAGCGCGCATTATCTATATAAGAATCAACGCCGCGACTCCGAAAAGCCATAACTACGTCTTCGGTGCACCAAAAATCACATAAAATATATGAATTCCTAATAACTTTTCGCGATCTTCGCGTTGGGACGGTTTCGGAAGAGTGATCGGCGAAATTCCGACAAGGTGAACGGGGGAAGGGTAAAATCGTAAATTTCGCCCTCGGTCCGGAATTTCGACTTTCACCGGTGAATTGTAAGCGTAAACGGGCATTTGAACAAGACTCGGAGCGATTTTTGGTGAAATTCCATCGTTTCGGCCTCCGAAAAAAATAATTCGCAAAAAAAGAGGGATGCAACACGAGGACTTCCCAGGAGGTCACCCATCCTAGTACTACTTTCGCCCAAGCACGCTTAACTTCGGAGTTCTGATGGGATCCGGTGCATTAGTGCTGGTATGATCGCATCCGCAAGCATTAGCGCGCATTATCTATATAAGAATCAACGCCGCGACTCCCAAAACCATAACTACGTCTTCGGTGCACCAAAAATCACATAAAATATATGAATTCCTAATAACTTTTCGCGATCTTCGCGTTGGGACGGTTTCGGAAGAGTGATCGGCGAAATTCCGACAAGGTGAACGGGAGAAGGGTAAAATCGTAAATTTCGCCCTCGGTCCGGAATTTCGACTTTCACCGGTGAATTGTAAGCGTAAACGGGCATTTGAACAAGACTCGGAGCGATTTTTGGTGAAATTCCATCGTTTCGGCCTCCGAAAAAAATAATTCGCAAAAAAAGAGGGATGCAACACGAGGACTTCCCAGGAGGTCACCCATCCTAGTACTACTCTCGCCCAAGCACGCGTAACTTCGGAGTTCTGATGGGATCCGGTGCATTAGTGCTGGTATGATCGCATCCGCAAGCATTAGCGCGCATTATCTATATAAGAATCAACGTCGCGACTCCCAAAAGCCATAACTACGTCTTCGGTGCACCAAAAATCACATAAAATATATGAATTCCTAATAACTTTTCGCGATCTTCGCGTTGGGACGGTTTCGGAAGAGTGATCGTCGAAATTCCGACAAGGTGAACGGGGGAAGGGTAAAATCGTAAATTTCGCCCTCGGTCCGGAATTTCGACTTTCACCGGTGAATTGTAAGCGTAAACGGGCATTTGAACAAGACTCGGAGCGATTTTTGGTGAAATTCCATCGTTTCGGCCTCCGAAAAAAATAATTCGCAAAAAAAGAGGGATGCAACACGAGGACTTCCCAGGAGGTCACCCATCCTAGTACTACTTTCGCCCAAGCACGCTTAACTTCGGAGTTCTGATGGGATCCGGTGCATTAGTGCTGGTATGATCGCATCCGCAAGCATTAGCGCGCATTATCTATATAAGAATCAACGCCGCGACTCCCAAAAGCCATAACTACGTCTTCGGTGCACCAAAAATCACATAAAATATATGAATTCCTAATAACTTTTCGCGATCTTCGCGTTGGGACGGTTTCGGAAGAGTGATCGGCGAAATTCCGACAAGGTGAACGGGAGAAGGGTAAAATCGTAAATTTCGCCCTCGGTCCGGAATTTCGACTTTCACCGGTGAATTGTAAGCGTAAACGGGCATTTGAACAAGACTCGAAGCGATTTTTGGTGAAATTCCATCGTTTCGGCCTCCGAAAAAAATAATTCGCAAAAAAAGAGGGATGCAACACGAGGACTTCCCAGGAGGTCACCCATCCTAGTACTACTCTCGCCCAAGCACGCGTAACTTCGGAGTTCTGATGGGATCCGGTGCATTAGTGCTGGTATGATCGCATCCGCAAGCATTAGCGCGCATTATCTATATAAGAATCAACGCCGCGACTCCCAAAAGCCATAACTACGTCTTCGGTGCACCAAAAATCACATAAAATATATGAATTCCTAATAACTTTTCGCGATCTTCGCGTTGGGACGGTTTCGGAAGAGTGATCGGCGAAATTCCGACAAGGTGAACGGGGGAAGGGTAAAATCGTAAATTTCGCCCTCGGTCCGCAATTTCGACTTTCACCGGTGAATTGTAAGCGTAAACGGGCATTTGAAAAAGACTCGGAGCGATTTTTGGTGAAATTTCATCGTTTCGGCCTCCGAAAAAAATAATTCGCAAAAAAAGAGGGATGCAACACGAGGACTTCCCAGGAGGTCACCCATCCTAGTACTACTCTCGCCCAAGCACGCTTAACTTCGGAGTTCTGATGGGATCCGGTGCATTAGTGCTGGTATGATCGCATCCGCAAGCATTAGCGCGCATTATCTATATAAGAATCAACGCCGCGACTCCCAAAAGCCATAACTACGTCTTCGGTGCACCAAAAATCACATAAAATATATGAATTCCTAATAACTTTTCGCGATCTTCGCGTTGGGACGGTTTCGGAAGAGTGATCGGCGAAATTCCGACAAGGTGTACGGGGGAAGGGTAAAATCGTAAATTTCGCCCTCGGTCCGGAATTTCGACTTTCACCGGTGAATTGTAAGCGTAAACGGGCATTTGAACAAGACTCGGAGCGATTTTTGGTGAAATTCCATCGTTTCGGCCTCCGAAAAAAATAATTCGCAAAAAAAGAGGGATGCAACACGAGGACTTCCCAGGAGGTCACCCATCCTAGTACTACTCTCGCCCAAGCACGCTTAACTTCGGAGTTCTGATGGGATCCGGTGCATTAGTGCTGGTATGATCGCATCCGCAAGCATTAGCGCGCATTATCTATATAAGAATCAACGCCGCGACTCCCAAAAGCCATAACTACGTCTTCGGTGCACCAAAAATCACATAAAATATATGAATTCCTAATAACTTTTCGCGATCTTCGCGTTGGGACGGTTTTGGAAGAGTGATCGGCGAAATTCCGACAAGGTGAACGGGGGAAGGGTAAAATCGTAAATTTCGCCCTCGGTCCGCAATTTCGACTTTCACCGGTGAATTGTAAGCGTAAACGGGCATTTGAAAAAGACTCGGAGCGATTTTTGGTGAAATTCCATCGTTTCGGCCTCCGAAAAAAATAATTCGCAAAAAAAGAGGGATGCAACACGAGGACTTCCCAGGAGATCACCCATCCTAGTACTACTCTCGCCCAAGCACGCTTAACTTCGGAGTTCTGATGGGATCCGGTGCATTAGTGCTGGTATGATCGCATCCGCAAGCATTAGCGCGCATTATCTATATAAGAATCAACGCCGCGACTCCCAAAAGCCATAACTACGTCTTCGGTGCACCAAAAATCACATAAAATATATGAATTCCAAATAACTTTTTGCGATCTTCGCGTTGGGACGGTTTCGGAAGAGTGATCGGCGAAATTCCGACAAGGTGAACGGGGGAAGGGTATAATCGTAAATTTCGCCCTCGGTCCGGAATTTCGACTTTCACCGGTGAATTGTAAGCGTAAACGGGTATTTGAACAAGACTCGGAGCGATTTTTGGTGAAATTCCATCGTTTCGGCCTCCGAAAAAAATAATTCGCAAAAAAAGAGGGATGCAACACGAGGACTTCCCAGGAGGTCACCCATCCTAGTACTACTCTCGCCCAAGCACGCTTAACTTCGGAGTTCTGATGGGATCCGGTGCATTAGTGCTGGTATGATCGCATACGCAAGCTTTAGCGCGCATTATCTATATAAGAATCAACGCCGCGACTCCCAAAAGCCATAACTACGTCTTCGGTGCACCAAAAATCACATAAAATATATGAATTCCTAATAACTTTTCGCGATCTTCGCGTTGGGACGGTTTCGGAAGAGTGATCGTCGAAATTCCGACAAGGTGAACGGGAGAAGGGTAAAATCGTAAATTTCGCCCTCGGTCCGCAATTTCGACTTTCACCGGTGAATTGTAAGCGTAAACGGGCATTTGAAAAAGACTCGGAGCGATTTTTGGTGAAATTCCATCGTTTCGGCCTCCGAAAAAAATAATTCGCAAAAAAAGAAGGATGCAACACGAGGACTTCCCAGGAGGTCACCCATCCTAGTACTACTCTCGCCCAAGCACGCTTAACTTCGGAGTTCTGATGGGATCCGGTGCATTAGTGCTGGTATGATCGCATCCGCAAGCATTAGCGCGCATTATCTATATAAGAATCAACGCCGCGACTCCCAAAAGCCATAACTACGTCTTCGGTGCACCAAAAATCACATAAAATATATGAATTCCTAATAACTTTTCGCGATCTTCGCGTTGGGACGGTTTCGGAAGAGTGATCGTCGAAATTCCGACAAGGTGAACGGGGGAAGGGTAAAATCGTAAATTTCGCCCTCGGTCCGGAATTTCGACTTTCACCGGTGAATTGTAAGCGTAAACGGGCATTTGAACAAGACTCGGAGCGATTTTTGGTGAAATTCCATCGTTTCGGCCTCCGAAAAAAATAATTCGCAAAAAAAGAGGGATGCAACACGAGGACTTCCCAGGAGGTCACCCATCCTAGTACTACTCTCGCCCAAGCACGCTTGACTTCGGAGTTCTGATGGGATCCGGTGCATTAGTGCTGGTATGATCGCATACGCAAGCTTTAGCGCGCATTATCTATATAAGAATCAACGCCGCGACTCCCAAAAGCCATAACTACGTCTTCGGTGCACCAAAAATCACATAAAATATATGAATTCCTAATAACTTTTCGCGATCTTCGCGTTGGGACGGTTTCGGAAGAGTGATCGGCGAAATTCCGACAAGGTGAACGGGGGAAGGGTAAAATCGTAAATTTCGCCCTCGGTCCGCAATTTCGACTTTCACCGGTGAATTGTAAGCGTAAACGGGCATTTGAAAAAGACTCGGAGCGATTTTTGGTGAAATTCCATCGTTTCGGCCTCCGAAAAAAATAATTCGCAAAAAAAGAGGGATGCAACACGAGGACTTCCCAGGAGGTCACCCATCCTAGTACTACTCTCGCCCAAGCACGCTTAACTTCGGAGTTCTGATGGGATCCGGTGCATTAGTGCTGGTATGATCGCATCCGCAAGCATTAGCGCGCATTATCTATATAAGAATCAACGCCGCGACTCCCAAAAGCCATAACTACGTCTTCGGTGCACCAAAAATCACATAAAATATATGAATTCCTAATAACTTTTCGCGATCTTCGCGTTGGGACGGTTTCGGAAGAGTGATCGTCGAAATTCCGACAAGGTGAACGGGGGAAGGGTAAAATCGTAAATTTCGCCCTCGGTCCGGAATTTCGACTTTCACCGGTGAATTGTAAGCGTAAACGGGCATTTGAACAAGACTCGGAGCGATTTTTGGTGAAATTCCATCGTTTCGGCCTCCGAAAAAAATAATTCGCAAAAAAAGAGGGATGCAACACGAGGACTTCCCAGGAGGTCACCCATCCTAGTACTACTTTCGCCCAAGCACGCTTAACTTCGGAGTTCTGATGGGATCCGGTGCATTAGTGCTGGTATGATCGCATCCGCAAGCATTAGCGCGCATTATCTATATAAGAATCAACGCCGCGACTCCCAAAAGCCATAACTACGTCTTCGGTGCACCAAAAATCACATAAAATATATGAATTCCTAATAACTTTTCGCGATCTTCGCGTTGGGACGGTTTCGGAAGAGTGATCGTCGAAATTCCGACAAGGTGAACGGGGGAAGGGTAAAATCGTAAATTTCGCCCTCGGTCCGGAATTTCGACTTTCACCGGTGAATTGTAAGCGTAAACGGGCATTTGAACAAGACTCGGAGCGATTTTTGGTGAAATTCCATCGTTTCGGCCTCCGAAAAAAATAATTCGCAAAAAAAGAGGGATGCAACACGAGGACTTCCCAGGAGGTCACCCATCCTAGTACTACTTTCGCCTAAGCACGCTTAACTTCGGAGTTCTGATGGGATCCGGTGCATTAGTGCTGGTATGATCGCATCCGCAAGCATTAGCGCGCATTATCTATATAAGAATCAACGCCGCGACTCCCAAAAGCCATAACTACGTCTTCGGTGCACCAAAAATCACATAAAATATATGAATTCCTAATAACTTTTCGCGATCTTCGCGTTGGGACGGTTTCGGAAGAGTGATCGGCGAAATTCCGACAAGGTGAACGGGAGAAGGGTAAAATCGTAAATTTCGCCCTCGGTCCGGAATTTCGACTTTCACCGGTGAATTGTAAGCGTAAACGGGCATTTGAACAAGACTCGGAGCGATTTTTGGTGAAATTCCATCGTTTCGGCCTCCGAAAAAAATAATTCGCAAAAAAAGAGGGATGCAACACGAGGACTTCCCAGGAGGTCACCCATCCTAGTACTACTCTCGCCCAAGCACGCGTAACTTCGGAGTTCTGATGGGATCCGGTGCATTAGTGCTGGTATGATCGCATCCGCAAGCATTAGCGCGCATTATCTATATAAGAATCAACGCCGCGACTCCCAAAAGCCATAACTACGTCTTCGGTGCACCAAAAATCACATAAAATATATGAATTCCTAATAACTTTTCGCGATCTTCGCGTTGGGACGGTTTCGGAAGAGTGATCGTCGAAATTCCGACAAGGTGAACGGGGGAAGGGTAAAATCGTAAATTTCGCCCTCGGTCCGGAATTTCGACTTTCACCGGTGAATTGTAAGCGTAAACGGGCATTTGAACAAGACTCGGAGCGATTTTTGGTGAAATTCCATCGTTTCGGCCTCCGAAAAAAATAATTCGAAAAAAAGAGGGATGCAACACGAGGACTTCCCAGGAGATCACCCATCCTAGTACTACTCTCGCCCAAGCACGCTTGACTTCGGAGTTCTGATGGGATCCGGTGCATTAGTGCTGGTATGATCGCATCCGCAAGCATTAGCGCGCATTATCTATATAAGAATCAACGCCGCGACTCCCAAAAGCCATAACTACGTCTTCGGTGCACCAAAAATCACATAAAATATATGAATTCCAAATAACTTTTTGCGATCTTCGCGTTGGGACGGTTTCGGAAGAGTGATCGGCGAAATTCCGACAAGGTGAACGGGGGAAGGGTATAATCGTAAATTTCGCCCTCGGTCCGGAATTTCGACTTTCACCGGTGAATTGTAAGCGTAAACGGGTATTTGAACAAGACTCGGAGCGATTTTTGGTGAAATTCCATCGTTTCGGCCTCCGAAAAAAATAATTCGCAAAAAAAGAGGGATGCAACACGAGGACTTCCCAGGAGGTCACCCATCCTAGTACTACTCTCGCCCAAGCACGCTTGACTTCGGAGTTCTGATGGGATCCGGTGCATTAGTGCTGGTATGATCGCATACGCAAGCTTTAGCGCGCATTATCTATATAAGAATCAACGCCGCGACTCCCAAAAGCCATAACTACGTCTTCGGTGCACCAAAAATCACATAAAATATATGAATTCCTAATAACTTTTCGCGATCTTCGCGTTGGGACGGTTTCGGAAGAGTGATCGGCGAAATTCCGACAAGGTGAACGGGGGAAGGGTAAAATCGTAAATTTCGCCCTCGGTCCGCAATTTCGACTTTCACCGGTGAATTGTAAGCGTAAACGGGCATTTGAAAAAGACTCGGAGCGATTTTTGGTGAAATTCCATCGTTTCGGCCTCCGAAAAAAATAATTCGCAAAAAAAGAGGGATGCAACACGAGGACTTCCCAGGAGGTCACCCATCCTAGTACTACTCTCGCCCAAGCACGCTTAACTTCGGAGTTCTGATGGGATCCGGTGCATTAGTGCTGGTATGATCGCATCCGCAAGCATTAGCGCGCATTATCTATATAAGAATCAACGCCGCGACTCCCAAAAGCCATAACTACGTCTTCGGTGCACCAAAAATCACATAAAATATATGAATTCCTAATAACTTTTCGCGATCTTCGCGTTGGGACGGTTTCGGAAGAGTGATCGTCGAAATTCCGACAAGGTGAACGGGGGAAGGGTAAAATCGTAAATTTCGCCCTCGGTCCGGAATTTCGACTTTCACCGGTGAATTGTAAGCGTAAACGGGCATTTGAACAAGACTCGGAGCGATTTTTGGTGAAATTCCATCGTTTCGGCCTCCGAAAAAAATAATTCGCAAAAAAAGAGGGATGCAACACGAGGACTTCCCAGGAGGTCACCCATCCTAGTACTACTCTCGCCCAAGCACGCTTAACTTCGGAGTTCTGATGGGATCCGGTGCATTAGTGCTGGTATGATCGCATCCGCAAGCATTAGCGCGCATTATCTATATAAGAATCAACGCCGCGACTCCCAAAAGCCATAACTACGTCTTCGGTGCACCAAAAATCACATAAAATATATGAATTCCTAATAACTTTTCGCGATCTTCGCGTTGGGACGGTTTCGGAAGAGTGATCGGCGAAATTCCGACAAGGTGAACGGGGGAAGGGTAAAATCGTAAATTTCGCCCTCGGTCCGGAATTTCGACTTTCACCGGTGAATTGTAAGCGTAAACGGGCATTTGAACAAGACTCGGAGCGATTTTTGGTGAAATTCCATCGTTTCGGCCTCCGAAAAAAATAATTCGCAAAAAAAGAGGGATGCAACACGAGGACTTCCCAGGAGGTCACCCATCCTAGTACTACTCTCGCTCAAGCACGCTTAACTTCGGAGTTCTGATGGGATCCGGTGCATTAGTGCTGGTATGATCGCATCCGCAAGCATTAGCGCGCATTATCTATATAAGAATCAACGCCGCGACTCCCAAAAGCCATAACTACGTCTTCGGTGCACCAAAAATCACATAAAATATATGAATTCCTAATAACTTTTCGCGATCTTCGCGTTGGGACGGTTTCGGAAGAGTGATCGGCGAAATTCCGACAAGGTGAACGGGGGAAGGGTAAAATCGTAAATTTCGCCCTCGGTCCGGAATTTCGACTTTCACCGGTGAATTGTAAGCGTAAACGGGCATTTGAACAAGACTCGGAGCGATTTTTGGTGAAATTCCATCGTTTCGGCCTCCGAAAAAAATAATTCTCAAAAAAAGAGGGATGCAACACGAGGACTTCCCAGGAGGTCACCCATCCTAGTACTACTCTCGCTCAAGCACGCTTAACTTCGGAGTTCTGATGGGATCCGGTGCATTAGTGCTGGTATGATCGCATCCGCAAGCATTAGCGCGCATTATCTATATAAGAATCAACGCCGCGACTCCCAAAAGCCATAACTACGTCTTCGGTGCACCAAAAATCACATAAAATATATGAATTCCTAATAACTTTTCGCGATCTTCGCGTTGGGACGGTTTCGGAAGAGTGATCGGCGAAATTCCGACAAGGTGAACGGGGGAAGGGTAAAATCGTAAATTTCGCCCTCGGTCCGGAATTTCGACTTTCACCGGTGAATTGTAAGCGTAAACGGGCATTTGAACAAGACTCGGAGCGATTTTTGGTGAAATTCCATCGTTTCGGCCTCCGAAAAAAATAATTCTCAAAAAAAGAGGGATGCAACACGAGGACTTCCCAGGAGGTCACCCATCCTAGTACTACTCTCGCTCAAGCACGCTTAACTTCGGAGTTCTGATGGGATCCGGTGCATTAGTGCTGGTATGATCGCATCCGCAAGCATTAGCGCGCATTATCTATATAAGAATCAACGCCGCGACTCCCAAAAGCCATAACTACGTCTTCGGTGCACCAAAAATCACATAAAATATATGAATTCCTAATAACTTTTCGCGATCTTCGCGTTGGGACGGTTTCGAAAGAGTGATCGGCGAAATTCCGACAAGGTGAACGGGGGAAGGGTAAAATCGTAAATTTCGCCCTCGGTCCGGAATTTCGACTTTCACCGGTGAATTGTAAGCGTAAACGGGCATTTGAAAAAGACTCGGAGCGATTTTTGGTGAAATTCCATCGTTTCGGCCTCCGAAAAAAATAATTCGCAAAAAAAGAGGGATGCAACACGAGGACTTCCCAGGAGGTCACCCATCCTAGTACTACTCTCGCCCAAGCACGCTTAACTTCGGAGTTCTGATGGGATCCGGTGCATTAGTGCTGGTATTATCGCATCCGCAAGCATTAGCGCGCATTATCTATATAAGAATCAACGCCGCGACTCCCAAAAGCCATAACTACGTCTTCGGTGCACCAAAAATCACATAAAATATATGAATTCCTAATAACTTTTCGCGATCTTCGCGTTGGGACGGTTTCGGAAGAGTGATCGTCGAAATTCCGACAAGGTGAACGGGGGAAGGGTAAAATCGTAAATTTCGCCCTCGGTCCGGAATTTCGACTTTCACCGGTGAATTGTAAGCGTAAACGGGCATTTGAACAAGACTCGGAGCGATTTTTGGTGAAATTCCATCGTTTCGGCCTCCGAAAATAATAATTCTCAAAAAAAGAGGGATGCAACACGAGGACTTCCCAGGAGGTCACCCATCCTAGTACTACTCTCGCCCAAGCACGCTTAACTTCGGAGTTCTGATGGGATCCGGTGCATTAGTGCTGGTATGATCGCATCCGCAAGCATTAGCGCGCATTATCTATATAAGAATCAACGCCGCGACTCCCAAAAGCCATAACTACGTCTTCGGTGCACCAAAAATCACATAAAATATATGAATTCCTAATAACTTTTCGCGATCTTCGCGTTGGGACGGTTTCGGAAGAGTGATCGGCGAAATTCCGACAAGGTGAACGGGGGAAGGGTAAAATCGTAAATTTCGCCCTCGGTCCGGAATTTCGACTTTCACCGGTGAATTGTAAGCGTAAACGGGCATTTGAACAAGACTCGGAGCGATTTTTGGTGAAATTCCATCGTTTCGGCCTCCGAAAAAAATAATTCTCAAAAAAAGAGGGATGCAACACGAGGACTTCCCAGGAGGTCACCCATCCTAGTACTACTCTCGCTCAAGCACGCTTAACTTCGGAGTTCTGATGGGATCCGGTGCATTAGTGCTGGTATGATCGCATCCGCAAGCATTAGCGCGCATTATCTATATAAGAATCAACGCCGCGACTCCCAAAAGCCATAACTACGTCTTCGGTGCACCAAAAATCACATAAAATATATGAATTCCTAATAACTTTTCGCGATCTTCGCGTTGGGACGGTTTCGAAAGAGTGATCGGCGAAATTCCGACAAGGTGAACGGGGGAAGGGTAAAATCGTAAATTTCGCCCTCGGTCCGGAATTTCGACTTTCACCGGTGAATTGTAAGCGTAAACGGGCATTTGAACAAGACTCGGAGCGATTTTTGGTGAAATTCCATCGTTTCGGCCTCCGAAAAATAATTCGCAAAAAAAGAGGGATGCAACACGAGGACTTCCCAGGAGGTCACCCATCCTAGTACTACTCTCGCCCAAGCACGCTTAACTTCGGAGTTCTGATGGGATCCGGTGCATTAGTGCTGGTATTATCGCATCCGCAAGCATTAGCGCGCATTATCTATATAAGAATCAACGCCGCGACTCCCAAAAGCCATAACTACGTCTTCGGTGCACCAAAAATCACATAAAATATATGAATTCCTAATAACTTTTCGCGATCTTCGCGTTGGGACGGTTTCGGAAGAGTGATCGTCGAAATTCCGACAAGGTGAACGGGGGAAGGGTAAAATCGTAAATTTCGCCCTCGGTCCGGAATTTCGACTTTCACCGGTGAATTGTAAGCGTAAACGGGCATTTGAACAAGACTCGGAGCGATTTTTGGTGAAATTCCATCGTTTCGGCCTCCGAAAATAATAATTCTCAAAAAAAGAGGGATGCAACACGAGGACTTCCCAGGAGGTCACCCATCCTAGTACTACTCTCGCCCAAGCACGCTTAACTTCGGAGTTCTGATGGGATCCGGTGCATTAGTGCTGGTATGATCGCATCCGCAAGCATTAGCGCGCATTATCTATATAAGAATCAACGCCGCGACTCCCAAAAGCCATAACTACGTCTTCGGTGCACCAAAAATCACATAAAATATATGAATTCCTAATAACTTTTCGCGATCTTCGCGTTGGGACGGTTTCGGAAGAGTGATCGGCGAAATTCCGACAAGGTGAACGGGGGAAGGGTAAAATCGTAAATTTCGCCCTCGGTCCGGAATTTCGACTTTCACCGGTGAATTGTAAGCGTAAACGGGCATTTGAACAAGACTCGGAGCGATTTTTGGTGAAATTCCATCGTTTCGGCCTCCGAAAAAAATAATTCTCAAAAAAAGAGGGATGCAACACGAGGACTTCCCAGGAGGTCACCCATCCTAGTACTACTCTCGCTCAAGCACGCTTAACTTCGGAGTTCTGATGGGATCCGGTGCATTAGTGCTGGTATGATCGCATCCGCAAGCATTAGCGCGCATTATCTATATAAGAATCAACGCCGCGACTCCCAAAAGCCATAACTACGTCTTCGGTGCACCAAAAATCACATAAAATATATGAATTCCTAATAACTTTTCGCGATCTTCGCGTTGGGACGGTTTCGGAAGAGTGATCGGCGAAATTCCGACAAGGTGAACGGGGGAAGGGTAAAATCGTAAATTTCGCCCTCGGTCCGGAATTTCGACTTTCACCGGTGAATTGTAAGCGTAAACGGGCATTTGAACAAGACTCGGAGCGATTTTTGGTGAAATTCCATCGTTTCGGCCTCCGAAAATAATAATTCTCAAAAAAAGAGGGATGCAACACGAGGACTTCCCAGGAGGTCACCCATCCTAGTACTACTCTCGCCCAAGCACGCTTAACTTCGGAGTTCTGATGGGATGCGGTGCATTAGTGCTGGTATGATCGCATCCGCAAGCATTAGCGCGCATTATCTATATAAGAATCAACGCCGCGACTCCCAAAAGCCATAACTACGTCTTCGGTGCACCAAAAATCACATAAAATATATGAATTCCTAATAACTTTTCGCGATCTTCGCGTTGGGACGGTTTCGGAAGAGTGATCGGCGAAATTCCGACAAGGTGAACGGGGGAAGGGTAAAATCGTAAATTTCGCCCTCGGTCCGGAATTTCGACTTTCACCGGTGAATTGTAAGCGTAAACGGGCATTTGAAAAAGACTCGGAGCGATTTTTGGTGAAATTCCATCGTTTCGGCCTCCGAAAAAAATAATTCGCAAAAAAAGAGGGATGCAACACGAGGACTTCCCAGGAGGTCACCCATCCTAGTACTACTCTCGCCCAAGCACGCTTAACTTCGGAGTTCTGATGGGATCCGGTGCATTAGTGCTGGTATTATCGCATCCGCAAGCATTAGCGCGCATTATCTATATAAGAATCAACGCCGCGACTCCCAAAAGCCATAACTACGTCTTCGGTGCACCAAAAATCACATAAAATATATGAATTCCTAATAACTTTTCGCGATCTTCGCGTTGGGACGGTTTCGGAAGAGTGATCGTCGAAATTCCGACAAGGTGAACGGGGGAAGGGTAAAATCGTAAATTTCGCCCTCGGTCCGGAATTTCGACTTTCACCGGTGAATTGTAAGCGTAAACGGGCATTTGAACAAGACTCGGAGCGATTTTTGGTGAAATTCCATCGTTTCGGCCTCCGAAAAAAATAATTCGCAAAAAAAGAGGGATGCAACACGAGGACTTCCCAGGAGGTCACCCATCCTAGTACTACTCTCGCCCAAGCACGCTTAACTTCGGAGTTCTGATGGGATCCGGTGCATTAGTGCTGGTATGATCGCATCCGCAAGTATTAGCGCGCATTATCTATATAAGAATCAACGCCGCGACTCCCAAAAGCCATAACTACGTCTTCGGTGCACCAAAAATCACATAAAATATATGAATTCCTAATAACTTTTCGCGATCTTCGCGTTGGGACGGTTTCGGAAGAGTGATCGGCGAAATTCCGACAAGGTGAACGGGGGAAGGGTAAAATCGTAAATTTCGCCCTCGGTCCGGAATTTCGACTTTCACCGGTGAATTGTAAGCGTAAACGGGCATTTGAACAAGACTCGGAGCGATTTTTGGTGAAATTCCATCGTTTCGGCCTCCGAAAATAATAATTCTCAAAAAAAGAGGGATGCAACACGAGGACTTCCCAGGAGGTCACCCATCCTAGTACTACTCTCGCCCAAGCACGCTTAACTTCGGAGTTCTGATGGGATGCGGTGCATTAGTGCTGGTATGATCGCATCCGCAAGCATTAGCGCGCATTATCTATATAAGAATCAACGCCGCGACTCCCAAAAGCCATAACTACGTCTTCGGTGCACCAAAAATCACATAAAATATATGAATTCCTAATAACTTTTCGCGATCTTCGCGTTGGGACGGTTTCGGAAGAGTGATCGGCGAAATTCCGACAAGGTGAACGGGGGAAGGGTAAAATCGTAAATTTCGCCCTCGGTCCGGAATTTCGACTTTCACCGGTGAATTGTAAGCGTAAACGGGCATTTGAAAAAGACTCGGAGCGATTTTTGGTGAAATTCCATCGTTTCGGCCTCCGAAAAAAATAATTCGCAAAAAAAGAGGGATGCAACACGAGGACTTCCCAGGAGGTCACCCATCCTAGTACTACTCTCGCCCAAGCACGCTTAACTTCGGAGTTCTGATGGGATCCGGTGCATTAGTGCTGGTATTATCGCATCCGCAAGCATTAGCGCGCATTATCTATATAAGAATCAACGCCGCGACTCCCAAAAGCCATAACTACGTCTTCGGTGCACCAAAAATCACATAAAATATATGAATTCCTAATAACTTTTCGCGATCTTCGCGTTGGGACGGTTTCGGAAGAGTGATCGTCGAAATTCCGACAAGGTGAACGGGGGAAGGGTAAAATCGTAAATTTCGCCCTCGGTCCGGAATTTCGACTTTCACCGGTGAATTGTAAGCGTAAACGGGCATTTGAACAAGACTCGGAGCGATTTTTGGTGAAATTCCATCGTTTCGGCCTCCGAAAAAAATAATTCGCAAAAAAAGAGGGATGCAACACGAGGACTTCCCAGGAGGTCACCCATCCTAGTACTACTCTCGCCCAAGCACGCTTAACTTCGGAGTTCTGATGGGATCCGGTGCATTAGTGCTGGTATGATCGCATCCGCAAGCATTAGCGCGCATTATCTATATAAGAATCAACGCCGCGACTCCCAAAAGCCATAACTACGTCTTCGGTGCACCAAAAATCACATAAAATATATGAATTCCTAATAACTTTTCGCGATCTTCGCGTTGGGACGGTTTCGGAAGAGTGATCGGCGAAATTCCGACAAGGTGAACGGGGGAAGGGTAAAATCGTAAATTTCGCCCTCGGTCCGGAATTTCGACTTTCACCGGTGAATTGTAAGCGTAAACGGGCATTTGAACAAGACTCGGAGCGATTTTTGGTGAAATTCCATCGTTTCGGCCTCCGAAAAAAATAATTCTCAAAAAAAGAGGGATGCAACACGAGGACTTCCCAGGAGGTCACCCATCCTAGTACTACTCTCGCCCAAGCACGCTTAACTTCGGAGTTCTGATGGGATCCGGTGCATTAGTGCTGGTATGATCGCATCCGCAAGCATTAGCGCGCATTATCTATATAAGAATCAACGCCGCGACTCCCAAAAGCCATAACTACGTCTTCGGTGCACCAAAAATCACATAAAATATATGAATTCCTAATAACTTTTCGCGATCTTCGCGTTGGGACGGTTTCGGAAGAGTGATCGGCGAAATTCCGACAAGGTGAACGGGGGAAGGGTAAAATCGTAAATTTCGCCCTCGGTCCGGAATTTCGACTTTCACCGGTGAATTGTAAGCGTAAACGGGCATTTGAAAAAGACTCGGAGCGATTTTTGGTGAAATTCCATCGTTTCGGCCTCCGAAAAAAATAATTCGCAAAAAAAGAGGGATGCAACACGAGGACTTCCCAGGAGGTCACCCATCCTAGTACTACTCTCGCCCAAGCACGCTTAACTTCGGAGTTCTGATGGGATCCGGTGCATTAGTGCTGGTATTATCGCATCCGCAAGCATTAGCGCGCATTATCTATATAAGAATCAACGCCGCGACTCCCAAAACCCATAACTACGTCTTCGGTGCACCAAAAATCACATAAAATATATGAATTCCTAATAACTTTTCGCGATCTTCGCGTTGGGACGATTTCGGAAGAGTGATCGTCGAAATTCCGACAAGGTGAACGGGGGAAGGGTAAAATCGTAAATTTCGCCCTCGGTCCGGAATTTCGACTTTCACCGGTGAATTGTAAGCGTAAACGGGCATTTGAACAAGACTCGGAGCGATTTTTGGTGAAATTCCATCGTTTCGGCCTCCGAAAAAAATAATTCGCAAAAAAAGAGGGATGCAACACGAGGACTTCCCAGGAGGTCACCCATCCTAGTACTACTCTCGCCCAAGCACGCTTAACTTCGGAGTTCTGATGGGATCCGGTGCATTAGTGCTGGTATGATCGCATCCGCAAGCATTAGCGCGCATTATCTATATAAGAATCAACGCCGCGACTCCCAAAAGCCATAACTACGTCTTCGGTGCACCAAAAATCACATAAAATATATGAATTCCTAATAACTTTTCGCGATCTTCGCGTTGGGACGGTTTCGGAAGAGTGATCGGCGAAATTCCGACAAGGTGAACGGGGGAAGGGTAAAATCGTAAATTTCGCCCTCGGTCCGTAATTTCGACATTCACCGGTGAATTGTAAGCGTAAACGGGCATTTGAACAAGACTCGGAGCGATTTTTGGTGAAATTCCATCGTTTCGGCCTCCGAAAAAAATAATTCGCAAAAAAAGAGGGATGCAACACGAGGACTTCCCAGGAGGTCACCCATCCTAGTACTACTCTCGCCCAAGCACGCTTAACTTCGGAGTTCTGATGGGATCCGGTGCATTAGTGCTGGTATGATCGCATCCGCAAGCATTAGCGCGCATTATCTATATAAGAATCAACGCCGCGACTCCCAAAAGCCATAACTACGTCTTCGGTGCACCAAAAATCACATAAAATATATGAATTCCTAATAACTTTTCGCGATCTTCGCGTTGGGACGGTTTCGGAAGAGTGATCGGCGAAATTCCGACAAGGTGAACGGGGGAAGGGTAAAATCGTAAATTTCGCCCTCGGTCCGGAATTTCGACTTTCACCGGTGAATTGTAAGCGTAAACGGGCATTTGAACAAGACTCGGAGCGATTTTTGGTGAAATTCCATCGTTTCGGCCTCCGAAAAAAATAATTCGCAAAAAAAGAGGGATGCAACACGAGGACTTCCCAGGAGGTCACCCATCCTAGTACTACTCTCGCCCAAGCACGCTTAACTTCGGAGTTCTGATGGGATCCGGTGCATTAGTGCTGGTATGATCGCATCCGCAAGCATTAGCGCGCATTATCTATATAAGAATCAACGCCGCGACTCCCAAAAGCCATAACTACGTCTTCGGTGCACCAAAAATCACATAAAATATATGAATTCCTAATAACTTTTCGCGATCTTCGCGTTGGGACGGTTTCGGAAGAGTGATCGGCGAAAGTCCGACAAGGTGAACGGGGGAATGGTAAAATCGTAAATTTCGCCCTCGGTCCGGAATTTCGACTTTCACCGGTGAATTATAAGCGTAAACGGGCATTTGAACAAGACTCGGAGCGATTTTTGGTGAAATTCCATCGTTTCGGCCTCAGAAAAAAATAATTCGCAAAAAAAGAGGGATGCAACACGAGGACTTCCCAGGAGGTCACCCATCCTAGTACTACTCTCGCCCAAGCACGCTTAACTTCGGAGTTCTGATGGGATCCGGTGCATTAGTGCTGGTATGATCGCATCCGCAAGCATTAGCGCGCATTATCTATATAAGAATCAACGCCGCGACTCCCAAAAGCCATAACTACGTCTTCGGTGCACCAAAAATCACATAAAAAATATGAATTCCTAATAACTTTTCGCGATCTTCGCGTTGGGACGGTTTCGGAAGAGTGATCGGCGAAATTCCGACAAGGTGAACGGGGGAAGGGTAAAATCGTAAATTTCGCCCTCGGTCCGGAATTTCGACTTTCACCGGTGAATTGTAAGCGTAAACGGGCATTTGAACAAGACTCGGAGCGATTTTTGGTGAAATTCCATCGTTTCGGCCTCCGAAAAAAATAATTCTCAAAAAAAGACGGATGCAACACGAGGACTTCCCAGGAGGTCACCCATCCTAGTACTACTCTCGCCCAAGCACGCTTAACTTCGGAGTTCTGATGGGATGCGGTGCATTAGTGCTGGTATGATCGCATCCGCAAGCATTAGCGCGCATTATCTATATAAGAATCAACGCCGCGACTCCCAAAAGCCATAACTACGTCTTCGGTGCACCAAAAATCACATAAAATATATGAATTCCTAATAACTTTTCGCGATCTTCGCGTTGGGACGGTTTCGAAAGAGTGATCGGCGAAATTCCGACAAGGTGAACGGGAGAAGGGTAAAATCGTAAATTTCGCCCTCGGTCCGGAATTTCGACTTTCACCGGTGAATTGTAAGTGTAAACGGGCATTTGAAAAAGACTCGGAGCGATTTTTGGTGAAATTCCATCGTTTCGGCCTCCGAAAAAAATAATTCGCAAAAAAAGAGGGATGCAACACGAGGACTTCCCAGGAGGTCACCCATCCTAGTACTACTCTCGCCCAAGCACGCTTAACTTCGGAGTTCTGATGGGATCCGGTGCATTAGTGCTGGTATGATCGCATCCGCAAGCATTAGCGCGCATTATCTATATAAGAATCAACGCCGCGACTCCCAAAAGCCATAACTACGTCTTCGGTGCACCAAAAATCACATAAAATATATGAATTCCTAATAACTTTTCGCGATCTTCGCGTTGGGACGGTTTCGCAAGAGTGATCGGCGAAATTCCGACAAGGTGAACGGGGGAATTGTAAAATCGTAAATTTCGCCCTCGGTCCGGAATTTCGACTTTCACCGGTGAATTGTAAGCGTAAACGGGCATTTGAACAAGACTCGGAGCGATTTTTGGTGAAATTCCATCGTTTCGGCCTCCGAAAAAAATAATTCGCAAAAAAAGAGGGATGCAACACGAGGACTTCCCAGGAGGTCACCCATCCTAGTACTACTCTCGCCCAAGCACGCTTAACTTCGGAGTTCTGATGGGATCCGGTGCATTAGTGCTGGTATGATCGCATCCGCAAGCATTAGCGCGCATTATCTATATAAGAATCAACGCCGCGACTCCCAAAAGCCATAACTACGTCTTCGGTGCACCAAAAATCACATAAAATATATGAATTCCTAATAACTTTTCGCGATCTTCGCGTTGGGACGGTTTCGCAAGAGTGATCGGCGAAATTTCGACAAGGTGAACGGGGGAATTGTAAAATCGTAAATTTCGCCCTCGGTCCGGAATTTCGACTTTCACCGGTGAATTGTAAGCGTAAACGGGCATTTGAACAAGACTCGGAGCGATTTTTGGTGAAATTCCATCGTTTCGGCCTCCGAAAAAAATAATTCGCAAAAAAAGAGGGATACAACACGAGGACTTCCCAGGAGGTCACCCATCCTAGTACTACTCTCGCCCAAGCACGCTTAACTTCGGAGTTCTGATGAGATCCGGTGCATTAGTGCTGGTATGATCGCATCCGCAAGCATTAGCGCGCATTATCTATATAAGAATCAACGCCGCGACTCCGAAAAGCCATAACTACGTCTTCGGTGCACCAAAAATCACATAAAATATATGAATTCCTAATAACTTTTCGCGATCTTCGCGTTGGGACGGTTTCGGAAGAGTGATCGGCGAAATTCCGACAAGGTGAACGGGGGAAGGGTAAAATCGTAAATTTCGCCCTCGGTCCGGAATTTCGACTTTCACCGGTGAATTGTAAGCGTAAACGGGCATTTAAACAAGACTCGGAGCGATTTTTGGTGAAATTCCATCGTTTCGGCCTCCGAAAAAAATAATTCGCAAAAAAAGAGGGATGCAACACGAGGACTTCCCAGGAGGTCACCCATCCTAGTACTACTCTCGCCCAAGCACGCTTAACTTCGGAGTTCTGATGGGATCCGGTGCATTAGTGCTGGTATGATCGCATCCGCAAGCATTAGCGCGCATTATCTATATAAGAATCAACGCCGCGACTCCCAAAAGCCATAACTACGTCTTCGGTGCACCAAAAATCACATAAAATATATGAATTCCTAATAACTTTTCGCGATCTTCGCGTTGGGACGGTTTCGGAAGAGTGATCGGCGAAATTCCGACAAGGTGAACGGGGGAAGGGTAAAATCGTAAATTTCGCCCTCGGTCCGGAATTTCGACTTTCACCGGTGAATTGTAAGCGTAAACGGGCATTTGAACAAGACTCGGAGCGATTTTTGGTGAAATTCCATCGTTTCGGCCTCCGAAAAAAATAATTCGCAAAAAAAGAGGGATGCAACACGAGGACTTCCCAGGAGGTCACCCATCCTAGTACTACTCTCGCCCAAGCACGCTTAACTTCGGAGTTCTGATGGGATCCGGTGCATTAGTGCTGGTATGATCGCATCCGCAAGCATTAGCGCGCATTATCTATATAAGAATCAACGCCGCGACTCCCAAAAGCCATAACTACGTCTTCGGTGCACCAAAAATCACATAAAATATATGAATTCCTAATAACTTTTCGCGATCTTCGCGTTGGGACGGTTTCGGAAGAGTGATCGGCGAAATTCCGACAAGGTGAACGGGGGAAGGGTAAAATCGTAAATTTCGCCCTCGGTCCGGAATTTCGACTTTCACCGGTGAATTGTAAGCGTAAACGGGCATTTGAACAAGACTCGGAGCGATTTTTGGTGAAATTCCATCGTTTCGGCCTCCGAAAAAAATAATTCGCAAAAAAAGAGGGATGCAACACGAGGACTTCCCAGGAGGTCACCCATCCTAGTACTACTCTCGCCCAAGCACGCTTAACTTCGGAGTTCTGATGGGATCCGGTGCATTAGTGCTGGTATGATCGCATCCGCAAGCATTAGCGCGCATTATCTATATAAGAATCAACGCCGCGACTCCCAAAAGCCATAACTACGTCTTCGGTGCACCAAAAATCACATAAAATATATGAATTCCTAATAACTTTTCGCGATCTTCGCGTTGGGACGGTTTCGCAAGAGTGATCGGCGAAATTCCGACAAGGTGAACGGGGGAATTGTAAAATCGTAAATTTCGCCCTCGGTCCGGAATTTCGACTTTCACCGGTGAATTGTAAGCGTAAACGGGCATTTGAACAAGACTCGGAGCGATTTTTGGTGAAATTCCATCGTTTCGGCCTCCGAAAAAAATAATTCGCAAAAAAAGAGGGATGCAACACGAGGACTTCCCAGGAGGTCACCCATCCTAGTACTACTCTCGCCCAAGCACGCTTAACTTCGGAGTTCTGATGGGATCCGGTGCATTAGTGCTGGTATGATCGCATCCGCAAGCATTAGCGCGCATTATCTATATAAGAATCAACGCCGCGACTCCCAAAAGCCATAACTACGTCTTCGGTGCACCAAAAATCACATAAAATATATGAATTCCTAATAACTTTTCGCGATCTTCGCGTTGGGACGGTTTCGCAAGAGTGATCGGCGAAATTTCGACAAGGTGAACGGGGGAATTGTAAAATCGTAAATTTCGCCCTCGGTCCGGAATTTCGACTTTCACCGGTGAATTGTAAGCGTAAACGGGCATTTGAACAAGACTCGGAGCGATTTTTGGTGAAATTCCATCGTTTCGGCCTCCGAAAAAAATAATTCGCAAAAAAAGAGGGATGCAACACGAGGACTTCCCAGGAGGTCACCCATCCTAGTACTACTCTCGCCCAAGCACGCTTAACTTCGGAGTTCTGATGGGATCCGGTGCATTAGTGCTGGTATGATCGCATCCGCAAGCATTAGCGCGCATTATCTATATAAGAATCAACGCCGCGACTCCCAAAAGCCATAACTACGTCTTCGGTGCACCAAAAATCACATAAAATATATGAATTCCTAATAACTTTTCGCGATCTTCGCGTTGGGACGGTTTCGGAAGAGTGATCGGCGAAATTCCGACAAGGTGAACGGGGGAAGGGTAAAATCGTAAATTTCGCCCTCGGTCCGGAATTTCGACTTTCACCGGTGAATTGTAAGCGTAAACGGGCATTTGAACAAGACTCGGAGCGATTTTTGGTGAAATTCCATCGTTTCGGCCTCCGAAAAAAATAATTCGCAAAAAAAGAGGGATGCAACACGAGGACTTCCCAGGAGGTCACCCATCCTAGTACTACTCTCGCCCAAGCACGCTTAACTTCGGAGTTCTGATGGGATCCGGTGCATTAGTGCTGGTATGATCGCATCCGCAAGCATTAGCGCGCATTATCTATATAAGAATCAACGCCGCGACTCCCAAAAGCCATAACTACGTCTTCGGTGCACCAAAAATCACATAAAATATATGAATTCCTAATAACTTTTCGCGATCTTCGCGTTGGGACGGTTTCGGAAGAGTGATCGGCGAAATTCCGACAAGGTGAACGGGGGAATTGTAAAATCGTAAATTTCGCCCTCGGTCCGGAATTTCGACTTTCACCGGTGAATTGTAAGCGTAAACGGGCATTTGAACAAGACTCGGAGCGATTTTTGGTGAAATTCCATCGTTTCGGCCTCCGAAAAAAATAATTCGCAAAAAAAGAGGGATGCAACACGAGGACTTCCCAGGAGGTCACCCATCCTAGTACTACTCTCGCCCAAGCACGCTTAACTTCGGAGTTCTGATGGGATCCGGTGCATTAGTGCTGGTATGATCGCATCCGCAAGCATTAGCGCGCATTATCTATATAAGAATCAACGCCGCGACTCCCAAAAGCCATAACTACGTCTTCGGTGCACCAAAAATCACATAAAATATATGAATTCCTAATAACTTTTCGCGATCTTCGCGTTGGGACGGTTTCGCAAGAGTGATCGGCGAAATTTCGACAAGGTGAACGGGGGAATTGTAAAATCGTAAATTTCGCCCTCGGTCCGGAATTTCGACTTTCACCGGTGAATTGTAAGCGTAAACGGGCATTTGAACAAGACTCGGAGCGATTTTTGGTGAAATTCCATCGTTTCGGCCTCCGAAAAAAATAATTCGCAAAAAAAGAGGGATGCAACACGAGGACTTCCCAGGAGGTCACCCATCCTAGTACTACTCTCGCCCAAGCACGCTTAACTTCGGAGTTCTGATGGGATCCGGTGCATTAGTGCTGGTATGATCGCATCCGCAAGCATTAGCGCGCATTATCTATATAAGAATCAACGCCGCGACTCCCAAAAGCCATAACTACGTCTTCGGTGCACCAAAAATCACATAAAATATATGAATTCCTAATAACTTTTCGCGATCTTCGCGTTGGGACGGTTTCGCAAGAGTGATCGGCGAAATTTCGACAAGGTGAACGGGGGAATTGTAAAATCGTAAATTTCGCCCTCGGTCCGGAATTTCGACTTTCACCGGTGAATTGTAAGCGTAAACGGGCATTTGAACAAGACTCGGAGCGATTTTTGGTGAAATTCCATCGTTTCGGCCTCCGAAAAAAATAATTCGCAAAAAAAGAGGGATGCAACACGAGGACTTCCCAGGAGGTCACCCATCATAGTACTACTCTCGCCCAAGCACGCTTAACTTCGGAGTTCTGATGGGATCCGGTGCATTAGTGCTGGTATGATCGCATCCGCAAGCATTAGCGCGCATTATCTATATAAGAATCAACGCCGCGACTCCCAAAAGCCATAACTACGTCTTCGGTGCACCAAAAATCACATAAAATATATGAATTCCTAATAACTTTTCGCGATCTTCGCGTTGGGACGGTTTCGGAAGAGTGATCGGCGAAATTTCGACAAGGTGAACGGGGGAATTGTAAAATCGTAAATTTCGCCCTCGGTCCGGAATTTCGACTTTCACCGGTGAATTGTAAGCGTAAACGGGCATTTGAACAAGACTCGGAGCGATTTTTGGTGAAATTCCATCGTTTCGGCCTCCGAAAAAAATAATTCGCAAAAAAAGAGGGATGCAACACGAGGACTTCCCAGGAGGTCACCCATCCTAGTACTACTCTCGCCCAAGCACGCTTAACTTCGGAGTTCTGATGGGATCCGGTGCATTAGTGCTGGTATGATCGCATCCGCAAGCATTAGCGCGCATTATCTATATAAGAATCAACGCCGCGACTCCCAAAAGCCATAACTACGTCTTCGGTGCACCAAAAATCACATAAAATATATGAATTCCTAATAACTTTTCGCGATCTTCGCGTTGGGACGGTTTCGCAAGAGTGATCGGCGAAATTTCGACAAGGTGAACGGGGGAATTGTAAAATCGTAAATTTCGCCCTCGGTCCGGAATTTCGACTTTCACCGGTGAATTGTAAGCGTAAACGGGCATTTGAACAAGACTCGGAGCGATTTTTGGTGAAATTCCATCGTTTCGGCCTCCGAAAAAAATAATTCGCAAAAAAAGAGGGATGCAACACGAGGACTTCCCAGGAGGTCACCCATCCTAGTACTACTCTCGCCCAAGCACGCTTAACTTCGGAGTTCTGATGAGATCCGGTGCATTAGTGCTGGTATGATCGCATCCGCAAGCATTAGCGCGCATTATCTATATAAGAATCAACGCCGCGACTCCCAAAAGCCATAACTACGTCTTCGGTGCACCAAAAATCACATAAAATATATGAATTCCTAATAACTTTTCGCGATCTTCGCGTTGGGACGGTTTCGGAAGAGTGATCGGCGAAATTCCGACAAGGTGAACGGGGGAAGGGTAAAATCGTAAATTTCGCCCTCGGTCCGGAATTTCGACTTTCACCGGTGAATTGTAAGCGTAAACGGGCATTTGAACAAGACTCGGAGCGATTTTTGGTGAAATTCCATCGTTTCGGCCTCCGAAAAAAATAATTCGCAAAAAAAGAGGGATGCAACACGAGGACTTCCCAGGAGGTCACCCATCCTAGTACTACTCTCGCCCAAGCACGCTTAACTTCGGAGTTCTGATGGGATCCGGTGCATTAGTGCTGGTATGATCGCATCCGCAAGCATTAGCGCGCATTATCTATATAAGAATCAACGCCGCGACTCCCAAAAGCCATAACTACGTCTTCGGTGCACCAAAAATCACATAAAATATATGAATTCCTAATAACTTTTCGCGATCTTCGCGTTGGGACGGTTTCGGAAGAGTGATCGGCGAAATTCCGACAAGGTGAACGGGGGAATTGTAAAATCGTAAATTTCGCCCTCGGTCCGGAATTTCGACTTTCACCGGTGAATTGTAAGCGTAAACGGGCATTTGAACAAGACTCGGAGCGATTTTTGGTGAAATTCCATCGTTTCGGCCTCCGAAAAAAATAATTCGCAAAAAAAGAGGGATGCAACACGAGGACTTCCCAGGAGGTCACCCATCCTAGTACTACTCTCGCCCAAGCACGCTTAACTTCGGAGTTCTGATGGGATCCGGTGCATTAGTGCTGGTATGATCGCATCCGCAAGCATTAGCGCGCATTATCTATATAAGAATCAACGCCGCGACTCCCAAAAGCCATAACTACGTCTTCGGTGCACCAAAAATCACATAAAATATATGAATTCCTAATAACTTTTCGCGATCTTCGCGTTGGGACGGTTTCGCAAGAGTGATCGGCGAAATTTCGACAAGGTGAACGGGGGAAGGGTAAAATCGTAAATTTCGCCCTCGGTCCGGAATTTCGACTTTCACCGGTGAATTGTAAGCGTAAACGGGCATTTGAACAAGACTCGGAGCGATTTTTGGTGAAATTCCATCGTTTCGGCCTCCGAAAAAAATAATTCGCAAAAAAAGAGGGATGCAACACGAGGACTTCCCAGGAGGTCACCCATCCTAGTACTACTCTCGCCCAAGCACGCTTAACTTCGGAGTTCTGATGGGATCCGGTGCATTAGTGCTGGTATGATCGCATCCGCAAGCATTAGCGCGCATTATCTATATAAGAATCAACGCCGCGACTCCCAAAAGCCATAACTACGTCTTCGGTGCACCAAAAATCACATAAAATATAAGAATTCCTAATAACTTTTCGCGATCTTCGCGTTGGGACGGTTTCGCAAGAGTGATCGGCGAAATTTCGACAAGGTGAACGGGGGAATTGTAAAATCGTAAATTTCGCCCTCGGTCCGGAATTTCGACTTTCACCGGTGAATTGTAAGCGTAAACGGGCATTTGAACAAGACTCGGAGCGATTTTTGGTGAAATTCCATCGTTTCGGCCTCCGAAAAAAATAATTCGCAAAAAAGAGGGATGCAACACGAGGACTTCCCAGGAGGTCACCCATCCTAGTACTACTCTCGCCCAAGCACGCTTAACTTCGGAGTTCTGATGGGATCCGGTGCATTAGTGCTGGTATGATCGCATCCGCAAGCATTAGCGCGCATTATCTATATAAGAATCAACGCCGCGACTCCCAAAAGCCATAACTACGTCTTCGGTGCACCAAAAATCACATAAAATATATGAATTCCTAATAACTTTTCGCGATCTTCGCGTTGGGACGGTTTCGGAAGAGTGATCGGCGAAATTCCGACAAGGTGAACGGGGGAAGGGTAAAATCGTAAATTTCGCCCTCGGTCCGGAATTTCGACTTTCACCGGTGAATTGTAAGCGTAAACGGGCATTTGAACAAGACTCGGAGCGATTTTTGGTGAAATTCCATCGTTTCGGCCTCCGAAAAAAATAATTCGCAAAAAAAGAGGGATGCAACACGAGGACTTCCCAGGAGGTCACCCATCCTAGTACTACTCTCGCCCAAGCACGCTTAACTTCGGAGTTCTGATGGGATCCGGTGCATTAGTGCTGGTATGATCGCATCCGCAAGCATTAGCGCGCATTATCTATATAAGAATCAACGCCGCGACTCCCAAAAGCCATAACTACGTCTTCGGTGCACCAAAAATCACATAAAATATATGAATTCCTAATAACTTTTCGCGATCTTCGCGTTGGGACGGTTTCGCAAGAGTGATCGGCGAAATTTCGACAAGGTGAACGGGGGAAGGGTAAAATCGTAAATTTCGCCCTCGGTCCGGAATTTCGACTTTCACCGGTGAATTGTAAGCGTAAACGGGCATTTGAACAAGACTCGGAGCGATTTTTGGTGAAATTCCATCGTTTCGGCCTCCGAAAAAAATAATTCGCAAAAAAAGAGGGATGCAACACGAGGACTTCCCAGGAGGTCACCCATCCTAGTACTACTCTCGCCCAAGCACGCTTAACTTCGGAGTTCTGATGGGATCCGGTGCATTAGTGCTGGTATGATCGCATCCGCAAGCATTAGCGCGCATTATCTATATAAGAATCAACGCCGCGACTCCCAAAAGCCATAACTACGTCTTCGGTGCACCAAAAATCACATAAAATATAAGAATTCCTAATAACTTTTCGCGATCTTCGCGTTGGGACGGTTTCGCAAGAGTGATCGGCGAAATTTCGACAAGGTGAACGGGGGAATTGTAAAATCGTAAATTTCGCCCTCGGTCCGGAATTTCGACTTTCACCGGTGAATTGTAAGCGTAAACGGGCATTTGAACAAGACTCGGAGCGATTTTTGGTGAAATTCCATCGTTTCGGCCTCCGAAAAAAATAATTCGCAAAAAAAGAGGGATGCAACACGAGGACTTCCCAGGAGGTCACCCATCCTAGTACTACTCTCGCCCAAGCACGCTTAACTTCGGAGTTCTGATGGGATCCGGTGCATTAGTGCTGGTATGATCGCATCCGCAAGCATTAGCGCGCATTATCTATATAAGAATCAACGCCGCGACTCCCAAAAGCCATAACTACGTCTTCGGTGCACCAAAAATCACATAAAATATATGAATTCCTAATAACTTTTCGCGATCTTCGCGTTGGGACGGTTTCGCAAGAGTGATCGGCGAAATTTCGACAAGGTGAACGGGGGAATTGTAAAATCGTAAATTTCGCCCTCGGTCCGGAATTTCGACTTTCACCGGTGAATTGTAAGCGTAAACGGGCATTTGAACAAGACTCGGAGCGATTTTTGGTGAAATTCCATCGTTTCGGCCTCCGAAAAAAATAATTCGCAAAAAAAGAGGGATGCAACACGAGGACTTCCCAGGAGGTCACCCATCCTAGTACTACTCTCGCCCAAGCACGCTTAACTTCGGAGTTCTGATGAGATCCGGTGCATTAGTGCTGGTATGATCGCATCCGCAAGCATTAGCGCGCATTATCTATATAAGAATCAACGCCGCGACTCCCAAAAGCCATAACTACGTCTTCGGTGCACCAAAAATCACATAAAATATATGAATTCCTAATAACTTTTCGCGATCTTCGCGTTGGGACGGTTTCGGAAGAGTGATCGGCGAAATTCCGACAAGGTGAACGGGGGAAGGGTAAAATCGTAAATTTCGCCCTCGGTCCGGAATTTCGACTTTCACCGGTGAATTGTAAGCGTAAACGGGCATTTGAACAAGACTCGGAGCGATTTTTGGTGAAATTCCATCGTTTCGGCCTCCGAAAAAAATAATTCGCAAAAAAAGAGGGATGCAACACGAGGACTTCCCAGGAGGTCACCCATCCTAGTACTACTCTCGCCCAAGCACGCTTAACTTCGGAGTTCTGATGGGATCCGGTGCATTAGTGCTGGTATGATCGCATCCGCAAGCATTAGCGCGCATTATCTATATAAGAATCAACGCCGCGACTCCCAAAAGCCATAACTACGTCTTCGGTGCACCAAAAATCACATAAAATATATGAATTCCTAATAACTTTTCGCGATCTTCGCGTTGGGACGGTTTCGGAAGAGTGATCGGCGAAATTCCGACAAGGTGAACGGGGGAATTGTAAAATCGTAAATTTCGCCCTCGGTCCGGAATTTCGACTTTCACCGGTGAATTGTAAGCGTAAACGGGCATTTGAACAAGACTCGTAGCGATTTTTGGTGAAATTCCATCGTTTCGGCCTCCGAAAAAAATAATTCGCAAAAAAAGAGGGATGCAACACGAGGACTTCCCAGGAGGTCACCCATCCTAGTACTACTCTCGCCCAAGCACGCTTAACTTCGGAGTTCTGATGGGATGCGGTGCATTAGTGCTGGTATGATCGCATCCGCAAGCATTAGCGCGCATTATCTATATAAGAATCAACGCCGCGACTCCCAAAAGCCATAACTACGTCTTCGGTGCACCAAAAATCACATAAAATATATGAATTCCTAATAACTTTTCGCGATCTTCGCGTTGGGACGGTTTCGGAAGAGTGATCGGCGAAATTCCGACAAGGTGAACGGGGGAATTGTAAAATCGTAAATTTCGCCCTCGGTCCGGAATTTCGACTTTCACCGGTGAATTGTAAGCGTAAACGGGCATTTGAACAAGACTCGGAGCGATTTTTGGTGAAATTCCATCGTTTCGGCCTCCGAAAAAAATAATTCGCAAAAAAAGAGGGATGCAACACGAGGACTTCCCAGGAGGTCACCCATCCTAGTACTACTCTCGCCCAAGCACGCTTAACTTCGGAGTTCTGATGGGATCCGGTGCATTAGTGCTGGTATGATCGCATCCGCAAGCATTAGCGCGCATTATCTATATAAGAATCAACGCCGCGACTCCCAAAAGCCATAACTACGTCTTCGGTGCACCAAAAATCACATAAAATATATGAATTCCTAATAACTTTTCGCGATCTTCGCGTTGGGACGGTTTCGGAAGAGTGATCGGCGAAATTCCGACAAGGTGAACGGGGGAAGGGTAAAATCGTAAATTTCGCCCTCGGTCCGGAATTTCGACTTTCACCGGTGAATTGTAAGCGTAAACGGGCATTTGAACAAGACTCGGAGCGATTTTTGGTGAAATTCCATCGTTTCGGCCTCCGAAAAAAATAATTCGCAAAAAAAGAGGGATGCAACACGAGGACTTCCCAGGAGGTCACCCATCCTAGTACTACTCTCGCCCAAGCACGCTTAACTACGGAGTTCTGATGGGATCCGGTGCATTAGTGCTGGTATGATCGCATCCGCAAGCATTAGCGCGCATTATCTATATAAGAATCAACGCCGCGACTCCCAAAAGCCATAACTACGTCTTCGGTGCACCAAAAATCACATAAAATATATGAATTCCTAATAACTTTTCGCGATCTTCGCGTTGGGACGGTTTCGGAAGAGTGATCGGCAAAATTCCGACAAGGTGAACGGGGGAAGGGTAAAATCGTAAATTTCGCCCTCGGTCCGGAATTTCGACTTTCACCGGTGAATTGTAAGCGTAAACGGGCATTTGAACAAGACTCGGAGCGATTTTTGGTGAAATTCCATCGTTTCGGCCTCCGAAAAAAATAATTCGCAAAAAAAGAGGGATGCAACACGAGGACTTCCCAGGAGGTCACCCATCCTAGTACTACTCTCGCCCAAGCACGCTTAACTTCGGAGTTCTGATGGGATGCGGTGCATTAGTGCTGGTATGATCGCATCCGCAAGCATTAGCGCGCATTATCTATATAAGAATCAACGCCGCGACTCCCAAAAGCCATAACTACGTCTTCGGTGCACCAAAAATCACATAAAATATATGAATTCCTAATAACTTTTCGCGATCTTCGCGTTGGGACGGTTTCGGAAGAGTGATCGGCGAAATTCCGACAAGGTGAACGGGGGAAGGGTAAAATCGTAAATTTCGCCCTCGGTCCGGAATTTCGACTTTCACCGGTGAATTGTAAGCGTAAACGGGCATTTGAACAAGACTCGGAGCGATTTTTGGTGAAATTCCATCGTTTCGGCCTCCGAAAAAAATAATTCGCAAAAAAAGAGGGATGCAACACGAGGACTTCCCAGGAGGTCACCCATCCTAGTACTACTCTCGCCCAAGCACGCTTAACTTCGGAGTTCTGATGGGATGCGGTGCATTAGTGCTGGTATGATCGCATCCGCAAGCATTAGCGCGCATTATCTATATAAGAATCAACGCCGCGACTCCCAAAAGCCATAACTACGTCTTCGGTGCACCAAAAATCACATAAAATATATGAATTCCTAATAACTTTTCGCGATCTTCGCGTTGGGACGGTTTCGGAAGAGTGATCGGCGAAATTCCGACAAGGTGAACGGGGGAAGGGTAAAATCGTAAATTTCGCCCTCGGTCCGGAATTTCGACTTTCACCGGTGAATTGTAAGCGTAAACGGGCATTTGAACAAGACTCGGAGCGATTTTTGGTGAAATTCCATCGTTTCGGCCTCCGAAAAAAATAATTCGCAAAAAAAGAGGGATGCAACACGAGGACTTCCCAGGAGGTCACCCATCCTAGTACTACTCTCGCCCAAGCACGCTTAACTTCGGAGTTCTGATGGGATGCGGTGCATTAGTGCTGGTATGATCGCATCCGCAAGCATTAGCGCGCATTATCTATATAAGAATCAACGCCGCGACTCCCAAAAGCCATAACTACGTCTTCGGTGCACCAAAAATCACATAAAATATATGAATTCCTAATAACTTTTCGCGATCTTCGCGTTGGGACGGTTTCGGAAGAGTGATCGGCGAAATTCCGACAAGGTGAACGGGGGAAGGGTAAAATCGTAAATTTCGCCCTCGGTCCGGAATTTCGACTTTCACCGGTGAATTGTAAGCGTAAACGGGCATTTGAACAAGACTCGGAGCGATTTTTGGTGAAATTCCATCGTTTCGGCCTCCGAAAAAAATAATTCGCAAAAAAAGAGGGATGCAACACGAGGACTTCCCAGGAGGTCACCCATCCTAGTACTACTCTCGCCCAAGCACGCTTAACTTCGGAGTTCTGATGGGATGCGGTGCATTAGTGCTGGTATGATCGCATCCGCAAGCATTAGCGCGCATTATCTATATAAGAATCAACGCCGCGACTCCCAAAAGCCATAACTACGTCTTCGGTGCACCAAAAATCACATAAAATATATGAATTCCTAATAACTTTTCGCGATCTTCGCGTTGGGACGGTTTCGGAAGAGTGATCGGCGAAATTCCGACAAGGTGAACGGGGGAAGGGTAAAATCGTAAATTTCGCCCTCGGTCCGGAATTTCGACTTTCACCGGTGAATTGTAAGCGTAAACGGGCATTTGAACAAGACTCGGAGCGATTTTTGGTGAAATTCCATCGTTTCGGCCTCCGAAAAAAATAATTCGCAAAAAAAGAGGGATGCAACACGAGGACTTCCCAGGAGGTCACCCATCCTAGTACTACTCTCGCCCAAGCACGCTTAACTTCGGAGTTCTGATGGGATGCGGTGCATTAGTGCTGGTATGATCGCATCCGCAAGCATTAGCGCGCATTATCTATATAAGAATCAACGCCGCGACTCCCAAAAGCCATAACTACGTCTTCGGTGCACCAAAAATCACATAAAATATATGAATTCCTAATAACTTTTCGCGATCTTCGCGTTGGGACGGTTTCGGAAGAGTGATCGGCGAAATTCCAACAAGGTGAACGGGGGAAGGGTAAACTCGTAAATTTCGCCCTCGGTCCGGAATTTCGACTTTCACCGGTGAATTGTAAGCGTAAACGGGCATTTGAACAAGACTCGGAGCGATTTTTGGTGAAATTCCATCGTTTCGGCCTCCGAAAAAAATAATTCGCAAAAAAAGAGGGATACAACACGAGGACTTCCCAGGAGGTCACCCATCCTAGTACTACTCTCGCGCAAGCACGCTTAACTTCGGAGTTCTGATGGGATCCGGTGCATTAGTGCTGGTATGATCGCATCCGCAAGCATTAGCGCGCATTATCTATATAAGAATCAACGCCGCGACTCCCAAAAGCCATAACTACGTCTTCGGTGCACCAAAAATCACATAAAATATATGAATTCCTAATAACTTTTCGCGATCTTCGCGTTGGGACGGTTTCGGAAGAGTGATCGGCGAAATTCCGACAAGGTGAACGGGGGAAGGGTAAAATCGTAAATTTCGCCCTCGGTCCGGAATTTCGACTTTCACCGGTGAATTGTAAGCGTAAACGGGCATTTGAACAAGACTCGGAGCGATTTTTGGTGAAATTCCATCGTTTCGGCCTCCGAAAAAAATAATTCGCAAAAAAAGAGGGATACAACACGAGGACTTCCCAGGAGGTCACCCATCCTAGTACTACTCTCGCGCAAGCACGCTTAACTTCGGAGTTCTGATGGGATCCGGTGCATTAGTGCTGGTATGATCGCATCCGCAAGCATTAGCGCGCATTATCTATATAAGAATCAACGCCGCGACTCCCAAAAGCCATAACTACGTCTTCGGTGCACCAAAAATCACATAAAATATATGAATTCCTAATAACTTTTCGCGATCTTCGCGTTGGGACGGTTTCGGAAGAGTGATCGGCGAAATTCCGACAAGGTGAACGGGGGAAGGGTAAAATCGTAAATTTCGCCCTCGGTCCGGAATTTCGACTTTCACCGGTGAATTGTAAGCGTAAACGGGCATTTGAACAAGACTCGGAGCGATTTTTGGTGAAATTCCATCGTTTCGGCCTCCGAAAAAAATAATTCGCAAAAAAAGAAAGATGCAACACGAGGACTTCCCAGGAGGTCACCCATCCTAGTACTACTCTCGCCCAAGCACGCTTAACTTCGGAGTTCTGATGGGATCCGGTGCATTAGTGCTGGTATGATCGCATCCGCAAGCATTAGCGCGCATTATCTATATAAGAATCAACGCCGCGACTCCCAAAAGCCATAACTACGTCTTCGGTGCACCAAAAATCACATAAAATATATGAATTCCTAATAACTTTTCGCGATCTTCGCGTTGTAACGGTTTCGCAAGAGTGATCGGCGAAATTTCGACAAGGTGAACGGGGGAATTGTAAAATCGTAAATTTCGCCCTCGGTCCGGAATTTCGACTTTCACCGGTGAATTGTAAGCGTAAACGGGCATTTGAACAAGACTCGGAGCGATTTTTGGTGAAATTCCATCGTTTCGGCCTCCGAAAAAAATAATTCGCAAAAAAAGAGGGATGCAACACGAGGACTTCCCAGGAGGTCACCCATCCTAGTACTACTCTCGCCCAAGCACGCTTAACTTCGGAGTTCTGATGGGATCCGGTGCATTAGTGCTGGTATGATCGCATCCGCAAGCATTAGCGCGCATTATCTATATAAGAATCAACGCCGCGACTCCCAAAAGCCATAACTACGTCTTCGGTGCAACAAAAATCACATAAAATATATGAATTCCTAATAACTTTTCGCGATCTTCGCGTTGGGACGGTTTCGGAAGAGTGATCGGCGAAATTCCGACAAGGTGAACGGGGGAAGGGTAAAATCGTAAATTTCGCCCTCGGTCCGGAATTTCGACTTTCACCGGTGAATTGTAAGCGTAAACGGGCATTTGAACAAGACTCGGAGCGATTTTTGGTGAAATTCCATCGTTTCGGCCTCCGAAAAAAATAATTCGCAAAAAAAGAGGGATGCAACACGATGACTTCCCAGGAGGTCACCCATCCTAGTACTACTCTCGCCCAAGCACGCTTAACTTCGGAGTTCTGATGGGATGCGGTGCATTAGTGCTGGTATGATCGCATCCGCAAGCATTAGCGCGCATTATCTATATAAGAATCAACGCCGCGACTCCCAAAAGCCATAACTACGTCTTCGGTGCACCAAAAATCACATAAAATATATGAATTCCTAATAACTTTTCGCGATCTTCGCGTTGGGACGGTTTCGGAAGAGTGATCGGCGAAATTCCGACAAGGTGAACGGGGGAAGGGTAAAATCGTAAATTTCGCCCTCGGTCCGGAATTTCGACTTTCACCGGTGAATTGTAAGCGTAAACGGGCATTTGAACAAGACTCGGAGCGATTTTTGATGAAATTCCATCGTTTCGGCCTCCGAAAAAAATAATTCGCAAAAAAAGAGGGATGCAACACGAGGACTTCCCAGGAGGTCACCCATCCTAGTACTACTCTCGCCCAAGCACGCTTAACTTCGGAGTTCTGATGGGATGCGGTGCATTAGTGCTGGTATGATCGCATCCGCAAGCATTAGCGCGCATTATCTATATAAGAATCAACGCCGCGACTCCCAAAAGCCATAACTACGTCTTCGGTGCACCAAAAATCACATAAAATATATGAATTCCTAATAACTTTTCGCGATCTTCGCGTTGGGACGGTTTCGGAAGAGTGATCGGCGAAATTTCGACAAGGTGAACGGGGGAATTGTAAAATCGTAAATTTCGCCCTCGGTCCGGAATTTCGACTTTCACCGGTGAATTGTAAGCGTAAACGGGCATTTGAACAAGACTCGGAGCGATTTTTGGTGAAATTCCATCGTTTCGGCCTCCGAAAAAAATAATTCGCAAAAAAAGAGGGATGCAACACGAGGACTTCCCAGGAGGTCACCCATCCTAGTACTACTCTCGCGCAAGCACGCTTAACTTCGGAGTTCTGATGAGATCCGGTGCATTAGTGCTGGTATGATCGCATCCGCAAGCATTAGCGCGCATTATCTATATAAGAATCAACGCCGCGACTCCCAAAAGCCATAACTACGTCTTCGGTGCACCAAAAATCACATAAAATATATGAATTCCTAATAACTTTTCGCGATCTTCGCGTTGGGACGGTTTCGGAAGAGTGATCGCCGAAATTCCGACAAGGTGAACGGGGGAAGGGTAAAATCGTAAATTTCGCCCTCGGTCCGGAATTTCGACTTTCACCGGTGAATTGTAAGCGTAAACGGGCATTTGAACAAGACTCGGAGCGATTTTTGGTGAAATTCCATCGTTTCGGCCTCCGAAAAAAATAATTCGCAAAAAAAGAGGGATGCAACACGAGGACTTCCCAGGAGGTCACCCATCCTAGTACTACTCTCGCCCAAGCACGCTTAACTTCGGAGTTCTGATGGGATCCGGTGCATTAGTGCTGGTATGATCGCATCCGCAAGCATTAGCGCGCATTATCTATATAAGAATCAACGCCGCGACTCCCAAAAGCCATAACTACGTCTTCGGTGCACCAAAAATCACATAAAATATATGAATTCCTAATAACTTTTCGCGATCTTCGCGTTGTAACGTTTTCGCAAGAGTGATCGGCGAAATTTTGACAAGGTGAACGGGGGAATTGTAAAATCGTAAATTTCGCCCTCGGTCCGGAATTTCGACTTTCACCGGTGAATTGTAAGCGTAAACGGGCATTTGAACAAGACTCGGAGCGATTTTTGGTGAAATTCCATCGTTTCGGCCTCCGAAAAAAATAATTCGCAAAAAAAGAGGGATGCAACACGAGGACTTCCCAGGAGGTCACCCATCCTTGTACTACTCTCGCCCAAGCACGCTTAACTTCGGAGTTCTGATGGGATCCGGTGCATTAGTGCTGGTATGATCGCATCCGCAAGCATTAGCGCGCATTATCTATATAAGAATCAACGCCGCGACTCCCAAAAGCCATAACTACGTCTTCGGTGCACCAAAAATCACATAAAATATATGAATTCCTAATAACTTTTCGCGATCTTCGCGTTGGGACGGTTTCGGAAGAGTGATCGGCGAAATTCCGACAAGGTGAACGGGGGAAGGGTAAAATCGTAAATTTCGCCCTCGGTCCGGAATTTCGACTTTCACCGGTGAATTGTAAGCGTAAACGGGCATTTGAACAAGACTCGGAGCGATTTTTGGTGAAATTCCATCGTTTCGGCCTCCGAAAAAAATAATTCGCAAAAAAAGAGGGATGCAACACGAGGACATCCCAGGAGGTCACCCATCCTAGTACTACTCTCGCCCAAGCACGCTTAACTTCGGAGTTCTGATGGGATCCGGTGCATTAGTGCTGGTATGATCGCATCCGCAAGCATTAGCGCGCATTATCTATATAAGAATCAACGCCGCGACTCCCAAAAGCCATAACTACGTCTTCGGTGCACCAAAAATCACATAAAATATATGAATTCCTAATAACTTTTCGCGATCTTCGCGTTGGGACTGTTTCGGAAGAGTGATCGGCGAAATTCCGACAAGGTGAACGGGGGAAAGGTAAAATCGTAAATTTCGCCCTCGGTCCGGAATTTCGACTTTCACCGGTGAATTGTAAGCGTAAACGAGCATTTGAACAAGGCTCGGATCGATTTTTGGTGATATTCCATCGTTTCGGCCTCCGAAAAAAATAATTCGCAAAAAAAGAGGGATGCAACACGAGGACTTCCCAGGAGGTCACCCATCCTAGTACTACTCTCGCCCAAGCACGCTTAACTTAGGAGTTCTGATGGGATGCGGTGCATTAGTGCTGGTATGATCGCATCCGCAAGCATTAGCGCGCATTATCTATATAAGAATCAACGCCGCGACTCCCAAAAGCCATAACTACGTCTTCGGTGCACCAAAAATCACATAAAATATATGAATTCCTAATAACTTTTCGCGATCTTCGCGTTGGGACGGTTTCGAAAGAGTGATCGGCGAAATTCCGACAAGGTGAACGGGGGAAGGGTAAAATCGTAAATTTCGCCCTCGGTCCGGAATTTCGACTTTCACCGGTGAATTGTAAGCGTAAACGGGCATTTGAACAAGACTCGGAGCGATTTTTGATGAAATTCCATCGTTTCGGCCTCCGAAAAAAATAATTCGCAAAAAAAGAGGGATGCAACACGAGGACTTCCCAGGAGGTCACCCATCCTAGTACTACTCTCGCCCAAGCACGCTTAACTTCGGAGTTCTGATGGGATCCGGTGCATTAGTGCTGGTATGATCGCATCCGCAAGCATTAGCGCGCATTATCTATATAAGAATCAACGCCGCGACTCCCAAAAGCCATAACTACGTCTTCGGTGCACCAAAAATCACATAAAATATATGAATTCCTAATAACTTTTCGCGATCTTCGCGTTGGGACGGTTTCGGAAGAGTGATCGGCGAAATTTCGACAAGGTGAACGGGGGAATTGTAAAATCGTAAATTTCGCCCTCGGTCCGGAATTTCGACTTTCACCGGTGAATTGTAAGCGTAAACGGGCATTTGAACAAGACTCGGAGCGATTTTTGGTGAAATTCCATCGTTTCGGCCTCCGAAAAAAATAATTCGCAAAAAAAGAGGGATGCAACACGAGGACTTCCCAGGAGGTCACCCATCCTAGTACTACTCTCGCGCAAGCACGCTTAACTTCGGAGTTCTGATGAGATCCGGTGCATTAGTGCTGGTATGATCGCATCCGCAAGCATTAGCGCGCATTATCTATATAAGAATCAACGCCGCGACTCCCAAAAGCCATAACTACGTCTTCGGTGCACCAAAAATCACATAAAATATATGAATTCCTAATAACTTTTCGCGATCTTCGCGTTGGGACGGTTTCGGAAGAGTGATCGCCGAAATTCCGACAAGGTGAACGGGGGAAGGGTAAAATCGTAAATTTCGCCCTCGGTCCGGAATTTCGACTTTCACCGGTGAATTGTAAGCGTAAACGGGCATTTGAACAAGACTCGGAGCGATTTTTGGTGAAATTCCATCGTTTCGGCCTCCGAAAAAAATAATTCGCAAAAAAAGAGGGATGCAACACGAGGACTTCCCAGGAGGTCACCCATCCTAGTACTACTCTCGCCCAAGCACGCTTAACTTCGGAGTTCTGATGGGATCCGGTGCATTAGTGCTGGTATGATCGCATCCGCAAGCATTAGCGCGCATTATCTATATAAGAATCAACGCCGCGACTCCCAAAAGCCATAACTACGTCTTCGGTGCACCAAAAATCACATAAAATATATGAATTCCTAATAACTTTTCGCGATCTTCGCGTTGTAACGATTTCGCAAGAGTGATCGGCGAAATTTTGACAAGGTGAACGGGGGAATTGTAAAATCGTAAATTTCGCCCTCGGTCCGGAATTTCGACTTTCACCGGTGAATTGTAAGCGTAAACGGGCATTTGAACAAGACTCGGAGCGATTTTTGGTGAAATTCCATCGTTTCGGCCTCCGAAAAAAATAATTCGCAAAAAAAGAGGGATGCAACACGAGGACTTCCCAGGAGGTCACCCATCCTTGTACTACTCTCGCCCAAGCACGCTTAACTTCGGAGTTCTGATGGGATCCGGTGCATTAGTGCTGGTATGATCGCATCCGCAAGCATTAGCGCGCATTATCTATATAAGAATCAACGCCGCGACTCCCAAAAGCCATAACTACGTCTTCGGTGCACCAAAAATCACATAAAATATATGAATTCCTAATAACTTTTCGCGATCTTCGCGTTGGGACGGTTTCGGAAGAGTGATCGGCGAAATTCCGACAAGGTGAACGGGGGAAGGGTAAAATCGTAAATTTCGCCCTCGGTCCGGAATTTCGACTTTCACCGGTGAATTGTAAGCGTAAACGGGCATTTGAACAAGACTCGGAGCGATTTTTGGTGAAATTCCATCGTTTCGGCCTCCGAAAAAAATAATTCGCAAAAAAAGAGGGATGCAACACGAGGACATCCCAGGAGGTCACCCATCCTAGTACTACTCTCGCCCAAGCACGCTTAACTTCGGAGTTCTGATGGGATCCGGTGCATTAGTGCTGGTATGATCGCATCCGCAAGCATTAGCGCGCATTATCTATATAAGAATCAACGCCGCGACTCCCAAAAGCCATAACTACGTCTTCGGTGCACCAAAAATCACATAAAATATATGAATTCCTAATAACTTTTCGCGATCTTCGCGTTGGGACTGTTTCGGAAGAGTGATCGGCGAAATTCCGACAAGGTGAACGGGGGAAAGGTAAAATCGTAAATTTCGCCCTCGGTCCGGAATTTCGACTTTCACCGGTGAATTGTAAGCGTAAACGAGCATTTGAACAAGGCTCGGATCGATTTTTGGTGATATTCCATCGTTTCGGCCTCCGAAAAAAATAATTCGCAAAAAAAGAGGGATGCAACACGAGGACTTCCCAGGAGGTCACCCATCCTAGTACTACTCTCGCCCAAGCACGCTTAACTTAGGAGTTCTGATGGGATGCGGTGCATTAGTGCTGGTATGATCGCATCCGCAAGCATTAGCGCGCATTATCTATATAAGAATCAACGCCGCGACTCCCAAAAGCCATAACTACGTCTTCGGTGCACCAAAAATCACATAAAATATATGAATTCCTAATAACTTTTCGCGATCTTCGCGTTGGGACGGTTTCGAAAGAGTGATCGGCGAAATTCCGACAAGGTGAACGGGGGAAGGGTAAAATCGTAAATTTCGCCCTCGGTCCGGAATTTCGACTTTCACCGGTGAATTGTAAGCGTAAACGGGCATTTGAACAAGACTCGGAGCGATTTTTGATGAAATTCCATCGTTTCGGCCTCCGAAAAAAATAATTCGCAAAAAAAGAGGGATGCAACACGAGGACTTCCCAGGAGGTCACCCATCCTAGTACTACTCTCGCCCAAGCACGCTTAACTTCGGAGTTCTGATGGGATCCGGTGCATTAGTGCTGGTATGATCGCATCCGCAAGCATTAGCGCGCATTATCTATATAAGAATCAACGCCGCGACTCCCAAAAGCCATAACTACGTCTTCGGTGCACCAAAAATCACATAAAATATATGAATTCCTAATAACTTTTCGCGATCTTCGCGTTGGGACGGTTTCGGAAGAGTGATCGGCGAAATTTCGACAAGGTGAACGGGGGAATTGTAAAATCGTAAATTTCGCCCTCGGTCCGGAATTTCGACTTTCACCGGTGAATTGTAAGCGTAAACGGGCATTTGAACAAGACTCGGAGCGATTTTTGGTGAAATTCCATCGTTTCGGCCTCCGAAAAAAATAATTCGCAAAAAAAGAGGGATGCAACACGAGGACTTCCCAGGAGGTCACCCATCCTAGTACTACTCTCGCGCAAGCACGCTTAACTTCGGAGTTCTGATGAGATCCGGTGCATTAGTGCTGGTATGATCGCATCCGCAAGCATTAGCGCGCATTATCTATATAAGAATCAACGCCGCGACTCCCAAAAGCCATAACTACGTCTTCGGTGCACCAAAAATCACATAAAATATATGAATTCCTAATAACTTTTCGCGATCTTCGCGTTGGGACGGTTTCGGAAGAGTGATCGCCGAAATTCCGACAAGGTGAACGGGGGAAGGGTAAAATCGTAAATTTCGCCCTCGGTCCGGAATTTCGACTTTCACCGGTGAATTGTAAGCGTAAACGGGCATTTGAACAAGACTCGGAGCGATTTTTGGTGAAATTCCATCGTTTCGGCCTCCGAAAAAAATAATTCGCAAAAAAAGAGGGATGCAACACGAGGACTTCCCAGGAGGTCACCCATCCTAGTACTACTCTCGCCCAAGCACGCTTAACTTCGGAGTTCTGATGGGATCCGGTGCATTAGTGCTGGTATGATCGCATCCGCAAGCATTAGCGCGCATTATCTATATAAGAATCAACGCCGCGACTCCCAAAAGCCATAACTACGTCTTCGGTGCACCAAAAATCACATAAAATATATGAATTCCTAATAACTTTTCGCGATCTTCGCGTTGTAACGATTTCGCAAGAGTGATCGGCGAAATTTTGACAAGGTGAACGGGGGAATTGTAAAATCGTAAATTTCGCCCTCGGTCCGGAATTTCGACTTTCACCGGTGAATTGTAAGCGTAAACGGGCATTTGAACAAGACTCGGAGCGATTTTTGGTGAAATTCCATCGTTTCGGCCTCCGAAAAAAATAATTCGCAAAAAAAGAGGGATGCAACACGAGGACTTCCCAGGAGGTCACCCATCCTTGTACTACTCTCGCCCAAGCACGCTTAACTTCGGAGTTCTGATGGGATCCGGTGCATTAGTGCTGGTATGATCGCATCCGCAAGCATTAGCGCGCATTATCTATATAAGAATCAACGCCGCGACTCCCAAAAGCCATAACTACGTCTTCGGTGCACCAAAAATCACATAAAATATATGAATTCCTAATAACTTTTCGCGATCTTCGCGTTGGGACGGTTTCGGAAGAGTGATCGGCGAAATTCCGACAAGGTGAACGGGGGAAGGGTAAAATCGTAAATTTCGCCCTCGGTCCGGAATTTCGACTTTCACCGGTGAATTGTAAGCGTAAACGGGCATTTGAACAAGACTCGGAGCGATTTTTGGTGAAATTCCATCGTTTCGGCCTCCGAAAAAAATAATTCGCAAAAAAAGAGGGATGCAACACGAGGACATCCCAGGAGGTCACCCATCCTAGTACTACTCTCGCCCAAGCACGCTTAACTTCGGAGTTCTGATGGGATCCGGTGCATTAGTGCTGGTATGATCGCATCCGCAAGCATTAGCGCGCATTATCTATATAAGAATCAACGCCGCGACTCCCAAAAGCCATAACTACGTCTTCGGTGCACCAAAAATCACATAAAATATATGAATTCCTAATAACTTTTCGCGATCTTTGCGTTGGGACTGTTTCGGAAGAGTGATCGGCGAAATTCCGACAAGGTGAACGGGGGAAAGGTAAAATCGTAAATTTCGCCCTCGGTCCGGAATTTCGACTTTCACCGGTGAATTGTAAGCGTAAACGAGCATTTGAACAAGGCTCGGATCGATTTTTGGTGATATTCCATCGTTTCGGCCTCCGAAAAAAATAATTCGCAAAAAAAGAGGGATGCAACACGAGGACTTCCCAGGAGGTCACCCATCCTAGTACTACTCTCGCCCAAGCACGCTTAACTTAGGAGTTCTGATGGGATGCGGTGCATTAGTGCTGGTATGATCGCATCCGCAAGCATTAGCGCGCATTATCTATATAAGAATCAACGCCGCGACTCCCAAAAGCCATAACTACGTCTTCGGTGCACCAAAAATCACATAAAATATATGAATTCCTAATAACTTTTCGCGATCTTCGCGTTGGGACGGTTTCGAAAGAGTGATCGGCGAAATTCCGACAAGGTGAACGGGGGAAGGGTAAAATCGTAAATTTCGCCCTCGGTCCGGAATTTCGACTTTCACCGGTGAATTGTAAGCGTAAACGGGCATTTGAACAAGACTCGGAGCGATTTTTGATGAAATTCCATCGTTTCGGCCTCCGAAAAAAATAATTCGCAAAAAAAGAGAGATGCAACACGAGGACTTCCCAGGAGGTCACCCATCCTAGTACTACTCTCGCCCAAGCACGCTTAACTTCGGAGTTCTGATGGGATCCGGTGCATTAGTGCTGGTATGATCGCATCCGCAAGCATTAGCGCGCATTATCTATATAAGAATCAACGCCGCGACTCCCAAAAGCCATAACTACGTCTTCGGTGCACCAAAAATCACATAAAATATATGAATTCCTAATAACTTTTCGCGATCTTCGCGTTGGGACGGTTTCGGAAGAGTGATCGGCGAAATTTCGACAAGGTGAACGGGGGAATTGTAAAATCGTAAATTTCGCCCTCGGTCCGGAATTTCGACTTTCACCGGTGAATTGTAAGCGTAAACGGGCATTTGAACAAGACTCGGAGCGATTTTTGGTGAAATTCCATCGTTTCGGCCTCCGAAAAAAATAATTCGCAAAAAAAGAGGGATGCAACACGAGGACTTCCCAGGAGGTCACCCATCCTAGTACTACTCTCGCGCAAGCACGCTTAACTTCGGAGTTCTGATGAGATCCGGTGCATTAGTGCTGGTATGATCGCATCCGCAAGCATTAGCGCGCATTATCTATATAAGAATCAACGCCGCGACTCCCAAAAGCCATAACTACGTCTTCGGTGCACCAAAAATCACATAAAATATATGAATTCCTAATAACTTTTCGCGATCTTCGCGTTGGGACGGTTTCGGAAGAGTGATCGCCGAAATTCCGACAAGGTGAACGGGGGAAGGGTAAAATCGTAAATTTCGCCCTCGGTCCGGAATTTCGACTTTCACCGGTGAATTGTAAGCGTAAACGGGCATTTGAACAAGACTCGGAGCGATTTTTGGTGAAATTCCATCGTTTCGGCCTCCGAAAAAAATAATTCGCAAAAAAAGAGGGATGCAACACGAGGACTTCCCAGGAGGTCACCCATCCTAGTACTACTCTCGCCCAAGCACGCTTAACTTCGGAGTTCTGATGGGATCCGGTGCATTAGTGCTGGTATGATCGCATCCGCAAGCATTAGCGCGCATTATCTATATAAGAATCAACGCCGCGACTCCCAAAAGCCATAACTACGTCTTCGGTGCACCAAAAATCACATAAAATATATGAATTCCTAATAACTTTTCGCGATCTTCGCGTTGTAACGGTTTCGCAAGAGTGATCGGCGAAATTTTGACAAGGTGAACGGGGGAATTGTAAAATCGTAAATTTCGCCCTCGGTCCGGAATTTCGACTTTCACCGGTGAATTGTAAGCGTAAACGGGCATTTGAACAAGACTCGGAGCGATTTTTGGTGAAATTCCATCGTTTCGGCCTCCGAAAAAAATAATTCGCAAAAAAAGAGGGATGCAACACGAGGACTTCCCAGGAGGTCACTCATCCTTGTACTACTCTCGCCCAAGCACGCTTAACTTCGGAGTTCTGATGGGATCCGGTGCATTAGTGCTGGTATGATCGCATCCGCAAGCATTAGCGCGCATTATCTATATAAGAATCAACGCCGCGACTCCCAAAAGCCATAACTACGTCTTCGGTGCACCAAAAATCACATAAAATATATGAATTCCTAATAACTTTTCGCGATCTTCGCGTTGGGACGGTTTCGGAAGAGTGATCGGCGAAATTCCGACAAGGTGAACGGGGGAAGGGTAAAATCGTAAATTTCGCCCTCGGTCCGGAATTTCGACTTTCACCGGTGAATTGTAAGCGTAAACGGGCATTTGAACAAGACTCGGAGCGATTTTTGGTGAAATTCCATCGTTTCGGCCTCCGAAAAAAATAATTCGCAAAAAAAGAGGGATGCAACACGAGGACATCCCAGGAGGTCACCCATCCTAGTACTACTCTCGCCCAAGCACGCTTAACTTCGGAGTTCTGATGGGATCCGGTGCATTAGTGCTGGTATGATCGCATCCGCAAGCATTAGCGCGCATTATCTATATAAGAATCAACGCCGCGACTCCCAAAAGCCATAACTACGTCTTCGGTGCACCAAAAATCACATAAAATATATGAATTCCTAATAACTTTTCGCGATCTTCGCGTTGGGACTGTTTCGGAAGAGTGATCGGCGAAATTCCGACAAGGTGAACGGGGGAAAGGTAAAATCGTAAATTTCGCCCTCGGTCCGGAATTTCGACTTTCACCGGTGAATTGTAAGCGTAAACGAGCATTTGAACAAGGCTCGGATCGATTTTTGGTGATATTCCATCGTTTCGGCCTCCGAAAAAAATAATTCGCAAAAAAAGAGGGATGCAACACGAGGACTTCCCAGGAGGTCACCCATCCTAGTACTACTCTCGCCCAAGCACGCTTAACTTAGGAGTTCTGATGGGATGCGGTGCATTAGTGCTGGTATGATCGCATCCGCAAGCATTAGCGCGCATTATCTATATAAGAATCAACGCCGCGACTCCCAAAAGCCATAACTACGTCTTCGGTGCACCAAAAATCACATAAAATATATGAATTCCTAATAACTTTTCGCGATCTTCGCGTTGGGACGGTTTCGAAAGAGTGATCGGCGAAATTCCGACAAGGTGAACGGGGGAAGGGTAAAATCGTAAATTTCGCCCTCGGTCCGGAATTTCGACTTTCACCGGTGAATTGTAAGCGTAAACGGGCATTTGAACAAGACTCGGAGCGATTTTTGGTGAAATTCCATCGTTTCGGCCTCCGAAAAAAATAATTCGCAAAAAAAGAGGGATGCAACACGAGGACTTCCCAGGAGGTCACCCATCCTAGTACTACTCTCGCCCAAGCGCGCTTAACTTCGGAGTTCTGATGGGATGCGGTGCATTAGTGCTGGTATGATCGCATCCGCAAGCATTAGCGCGCATTATCTATATAAGAATCAACGCCGCGACTCCCAAAAGCCATAACTACGTCTTCGGTGCACCAAAAATCACATAAAATATATGAATTCCTAATAACTTTTCGCGATCTTCGCGTTGGGACGGTTTCGGAAGAGTGATCGGCGAAATTCCGACAAGGTGAACGGGGGAAGGGTAAAATCGTAAATTTCGTCCTCGGTCCGGAATTTCGACTTTCACCGGTGAATTGTAAGCGTAAACGGGCATTTGAACAAGACTCGGAGCGATTTTTGGTGAAATTCCATCGTTTCGGCCTCCGAAAAAAATAATTCGCAAAAAAAGAGGGATGCAACACGAGGACTTCCCAGGAGGTCACCCATCCTAGTACTACTCTCGCCCAAGCACGCTTAACTTCGGAGTTCTGATGGGATCCGGTGCATTAGTGCTGGTATGATCGCATCCGCAAGCATTAGCGCGCATTATCTATATAAGAATCAACGCCGCGACTCCCAAAAGCCATAACTACGTCTTCGGTGCACCAAAAATCACATAAAATATATGAATTCCTAATAACTTTTCGCGATCTTCGCGTTGGGACGGTTTCGCAAGAGTGATCGGCGAAATTTCGACAAGGTGAACGGGGGAATTGTAAAATCGTAAATTTCGCCCTCGGTCCGGAATTTCGACTTTCACCGGTGAATTGTAAGCGTAAACGGGCATTTGAACAAGACTCGGAGCGATTTTTGGTGAAATTCCATCGTTTCGGCCTCCGAAAAAAATAATTCGCAAAAAAAGAGGGATGCAACACGAGGACTTCCCAGGAGGTCACCCATCCTAGTACTACTCTCGCCCAAGCACGCTTAACTTCGGAGTTCTGATGAGATCCGGTGCATTAGTGCTGGTATGATCGCATCCGCAAGCATTAGCGCGCATTATCTATATAAGAATCAACGCCGCGACTCCGAAAAGCCATAACTACGTCTTCGGTGCACCAAAAATCACATAAAATATATGAATTCCTAATAACTTTTCGCGATATTCGCGTTGGGACGGTTTCGGAAGAGTGATCGGCGAAATTCCGACAAGGTGAACGGGGGAAAGGTAAAATCGTAAATTTCGCCCTCGGTCCGGAATTTCGACTTTCACCGGTGAATTGTAAGCGTAAACGGGCATTTGAACAAGACTCGGAGCGATTTTTGGTGAAATTCCATCGTTTCGGCCTCCGAAAAAAATAATTCGCAAAAAAAGAGGGATGCAACACGAGGACTTCCCAGGAGGTCACCCATCCTAGTACTACTCTCGCCCAAGCACGCTTAACTTCGGAGTTCTGATGGGATCCGGTGCATTAGTGCTGGTATGATCGCATCCGCAAGCATTAGCGCGCATTATCTATATAAGAATCAACGCCGCGACTCCCAAAAGCCATAACTACGTCTTCGGTGCACCAAAAATCACATAAAATATATGAATTCCTAATAACTTTTCGCGATCTTCGTGTTGGGACGGTTTCGGAAGAGTGATCGGCGAAATTCCGACAAGGTGAACGGGGGAAGGGTAAAATCGTAAATTTCGCCCTCGGTCCGGAATTTCGACTTTCACCGGTGAATTGTAAGCGTAAACGGGCATTTGAACAAGACTCGGAGCGATTTTTGGTGAAATTCCATCGTTTCGGCCTCCGAAAAAAATAATTCGCAAAAAAAGAGGGATGCAACACGAGGACATCCCAGGAGGTCACCCATCCTAGTACTACTCTCGCCCAAGCACGCTTAACTTCGGAGTTCTGATGGGATCCGGTGCATTAGTGCTGGTATGATCGCATCCGCAAGCATTAGCGCGCATTATCTATATAAGAATCAACGCCGCGACTCCCAAAAGCCATAACTACGTCTTCGGTGCACCAAAAATCACATAAAATATATGAATTCCTAATAACTTTTCGCGATCTTCGCGTTGGGACTGTTTCGGAAGAGTGATCGGCGAAATTCCGACAAGGTGAACGGGGGAAAGGTAAAATCGTAAATTTCGCCCTCGGTCCGGAATTTCGACTTTCACCGGTGAATTGTAAGCGTAAACGAGCATTTGAACAAGGCTCGGATCGATTTTTGGTGATATTCCATCGTTTCGGCCTCCGAAAAAAATAATTCGCAAAAAAAGAGGGATGCAACACGAGGACTTCCCAGGAGGTCACCCATCCTAGTACTACTCTCGCCCAAGCACGCTTAACTTAGGAGTTCTGATGGGATGCGGTGCATTAGTGCTGGTATGATCGCATCCGCAAGCATTAGCGCGCATTATCTATATAAGAATCAACGCCGCGACTCCCAAAAGCCATAACTACGTCTTCGGTGCACCAAAAATCACATAAAATATATGAATTCCTAATAACTTTTCGCGATCTTCGCGTTGGGACGGTTTCGAAAGAGTGATCGGCGAAATTCCGACAAGGTGAACGGGGGAAGGGTAAAATCGTAAATTTCGCCCTCGGTCCGGAATTTCGACTTTCACCGGTGAATTGTAAGCGTAAACGGGCATTTGAACAAGACTCGGAGCGATTTTTGGTGAAATTCCATCGTTTCGGCCTCCGAAAAAAATAATTCGCAAAAAAAGAGGGATGCAACACGAGGACTTCCCAGGAGGTCACCCATCCTAGTACTACTCTCGCCCAAGCGCGCTTAACTTCGGAGTTCTGATGGGATGCGGTGCATTAGTGCTGGTATGATCGCATCCGCAAGCATTAGCGCGCATTATCTATATAAGAATCAACGCCGCGACTCCCAAAAGCCATAACTACGTCTTCGGTGCACCAAAAATCACATAAAATATATGAATTCCTAATAACTTTTCGCGATCTTCGCGTTGGGACGGTTTCGGAAGAGTGATCGGCGAAATTCCGACAAGGTGAACGGGGGAAGGGTAAAATCGTAAATTTCGTCCTCGGTCCGGAATTTCGACTTTCACCGGTGAATTGTAAGCGTAAACGGGCATTTGAACAAGACTCGGAGCGATTTTTGGTGAAATTCCATCGTTTCGGCCTCCGAAAAAAATAATTCGCAAAAAAAGAGGGATGCAACACGAGGACTTCCCAGGAGGTCACCCATCCTAGTACTACTCTCGCCCAAGCACGCTTAACTTCGGAGTTCTGATGGGATCCGGTGCATTAGTGCTGGTATGATCGCATCCGCAAGCATTAGCGCGCATTATCTATATAAGAATCAACGCCGCGACTCCCAAAAGCCATAACTACGTCTTCGGTGCACCAAAAATCACATAAAATATATGAATTCCTAATAACTTTTCGCGATCTTCGCGTTGGGACGGTTTCGCAAGAGTGATCGGCGAAATTTCGACAAGGTGAACGGGGGAATTGTAAAATCGTAAATTTCGCCCTCGGTCCGGAATTTCGACTTTCACCGGTGAATTGTAAGCGTAAACGGGCATTTGAACAAGACTCGGAGCGATTTTTGGTGAAATTCCATCGTTTCGGCCTCCGAAAAAAATAATTCGCAAAAAAAGAGGGATGCAACACGAGGACTTCCCAGGAGGTCACCCATCCTAGTACTACTCTCGCCCAAGCACGCTTAACTTCGGAGTTCTGATGAGATCCGGTGCATTAGTGCTGGTATGATCGCATCCGCAAGCATTAGCGCGCATTATCTATATAAGAATCAACGCCGCGACTCCGAAAAGCCATAACTACGTCTTCGGTGCACCAAAAATCACATAAAATATATGAATTCCTAATAACTTTTCGCGATATTCGCGTTGGGACGGTTTCGGAAGAGTGATCGGCGAAATTCCGACAAGGTGAACGGGGGAAAGGTAAAATCGTAAATTTCGCCCTCGGTCCGGAATTTCGACTTTCACCGGTGAATTGTAAGCGTAAACGGGCATTTGAACAAGACTCGGAGCGATTTTTGGTGAAATTCCATCGTTTCGGCCTCCGAAAAAAATAATTCGCAAAAAAAGAGGGATGCAACACGAGGACTTCCCAGGAGGTCACCCATCCTAGTACTACTCTCGCCCAAGCACGCTTAACTTCGGAGTTCTGATGGGATCCGGTGCATTAGTGCTGGTATGATCGCATCCGCAAGCATTAGCGCGCATTATCTATATAAGAATCAACGCCGCGACTCCCAAAAGCCATAACTACGTCTTCGGTGCACCAAAAATCACATAAAATATATGAATTCCTAATAACTTTTCGCGATCTTCGCGTTGGGACGGTTTCGGAAGAGTGATCGGCGAAATTCCGACAAGGTGAACGGGGGAAGGGTAAAATCGTAAATTTCGCCCTCGGTCCGGAATTTCGACTTTCACCGGTGAATTGTAAGCGTAAACGGGCATTTGAACAAGACTCGGAGCGATTTTTGGTGAAATTCCATCGTTTCGGCCTCCGAAAAAAATAATTCGCAAAAAAAGAGGGATGCAACACGAGGACATCCCAGGAGGTCACCCATCCTAGTACTACTCTCGCCCAAGCACGCTTAACTTCGGAGTTCTGATGGGATCCGGTGCATTAGTGCTGGTATGATCGCATCCGCAAGCATTAGCGCGCATTATCTATATAAGAATCAACGCCGCGACTCCCAAAAGCCATAACTACGTCTTCGGTGCACCAAAAATCACATAAAATATATGAATTCCTAATAACTTTTCGCGATCTTCGCGTTGGGACTGTTTCGGAAGAGTGATCGGCGAAATTCCGACAAGGTGAACGGGGGAAAGGTAAAATCGTAAATTTCGCCCTCGGTCCGGAATTTCGACTTTCACCGGTGAATTGTAAGCGTAAACGAGCATTTGAACAAGGCTCGGATCGATTTTTGGTGATATTCCATCGTTTCGGCCTCCGAAAAAAATAATTCGCAAAAAAAGAGGGATGCAACACGAGGACTTCCCAGGAGGTCACCCATCCTAGTACTACTCTCGCCCAAGCACGCTTAACTTAGGAGTTCTGATGGGATGCGGTGCATTAGTGCTGGTATGATCGCATCCGCAAGCATTAGCGCGCATTATCTATATAAGAATCAACGCCGCGACTCCCAAAAGCCATAACTACGTCTTCGGTGCACCAAAAATCACATAAAATATATGAATTCCTAATAACTTTTCGCGATCTTCGCGTTGGGACGGTTTCGAAAGAGTGATCGGCGAAATTCCGACAAGGTGAACGGGGGAAGGGTAAAATCGTAAATTTCGCCCTCGGTCCGGAATTTCGACTTTCACCGGTGAATTGTAAGCGTAAACGGGCATTTGAACAAGACTCGGAGCGATTTTTGGTGAAATTCCATCGTTTCGGCCTCCGAAAAAAATAATTCGCAAAAAAAGAGGGATGCAACACGAGGACTTCCCAGGAGGTCACCCATCCTAGTACTACTCTCGCCCAAGCGCGCTTAACTTCGGAGTTCTGATGGGATGCGGTGCATTAGTGCTGGTATGATCGCATCCGCAAGCATTAGCGCGCATTATCTATATAAGAATCAACGCCGCGACTCCCAAAAGCCATAACTACGTCTTCGGTGCACCAAAAATCACATAAAATATATGAATTCCTAATAACTTTTCGCGATCTTCGCGTTGGGACGGTTTCGGAAGAGTGATCGGCGAAATTCCGACAAGGTGAACGGGGGAAGGGTAAAATCGTAAATTTCGTCCTCGGTCCGGAATTTCGACTTTCACCGGTGAATTGTAAGCGTAAACGGGCATTTGAACAAGACTCGGAGCGATTTTTGGTGAAATTCCATCGTTTCGGCCTCCGAAAAAAATAATTCGCAAAAAAAGAGGGATGCAACACGAGGACTTCCCAGGAGGTCACCCATCCTAGTACTACTCTCGCCCAAGCACGCTTAACTTCGGAGTTCTGATGGGATCCGGTGCATTAGTGCTGGTATGATCGCATCCGCAAGCATTAGCGCGCATTATCTATATAAGAATCAACGCCGCGACTCCCAAAAGCCATAACTACGTCTTCGGTGCACCAAAAATCACATAAAATATATGAATTCCTAATAACTTTTCGCGATCTTCGCGTTGGGACGGTTTCGCAAGAGTGATCGGCGAAATTTCGACAAGGTGAACGGGGGAATTGTAAAATCGTAAATTTCGCCCTCGGTCCGGAATTTCGACTTTCACCGGTGAATTGTAAGCGTAAACGGGCATTTGAACAAGACTCGGAGCGATTTTTGGTGAAATTCCATCGTTTCGGCCTCCGAAAAAAATAATTCGCAAAAAAAGAGGGATGCAACACGAGGACTTCCCAGGAGGTCACCCATCCTAGTACTACTCTCGCCCAAGCACGCTTAACTTCGGAGTTCTGATGAGATCCGGTGCATTAGTGCTGGTATGATCGCATCCGCAAGCATTAGCGCGCATTATCTATATAAGAATCAACGCCGCGACTCCGAAAAGCCATAACTACGTCTTCGGTGCACCAAAAATCACATAAAATATATGAATTCCTAATAACTTTTCGCGATATTCGCGTTGGGACGGTTTCGGAAGAGTGATCGGCGAAATTCCGACAAGGTGAACGGGGGAAAGGTAAAATCGTAAATTTCGCCCTCGGTCCGGAATTTCGACTTTCACCGGTGAATTGTAAGCGTAAACGGGCATTTGAACAAGACTCGGAGCGATTTTTGGTGAAATTCCATCGTTTCGGCCTCCGAAAAAAATAATTCGCAAAAAAAGAGGGATGCAACACGAGGACTTCCCAGGAGGTCACCCATCCTAGTACTACTCTCGCCCAAGCACGCTTAACTTCGGAGTTCTGATGGGATCCGGTGCATTAGTGCTGGTATGATCGCATCCGCAAGCATTAGCGCGCATTATCTATATAAGAATCAACGCCGCGACTCCCAAAAGCCATAACTACGTCTTCGGTGCACCAAAAATCACATAAAATATATGAATTCCTAATAACTTTTCGCGATCTTCGCGTTGGGACGGTTTCGGAAGAGTGATCGGCGAAATTCCGACAAGGTGAACGGGGGAAGGGTAAAATCGTAAATTTCGCCCTCGGTCCGGAATTTCGACTTTCACCGGTGAATTGTAAGCGTAAACGGGCATTTGAACAAGACTCGGAGCGATTTTTGGTGAAATTCCATCGTTTCGGCCTCCGAAAAAAATAATTCGCAAAAAAAGAGGGATGCAACACGAGGACTTCCCAGGAGGTCACCCATCCTAGTACTACTCTCGCCCAAGCACGCTTAACTTCGGAGTTCTGATGGGATCCGGTGCATTAGTGCTGGTATGATCGCATCCGCAAGCATTAGCGCGCATTATCTATATAAGAATCAACGCCGCGACTCCCAAAAGCCATAACTACGTCTTCGGTGCACCAAAAATCACATAAAATATATGAATTCCTAATAACTTTTCGCGATCTTCGCGTTGGGACGGTTTCGGAAGAGTGATCGGCGAAATTCCGACAAGGTGAACGGGGGAAGGGTAAAATCGTAAATTTCGCCCTCGGTCCGGAATTTCGACTTTCACCGGTGAATTGTAAGCGTAAACGGGCATTTGAACAAGACTCGGAGCGATTTTTGGTGAAATTCCATCGTTTCGGCCTCCGAAAAAAATAATTCGCAAAAAAAGAGGGATGCAACAAGAGGACTTCCCAGGAGGTCACCCATCCTAGTACTACTCTCGCCCAAGCACGCTTAACTTCGGAGTTCTGATGAGATCCGGTGCATTAGTGCTGGTATGATCGCATCCGCAAGCATTAGCGCGCATTATCTATATTAGAATCAACGACGCGACTCCCAAAAGCCATAACTACGTCTTCGGTGCACCAAAAATCACATAAAATATATGAATTCCTAATAACTTTTCGCGATCTTCGCGTTGGGACGGTTTCGGAAGAGTGATCGGCGAAATTCCGACAAGGTGAACGGGGGAAGGGTAAAATCGTAAATTTCGCCCTCGGTCCGGAATTTCGACTTTCACCGGTGAATTGTAAGCGTAAACGGGCATTTGAACAAGACTCGGAGCGATTTTTGGTGAAATTCCATCGTTTCGGCCTCCGAAAAAAATAATTCGCAAAAAAAGAGGGATGCAACACGAGGACTTCCCAGGAGGTCACCCATCCTAGTACTACTCTCGCCCAAGCACGCTTAACTTCGGAGTTCTGATGGGATCCGGTGCATTAGTGCTGGTATGATCGCATCCGCAAGCATTAGCGCGCATTATCTATATAAGAATCAACGCCGCGACTCACAAAAGCCATAACTACGTCTGCGGTGCACCAAAAATCACATAAAATATATGAATTCCTAATAACTTTTCGCGATCTTCGCGTTGGGACGGTTTCGGAAGAGTGATCGGCGAAATTCCGACAAGGTGAACGGGGGAAGGGTAAAATCGTAAATTTCGCCCTCGGTCCGGAATTTCGACTTTCACCGGTGAATTGTAAGCGTAAACGGGCATTTGAACAAGACTCGGAGCGATTTTTGGTGAAATTCCATCGTTTCGGCCTCCGAAAAAAATAATTCGCAAAAAAAGAGGGATGCAACACGAGGACTTCCCAGGAGGTCACCCATCCTAGTACTACTCTCGCCCAAGCACGCTTAACTTAGGAGTTCTGATGGGATGCGGTGCATTAGTGCTGGTATGATCGCATCCGCAAGCATTAGCGCGCATTATCTATATAAGAATCAACGCCGCGACTCCCAAAAGCCATAACTACGTCTTCGGTGCACCAAAAATCACATAAAATATATGAATTCCTAATAACTTTTCGCGATCTTCGCGTTGGGACGGTTTCGAAAGAGTGATCGGCGAAATTCCGACAAGGTGAACGGGGGAAGGGTAAAATCGTAAATTTCGCCCTCGGTCCGGAATTTCGACTTTCACCGGTGAATTGTAAGCGTAAACGGGCATTTGAACAAGACTCGGAGCGATTTTTGGTGAAATTCCATCGTTTCGGCCTCCGAAAAAAATAATTCGCAAAAAAAGAGGGATGCAACACGAGGACTTCCCAGGAGGTCACCCATCCTAGTACTACTCTCGCCCAAGCACGCTTAACTTCGGAGTTCTGATGGGATGCGGTGCATTAGTGCTGGTATGATCGCATCCGCAAGCATTAGCGCGCATTATCTATATAAGAATCAACGCCGCGACTCCCAAAAGCCATAACTACGTCTTCGGTGCACCAAAAATCACATAAAATATATGAATTCCTAATAACTTTTCGCGATCTTAGCGTTGGGACGGTTTCGGAAGAGTGATCGGCGAAATTCCGACAAGGTGAACGGGGGAAGGGTAAAATCGTAAATTTCGTCCTCGGTCCGGAATTTCGACTTTCACCGGTGAATTGTAAGCGTAAACGGGCATTTGAACAAGACTCGGAGCGATTTTTGGTGAAATTCCATCGTTTCGGCCTCCGAAAAAAATAATTCGCAAAAAAAGAGGGATGCAACACGAGGACTTCCCAGGAGGTCACCCATCCTAGTACTACTCTCGCCCAAGCACGCTTAACTTCGGAGTTCTGATGGGATCCGGTGCATTAGTGCTGGTATGATCGCATCCGCAAGCATTAGCGCGCATTATCTATATAAGAATCAACGCCGCGACTCCCAAAAGCCATAACTACGTCTTCGGTGCACCAAAAATCACATAAAATATATGAATTCCTAATAACTTTTCGCGATCTTCGCGTTGGGACGGTTTCGGAAGAGTGATCGCCGAAATTCCGACAAGGTGAACGGGGGAAGGGTAAAATCGTAAATTTCGCCCTCGGTCCGGAATTTCGACTTTCACCGGTGAATTGTAAGCGTAAACGGGCATTTGAACAAGACTCGGAGCGATTTTTGGTGAAATTCCATCGTTTCGGCCTCCGAAAAAAATAATTCGCAAAAAAAGAGGGATGCAACACGAGGACTTCCCAGGAGGTCACCCATCCTAGTACTACTCTCGCCCAAGCACGCTTAACTTCGGAGTTCTGATGGGATCCGGTGCATTAGTGCTGGTATGATCGCATCCGCAAGCATTAGCGCGCATTATCTATATAAGAATCAACGCCGCGACTCCCAAAAGCCATAACTACGTCTTCGGTGCACCAAAAATCACATAAAATATATGAATTCCTAATAACTTTTCGCGATCTTCGCGTTGGGACGGTTTCGGAAGAGTGATCGGCGAAATTCCGACAAGGTGAACGGGGGAAGGGTAAAATCGTAAATTTCGCCCTCGGTCCGGAATTTCGACTTTCACCGGTGAATTGTAAGCGTAAACGGGCATTTGAACAAGACTCGGAGCGATTTTTGGTGAAATTCCATCGTTTCGGCCTCCGAAAAAAATAATTCGCAAAAAAAGAGGGATGCAACACGAGGACTTCCCAAGAGGTCACCCATCCTAGTACTACTCTCGCCCAAGCACGCTTAACTTCGGAGTTCTGATGGGATCCGGTGCATTAGTGCTGGTATGATCGCATCCGCAAGCATTAGCGCGCATTATCTATATAAGAATCAACGCCGCGACTCCCAAAAGCCATAACTACGTCTTCGGTGCACCAAAAATCACATAAAATATATGAATTCCTAATAACTTTTCGCGATCTTCGCGTTGGGACGGTTTCGGAAGAGTGATCGGCGAAATTCCGACAAGGTGAACGGGGGAAGGGTAAAATCGTAAATTTCGCCCTCGGTCCGGAATTTCGACTTTCACCGGTGAATTGTAAGCGTAAACGGGCATTTGAACAAGACTCGGAGCGATTTTTGGTGAAATTCCATCGTTTCGGCCTCCGAAAAAAATAATTCGCAAAAAAAGAGGGATGCAACACGAGGACTTCCCAGGAGGTCACCCATCCTAGTACTACTCTCGCCCAAGCACGCTTAACTTCGGAGTTCTGATGAGATCCGGTGCATTAGTGCTGGTATGATCGCATCCGCAAGCATTAGCGCGCATTATCTATATAAGAATCAACGACGCGACTCCCAAAAGCCATAACTACGTCTTCGGTGCACCAAAAATCACATAAAATCTATGAATTCCTAATAACTTTTCGCGATCTTCGCGTTGGGACGGTTTCGGAAGAGTGATCGGCGAAATTCCGACAAGGTGAACGGGGGAAGGGTAAAATCGTAAATTTCGCCCTCGGTCCGGAATTTCGACTTTCACCGGTGAATTGTAAGCGTAAACGGGCATTTGAACAAGACTCGGAGCGATTTTTGGTGAAATTCCATCGTTTCGGCCTCCGAAAAAAATAATTCGCAAAAAAAGAGGGATGCAACACGAGGACTTCCCAGGAGGTCACCCATCCTAGTACTACTCTCGCCCAAGCACGCTTAACTTCGGAGTTCTGATGGGATCCGGTGCATTAGTGCTGGTATGATCGCATCCGCAAGCATTAGCGCGCATTATCTATATAAGAATCAACGCCGCGACTCACAAAAGCCATAACTACGTCTGCGGTGCACCAAAAATCACATAAAATATATGAATTCCTAATAACTTTTCGCGATCTTCGCGTTGGGACGGTTTCGGAAGAGTGATCGGCGAAATTCCGACAAGGTGAACGGGGGAAGGGTAAAATCGTAAATTTCGCCCTCGGTCCGGAATTTCGACTTTCACCGGTGAATTGTAAGCGTAAACGGGCATTTGAACAAGACTCGGAGCGATTTTTGGTGAAATTCCATCGTTTCGGCCTCCGAAAAAAATAATTCGCAAAAAAAGAGGGATGCAACAAGAGGACTTCCCAGGAGGTCACCCATCCTAGTACTACTCTCGCCCAAGCACGCTTAACTTCGGAGTTCTGATGAGATCCGGTGCATTAGTGCTGGTATGATCGCATCCGCAAGCATTAGCGCGCATTATCTATATAAGAATCAACGACGCGACTCCCAAAAGCCATAACTACGTCTTCGGTGCACCAAAAATCACATAAAATATATGAATTCCTAATAACTTTTCGCGATCTTCGCGTTGGGACGGTTTCGGAAGAGTGATCGGCGAAATTCCGACAAGGTGAACGGGGGAAGGGTAAAATCGTAAATTTCGCCCTCGGTCCGGAATTTCGACTTTCACCGGTGAATTGTAAGCGTAAACGGGCATTTGAACAAGACTCGGAGCGATTTTTGGTGAAATTCCATCGTTTCGGCCTCCGAAAAAAATAATTCGCAAAAAAAGAGGGATGCAACACGAGGACTTCCCAGGAGGTCACCCATCCTAGTACTACTCTCGCCCAAGCACGCTTAACTTCGGAGTTCTGATGGGATCCGGTGCATTAGTGCTGGTATGATCGCATCCGCAAGCATTAGCGCGCATTATCTATATAAGAATCAACGCCGCGACTCACAAAAGCCATAACTACGTCTGCGGTGCACCAAAAATCACATAAAATATATGAATTCCTAATAACTTTTCGCGATCTTCGCGTTGGGACGGTTTCGGAAGAGTGATCGGCGAAATTCCGACAAGGTGAACGGGGGAAGGGTAAAATCGTAAATTTCGCCCTCGGTCCGGAATTTCGACTTTCACCGGTGAATTGTAAGCGTAAACGGGCATTTGAACAAGACTCGGAGCGATTTTTGGTGAAATTCCATCGTTTCGGCCTCCGAAAAAAATAATTCGCAAAAAAAGAGGGATGCAACACGAGGACTTCCCAGGAGGTCACCCATCCTAGTACTACTCTCGCCCAAGCACGCTTAACTTAGGAGTTCTGATGGGATGCGGTGCATTAGTGCTGGTATGATCGCATCCGCAAGCATTAGCGCGCATTATCTATATAAGAATCAACGCCGCGACTCCCAAAAGCCATAACTACGTCTTCGGTGCACCAAAAATCACATAAAATATATGAATTCCTAATAACTTTTCGCGATCTTCGCGTTGGGACGGTTTCGAAAGAGTGATCGGTGAAATTCCGACAAGGTGAACGGGGGAAGGGTAAAATCGTAAATTTCGCCCTCGGTCCGGAATTTCGACTTTCACCGGTGAATTGTAAGCGTAAACGGGCATTTGAACAAGACTCGGAGCGATTTTTGGTGAAATTCCATCGTTTCGGCCTCCGAAAAAAATAATTCGCAAAAAAAGAGGGATGCAACACGAGGACTTCCCAGGAGGTCACCCATCCTAGTACTACTCTCGCCCAAGCGCGCTTAACTTCGGAGTTCTGATGGGATGCGGTGCATTAGTGCTGGTATGATCGCATCCGCAAGCATTAGCGCGCATTATCTATATAAGAATCAACGCCGCGACTCCCAAAAGCCATAACTACGTCTTCGGTGCACCAAAAATCACATAAAATATATGAATTCCTAATAACTTTTCGCGATCTTAGCGTTGGGACGGTTTCGGAAGAGTGATCGGCGAAATTCCGACAAGGTGAACGGGGGAAGGGTAAAATCGTAAATTTCGTCCTCGGTCCGGAATTTCGACTTTCACCGGTGAATTGTAAGCGTAAACGGGCATTTGAACAAGACTCGGAGCGATTTTTGGTGAAATTCCATCGTTTCGGCCTCCGAAAAAAATAATTCGCAAAAAAAGAGGGATGCAACACGAGGACTTCCCAGGAGGTCACCCATCCTAGTACTACTCTCGCCCAAGCACGCTTAACTTCGGAGTTCTGATGGGATCCGGTGCATTAGTGCTGGTATGATCGCATCCGCAAGCATTAGCGCGCATTATCTATATAAGAATCAACGCCGCGACTCCCAAAAGCCATAACTACGTCTTCGGTGCACCAAAAATCACATAAAATATATGAATTCCTAATAACTTTTCGCGATCTTCGCGTTGGGACGGTTTCGGAAGAGTGATCGCCGAAATTCCGACAAGGTGAACGGGGGAAGGGTAAAATCGTAAATTTCGCCCTCGGTCCGGAATTTCGACTTTCACCGGTGAATTGTAAGCGTAAACGGGCATTTGAACAAGACTCGGAGCGATTTTTGGTGAAATTCCATCGTTTCGGCCTCCGAAAAAAATAATTCGCAAAAAAAGAGGGATGCAACACGAGGACTTCCCAGGAGGTCACCCATCCTAGTACTACTCTCGCCCAAGCACGCTTAACTTCGGAGTTCTGATGGGATCCGGTGCATTAGTGCTGGTATGATCGCATCCGCAAGCATTAGCGCGCATTATCTATATAAGAATCAACGCCGCGACTCCCAAAAGCCATAACTACGTCTTCGGTGCACCAAAAATCACATAAAATATATGAATTCCTAATAACTTTTCGCGATCTTCGCGTTGGGACGGTTTCGGAAGAGTGATCGGCGAAATTCCGACAAGGTGAACGGGGGAAGGGTAAAATCGTAAATTTCGCCCTCGGTCCGGAATTTCGACTTTCACCGGTGAATTGTAAGCGTAAACGGGCATTTGAACAAGACTCGGAGCGATTTTTGGTGAAATTCCATCGTTTCGGCCTCCGAAAAAAATAATTCGCAAAAAAAGAGGGATGCAACACGAGGACTTCCCAAGAGGTCACCCATCCTAGTACTACTCTCGCCCAAGCACGCTTAACTTCGGAGTTCTGATGGGATCCGGTGCATTAGTGCTGGTATGATCGCATCCGCAAGCATTAGCGCGCATTATCTATATAAGAATCAACGCCGCGACTCCCAAAAGCCATAACTACGTCTTCGGTGCACCAAAAATCACATAAAATATATGAATTCCTAATAACTTTTCGCGATCTTCGCGTTGGGACGGTTTCGGAAGAGTGATCGGCGAAATTCCGACAAGGTGAACGGGGGAAGGGTAAAATCGTAAATTTCGCCCTCGGTCCGGAATTTCGACTTTCACCGGTGAATTGTAAGCGTAAACGGGCATTTGAACAAGACTCGGAGCGATTTTTGGTGAAATTCCATCGTTTCGGCCTCCGAAAAAAATAATTCGCAAAAAAAGAGGGATGCAACACGAGGACTTCCCAGGAGGTCACCCATCCTAGTACTACTCTCGCCCAAGCACGCTTAACTTCGGAGTTCTGATGAGATCCGGTGCATTAGTGCTGGTATGATCGCATCCGCAAGCATTAGCGCGCATTATCTATATAAGAATCAACGACGCGACTCCCAAAAGCCATAACTACGTCTTCGGTGCACCAAAAATCACATAAAATCTATGAATTCCTAATAACTTTTCGCGATCTTCGCGTTGGGACGGTTTCGGAAGAGTGATCGGCGAAATTCCGACAAGGTGAACGGGGGAAGGGTAAAATCGTAAATTTCGCCCTCGGTCCGGAATTTCGACTTTCACCGGTGAATTGTAAGCGTAAACGGGCATTTGAACAAGACTCGGAGCGATTTTTGGTGAAATTCCATCGTTTCGGCCTCCGAAAAAAATAATTCGCAAAAAAAGAGGGATGCAACACGAGGACTTCCCAGGAGGTCACCCATCCTAGTACTACTCTCGCCCAAGCACGCTTAACTTCGGAGTTCTGATGGGATCCGGTGCATTAGTGCTGGTATGATCGCATCCGCAAGCATTAGCGCGCATTATCTATATAAGAATCAACGCCGCGACTCACAAAAGCCATAACTACGTCTGCGGTGCACCAAAAATCACATAAAATATATGAATTCCTAATAACTTTTCGCGATCTTCGCGTTGGGACGGTTTCGGAAGAGTGATCGGCGAAATTCCGACAAGGTGAACGGGGGAAGGGTAAAATCGTAAATTTCGCCCTCGGTCCGGAATTTCGACTTTCACCGGTGAATTGTAAGCGTAAACGGGCATTTGAACAAGACTCGGAGCGATTTTTGGTGAAATTCCATCGTTTCGGCCTCCGAAAAAAATAATTCGCAAAAAAAGAGGGATGCAACAAGAGGACTTCCCAGGAGGTCACCCATCCTAGTACTACTCTCGCCCAAGCACGCTTAACTTCGGAGTTCTGATGAGATCCGGTGCATTAGTGCTGGTATGATCGCATCCGCAAGCATTAGCGCGCATTATCTATATAAGAATCAACGACGCGACTCCCAAAAGCCATAACTACGTCTTCGGTGCACCAAAAATCACATAAAATATATGAATTCCTAATAACTTTTCGCGATCTTCGCGTTGGGACGGTTTCGGAAGAGTGATCGGCGAAATTCCGACAAGGTGAACGGGGGAAGGGTAAAATCGTAAATTTCGCCCTCGGTCCGGAATTTCGACTTTCACCGGTGAATTGTAAGCGTAAACGGGCATTTGAACAAGACTCGGAGCGATTTTTGGTGAAATTCCATCGTTTCGGCCTCCGAAAAAAATAATTCGCAAAAAAAGAGGGATGCAACACGAGGACTTCCCAGGAGGTCACCCATCCTAGTACTACTCTCGCCCAAGCACGCTTAACTTCGGAGTTCTGATGGGATCCGGTGCATTAGTGCTGGTATGATCGCATCCGCAAGCATTAGCGCGCATTATCTATATAAGAATCAACGCCGCGACTCACAAAAGCCATAACTACGTCTGCGGTGCACCAAAAATCACATAAAATATATGAATTCCTAATAACTTTTCGCGATCTTCGCGTTGGGACGGTTTCGGAAGAGTGATCGGCGAAATTCCGACAAGGTGAACGGGGGAAGGGTAAAATCGTAAATTTCGCCCTCGGTCCGGAATTTCGACTTTCACCGGTGAATTGTAAGCGTAAACGGGCATTTGAACAAGACTCGGAGCGATTTTTGGTGAAATTCCATCGTTTCGGCCTCCGAAAAAAATAATTCGCAAAAAAAGAGGGATGCAACACGAGGACTTCCCAGGAGGTCACCCATCCTAGTACTACTCTCGCCCAAGCACGCTTAACTTAGGAGTTCTGATGGGATGCGGTGCATTAGTGCTGGTATGATCGCATCCGCAAGCATTAGCGCGCATTATCTATATAAGAATCAACGCCGCGACTCCCAAAAGCCATAACTACGTCTTCGGTGCACCAAAAATCACATAAAATATATGAATTCCTAATAACTTTTCGCGATCTTCACGTTGGGACGGTTTCGGAAGAGTGATCGGCGAAATTCCGACAAGGTGAACGGGGGAAGGGTAAAATCGTAAATTTCGCCCTCGTTCCGGAATTTCGACTTTCACCGGTGAATTGTAAGCGTAAACGGGCATTTGAACAAGACTCGGAGCGATTTTTGGTGAAATTCCATCGTTTCGGCCTCCGAAAAAAAGAATTCGCAAAAAAAGAGGGATGCAACACGAGGACTTCCCAGGAGGTCACCCATCCTAGTACTACTCTCGCCCAAGCACGCTTAACTTCGGAGTTCTGATGGGATCCGATGCATTAGTGCTGGTATGATCGCATGCGCAAGCATTAGCGCGCATTATCTATATAAGAATCAACGCCGCGACTCCCAAAAGCCATAACTACGTCTTCGGTGCACCAAAAATCACATAAAATATATGAATTCCTAATAACTTTTCGCGATCTTCGCGTTGGGACGGTTTCGGAAGAGTGATCGGCGAAATTCCGACAAGGTGAACGGGGGAAGGGTAAAATCGTAAATTTCGCCCTCGGTCCGGAATTTCGACTTTCACCGGTGAATTGTAAGCGTAAACGGGCATTTGAACAAGACTCGGAGCGATTTTTGGTGAAATTCCATCGTTTCGGCCTCCGAAAAAAATAATTCGCAAAAAAAGAGGGATGCAACACGAGGACATCCCAGGAGGTCACCCATCCTAGTACTACTCTCGCCCAAGCACGCTTAACTTCGGAGTTCTGATGGGATCCGGTGCATTAGTGCTGGTATGATCGCATCCGCAAGCATTAGCGCGCATTATCTATATAAGAATCAACGCCGCGACTCCCAAAAGCCATAACTACGTCTTCGGTGCACCAAAAATCACATAAAATATATGAATTCCTAATAACTTTTCGCGATCTTCGCGTTGGGACGGTTTCGGAAGAGTGATCGGCGAAATTCCGACAAGGTGAACGGGGGAAAGGTAAAATCGTAAATTTCGCCCTCGGTCCGGAATTTCGACTTTCACCGGTGAATTGTATGCGTAAACGAGCATTTGAACAAGGCTCGGATCGATTTTTGGTGATATTCCATCGTTTCGGCCTCCGAAAAAAATAATTCGCAAAAAAAGAGGGATGCAACACGAGGACTTCCCAGGAGGTCACCCATCCTAGTACTACTCTCGCCCAAGCACGCTTAACTTAGGAGTTCTGATGGGATGCGGTGCATTAGTGCTGGTATGATCGCATCCGCAAGCATTAGCGCGCATTATCTATATAAGAATCAACGCCGCGACTCCCAAAAGCCATAACTACGTCTTCGGTGCACCAAAAATCACATAAAATATATGAATTCCTAATAACTTTTCGCGATCTTCGCGTTGGGACGGTTTCGAAAGAGTGATCGGCGAAATTCCGACAAGGTGAACGGGGGAAGGGTAAAATCGTAAATTTCGCCCTCGGTCCGGAATTTCGACTTTCACCGGTGAATTGTAAGCGTAAACGGGCATTTGAACAAGACTCGGAGCGATTTTTGGTGAAATTCCATCGTTTCGGCCTCCGAAAAAAATAATTCGCAAAAAAAGAGGGATGCAACACGAGGACTTCCCAGGAGGTCACCCATCCTAGTACTACTCTCGCCCAAGCGCGCTTAACTTCGGAGTTCTGATGGGATGCGGTGCATTAGTGCTGGTATGATCGCATCCGCAAGCATTAGCGCGCATTATCTATATAAGAATCAACGCCGCGACTCCCAAAAGCCATAACTACGTCTTCGGTGCACCAAAAATCATATAAAATATATGAATTCCTAATAACTTTTCGCGATCTTCGCGTTGGGACGGTTTCGGAAGAGTGATCGGCGAAATTCCGACAAGGTGAACGGGGGAAGGGTAAAATCGTAAATTTCGTCCTCGGTCCGGAATTTCGACTTTCACCGGTGAATTGTAAGCGTAAACGGGCATTTGAACAAGACTCGGAGCGATTTTTGGTGAAATTCCATCGTTTCGACCTCCGAAAAAATAATTCGCAAAAAAAGAGGGATGCAACACGAGGACTTCCCAAGAGGTCACCCATCCTAGTACTACTCTCGCCCAAGCACGCTTAACTTCGGAGTTCTGATGGGATCCGGTGCATTAGTGCTGGTATGATCGCATCCGCAAGCATTAGCGCGCATTATCTATATAAGAATCAACGCCGCGACTCCCAAAAGCCATAACTACGTCTTCGGTGCACCAAAAATCACATAAAATATATGAATTCCTAATAACTTTTCGCGATCTTCGCGTTGGGACGGTTTCGGAAGAGTGATCGGCGAAATTCCGACAAGGTGAACGGGGGAAAGGTAAAATCGTAAATTTCGCCCTCGGTCCGGAATTTCGACTTTCACCGGTGAATTGTATGCGTAAACGAGCATTTGAACAAGGCTCGGATCGATTTTTGGTGATATTCCATCGTTTCGGCCTCCGAAAAAAATAATTCGCAAAAAAAGAGGGATGCAACACGAGGACTTCCCAGGAGGTCACCCATCCTAGTACTACTCTCGCCCAAGCACGCTTAACTTAGGAGTTCTGATGGGATGCGGTGCATTAGTGCTGGTATGATCGCATCCGCAAGCATTAGCGCGCATTATCTATATAAGAATCAACGCCGCGACTCCCAAAAGCCATAACTACGTCTTCGGTGCACCAAAAATCACATAAAATATATGAATTCCTAATAACTTTTCGCGATCTTCGCGTTGGGACGGTTTCGAAAGAGTGATCGGCGAAATTCCGACAAGGTGAACGGGGGAAGGGTAAAATCGTAAATTTCGCCCTCGGTCCGGAATTTCGACTTTCACCGGTGAATTGTAAGCGTAAACGGGCATTTGAACAAGACTCGGAGCGATTTTTGGTGAAATTCCATCGTTTCGGCCTCCGAAAAAAATAATTCGCAAAAAAAGAGGGATGCAACACGAGGACTTCCCAGGAGGTCACCCATCCTAGTACTACTCTCGCCCAAGCGCGCTTAACTTCGGAGTTCTGATGGGATGCGGTGCATTAGTGCTGGTATGATCGCATCCGCAAGCATTAGCGCGCATTATCTATATAAGAATCAACGCCGCGACTCCCAAAAGCCATAACTACGTCTTCGGTGCACCAAAAATCACATAAAATATATGAATTCCTAATAACTTTTCGCGATCTTCGCGTTGGGACGGTTTCGGAAGAGTGATCGGCGAAATTCCGACAAGGTGAACGGGGGAAGGGTAAAATCGTAAATTTCGTCCTCGGTCCGGAATTTCGACTTTCACCGGTGAATTGTAAGCGTAAACGGGCATTTGAACAAGACTCGGAGCGATTTTTGGTGAAATTCCATCGTTTCGACCTCCGAAAAAATAATTCGCAAAAAAAGAGGGATGCAACACGAGGACTTCCCAGGAGGTCACCCATCCTAGTACTACTCTCGCCCAAGCACGCTTAACTTCGGAGTTCTGATGGGATCCGGTGCATTAGTGCTGGTATGATCGCATCCGCAAGCATTAGCGCGCATTATCTATATAAGAATCAACGCCGCGACTCCCAAAAGCCATAACTACGTCTTCGGTGCACCAAAAATCACATAAAATATATGAATTCCTAATAACTTTTCGCGATCTTCGCGTTGGGACGGTTTCGGAAGAGTGATCGGCGAAATTCCGACAAGGTGAACGGGGGAAGGGTAAAATCGTAAATTTCGTCCTCGGTCCGGAATTTCGACTTTCACCGGTGAATTGTAAGCGTAAACGGGCATTTGAACAAGACTCGGAGCGATTTTTGGTGAAATTCCATCGTTTCGACCTCCGAAAAAATAATTCGCAAAAAAAGAGGGATGCAACACGAGGACTTCCCAAGAGGTCACCCATCCTAGTACTACTCTCGCCCAAGCACGCTTAACTTCGGAGTTCTGATGGGATCCGGTGCATTAGTGCTGGTATGATCGCATCCGCAAGCATTAGCGCGCATTATCTATATAAGAATCAACGCCGCGACTCCCAAAAGCCATAACTACGTCTTCGGTGCACCAAAAATCACATAAAATATATGAATTCCTAATAACTTTTCGCGATCTTCGCGTTGGGACGGTTTCGGAAGAGTGATCGGCGAAATTCCGACAAGGTGAACGGGGGAAAGGTAAAATCGTAAATTTCGCCCTCGGTCCGGAATTTCGACTTTCACCGGTGAATTGTATGCGTAAACGAGCATTTGAACAAGGCTCGGATCGATTTTTGGTGATATTCCATCGTTTCGGCCTCCGAAAAAAATAATTCGCAAAAAAAGAGGGATGCAACACGAGGACTTCCCAGGAGGTCACCCATCCTAGTACTACTCTCGCCCAAGCACGCTTAACTTAGGAGTTCTGATGGGATGCGGTGCATTAGTGCTGGTATGATCGCATCCGCAAGCATTAGCGCGCATTATCTATATAAGAATCAACGCCGCGACTCCCAAAAGCCATAACTACGTCTTCGGTGCACCAAAAATCACATAAAATATATGAATTCCTAATAACTTTTCGCGATCTTCGCGTTGGGACGGTTTCGAAAGAGTGATCGGCGAAATTCCGACAAGGTGAACGGGGGAAGGGTAAAATCGTAAATTTCGCCCTCGGTCCGGAATTTCGACTTTCACCGGTGAATTGTAAGCGTAAACGGGTATTTGAACAAGACTCGGAGCGATTTTTGGTGAAATTCCATCGTTTCGGCCTCCGAAAAAAATAATTCGCAAAAAAAGAGGGATGCAACACGAGGACTTCCCAGGAGGTCACCCATCCTAGTACTACTCTCGCCCAAGCGCGCTTAACTTCGGAGTTCTGATGGGATGCGGTGCATTAGTGCTGGTATGATCGCATCCGCAAGCATTAGCGCGCATTATCTATATAAGAATCAACGCCGCGACTCCCAAAAGCCATAACTACGTCTTCGGTGCACCAAAAATCACATAAAATATATGAATTCCTAATAACTTTTCGCGATCTTCGCGTTGGGACGGTTTCGGAAGAGTGATCGGCGAAATTCCGACAAGGTGAACGGGGGAAGGGTAAAATCGTAAATTTCGTCCTCGGTCCGGAATTTCGACTTTCACCGGTGAATTGTAAGCGTAAACGGGCATTTGAACAAGACTCGGAGCGATTTTTGGTGAAATTCCATCGTTTCGACCTCCGAAAAAATAATTCGCAAAAAAAGAGGGATGCAACACGAGGACTTCCCAAGAGGTCACCCATCCTAGTACTACTCTCGCCCAAGCACGCTTAACTTCGGAGTTCTGATGGGATCCGGTGCATTAGTGCTGGTATGATCGCATCCGCAAGCATTAGCGCGCATTATCTATATAAGAATCAGCGCCGCGACTCCCAAAAGCCATAACTACGTCTTCGGTGCACCAAAAATCACATAAAATATATGAATTCCTAATAACTTTTCGCGATCTTCGCATTGGGACGGTTTCGAAAGAGTGATCGGCGAAATTCCGACAAGGTGAACGGGGGAAGGGTAAAATCGTAAATTTCGCCCTCGGTCCGGAATTTCGACTTTCACCGGTGAATTGTAAGCGTAAACGAGCATTTGAACAAGGCTCGGATCGATTTTTGGTGATATTCCATCGTTTCGGCCTCCGAAAAAAATAATTCGCAAAAAAAGAGGGATGCAACACGAGGACTTCCCAGGAGGTCACCCATCCTAGTACTACTCTCGCCCAAGCACGCTTAACTTCGGAGTTCTGATGGGATGCGGTGCATTAGTGCTGGTATGATTGCATCCGCAAGCATTAGCGCGCATTATCTATATAAGAATCAACGCCGCGACTCCCAAAAGCCATAACTACGTCTTCGGTGCACCAAAAATCACATAAAATATATGAATTCCTAATAACTTTTCGCGATCTTCGCGTTGGGACGGTTTCGAAAGAGTGATCGGCGAAATTCCGACAAGGTGAACGGGGGAAGGGTAAAATCGTAAATTTCGCCCTCGGTCCGGAATTTCGACTTTCACCGGTGAATTGTAAGCGTAAACGGGCATTTGAACAAGGCTCGGAGCGATTTTTGGTGAAATTCCATCGTTTCGGCCTCCGAAAAAAATAATTCGCAAAAAAAGAGGGATGCAACACGAGGACTTCCCAGGAGGTCACCCATCCTAGTACTACTCTCGCCCAAGCACGCTTAACTTCGGAGTTCTGATGGGATGCGGTGCATTAGTGCTGGTATGATCGCATCCGCAAGCATTAGCGCGCATTATCTATATAAGAATCAACGCCGCGACTCCCAAAAGCCATAACTACGTCTTCGGTGCACCAAAAATCACATAAAATATATGAATTCCTAATAACTTTTCGCGATCTTCGCGTTGGGACGGTTTCGAAAGAGTGATCGGCGAAATTCCGACAAGGTGAACGGGGGAAGGGTAAAATCGTAAATTTCGCCCTCGGTCCGGAATTTCGACTTTCACCGGTGAATTGTATGCGTAAACGAGCATTTGAACAAGGCTCGGATCGATTTTTGGTGATATTCCATCGTTTCGGCCTCCGAAAAAAATAATTCGCAAAAAAAGAGGGATGCAACACGAGGACTTCCCAGGAGGTCACCCATCCTAGTACTACTCTCGCCCAAGCACGCTTAACTTAGGAGTTCTGATGGGATGCGGTGCATTAGTGCTGGTATGATCGCATCCGCAAGCATTAGCGCGCATTATCTATATAAGAATCAACGCCGCGACTCCCAAAAGCCATAACTACGTCTTCGGTGCACCAAAAATCACATAAAATATATGAATTCCTAATAACTTTTCGCGATCTTCGCGTTGGGACGGTTTCGGAAGAGTGATCGGCGAAATTCCGACAAGGTGAACGGGGGAAGGGTAAAATCGTAAATTTCGTCCTCGGTCCGGAATTTCGACTTTCACCGGTGAATTGTAAGCGTAAACTGGCATTTGAACAAGACTCGGAGCGATTTTTGGTGAAATTCCATCGTTTCGACCTCCGAAAAAATAATTCGCAAAAAAAGAGGGATGCAACACGAGGACTTCCCAAGAGGTCACCCATCCTAGTACTACTCTCGCCCAAGCACGCTTAACTTCGGAGTTCTGATGGGATCCGGTGCATTAGTGCTGGTATGATCGCATCCGCAAGCATTAGCGCGCATTATCTATATAAGAATCAACGCCGCGACTCCCAAAAGCCATAACTACGTCTTCGGTGCACCAAAAATCACATAAAATATATGAATTCCTAATAACTTTTCGCGATCTTCGCGTTGGGACGGTTTCGGAAGAGTGATCGGCGAAATTCCGACAAGGTGAACGGGGGAAAGGTAAAATCGTAAATTTCGCCCTCGGTCCGGAATTTCGACTTTCACCGGTGAATTGTATGCGTAAACGAGCATTTGAACAAGGCTCGGATCGATTTTTGGTGATATTCCATCGTTTCGGCCTCCGAAAAAAATAATTCGCAAAAAAAGAGGGATGCAACACGAGGACTTCCCAGGAGGTCACCCATCCTAGTACTACTCTCGCCCAAGCACGCTTAACTTAGGAGTTCTGATGGGATGCGGTGCATTAGAGCTGGTATGATCGCATCCGCAAGCATTAGCGCGCATTATCTATATAAGAATCAACGCCGCGACTCCCAAAAGCCATAACTACGTCTTCGGTGCACCAAAAATCACATAAAATATATGAATTCCTAATAACTTTTCGCGATCTTCGCGTTGGGACGGTTTCGAAAGAGTGATCGGCGAAATTCCGACAAGGTGAACGGGGGAAGGGTAAAATCGTAAATTTCGCCCTCGGTCCGGAATTTCGACTTTCACCGGTGAATTGTAAGCGTAAACGGGTATTTGAACAAGACTCGGAGCGATTTTTGGTGAAATTCCATCGTTTCGGCCTCCGAAAAAAATAATTCGCAAAAAAAGAGGGATGCAACACGAGGACTTCCCAGGAGGTCACCCATCCTAGTACTACTCTCGCCCAAGCGCGCTTAACTTCGGAGTTCTGATGGGATGCGGTGCATTAGTCCTGGTATGATCGCATCCGCAAGCATTAGCGCGCATTATCTATATAAGAATCAACGCCGCGACTCCCAAAAGCCATAACTACGTCTTCGGTGCACCAAAAATCACATAAAATATATGAATTCCTAATAACTTTTCGCGATCTTCGCGTTGGGACGGTTTCGGAAGAGTGATCGGCGAAATTCCGACAAGGTGAACGGGGGAAGGGTAAAATCGTAAATTTCGTCCTCGGTCCGGAATTTCGACTTTCACCGGTGAATTGTAAGCGTAAACGGGCATTTGAACAAGACTCGGAGCGATTTTTGGTGAAATTCCATCGTTTCGACCTCCGAAAAAATAATTCGCAAAAAAAGAGGGATGCAACACGAGGACTTCCCAAGAGGTCACCCATCCTAGTACTACTCTCGCCCAAGCACGCTTAACTTCGGAGTTCTGATGGGATCCGGTGCATTAGTGCTGGTATGATCGCATCCGCAAGCATTAGCGCGCATTATCTATATAAGAATCAGCGCCGCGACTCCCAAAAGCCATAACTACGTCTTCGGTGCACCAAAAATCACATAAAATATATGAATTCCTAATAACTTTTCGCGATCTTCGCATTGGGACGGTTTCGAAAGAGTGATCGGCGAAATTCCGACAAGGTGAACGGGGGAAGGGTAAAATCGTAAATTTCGCCCTCGGTCCGGAATTTCGACTTTCACCGGTGAATTGTAAGCGTAAACGAGCATTTGAACAAGGCTCGGATCGATTTTTGGTGATATTCCATCGTTTCGGCCTCCGAAAAAAATAATTCGCAAAAAAAGAGGGATGCAACACGAGGACTTCCCAGGAAGTCACCCATCCTAGTACTACTCTCGCCCAAGCACGCTTAACTTCGGAGTTCTGATGGGATGCGGTGCATTAGTGCTGGTATGATTGCATCCGCAAGAATTAGCGCGCATTATCTATATAAGAATCAACGCCGCGACTCCCAAAAGCCATAACTACGTCTTCGGTGCACCAAAAATCACATAAAATATATGAATTCCTAATAACTTTTCGCGATCTTCGCGTTGGGACGGTTTCGAAAGAGTGATCGGCGAAATTCCGACAAGGTGAACGGGGGAAGGGTAAAATCGTAAATTTCGCCCTCGGTCCGGAATTTCGACTTTCACCGGTGAATTGTAAGCGTAAACGGGCATTTGAACAAGGCTCGGAGCGATTTTTGGTGAAATTCCATCGTTTCGGCCTCCGAAAAAAATAATTCGCAAAAAAAGAGGGATGCAACACGAGGACTTCCCAGGAGGTCACCCATCCTAGTACTACTCTCGCCCAAGCACGCTTAACTTCGGAGTTCTGATGGGATGCGGTGCATTAGTGCTGGTATGATCGCATCCGCAAGCATTAGCGCGCATTATCTATATAAGAATCAACGCCGCGACTCCCAAAAGCCATAACTACGTCTTCGGTGCACCAAAAATCACATAAAATATATGAATTCCTAATAACTTTTCGCGATCTTCGCGTTGGGACGGTTTCGAAAGAGTGATCGGCGAAATTCCGACAAGGTGAACGGGGGAAGGGTAAAATCGTAAATTTCGCCCTCGGTCCGGAATTTCGACTTTCACCGGTGAATTGTATGCGTAAACGAGCATTTGAACAAGGCTCGGATCGATTTTTGGTGATATTCCATCGTTTCGGCCTCCGAAAAAAATAATTCGCAAAAAAAGAGGGATGCAACACGAGGACTTCCCAGGAGGTCACCCATCCTAGTACTACTCTCGCCCAAGCACGCTTAACTTAGGAGTTCTGATGGGATGCGGTGCATTAGTGCTGGTATGATCGCATCCGCAAGCATTAGCGCGCATTATCTATATAAGAATCAACGCCGCGACTCCCAAAAGCCATAACTACGTCTTCGGTGCACCAAAAATCACATAAAATATATGAATTCCTAATAACTTTTCGCGATCTTCGCGTTGGGACGGTTTCGGAAGAGTGATCGGCGAAATTCCGACAAGGTGAACGGGGGAAGGGTAAAATCGTAAATTTCGTCCTCGGTCCGGAATTTCGACTTTCACCGGTGAATTGTAAGCGTAAACTGGCATTTGAACAAGACTCGGAGCGATTTTTGGTGAAATTCCATCGTTTCGACCTCCGAAAAAATAATTCGCAAAAAAAGAGGGATGCAACACGAGGACTTCCCAAGAGGTCACCCATCCTAGTACTACTCTCGCCCAAGCACGCTTAACTTCGGAGTTCTGATGGGATCCGGTGCATTAGTGCTGGTATGATCGCATCCGCAAGCATTAGCGCGCATTATCTATATAAGAATCAGCGCCGCGACTCCCAAAAGCCATAACTACGTCTTCGGTGCACCAAAAATCACATAAAATATATGAATTCCTAATAACTTTTCGCGATCTTCGCGTTGGGACGGTTTCGGAAGAGTGATCGGCGAAATTCCGACAAGGTGAACGGGGGAAGGGTAAAATCGTAAATTTCGCCCTCGGTCCGGAATTTCGACTTTCACCGGTGAATTGTAAGCGTAAACGGGCATTTGAACAAGACTCGGAGCGATTTTTGGTGAAATTCCATCGTTTCGACCTCCGAAAAAATAATTCGCAAAAAAAGAGGGATGCAACACGAGGACTTCCCAGGAGGTCACCCATCCTAGTACTACTCTCGCCCAAGCACGCTTAACTTCGGAGTTCTGATGGGATCCGGTGCATTAGTGCTGGTATGATCGCATCCGCAAGCATTAGCGCGCATTATCTATATAAGAATCAGCGCCGCGACTCCCAAAAGCCATAACTACGTCTTCGGTGCACCAAAAATCACATAAAATATATGAATTCCTAATAACTTTTCGCGATCTTCGCGTTGGGACGGTTTCGGAAGAGTGATCGGCGAAATTCCGACAAGGTGAACGGGGGAAGGGTAAAATCGTAAATTTCGCCCTCGGTCCGGAATTTCGACTTTCACCGGTGAATTATAAGCGTAAACGGGCATTTGAACAAGACTCGGAGCGATTTTTGGTGAAATTCCATCGTTTCGGCCTCCGAAAAAAATAATTCGCAAAAAAAGAGGGATGCAACACGAGGACATCCCAGGAGGTCACCCATCCTAGTACTACTCTCGCCCAAGCACGCTTAACTTCGGAGTTCTGATGGGATGCGGTGCATTAGTGCTGGTATGATCGCATCCGCAAGCATTAGCGCGCATTATCTATATAAGAATCAACGCCGCGACTCCCAAAAGCCATAACTACGTCTTCGGTGCACCAAAAATCACATAAAATATATGAATTCCTAATAACTTTTCGCGATCTTCGCGTTGGGACGGTTTCGAAAGAGTGATCGGCGAAATTCCGACAAGGTGAACGGGGGAAGGGTAAAATCGTAAATTTCGCCCTCGGTCCGGAATTTCGACTTTCACCGGTGAATTGTATTCGTAAACGAGCATTTGAACAAGGCTCGGATCGATTTTTGGTGAAATTCCATCGTTTCGGCCTCCGAAAAAAATAATTCGCAAAAAAAGAGGGATGCAACACGAGGACTTCCCAGGAGGTCACCCATCCTAGTACTACTCTCGCCCAAACACGCTTAACTTCGGAGTTCTGATGGGATCCGATGCATTAGTGCTGGTATGATCGCATCCGCAAGCATTAGCGCGCATTATCTATATAAGAATCAACGCCGCGACTCCCAAAAGCCATAACTACGTCTTCGGTGCACCAAAAATCATATAAAATATATGAATTCCTAATAACTTTTCGCGATCTTCGCGTTGGGACGGTTTCGGAAGAGTGATCGGCGAAATTCCGACAAGGTGAACGGGGGAAGGGTAAAATCGTAAATTTCGCCCTCGGTCCGGAATTTCGACTTTCACCGGTGAATTGTAAGCGTAAACGGGCATTTGAACAAGACTCGGAGCGATTTTTGGTGAAATTCCATCGTTTCGGCCTCCGAAAAAAATAATTCGCAAAAAAAGAGGGATGCAACACGAGGACTTCCCAGGAGGTCACCCATCCTAGTACTACTCTCGCCCAAGCACGCTTAACTTCGGAGTTCTTATGGGATGCGGTGCATTAGTGCTGGTATGATCGCATCCGCAAGCATTAGCGCGCATTATCTATATAAGAATCAACGCCGCGACTCCCAAAAGCCATAACTACGTCTTCGGTGCACCAAAAATCACATAAAATATATGAATTCCTAATAACTTTTCGCGATCTTCGCGTTGGGACGGTTTCGGAAGAGTGATCGGCGAAATTCCGACAAGGTGAACGGGGGAAGGGTAAAATCGTAAATTTCGTCCTCGGTCCGGAATTTCGACTTTCACCGGTGAATTGTAAGCGTAAACGGGCATTTGAACAAGACTCGGAGCGATTTTTGGTGAAATTCCATCGTTTCGACCTCCGAAAAAATAATTCGCAAAAAAAGAGGGATGCAACACGAGGACTTCCCAAGAGGTCACCCATTCTAGTACTACTCTCGCCCAAGCACGCTTAACTTCGGAGTTCTGATGGGATCCGGTGCATTAGTGCTGGTATGATCGCATCCGCAAGCATTAGCGCGCATTATCTATATAAGAATCAGCGCCGCGACTCCCAAAAGCCATAACTACGTCTTCGGTGCACCAAAAATAACATAAAATATATGAATTCCTAATAACTTTTCGCGATCTTCGCGTTGGGACGGTTTCGGAAGAGTGATCGGCGAAATTCCGACAAGGTGAACGGGGGAAGGGTAAAATCGTAAATTTCGCCCTCGGTCCGGAATTTCGACTTTCACCGGTTAATTGTAAGCGTAAACGGGCATTTGAACAAGACTCGGAGCGATTTTTGGTGAAATTCCATCGTTTCGACCTCCGAAAAAATAATTCGCAAAAAAAGAGGGATGCAACACGAGGACTTCCCAGGAGGTCACCCATCCTAGTACTACTCTCGCCCAAGCACGCTTAACTTCGGAGTTCTTATGGGATGCGGTGCATTAGTGCTGGTATGATCGCATCCGCAAGCATTAGCGCGCATTATCTATATAAGAATCAACGCCGCGACTCCCAAAAGCCATAACTACGTCTTCGGTGCACCAAAAATCACATAAAATATATGAATTCCTAATAACTTTTCGCGATCTTCGCGTTGGGACGGTTTCGGAAGAGTGATCGGCAAAATTCCGACAAGGTGAACGGGGGAAGGGTAAAATCGTAAATTTCGTCCTCGGTCCGGAATTTCGACTTTCACCGGTGAATTGTAAGCGTAAACGGGCATTTGAACAAGACTCGGAGCGATTTTTGGTGAAATTCCATCGTTTCGACCTCCGAAAAAATAATTCGCAAAAAAAGAGGGATGCAACACGAGGACTTCCCAAGAGGTCACCCATTCTAGTACTACTCTCGCCCAAGCACGCTTAACTTCGGAGTTCTGATGGGATCCGGTGCATTAGTGCTGGTATGATCGCATCCGCAAGCATTAGCGCGCATTATCTATATAAGAATCAGCGCCGCGACTCCCAAAAGCCATAACTACGTCTTCGGTGCACCAAAAATCACATAAAATATATGAATTCCTAATAACTTTTCGCGATCTTCGCGTTGGGACGGTTTCGGAAGAGTGATCGGCGAAATTCCGACAAGGTGAACGGGGGAAGGGTAAAATCGTAAATTTCGCCCTCGGTCCGGAATTTCGACTTTCACCGGTTAATTGTAAGCGTAAACGGGCATTTGAACAAGACTCGGAGCGATTTTTGGTGAAATTCCATCGTTTCGACCTCCGAAAAAATAATTCGCAAAAAAAGAGGGATGCAACACGAGGACTTCCCAGGAGGTCACCCATCCTAGTACTACTCTCGCCCAAGCACGCTTAACTTCGGAGTTCTGATGGGATCCGGTGCATTAGTGCTGGTATGATCGCAACCGCAAGCATTAGCGCGCATTATCTATATAAGAATCAGCGCCGCGACTCCCAAAAGCCATAACTACGTCTTCGGTGCACCAAAAATCACATAAAATATATGAATTCCTAATAACTTTTCGCGATCTTCGCGTTGGGACGGTTTCGGAAGAGTGATCGGCGAAATTCCGACAAGGTGAACGGGGGAAGGGTAAAATCGTAAATTTCGCCCTCGGTCCGGAATTTCGACTTTCACCGGTGAATTGTAAGCGTAAACGTGCATTTGAACAAGACTCGGAGCGATTTTTGGTGAAATTCCATCGTTTCGGCCTCCGAAAAAAATAATTCGCAAAAAAAGAGGGATGCAACACGAGGACATCCCAGGAGGTCACCCATCCTAGTACTACTCTCGCCCAAGCACGCTTAACTTCGGAGTTCTGATGGGATGCGGTGCATTAGTGCTGGTATGATCGCATCCGCAAGCATTATTGCGCATTATATATATAAGAATCAACGCCGCGACTCCCAAAAGCCATAACTACGTCTTCGGTGCACCAAAAATCACATAAAATATATGAATTCCTAATAACTTTTCGCGATCTTCGCGTTGGGACGGTTTCGAAAGAGTGATCGGCGAAATTCCGACAAGGTGAACGGGGGAAGGGTAAAATCGTAAATTTCGCCCTCGGTCCGGAATTTCGACTTTCACCGGTGAATTGTAAGCGTAAACGAGCATTTGAACAAGGCTCGGATCGATTTTTGGTGAAATTCCATCGTTTCGGCCTCCGAAAAAAATAATTCGCAAAAAAAGAGGGATGCAACACGAGGACATCCCAGGAGGTCACCCATCCTAGTACTACTCTCGCCCAAGCACGCTTAACTTCGGAGTTCTGATGGGATGCGGAGCATTAGTGCTGGTATGATCGCATCCGCAAGCATTAGCGCGCATTATCTATATAAGAATCAACGCCGCGACTCCCAAAAGCCATAACTAAGTCTTCGGTGCACCAAAAATCACATAAAATATATGAATTCCTAATAACATTTCGCGATCTTCGCGTTGGAACGGTTTCGGAAGAGTGATCGGCGAAATTCAGACAAGGTGAACGGGGGAAGGGTAAAATCGTAAATTTCGTCCTCGGTCCGGAATTTCGACTTTCACCGGTGAATTGTAAGCGTAAACGGGCATTTGAACAAGGCTCGGAGCGATTTTTGGTGAAATTCCATCGTTTCGGCCTCCGAAAAAAATAATTCGCAAAAAAAGAGGGATGCAACACGAGGACTTCCCAGGAGGTCACCCATCCTAGTACTACTCTCGCCCAAGCACGCTTAACTTCGGAGTTCTGATGGGATGCGGTGCATTAGTGCTGGTATGATCGCATCCGCAAGCATTAGCACGCATTATCTATATAAGAATCAACGCCGCGACTCCCAAAAGCCATAACTACGTCTTCGGTGCACCAAAAATCACATAAAATATATGAATTCCTAATAACTTTTCGCGATCTTCGCGTTGGGACGGTTTCGAAAGAGTGATCGGCGAAATTCCGACAAGGTGAACGGGGGAAGGGTAAAATCGTAAATTTCGCCCTCGGTCCGGAATTTCGACTTTCACCGGTGAATTGTATGCGTAAACGAGCATTTGAACAAGACTCGGAGCGATTTTTGGTGAAATTCCATCGTTTCGGCCTCCGAAAAAAATAATTCGCAAAAAAAGAGGGATGCAACACGAGGACATCCCAGGAGGTCACCCATCCTAGTACTACTCTCGCCCAAGCACGCTTAACTTCGGAGTTCTGATGGGATGCGGTGCATTAGTGCTGGTATGATCGCATCCGCAAGCATTAGCGCGCATTATCTATATAAGAATCAACGCCGCGACTCCCAAAAGCCATAACTACGTCTTCGGTGCACCAAAAATCATATAAAATATATGAATTCCTAATAACTTTTCGCGATCTTCGCGTTGGGACGGTTTCGGAAGAGTGATCGGCGAAATTCCGACAAGGTGAACGGGGGAAGGGTAAAATCGTAAATTTCGCCCTCGGTCCGGAATTTCGACTTTCACCGGTGAATTGTAAGCGTAAACGGGCATTTGAACAAGACTCGGAGCGATTTTTGGTGAAATTCCATCGTTTCGGCCTCCGAAAAAAATAATTCGCAAAAAAAGAGGGATGCAACACGAGGACTTCCCAGGAGGTCACCCATCCTAGTACTACTCTCGCCCAAGCACGCTTAACTTCGGAGTTCTTATGGGATGCGGTGCATTAGTGCTGGTATGATCGCATCCGCAAGCATTAGCGCGCATTATCTATATAAGAATCAACGCCGCGACTCCCAAAAGCCATAACTACGTCTTCGGTGCACCAAAAATCACATAAAATATATGAATTCCTAATAACTTTTCGCGATCTTCGCGTTGGGACGGTTTCGGAAGAGTGATCGGCGAAATTCCGACAAGGTGAACGGGGGAAGGGTAAAATCGTAAATTTCGTCCTCGGTCCGGAATTTCGACTTTCACCGGTGAATTGTAAGCGTAAACGGGCATTTGAACAAGACTCGGAGCGATTTTTGGTGAAATTCCATCGTTTCGACCTCCGAAAAAATAATTCGCAAAAAAAGAGGGATGCAACACGAGGACTTCCCAAGAGGTCACCCATTCTAGTACTACTCTCGCCCAAGCACGCTTAACTTCGGAGTTCTGATGGGATCCGGTGCATTAGTGCTGGTATGATCGCATCCGCAAGCATTAGCGCGCATTATCTATATAAGAATCAGCGCCGCGACTCCCAAAAGCCATAACTACGTCTTCGGTGCACCAAAAATCACATAAAATATATGAATTCCTAATAACTTTTCGCGATCTTCGCGTTGGGACGGTTTCGGAAGAGTGATCGGCGAAATTCCGACAAGGTGAACGGGGGAAGGGTAAAATCGTAAATTTCGCCCTCGGTCCGGAATTTCGACTTTCACCGGTTAATTGTAAGCGTAAACGGGCATTTGAACAAGACTCGGAGCGATTTTTGGTGAAATTCCATCGTTTCGACCTCCGAAAAAATAATTCGCAAAAAAAGAGGGATGCAACACGAGGACTTCCCAGGAGGTCACCCATCCTAGTACTACTCTCGCCCAAGCACGCTTAACTTCGGAGTACTTATGGGATGCGGTGCATTAGTGCTGGTATGATCGCATCCGCAAGCATTAGCGCGCATTATCTATATAAGAATCAACGCCGCGACTCCCAAAAGCCATAACTACGTCTTCGGTGCACCAAAAATCACATAAAATATATGAATTCCTAATAACTTTTCGCGATCTTCGCGTTGGGACGGTTTCGGAAGAGTGATCGGCGAAATTCCGACAAGGTGAACGGGGGAAGGGTAAAATCGTAAATTTCGTCCTCGGTCTGGAATTTCGACTTTCACCGGTGAATTGTAAGCGTAAACGGGCATTTGAACAAGACTCGGAGCGATTTTTGGTGAAATTCCATCGTTTCGACCTCCGAAAAAATAATTCGCAAAAAAAGAGGGATGCAACACGAGGACTTCCCAAGAGGTCACCCATTCTAGTACTACTCTCGCCCAAGCACGCTTAACTTCGGAGTTCTGATGGGATCCAGTGCATTAGTGCTGGTATGATCGCATCCGCAAGCATTAGCGCGCATTATCTATATAAGAATCAGCGCCGCGACTCCCAAAAGCCATAACTACGTCTTCGGTGCACCAAAAATCACATAAAATATATGAATTCCTAATAACTTTTCGCGATCTTCGCGTTGGGACGGTTTCGGAAGAGTGATCGGCGAAATTCCGACAAGGTGAACGGGGGAAGGGTAAAATCGTAAATTTCGCCCTCGGTCCGGAATTTCGACTTTCACCGGTTAAATGTAAGCGTAAACGGGCATTTGAACAAGACTCGGAGCGATTTTTGGTGAAATTCCATCGTTTCGACCTCCGAAAAAATAATTCGCAAAAAAAGAGGGATGCAACACGAGGACTTCCCAGGAGGTCACCCATCCTAGTACTACTCTCGCCCAAGCACGCTTAACTTCGGAGTTCTGATGGGATCCGGTGCATTAGTGCTGGTATGATCGCAACCGCAAGCATTAGCGCGCATTATCTATATAAGAATCAGCGCCGCGACTCCCAAAAGCCATAACTACGTCTTCGGTGCACCAAAAATCACATAAAATATATGAATTCCTAATAACTTTTCGCGATCTTCGCGTTGGGACGGTTTCGGAAGAGTGATCGGCGAAATTCCGACAAGGTGAACGGGGGAAGGGTAAAATCGTAAATTTCGCCCTCGGTCCGGAATTTCGACTTTCACCGGTGAATTGTAAGCGTAAACGAGCATTTGAACAAGGCTCGGATCGATTTTTGGTGAAATTCCATCGTTTCGGCCTCCGAAAAAAATAATTCGCAAAAAAAGAGGGATGCAACACGAGGACATCCCAGGAGGTCACCCATCCTAGTACTACTCTCGCCCAAGCACGCTTAACTTCGGAGTTCTGATGGGATGCGGTGCATTAGTGCTGGTATGATCGCATCCGCAAGCATTAGCGCGCATTATCTATATAAGAATCAACGCCGCGACTCCCAAAAGCCATAACTAAGTCTTCGGTGCACCAAAAATCACATAAAATATATGAATTCCTAATAACATTTCGCGATCTTCGCGTTGGAACGGTTTCGGAAGAGTGATCGGCGAAATTCAGACAAGGTGAACGGGGGAAGGGTAAAATCGTAAATTTCGTCCTCGGTCCGGAATTTCGACTTTCACCGGTGAATTGTAAGCGTAAACGGGCATTTGAACAAGGCTCGGAGCGATTTTTGGTGAAATTCCATCGTTTCGGCCTCCGAAAAAAATAATTCGCAAAAAAAGAGGGATGCAACACGAGGACTTCCCAGGAGGTCACCCATCCTAGTACTACTCTCGCCCAAGCACGCTTAACTTCGGAGTTCTGATGGGATGCGGTGCATTAGTGCTGGTATGATCGCATCCGCAAGCATTAGCACGCATTATCTATATAAGAATCAACGCCGCGACTCCCAAAAGCCATAACTACGTCTTCGGTGCACCAAAAATCACATAAAATATATGAATTCCTAATAACTTTTCGCGATCTTCGCGTTGGGACGGTTTCGAAAGAGTGATCGGCGAAATTCCGACAAGGTGAACGGGGGAAGGGTAAAATCGTAAATTTCGCCCTCGGTCCGGAATTTCGACTTTCACCGGTGAATTGTATGCGTAAAGGAGCATTTGAACAAGGCTCGGATCGATTTTTGGTGAAATTCCATAGTTTCGGCCTCCGAAAAAAATAATTCGCAAAAAAAGAGGGATGCAACACGAGGACTTCCCAGGAGGTCACCCATCCTAGTACTACTCTCGCCTAAGCACGCTTAACTTCGGAGTTCTTATGGGATGCGGTGCATTAGTGCTGGTATGATCGCATCCGCAAGCATTAGCGCGCATTATCTATATAAGAATCAACGCCGCGACTCCCAAAAGCCATAACTACGTCTTCGGTGCACCAAAAATCACATAAAATATATGAATTCCTAATAACTTTTCGCGATCTTCGCGTTGGGACGGTTTCGGAAGAGTGATCGGCGAAATTCCGACAAGGTGAACGGGGGAAGGGTAAAATCGTAAATTTCGTCCTCGGTCCGGAATTTCGACTTTCACCGGTGAATTGTAAGCGTAAACGGGCATTTGAACAAGACTCGGAGCGATTTTTGGTGAAATTCCATCGTTTCGACCTCCGAAAAAATAATTCGCAAAAAAAGAGGGATGCAACACGAGGACTTCCCAAGAGGTCACCCATTCTAGTACTACTCTCGCCCAAGCACGCTTAACTTCGGAGTTCTGATGGGATCCGGTGCATTAGTGCTGGTATGATCGCATCCGCAAGCATTAGCGCGCATTATCTATATAAGAATCAGCGCCGCGACTCCCAAAAGCCATAACTACGTCTTCGGTGCACCAAAAATCACATAAAATATATGAATTCCTAATAACTTTTCGCGTTCTTCGCGTTGGGACGGTTTCGGAAGAGTGATCGGCGAAATTCCGACAAGGTGAACGGGGGAAGGGTAAAATCGTAAATTTCGCCCTCGGTCCGGAATTTCGACTTTCACCGGTTAATTGTAAGCGTAAACGGGCATTTGAACAAGACTCGGAGCGATTTTTGGTGAAATTCCATCGTTTCGACCTCCGAAAAAATAATTCGCAAAAAAAGAGGGATGCAACACGAGGACTTCCCAGGAGGTCATCCATCCTAGTACTACTCTCGCCCAAGCACGCTTAACTTCGGAGTTCTGATGGGATCCGGTGCATTAGTGCTGGTATGATCGCAACCGCAAGCATTAGCGCGCATTATCTATATAAGAATCAGCGCCGCGACTCCCAAAAGCCATAACTACGTCTTCGGTGCACCAAAAATCACATAAAATATATGAATTCCTAATAACTTTTCGCGATCTTCGCGTTGGGACGGTTTCGGAAGAGTGATCGGCGAAATTCCGACAAGGTGAACGGGGGAAGGGTAAAATCGTAAATTTCGCCCTCGGTCCGGAATTTCGACTTTCACCGGTGAATTGTAAGCGTAAACGGGCATTTGAACAAGACTCGGAGCGATTTTTGGTGAAATTCCATCGTTTCGGCCTCCGAAAAAAATAATTCGCAAAAAAAGAGGGATGCAACACGAGGACATCCCAGGAGGTCACCCATCCTAGTACTACTCTCGCCCAAGCACGCTTAACTTCGGAGTTCTGATGGGATGCGGTGCATTAGTGCTGGTATGATCGCATCCGCAAGCATTAGCGCGCATTATATATATAAGAATCAACGCCGCGACTCCCAAAAGCCATAACTACGTCTTCGGTGCACCAAAAATCACATAAAATATATGAATTCCTAATAACTTTTCGCGATCTTCGCGTTGGGACGGTTTCGAAAGAGTGATCGGCGAAATTCCGACAAGGTGAACGGGGGAAGGGTAAAATCGTAAATTTCGCCCTCGGTCCGGAATTTCGACTTTCACCGGTGAATTGTATGCGTAAACGAGCATTTGAACAAGGCTCGGATCGATTTTTGGTGAAATTCCATCGTTTCGGCCTCCGAAAAAAATAATTCGCAAAAAAAGAGGGATGCAACACGAGGACTTCCCAGGAGGTCACCCATCCTAGTACTACTCTCGCCCAAGCACGCTTAACTTCGGAGTTCTTATGGGATGCGGTGCATTAGTGCTGGTATGATCGCATCCGCAAGCATTAGCGCGCATTATCTATATAAGAATCAAAGCCGCGACTCCCAAAAGCCATAACTACGTCTTCGGTGCACCAAAAATCACATAAAATATATGAATTCCTAATAACTTTTCGCGATCTTCGCGTTGGGACGGTTTCGGAAGAGTGATCGGCGAAATTCCGACAAGGTGAACGGGGGAAGGGTAAAATCGTAAATTTCGTCCTCGGTCCGGAATTTCGACTTTCACCGGTGAATTGTAAGCGTAAACGGGCATTTGAACAAGACTCGGAGCGATTTTTGGTGAAATTCCATCGTTTCGGCCTCCGAAAAAAATAATTCGCAAAAAAAGAGGGATGCAACACGAGGACTTCCCAGGAGGTCACCCATCCTAGTACTACTCTCGCCCAAGCATGCTTAACTTCGGAGTTCTGATGGGATCCGATGCATTAGTGCTGGTATGATCGCATCCGCAAGCATTAGCGCGCATTATCTATATAAGAATCAACGCCGCGACTCCCAAAAGCCATAACTACGTCTTCGGTGCACCAAAAATCACATAAAATATATGAATTCCTAATAACTTTTCGCGATCTTCGCGTTGGGACGGTTTCGGAAGAGTGATCGGCGAAATTCCGACAAGGTGAACGGGGGAAGGGTAAAATCGTAAATTTCGCCCTCGGTCCGGAATTTCGACTTTCACCGGTGAATTGTAAGCGTAAACGGGCATTTGAATAAGACTCGGAGCGATTTTTGGTGAAATTCCATCGTTTTGGCCTCCGAAAAAAATAATTCGCAAAAAAAGAGGGATGCAACACGAGGACTTCCCAGGAGGTCACCCATCCTAGTACTACTCTCGCCCAAGCACGCTTAACTTCGGAGTTCTGATGGGATGCGGTGCATTAGTGCTGGTATGATCGCATCCGCAAGCATTAGCGCGCATTATCTATATAAGAATCAACGCCGCGACTCCCAAAAGCCATAACTACGTCTTCGGTGCACCAAAAATCACATAAAATATATGAATTCCTAATAACTTTTCGCGATCTTCGCGTTGGGACGGTTTCGAAAGAGTGATCGGCGAAATTCCGACAAGGTGAACGGGGGAAGGGTAAAATCGTAAATTTCGCCCTCGGTCCGGAATTTCGACTTTCACCGGTGAATTGTAAGCGTAAACGAGCATTTGAACAAGGCTCGGATCGATTTTTGGTGAAATTCCATCGTTTCGGCCTCCGAAAAAAATAATTCGCAAAAAAAGAGGGATGCAACACGAGGACATCCCAGGAGGTCACCCATCCTAGTACTACTCTCGCCCAAGCACGCTTAACTTCGGAGTTCTGATGGGATGCGGTGCATTAGTGCTGGTATGATCGCATCCGCAAGCATTAGCGCGCATTATCTATATAAGAATCAACGCCGCGACTCCCAAAAGCCATAACTAAGTCTTCGGTGCACCAAAAATCACATAAAATATATGAATTCCTAATAACATTTCGCGATCTTCGCGTTGGAACGGTTTCGGAAGAGTGATCGGCGAAATTCAGACAAGGTGAACGGGGGAAGGGTAAAATCGTAAATTTCGTCCTCGGTCCGGAATTTCGACTTTCACCGGTGAATTGTAAGCGTAAACGGGCATTTGAACAAGGCTCGGAGCGATTTTTGGTGAAATTCCATCGTTTCGGCCTCCGAAAAAAATAATTCGCAAAAAAAGAGGGATGCAACACGAGGACTTCCCAGGAGGTCACCCATCCTAGTACTACTCTCGCCCAAGCACGCTTAACTTCGGAGTTCTGATGGGATGCAGTGCATTAGTGCTGGTATGATCGCATCCGCAAGCATTAGCACGCATTATCTATATAAGAATCAACGCCGCGACTCCCAAAAGCCATAACTACGTCTTCGGTGCACCAAAAATCACATAAAATATATGAATTCCTAATAACTTTTCGCGATCTTCGCGTTGGGACGGTTTCGAAAGAGTGATCGGCGAAATTCCGACAAGGTGAACGGGGGAAGGGTAAAATCGTAAATTTCGCCCTCGGTCCGGAATTTCGACTTTCACCGGTGAATTGTATGCGTAAACGAGCATTTGAACAAGGCTCGGATCGATTTTTGGTGAAATTCCATCGTTTCGGCCTCCGAAAAAAATAATTCGCAAAAAAAGAGGGATGCAACACGAGGACTTCCCAGGAGGTCACCCATCCTAGTACTACTCTCGCCCAAGCACGCTTAACTTCGGAGTTCTTATGGGATGCGGTGCATTAGTGCTGGTATGATCGCATCCGCAAGCATTAGCGCGCATTATCTATATAAGAATCAACGCCGCGACTCCCAAAAGCCATAACTACGTCTTCGGTGCACCAAAAATCACATAAAATATATGAATTCCTAATAACTTTTCGCGATCTTCGCGTTGGGACGGTTTCGGAAGAGTGATCGGCGAAATTCCGACAAGGTGAACGGGGGAAGGGTAAAATCGTAAATTTCGTCCTCGGTCCGGAATTTCGACTTTCACCGGTGAATTGTAAGCGTAAACGGGCATTTGAACAAGGCTCGGAGCGATTTTTGGTGAAATTCCATCGTTTCGGCCTCCGAAAAAAATAATTCGCAAAAAAAGAGGGATGCAACACGAGGACTTCCCAGGAGGTCACCCATCCTAGTACTACTCTCGCCCAAGCACGCTTAACTTCGGAGTTCTGATGTGATGCGGTGCATTAGTGCTGGTATGATCGCATCCGCAAGCATTAGCACGCATTATCTATATAAGAATCAACGCCGCGACTCCCAAAAGCCATAACTACGTCTTCGGTGCACCAAAAATCACATAAAATATATGAATTCCTAATAACTTTTCGCGATCTTCGCGTTGGGACGGTTTCGGAAGAGTGATCGGCGAAATTCCGACAAGGTGAACGGGGGAAGGGTAAAATCGTAAATTTCGCCCTCGGTCCGGAATTTCGACTTTCACCGGTGAATTGTATGCGTAAACGAGCATTTGAACAAGGCTCGGATCGATTTTTGGTGAAATTCCATCGTTTCGGCCTCCGAAAAAAATAATTCGCAAAAAAAGAGGGATGCAACACGAGGACTTCCCAGGAGGTCACCCATCCTAGTACTACTCTCGCCCAAGCACGCTTAACTTCGGAGTTCTTATGGGATGCGGTGCATTAGTGATGGTATGATCGCATCCGCAAGCATTAGCGCGCATTATCTATATAAGAATCAACGCCGCGACTCCCAAAAGCCATAACTACGTCTTCGGTGCACCAAAAATCACATAAAATATATGAATTCCTAATAACTTTTCGCGATCTTCGCGTTGGGACGGTTTCGGAAGAGTGATCGGCGAAATTCCGACAAGGTGAACGGGGGAAGGGTAAAATCGTAAATTTCGTCCTCGGTCCGGAATTTCGACTTTCACCGGTGAATTGTAAGCGTAAACGGGCATTTGAACAAGACTCGGAGCGATTTTTGGTGAAATTCCATCGTTTCGACCTCCGAAAAAATAATTCGCAAAAAAAGAGGGATGCAACACGAGGACTTCCCAAGAGGTCACCCATTCTAGTACTACTCTCGCCCAAGCACGCTTAACTTCGGAGTTCTGATGGGATCCGGTGCATTAGTGCTGGTATGATCGCATCCGCAAGCATTAGCGCGCATTATCTATATAAGAATCAGCGCCGCGACTCCCAAAAGCCATAACTACGTCTTCGGTGCACCAAAAATCACATAAAATATATGAATTCCTAATAACTTTTCGCGTTCTTCGCGTTGGGACGGTTTCGGAAGAGTGATCGGCGAAATTCCGACAAGGTGAACGGGGGAAGGGTAAAATCGTAAATTTCGCCCTCGGTCCGGAATTTCGACTTTCACCGGTTAATTGTAAGCGTAAACGGGCATTTGAACAAGACTCGGAGCGATTTTTGGTGAAATTCCATCGTTTCGACCTCCGAAAAAATAATTCGCAAAAAAAGAGGGATGCAACACGAGGACTTCCCAGGAGGTCATCCATCCTAGTACTACTCTCGCCCAAGCACGCTTAACTTCGGAGTTCTGATGGGATCCGGTGCATTAGTGCTGGTATGATCGCAACCGCAAGCATTAGCGCGCATTATCTATATAAGAATCAGCGCCGCGACTCCCAAAAGCCATAACTACGTCTTCGGTGCACCAAAAATCACATAAAATATATGAATTCCTAATAACTTTTCGCGATCTTCGCGTTGGGACGGTTTCGGAAGAGTGATCGGCGAAATTCCGACAAGGTGAACGGGGGAAGGGTAAAATCGTAAATTTCGCCCTCGGTCCGGAATTTCGACTTTCACCGGTGAATTGTAAGCGTAAACGGGCATTTGAACAAGACTCGGAGCGATTTTTGGTGAAATTCCATCGTTTCGGCCTCCGAAAAAAATAATTCGCAAAAAAAGAGGGATGCAACACGAGGACATCCCAGGAGGTCACCCATCCTAGTACTACTCTCGCCCAAGCACGCTTAACTTCGGAGTTCTGATGGGATGCGGTGCATTAGTGCTGGTATGATCGCATCCGCAAGCATTAGCGCGCATTATATATATAAGAATCAACGCCGCGACTCCCAAAAGCCATAACTACGTCTTCGGTGCACCAAAAATCACATAAAATATATGAATTCCTAATAACATTTCGCGATCTTCGCGTTGGGACGGTTTCGGAAGAGTGATCGGCGAAATTCAGACAAGGTGAACGGGGGAAGGGTAAAATCGTAAATTTCGCCCTCGGTCCGGAATTTCGACTTTCACCGGTGAATTGTAAGCGTAAACGGGCATTTGAACTAGGCTCGGAGCGATTTTTGGTGAAATTCCATCGTTTCGACCTCCGAAAAAATAATTCGCAAAAAAAGAGGGATGCAACACGAGGACTTCCCAGGAGGTCACCCATCCTAGTACTACTCTCGCCCAAGCACGCTTAACTTCGGAGTTCTGATGGGATCCGGTGCATTAGTGCTGGTATGATCGCAACCGCAAGCATTAGCGCGCATTATCTATATAAGAATCAACGCCGCGACTCCCAAAAGCCATAACTACGTCTTCGGTGCACCAAAAATCACATAAAATATATGAATTCCTAATAACTTTTCGCGATCTTCGCGTTGGGACGGTTTCGGAAGAGTGATCGGCGAAATTCCGACAAGGTGAACGGGGGAAGGGTAAAATCGTAAATTTCGCCCTCGGTCCGGAATTTCGACTTTCACCGGTGAATTGTAAGCGTAAACGGGCATTTGAACAAGACTCGGAGCGATTTTTGGTGAAATTCCATCGTTTCGACCTCCGAAAAAATAATTCGCAAAAAAAGAGGGATGCAACACGAGGACTTCCCAGGAGGTCACCCATCCTAGTACTACTCTCGCCCAAGCACGCTTAACTTCGGAGTTCTGATGGGATCCGGTGCATTAGTGCTGGTATGATCGCAACCGCAAGCATTAGCGCGCATTATCTATATAAGAATCAGCGCCGCGACTCCCAAAAGCCATAACTACGTCTTCGGTGCACCAAAAATCACATAAAATATATGAATTCCTAATAACTTTTCGCGATCTTCGCGTTGGGACGGTTTCGGAAGAGTGATCGGCGAAATTCCGACAAAGTGAACGGGGGAAGGGTAAAATCGTAAATTTCGCCCTCGGTCCGGGATTTCGACTTTCACCGGTGAATTGTAAGCGTAAACGGGCATTTGAACAAGACTCGGAGCGATTTTTGGTGAAATTCCATCGTTTCGGCCTCCGAAAAAAATAATTCGCAAAAAAAGAGGGATGCAACACGAGGACATCCCAGGAGGTCACCCATCCTAGTACTACTCTCGCCCAAGCACGCTTAACTTCGGAGTTCTGATGGGATGCGGTGCATTAGTGCTGGTATGATCGCATCCGCAAGCATTAGCGCGCATTATCTATATAAGAATCAACGCCGCGACTCCCAAAAGCCATAACTACGTCTTCGGTGCACCAAAAATCACATAAAATATATGAATTCCTAATAACTTTTCGCGATCTTCGCGTTGGGACGGTTTCGAAAGAGTGATCGGCGAAATTCCGACAAGGTGAACGGGGGAAGGGTAAAATCGTAAATTTCGCCCTCGGTCCGGAATTTCGACTTTCACCGGTGAATTGTAAGCGTAAACGAGCATTTGAACAAGGCTCGGATCGATTTTTGGTGAAATTCCATCGTTTCGGCCTCCGAAAAAAATAATTCGCAAAAAAAGAGGGATGCAACACGAGGACATCCCAGGAGGTCACCCATCCTAGTACTACTCTCGCCCAAGCACGCTTAACTTCGGAGTTCTGATGGGATGCGGTGCATTAGTGCTGGTATGATCGCATCCGCAAGCATTAGCGCGCATTATCTATATAAGAATCAACGCCGCGACTCCCAAAAGCCATAACTAAGTCTTCGGTGCACCAAAAATCACATAAAATATATGAATTCCTAATAACATTTCGCGATCTTCGCGTTGGGACGGTTTCGGAAGAGTGATCGGCGAAATTCAGACAAGGTGAACGGGGGAAGGGTAAAATCGTAAATTTCGCCCTCGGTCCGGAATTTCGACTTTCACCGGTGAATTGTAAGCGTAAACGGGCATTTGAACAAGGCTCGGAGCGATTTTTGGTGAAATTCCATCGTTTCGGCCTCCGAAAAAAATAATTCGCAAAAAAAGAGGGATGCAACACGAGGACTTCCCAGGAGGTCACCCATCCTAGTACTACTCTCGCCCAAGCACGCTTAACTTCGGAGTTCTGATGGGATGCGGTGCATTAGTGCTGGTATGATCGCATCCGCAAGCATTAGCGCGCATTATCTATATAAGAATCAACGCCGCGACTCCCAAAAGCCATAACTACGTCTTCGGTGCACCAAAAATCACATAAAATATATGAATTCCTAATAACTTTTCGCGATCTTCGCGTTGGGACGGTTTCGAAAGAGTGATCGGCGAAATTCCGACAAGGTGAACGGGGGAAGGGTAAAATCGTAAATTTCGCCCTCGGTCCGGAATTTCGACTTTCACCGGTGAATTGTATGCGTAAACGAGCATTTGAACAAGGCTCGGATCGATTTTTGGTGAAATTCCATCGTTTCGGCCTCCGAAAAAAATAATTCGCAAAAAAAAGAGGGATGCAACACGAGGACTTCCCAGGAGGTCACCCATCCTAGTACTACTCTCGCCCAAGCATGCTTAATTTCGGAGTTCTGATGGGATCCGATGCATTAGTGCTGGTATGATCGCATCCGCAAGCATTAGCGCGCATTATCTATATAAGAATCAACGCCGCGACTCCCAAAAGCCATAACTACGTCTTCGGTGCACCAAAAATCACATAAAATATATGAATTCCTAATAACTTTTCGCGATCTTCGCGTTGGGACGGTTTCGGAAGAGTGATCGGCGAAATTCCGACAAGGTGAACGGGGGAAGGGTAAAATCGTAAATTTCGCCCTCGGTCCGGAATTTCGACTTTCACCGGTGAATTGTAAGCGTAAACGGGCATTTGAACAAGACTCGGAGCTATTTTTGGTGAAATTCCATCGTTTCGGCCTCCGAAAAAAATAATTCGCAAAAAAAGAGGGATGCAACACGAGGACTTCCCAGGAGGTCACCCATCCTAGTACTACTCTCGCCCAAGCACGCTTAACTTCGGAGTTCTGATGGGATGCGGTGCATTAGTGCTGGTATGATCGCATCCGCAAGCATTAGCGCGCATTATCTATATAAGAATCAACGCCGCGACTCCCAAAAGCCATAACTACGTCTTCGGTGCACCAAAAATCACATAAAATATATGAATTCCTAATAACTTTTCGCGATCTTCGCGTTGGGACGGTTTCGGAAGAGTGATCGGCGAAATTCCGACAAGGTGAACGGGGGAAGGGTAAAATCGTAAATTTCGTCCTCGGTCCGGAATTTCGACTTTCACCGGTGAATTGTAAGCGTAAACGGGCATTTGAACAAGACTCGGAGCGATTTTTGGTGAAATTCCATCGTTTCGACCTCCGAAAAAATAATTCGCAAAAAAAGAGGGATGCAACACGAGGACTTCCCAAGAGGTCACCCATCCTAGTACTACTCTCGCCCAAGCACGCTTAACTTCGGAGTTCTGATGGGATCCGGTGCATTAGTGCTGGTATGATCGCATCCGCAAGCATTAGCGCGCATTATCTATATAAGAATCAGCGCCGCGACTCCCAAAAGCCATAACTACGTCTTCGGTGCACCAAAAATCACATAAAATATATGAATTCCTAATAACTTTTCGCGATCTTCGCGTTGGGACGGTTTCGGAAGAGTGATCGGCGAAATTCCGACAAGGTGAGCGGGGGAAGGGTAAAATCGTAAATTTCGCCCTCGGTCCGGAATTTCGACTTTCACCGGTGAATTGTAAGCGTAAACGGGCATTTGAACAAGACTCGGAGCGATTTTTGGTGAAATTCCATCGTTTCGACCTCCGAAAAAATAATTCGCAAAAAAAGAGGGATGCAACACGAGGACTTCCCAAGAGGTCACCCATCCTAGTACTACTCTCGCCCAAGCACGCTTAACTTCGGAGTTCTGATGGGATCCGGTGCATTAGTGCTGGTATGATCGCAACCGCAAGCATTAGCGCGCATTATCTATATAAGAATCAGCGCCGCGACTCCCAAAAGCCATAACTACGTCTTCGGTGCACCAAAAATCACATAAAATATATGAATTCCTAATAACTTTTCGCGATCTTCGCGTTGGGACGGTTTCGGAAGAGTGATCGGCGAAATTCCGACAAGGTGAGCGGGGGAAGGGTAAAATCGTAAATTTCGCCCTCGGTCCGGAATTTCGACTTTCACCGGTGAATTGTAAGCGTAAACGGGCATTTGAACAAGACTCGGAGCGATTTTTGGTGAAATTCCATCGTTTCGACCTCCGAAAAAATAATTCGCAAAAAAAGAGGGATGCAACACGAGGACTTCCCAAGAGGTCACCCATCCTAGTACTACTCTCGCCCAAGCACGCTTAACTTCGGAGTTCTGATGGGATCCGGTGCATTAGTGCTGGTATGATCGCAACCGCAAGCATTAGCGCGCATTATCTATATAAGAATCAGCGCCGCGACTCCCAAAAGCCATAACTACGTCTTCGGTGCACCAAAAATCACATAAAATATATGAATTCCTAATAACTTTTCGCGATCTTCGCGTTGGGACGGTTTCGGAAGAGTGATCGGCGAAATTCCGACAAGGTGAACGGGGGAAGGGTAAAATCGTAAATTTCGCCCTCGGTCCGGAATTTTGACTTTCACCGGTGAATTGTAAGCGTAAACGGGCATTTGAACAAGACTCGGAGCGATTTTTGGTGAAATTCCATCGTTTCGGCCTCCGAAAAAAATAATTCGCAAAAAAAGAGGGATGCAACACGAGGACATCCCAGGAGGTCACCCATCCTAGTACTACTCTCGCCCAAGCACGCTTAACTTCGGAGTTCTGATGGGATGCGGTGCATTAGTGCTGGTATGATCGCATCCGCAAGCATTAACGCGCATTATCTATATAAGAATCAACGCCGCGACTCCCAAAAGCCATAACTACGTCTTCGGTGCACCAAAAATCACATAAAATATATGAATTCCTAATAACTTTTCGCGATCTTCGCGTTGGGACGGTTTCGAAAGAGTGATCGGCGAAATTCCGACAAGGTGAACGGGGGAAGGGTAAAATCGTAAATTTCGCCCTCGGTCCGGAATTTCGACTTTCACCGGTGAATTGTAAGCGTAAACGAGCATTTGAACAAGGCTCGGATCGATTTTTGGTGAAATTCCATCGTTTCGGCCTCCGAAAAAAATAATTCGCAAAAAAAGAGGGATGCAACACGAGGACATCCCAGGAGGTCACCCATCCTAGTACTACTCTCGCCCAAGCACGCTTAACTTCGGAGTTCTGATGGGATGCGGTGCATTAGTGCTGGTATGATCGCATCCGCAAGCATTAGCGCGCATTATCTATATAAGAATCAACGCCGCGACTCCCAAAAGCCATAACTAAGTCTTCGGTGCACCAAAAATCACATAAAATATATGAATTCCTAATAACTTTTCGCGATCTTCGCGTTGGGACGGTTTCGGAAGAGTGATCGGCGAAATTCAGACAAGGTGAACGGGGGAAGGGTAAAATCGTAAATTTCGCCCTCGGTCCGGAATTTCGACTTTCACCGGTGAATTGTAAGCGTAAACGGGCATTTTAACAAGACTCGGAGCGATTTTTGGTGAAATTCCATCGTTTCGACCTCCGAAAAAATAATTCGCAAAAAAAGAGGGATGCAACAAGAGGACTTCCCAAGAGGTCAACCATCCTAGTACTACTCTCGCCCAAGCACGCTTAACTTCGGAGTTCTGATGGGATCCGGTGCATTAGTGCTGGTATGATCGCATCCGCAAGCATTAGCGCGCATTATCTATATAAGAATCAGCGCCGCGACTCCCAAAAGCCATAACTACGTCTTCGGTGCACCAAAAATCACATAAAATATATGAATTCCTAATAACTTTTCGCGATCTTCGCGTTGGGACGGTTTCGGAAGAGTGATCGGCGAAATTCCGACAAGGTGAACGGGGGAAGGGTAAAATCGTAAATTTCGCCCTCGGTCCGGAATTTCGACTTTCACCGGTGAATTGTAAGCGTAAACGGGCATTTGAACAAGACTCGGAGCGATTTTTGGTGAAATTCCATCGTTTCGACCTCCGAAAAAATAATTCGCAAAAAAAGAGGGATGCAACACGAGGACTTCCCAGGAGGTCACCCATCCTAGTACTACTCTCGCCCAAGCACGCTTAACTTCGGAGTTCTGATGGGATCCGGTGCATTAGTGCTGGTATGATCGCAACCGCAAGCATTAGCGCGCATTATCTATATAAGAATCAGCGCCGCGACTCCCAAAAGCCATAACTACGTCTTCGGTGCACCAAAAATCACATAAAATATATGAATTCCTAATAACTTTTCGCGATCTTCGCGTTGGGACGGTTTCGGAAGAGTGATCGGCGAAATTCCGACAAAGTGAACGGGGGAAGGGTAAAATCGTAAATTTTGCCCTCGGTCCGGGATTTCGACTTTCACCGGTGAATTGTAAGCGTAAACGGGCATTTGAACAAGACTCGGATCGATTTTTGGTGAAATTCCATCGTTTCGGCCTCCGAAAAAAATAATTCGCAAAAAAAGAGGGATGCAACACGAGGACTTCCCAGGAGGTCACCCATCCTAGTACTACTCTCGCCCAAGCACGCTTAACTTCGGAGTTCTGATGGGATCCGGTGCATTAGTGCTGGTATGATCGCAGTCGCAAGCATTAGCGCGCATTATCTATATAAGAATCAGCGCCGCGACTCCCAAAAGCCATAACTACGTCTTCGGTGCACCAAAAATCACATAAAATATATGAATTCCTAATAACTTTTCGCGATCTTCGCGTTGGGACGGTTTCGGAAGAGTGATCGGCGAAATTCCGACAAGGTGAACGGGGGAAGGGTAAAATCGTAAATTTCGCCCTCGGTCCGGAATTTCGACTTTCACCGGTGAATTGTAAGCGTAAACGGGCATTTGAACAAGACTCGGAGCGATTTTTGGTGAAATTCCATCGTTTCGGCCTCCGAAAAAAATAATTCGCAAAAAAAGAGGGATGCAACACGAGGACATCCCAGGAGGTCACCCATCCTAGTACTACTCTCGCCCAAGCACGCTTAACTTCGGAGTTCTGATGGGATGCGGTGCATTAGTGCTGGTATGATCGCATCCGCAAGCATTAGCGCGCATTATCTATATAAGAATCAACGCCGCGACTCCCAAAAGCCATAACTACGTCTTCGGTGCACCAAAAATCACATAAAATATATGAATTCCTAATAACTTTTCGCGATCTTCGCGTTGGGACGGTTTCGAAAGAGTGATCGGCGAAATTCCGACAAGGTGAACGGGGGAAGGGTAAAATCGTAAATTTCGCCCTCGGTCCGGAATTTCGACTTTCACCGGTGAATTGTAAGCGTAAACGAGCATTTGAACAAGGCTCGGATCGATTTTTGGTGAAATTCCATCGTTTCGGCCTCCGAAAAAAATAATTCGCAAAAAAAGAGGGATGCAACACGAGGACATCCCAGGAGGTCACCCATCCTAGTACTACTCTCGCCCAAGCACGCTTAACTTCGGAGTTCTGATGGGATGCGGTGCATTAGTGCTGGTATGATCGCATCCGCAAGCATTAGCGCGCATTATCTATATAAGAATCAACGCCGCGACTCCCAAAAGCCATAACTAAGTCTTCGGTGCACCAAAAATCACATAAAATATATGAATTCCTAATAACTTTTCGCGATCTTCGCGTTGGGACGGTTTCGGAAGAGTGATCGGCGAAATTCAGACAAGGTGAACGGGGGAAGGGTAAAATCGTAAATTTCGCCCTCGGTCCGGAATTTCGACTTTCACCGGTGAATTGTAAGCGTAAACGGGCATTTTAACAAGACTCGGAGCGATTTTTGGTGAAATTCCATCGTTTCGACCTCCGAAAAAATAATTCGCAAAAAAAGAGGGATGCAACACGAGGACTTCCCAAGAGGTCAACCATCCTAGTACTACTCTCGCCCAAGCACGCTTAACTTCGGAGTTCTGATGGGATCCGGTGCATTAGTGCTGGTATGATCGCATCCGCAAGCATTAGCGCGCATTATCTATATAAGAATCAGCGCCGCGACTCCCAAAAGCCATAACTACGTCTTCGGTGCACCAAAAATCACATAAAATATATGAATTCCTAATAACTTTTCGCGATCTTCGCGTTGGGACGGTTTCGGAAGAGTGATCGGCGAAATTCCGACAAGGTGAACGGGGGAAGGGTAAAATCGTAAATTTCGCCCTCGGTCCGGAATTTCGACTTTCACCGGTGAATTGTAAGCGTAAACGGGCATTTGAACAAGACTCGGAGCGATTTTTGGTGAAATTCCATCGTTTCGACCTCCGAAAAAATAATTCGCAAAAAAAGAGGGATGCAACACGAGGACTTCCCAGGAGGTCACCCATCCTAGTACTACTCTCGCCCAAGCACGCTTAACTTCGGAGTTCTGATGGGATCCGGTGCATTAGTGCTGGTATGATCGCAACCGCAAGCATTAGCGCGCATTATCTATATAAGAATCAGCGCCGCGACTCCCAAAAGCCATAACTACGTCTTCGGTGCACCAAAAATCACATAAAATATATGAATTCCTAATAACTTTTCGCGATCTTCGCGTTGGGACGGTTTCGGAAGAGTGATCGGCGAAATTCCGACAAAGTGAACGGGGGAAGGGTAAAATCGTAAATTTTGCCCTCGGTCCGGGATTTCGACTTTCACCGGTGAATTGTAAGCGTAAACGGGCATTTGAACAAGACTCGGAGCGATTTTTGGTGAAATTCCATCGTTTCGGCCTCCGAAAAAAATAATTCGCAAAAAAAGAGGGATGCAACACGAGGACATCCCAGGAGGTCACCCATCCTAGTACTACTCTCGCCCAAGCACGCTTAACTTCGGAGTTCTGATGGGATGCGGTGCATTAGTGCTGGTATGATCGCATCCGCAAGCATTAGCGCGCATTATCTATATAAGAATCAACGCCGCGACTCCCAAAAGCCATAACTACGTCTTCGGTGCACCAAAAATCACATAAAATATATGAATTCCTAATAACTTTTCGCGATCTTCGCGTTGGGACGGTTTCGAAAGAGTGATCGGCGAAATTCCGACAAGGTGAACGGGGGAAGGGTAAAATCGTAAATTTCGCCCTCGGTCCGGAATTTCGACTTTCACCGGTGAATTGTAAGCGTAAACGAGCATTTGAACAAGGCTCGGATCGATTTTTGGTGAAATTCCATCGTTTCGGCCTCCGAAAAAAATAATTCGCAAAAAAAGAGGGATGCAACACGAGGACATCCCAGGAGGTCACCCATCCTAGTACTACTCTCGCCCAAGCACGCTTAACTTCGGAGTTCTGATGGGATGCGGTGCATTAGTGCTGGTATGATCGCATCCGCAAGCATTAGCGCGCATTATCTATATAAGAATCAACGCCGCGACTCCCAAAAGCCATAACTAAGTCTTCGGTGCACCAAAAATCACATAAAATATATGAATTCCTAATAACATTTCGCGATCTTCGCGTTGGGACGGTTTCGGAAGAGTGATCGGCGAAATTCCGACAAGGTGAACGGGGGAAGGGTAAAATCGTAAATTTCGCCCTCGGTCCGGAATTTCGACTTTCACCGGTGAATTGTAAGCGTAAACGGGCATTTGAACAAGACTCGGAGCGATTTTTGGTGAAATTCCATCGTTTCGGCCTCCGAAAAAAATAATTCGCAAAAAAAGAGGGATGCAACACGAGGACATCCCAGGAGGTCACCCATCCTAGTACTACTCTCGCCCAAGCACGCTTAACTTCGGAGTTCTGATGGGATGCGGTGCATTAGTGCTGGTATGATCGCATCCGCAAGCATTAGCGCGCATTATCTATATAAGAATCAACGCCGCGACTCCCAAAAGCCATAACTACGTCTTCGGTGCACCAAAAATCACATAAAATATATGAATTCCTAATAACTTTTCGCGATCTTCGCGTTGGGACGGTTTCGAAAGAGTGATCGGCGAAATTCCGACAAGGTGAACGGGGGAAGGGTAAAATCGTAAATTTCGCCCTCGGTCCGGAATTTCGACTTTCACCGGTGAATTGTAAGCGTAAACGAGCATTTGAACAAGGCTCGGATCGATTTTTGGTGAAATTCCATCGTTTCGGCCTCCGAAAAAAATAATTCGCAAAAAAAGAGGGATGCAACACGAGGACATCCCAGGAGGTCACCCATCCTAGTACTACTCTCGCCCAAGCACGCTTAACTTCGGAGTTCTGATGGGATGCGGTGCATTAGTGCTGGTATGATCGCATCCGCAAGCATTAGCGCGCATTATCTATATAAGAATCAACGCCGCGACTCCCAAAAGCCATAACTAAGTCTTCGGTGCACCAAAAATCACATAAAATATATGAATTCCTAATAACTTTTCGCGATCTTCGCGTTGGGACGGTTTCGGAAGAGTGATCGGCGAAATTCAGACAAGGTGAACGGGGGAAGGGTAAAATCGTAAATTTCGCCCTCGGTCCGGAATTTCGACTTTCACCGGTGAATTGTAAGCGTAAACGGGCATTTTAACAAGACTCGGAGCGATTTTTGGTGAAATTCCATCGTTTCGACCTCCGAAAAAATAATTCGCAAAAAAAGAGGGATGCAACACGAGGACTTCCCAAGAGGTCAACCATCCTAGTACTACTCTCGCCCAAGCACGCTTAACTTCGGAGTTCTGATGGGATCCGGTGCATTAGTGCTGGTATGATCGCATCCGCAAGCATTAGCGCGCATTATCTATATAAGAATCAGCGCCGCGACTCCCAAAAGCCATAACTACGTCTTCGGTGCACCAAAAATCACATAAAATATATGAATTCCTAATAACTTTTCGCGATCTTCGCGTTGGGACGGTTTCGGAAGAGTGATCGGCGAAATTCCGACAAGGTGAACGGGGGAAGGGTAAAATCGTAAATTTCGCCCTCGGTCCGGAATTTCGACTTTCACCGGTGAATTGTAAGCGTAAACGGGCATTTGAACAAGACTCGGAGCGATTTTTGGTGAAATTCCATCGTTTCGACCTCCGAAAAAATAATTCGCAAAAAAAGAGGGATGCAACACGAGGACTTCCCAGGAGGTCACCCATCCTAGTACTACTCTCGCCCAAGCACGCTTAACTTCGGAGTTCTGATGGGATCCGGTGCATTAGTGCTGGTATGATCGCAACCGCAAGCATTAGCGCGCATTATCTATATAAGAATCAGCGCCGCGACTCCCAAAAGCCATAACTACGTCTTCGGTGCACCAAAAATCACATAAAATATATGAATTCCTAATAACTTTTCGCGATCTTCGCGTTGGGACGGTTTCGGAAGAGTGATCGGCGAAATTCCGACAAAGTGAACGGGGGAAGGGTAAAATCGTAAATTTTGCCCTCGGTCCGGGATTTCGACTTTCACCGGTGAATTGTAAGCGTAAACGGGCATTTGAACAAGACTCGGAGCGATTTTTGGTGAAATTCCATCGTTTCGGCCTCCGAAAAAAATAATTCGCAAAAAAAGAGGGATGCAACACGAGGACATCCCAGGAGGTCACCCATCCTAGTACTACTCTCGCCCAAGCACGCTTAACTTCGGAGTTCTGATGGGATGCGGTGCATTAGTGCTGGTATGATCGCATCCGCAAGCATTAGCGCGCATTATCTATATAAGAATCAACGCCGCGACTCCCAAAAGCCATAACTACGTCTTCGGTGCACCAAAAATCACATAAAATATATGAATTCCTAATAACTTTTCGCGATCTTCGCGTTGGGACGGTTTCGAAAGAGTGATCGGCGAAATTCCGACAAGGTGAACGGGGGAAGGGTAAAATCGTAAATTTCGCCCTCGGTCCGGAATTTCGACTTTCACCGGTGAATTGTAAGCGTAAACGAGCATTTGAACAAGGCTCGGATCGATTTTTGGTGAAATTCCATCGTTTCGGCCTCCGAAAAAAATAATTCGCAAAAAAAGAGGGATGCAACACGAGGACATCCCAGGAGGTCACCCATCCTAGTACTACTCTCGCCCAAGCACGCTTAACTTCGGAGTTCTGATGGGATGCGGTGCATTAGTGCTGGTATGATCGCATCCGCAAGCATTAGCGCGCATTATCTATATAAGAATCAACGCCGCGACTCCCAAAAGCCATAACTAAGTCTTCGGTGCACCAAAAATCACATAAAATATATGAATTCCTAATAACATTTCGCGATCTTCGCGTTGGGACGGTTTCGGAAGAGTGATCGGCGAAATTCAGACAAGGTGAACGGGGGAAGGGTAAAATCGTAAATTTCGCCCTCGGTCCGGAATTTCGACTTTCACCGGTGAATTGTAAGCGTAAACGGGCATTTGAACAAGGCTCGGAGCGATTTTTGGTGAAATTCCATCGTTTCGGCCTAAGAAAAAAATAATTCGCAAAAAAAGAGGGATGCAACACGAGGACTTCCCAGGAGGTCACCCATCCTAGTACTACTCTCGCCCAAGCACGCTTAACTTCGGAGTTCTGATGGGATGCGGTGCATTAGTGCTGGTATGATCGCATCCGCAAGCATTAGCGCGCATTATCTATATAAGAATCAACGCCGCGACTCCCAAAAGCCATAACTACGTCTTCGGTGCACCAAAAATCACATAAAATATATGAATTCCTAATAACTTTTCGCGATCTTCGCGTTGGGACGGTTTCGAAAGAGTGATCGGCGAAATTCCGACAAGGTGAACGGGGGAAGGGTAAAATCGTAAATTTCGCCCTCGGTCCGGAATTTCGACTTTCACCGGTGAATTGTATGCGTAAACGAGCATTTGAACAAGGCTCGGATCGATTTTTGGTGAAATTCCATCGTTTCGGCCTCCGAAAAAAATAATTCGCAAAAAAAAGAGGGATGCAACACGAGGACTTCCCAGGAGGTCACCCATCCTAGTACTACTCTCGCCCAAGCATGCTTAATTTCGGAGTTCTGATGGTATCCGATGCATTAGTGCTGGTATGATCGCATCCGCAAGCATTAGCGCGCATTATCTATATAAGAATCAACGCCGCGACTCCCAAAAGCCATAACTACGTCTTCGGTGCACCAAAAATCACATAAAATATATGAATTCCTAATAACTTTTCGCGATCTTCGCGTTGGGACGGTTTCGGAAGAGTGATCGGCGAAATTCCGACAAGGTGAACGGGGGAAGGGTAAAATCGTAAATTTCGCCCTCGGTCCGGAATTTCGACTTTCACCGGTGAATTGTAAGCGTAAACGGGCATTTGAACAAGACTCGGAGCGATTTTTGGTGAAATTCCATCGTTTCGACCTCCGAAAAAATAATTCGCAAAAAAAGAGGGATGCAACACGAGGACTTCCCAGGAGGTCACCCATCCTAGTACTACTCTCGCCCAAGCACGCTTAACTTCGGAGTTCTGATGGGATCCGGTGCATTAGTGCTGGTATGATCGCAACCGCAAGCATTAGCGCGCATTATCTATATAAGAATCAGCGCCGCGACTCCCAAAAGCCATAACTACGTCTTCGGTGCACCAAAAATCACATAAAATATATGAATTCCTAATAACTTTTCGCGATCTTCGCGTTGGGACGGTTTCGGAAGAGTGATCTGCGAAATTCCGACAAAGTGAACGGGGGAAGGGTAAAATCGTAAATTTTGCCCTCGGTCCGGGATTTCGACTTTCACCGGTGAATTGTAAGCGTAAACGGGCATTTGAACAAGACTCGGAGCGATTTTTGGTGAAATTCCATCGTTTCGGCCTCCGAAAAAAATAATTCGCAAAAAAAGAGGGATGCAACACGAGGACATCCCAGGAGGTCACCCATCCTAGTACTACTCTCGCCCAAGCACGCTTAACTTCGGAGTTCTGATGGGATGCGGTGCATTAGTGCTGGTATGATCGCATCCGCAAGCATTAGCGCGCATTATCTATATAAGAATCAACGCCGCGACTCCCAAAAGCCATAACTACGTCTTCGGTGCACCAAAAATCACATAAAATATATGAATTCCTAATAACTTTTCGCGATCTTCGCGTTGGGACGGTTTCGAAAGAGTGATCGGCGAAATTCCGACAAGGTGAACGGGGGAAGGGTAAAATCGTAAATTTCGCCCTCGGTCCGGAATTTCGACTTTCACCGGTGAATTGTAAGCGTAAACGAGCATTTGAACAAGGCTCGGATCGATTTTTGGTGAAATTCCATCGTTTCGGCCTCCGAAAAAAATAATTCGCAAAAAAAGAGGGATGCAACACGAGGACATCCCAGGAGGTCACCCATCCTAGTACTACTCTCGCCCAAGCACGCTTAACTTCGGAGTTCTGATGGGATGCGGTGCATTAGTGCTGGTATGATCGCATCCGCAAGCATTAGCGCGCATTATCTATATAAGAATCAACGCCGCGACTCCCAAAAGCCATAACTAAGTCTTCGGTGCACCAAAAATCACATAAAATATATGAATTCCTAATAACATTTCGCGATCTTCGCGTTGGGACGGTTTCGGAAGAGTGATCGGCGAAATTCAGACAAGGTGAACGGGGGAAGGGTAAAATCGTAAATTTCGCCCTCGGTCCGGAATTTCGACTTTCACCGGTGAATTGTAAGCGTAAACGGGCATTTGAACAAGGCTCGGAGCGATTTTTGGTGAAATTCCATCGTTTCGGCCTCCGAAAAAAATAATTCGCAAAAAAAGAGGGATGCAACACGAGGACTTCCCAGGAGGTCACCCATCCTAGTACTACTCTCGCCCAAGCACGCTTAACTTCGGAGTTCTGATGGGATGCGGTGCATTAGTGCTGGTATGATCGCATCCGCAAGCATTAGCGCGCATTATCTATATAAGAATCAACGCCGCGACTCCCAAAAGCCATAACTACGTCTTCGGTGCACCAAAAATCACATAAAATATATGAATTCCTAATAACTTTTCGCGATCTTCGCGTTGGGACGGTTTCGAAAGAGTGATCGGCGAAATTCCGACAAGGTGAACGGGGGAAGGGTAAAATCGTAAATTTCGCCCTCGGTCCGGAATTTCGACTTTCACCGGTGAATTGTATGCGTAAACGAGCATTTGAACAAGGCTCGGATCGATTTTTGGTGAAATTCCATCGTTTCGGCCTCCGAAAAAAATAATTCGCAAAAAAAAGAGGGATGCAACACGAGGACTTCCCAGGAGGTCACCCATCCTAGTACTACTCTCGCCCAAGCATGCTTAATTTCGGAGTTCTGATGGTATCCGATGCATTAGTGCTGGTATGATCGCATCCGCAAGCATTAGCGCGCATTATCTATATAAGAATCAACGCCGCGACTCCCAAAAGCCATAACTACGTCTTCGGTGCACCAAAAATCACATAAAATATATGAATTCCTAATAACTTTTCGCGATCTTCGCGTTGGGACGGTTTCGGAAGAGTGATCGGCGAAATTCCGACAAGGTGAACGGGGGAAGGGTAAAATCGTAAATTTCGCCCTCGGTCCGGAATTTCGACTTTCACCGGTGAATTGTAAGCGTAAACGGGCATTTGAACAAGACTCGGAGCTATTTTTGGTGAAATTCCATCGTTTCGGCCTCCGAACAAAATAATTCGCAAAAAAAGAGGGATGCAACACGAGGACTTCCCAGGAGGTCACCCATCCTAGTACTACTCTCGCCCAAGCACGCTTAACTTCGGAGTTCTGATGGGATGCGGTGCATTAGTGCTGGTATGATCGCATCCGCAAGCATTAGCGCGCATTATCTATATAAGAATCAACGCCGCGACTCCCAAAAGCCATAACTACGTCTTCGGTGCACCAAAAATCACATAAAATATATGAATTCCTAATAACTTTTCGCGATCTTCGCGTTGGGACGGTTTCGGAAGAGTGATCGGCGAAATTCCGACAAGGTGAACGGGGGAAGGGTAAAATCGTAAATTTCGTCCTCGGTCCGGAATTTCGACTTTCACCGGTGAATTGTAAGCGTAAACGGGCATTTGAACAAGACTCGGAGCGATTTTTGGTGAAATTCCATCGTTTCGACCTCCGAAAAAATAATTCGCAAAAAAAGAGGGATGCAACACGAGGACTTCCCAAGAGGTCACCCATCCTAGTACTACTCTCGGCCAAGCACGCTTAACTTCGGAGTTCTGATGGGATCCGGTGCATTAGTGCTGGTATGATCGCATCCGCAAGCATTAGCGCGCATTATCTATATAAGAATCAGCGCCGCGACTCCCAAAAGCCACAACTACGTCTTCGGTGCACCAAAAATCACATAAAATATATGAATTCCTAATAACTTTTCGCGATCTTCGCGTTGGGACGGTTTCGGAAGAGTGATCGGCGAAATTCCGACAAGGTGAACGGGGGAAGGGTAAAATCGTAAATTTCGCCCTCGGTCCGGAATTTCGACTTTCACCGGTGAATTGTAAGCGTAAACGGGCATTTGAACAAGACTCGGAGCGATTTTTTGTGAAATTCCATCGTTTCGACCTCCGAAAAAATAATTCGCAAAAAAAGAGGGATGCAACACGAGGACTTCCCAGGAGGTCACCCATCCTAGTACTACTCTCGCCCAAGCACGCTTAACTTCGGAGTTCTGATGGGATCCGGTGCATTAGTGCTGGTATGATCGCAACCGCAAGCATTAGCGCGCATTATCTATATAAGAATCAGCGCCGCGACTCCCAAAAGCCATAACTACGTCTTCGGTGCACCAAAAATCACATAAAATATATGAATTCCTAATAACTTTTCGCGATCTTCGCGTTGAGACGGTTTCGGAAGAGTGATCGGCGAAATTCCGACAAGGTGAACGGGGGAAGGGTAAAATCGTAAATTTCGCCCTCGGTCCGGAATTTCGACTTTCACCGGTGAATTGTAAGCGTAAACGGGCATTTGAACAAGACTCGGAGCGATTTTTGGTGAAATTCCATCGTTTCGGCCTCCGAAAAAAATAATTCGCAAAAAAAGAGGGATGCAACACGAGGACATCCCAGGAGGTCACCCATCCTAGTACTACTCTCGCCCAAGCACGCTTAACTTCGGAGTTCTAATGGGATGCGGTGCATTAGTGCTGGTATGATCGCATCCGCAAGCATTAGCGCGCATTATCTATATAAGAATCAACGCCGCGACTCCCAAAAGCCATAACTACGTCTTCGGTGCACCAAAAATCACATAAAATATATGAATTCCTAATAACTTTTCGCGATCTTCGCGTTGGGACGGTTTCGAAAGAGTGATCGGCGAAATTCCGACAAGGTGAACGGGGGAAGGGTAAAATCGTAAATTTCGCCCTCGGTCCGGAATTTCGACTTTCACCGGTGAATTGTAAGCGTAAACGAGCATTTGAACAAGGCTCGGATCGATTTTTGGTGAAATTCCATCGTTTCGGCCTCCGAAAAAAATAATTCGCAAAAAAAAAGGGATGCAACACGAGGACATCCCAGGAGGTCACCCATCCTAGTACTACTCTCGCCCAAGCACGCTTAACTTCGGAGTTCTGATGGGATGCGGTGCATTAGTGCTGGTATGATCGCATCCGCAAGTATTAGCGCGCATTATCTATATAAGAATCAACGCCGCGACTCCCAAAAGACATAACTAAGTCTTCGGTGCACCAAAAATCACATAAAATATATGAATTCCTAATAACTTTTCGCGATCTTCGCGTTGGGACGGTTTCGGAAGAGTGATCGGCGAAATTCAGACAAGGTGAACGGGGGAAGGGTAAAATCGTAAATTTCGCCCTCGGTCCGGAATTTCGACTTTCACCGGTGAATTGTAAGCGTAAACGGGCATTTGAACAAGGCTCGGAGCGATTTTTGTTGAAATTCCATCGTTTCGGCCTCCGAAAAAAATAATTCGCAAAAAAAGAGGGATGCAACACGAGGACTTCCCAGGAGGTCACCCATCCTAGTACTACTCTCGCCCAAGCACGCTTAACTTCGGAGTTCTGATGGGATGCGGTGCATTAGTGCTGGTATGATCGCATCCGCAAGCATTAGCGCGCATTATCTATATAAGAATCAACGCCGCGACTCCCAAAAGCCATAACTACGTCTTCGGTGCACCAAAAATCACATAAAATATATGAATTCCTAATAACTTTTCGCGATCTTCGCGTTGGGACAGTTTCGAAAGAGTGATCGGCGAAATTCCGACAAGGTGAACGGGGGAAGGGTAAAATCGTAAATTTCGCCCTCGGTCCGGAATTTCGACTTTCACCGGTGAATTGTATGCGTAAACGAGCATTTGAACAAGGCTCGGATCGATTTTTGGTGAAATTCCATCGTTTCGGCCTCCGAAAAAAATAATTCGCAAAAAAAGAGGGATGCAACACGAGGACTTCCCAGGAGGTCACCCATCCTAGTACTACTCTCGCCCAAGCATGCTTAACTTCGGAGTTCTGATGGGATCCGATGCATTAGTGCTGGTATGATCGCATCCGCAAGCATTAGCGCGCATTATCTATATAAGAATCAACGCCGCGACTCCCAAAAGCCATAACTACGTCTTCGGTGCACCAAAAATCACATAAAATATATGAATTCCTAATAACTTTTCGCGATCTTCGCGTTGGGACGGTTTCGGAAGAGTGATCGGCGAAATTCCGACAAGGTGAACGGGGGAAGGGTAAAATCGTAAATTTCGCCCTCGGTCCGGAATTTCGACTTTCACCGGTGAATTGTAAGCGTAAACGGGCATTTGAACAAGACTCGGAGCGATTTTTGGTGAAATTCCATCGTTTCGGCCTCCGAAAAAAATAATTCGCAAAAAAAGAGGGATGCAACACGAGGACTTCCCAGGAGGTCACCCATCCTAGTACAACTCTCGCCCAAGCACGCTTAACTTCGGAGTTCTGATGGGATGCGGTGCATTAGTGCTGGTATGATCGCATCCGCAAGCATTAGCGCGCATTATCTATATAAGAATCAGCGCCGCGACTCCCAAAAGCCATAACTACGTCTTCGGTGCACCAAAAATCACATAAAATATATGAATTCCTAATAACTTTTCGCGATCTTCGCGTTGGGACGGTTTCGGAAGAGTGATCGGCGAAATTCCGACAAGGTGAACGGGGGAAGGGTAAAATCGTAAATTTCGCCCTCGGTCCGGAATTTCGACTTTCACCGGTGAATTGTAAGCGTAAACGGGCATTTGAACAAGACTCGGAGCGATTTTTGGTGAAATTCCATCGTTTCGGCCTCCGAAAAAAATAATTCGCAAAAAAAGAGGGATGCAACACGAGGACTTCCCAAGAGGTCACCCATCCTAGTACTACTCTCGCCCAAGCACGCTTAACTTCGGAGTTCTGATGGGATCCGGTGCATTAGTGCTGGTATGATCGCATCCGCAAGCATTAGCGCGCATTATCTATATAAGAATCAGCGCCGCGACTCCCAAAAGCCATAACTACGTCTTCGGTGCACCAAAAATCACATAAAATATATGAATTCCTAATAACTTTTCGCGATCTTCGCGTTGGGACGGTTTCGAAAGAGTGATCGGCGAAATTCCGACAAGGTGAACGGGGGAAGGGTAAAATCGTAAATTTCGCCCTCGGTCCGGAATTTCGACTTTCACCGGTGAATTGTATGCGTAAACGAGCATTTGAACAAGGCTCGGATCGATTTTTGGTGAAATTCCATCGTTTCGGCCTCCGAAAAAAATAATTCGCAAAAAAAGAGGGATGCAACACGAGGACTTCCCAAGAGGTCACCCATCCTAGTACTACTCTCGCCCAAGCACGCTTAACTTCGGAGTTCTGATGGGATCCGGTGCATTAGTGCTGGTATGATCGCATCCGCAAGCATTAGCGCGCATTATCTATATAAGAATCAGCGCCGCGACTCCCAAAAGCCATAACTACGTCTTCGGTGCACCAAAAATCACATAAAATATATGAATTCCTAATAACTTTTCGCGATCTTCGCGTTGGGATGGTTTCGGAAGAGTGATCGGCGAAATTCCGACAAGGTGAACGGGGGAAGGGTAAAATCGTAAATTTCGCCCTCGGTCCGGAATTTCGACTTTCACCGGTGAATTGTAAGCGTAAACGGGCATTTGAACAAGACTCGGAGCGATTTTTGGTGAAATTCCATCGTTTCGACCTCCGAAAAAATAATTCGCAAAAAAAGAGGGATGCAACACGAGGACTTCCCAAGAGGTCACCCATCCTAGTACTACTCTCGCCCAAGCACGCTTAACTTCGGAGTTCTGATGGGATCCGGTGCATTAGTGCTGGTATGATCGCATCCGCAAGCATTAGTGCGCATTATCTATATAAGAATCAGCGCCGCGACTCCCAAAAGCCATAACTACGTCTTCGGTGCACCAAAAATCACATAAAATATATGAATTCCTAATAACTTTTCGCGATCTTCGCGTTGGGACGGTTTCGGAAGAGTGATCGGCAAAATTCCGACAAGGTGAACGGGGGAAGGGTAAAATCGTAAATTTCGCCCTCGGTCCGGAATTTCGACTTTCACCGGTGAATTATAAGCGTAAACGGGCATTTGAACAAGACTCGGAGCGATTTTTGGTGAAATTCCATCGTTTCGACCTCCGAAAAAATAATTCGCAAAAAAAGAGGGATGCAACACGAGGACTTCCCAAGAGGTCACCCATCCTAGTACTACTCTCGCCCAAGCACGCTTAACTTCGGAGTTCTGATGGGATGCGGTGCATTAGTGCTGGTATGATCGCATCCGCAAGCATTAGCGCGCATTATCTATATAAGAATCAGCGCCGCGACTCCCAAAAGCCATAACTACGTCTTCGGTGCACCAAAAATCACATAAAATATATGAATTCCTAATAACTTTTCGCGATCTTCGCGTTGGGACGGTTTCGGAAGAGTGATCGGCGAAATTCCGACAAGGTGAACGGGGGAAGGGTAAAATCGTAAATTTCGCCCTCGATCCGGAATTTCGACTTTCACCGGTGAATTGTAAGCGTAAACGGGCATTTGAACAAGACTCGGAGCGATTTTTGGTGAAATTCCATCGTTTCGACCTCCGAAAAAATAATTCGCAAAAAAAGAGGGATGCAACACGAGGACTTCCCAAGAGGTCACCCATCCTAGTACTACTCTCGTCCAAGCACGCTTAACTTCGGAGTTCTGATGGGATCCGGTGCATTAGTGCTGGTATGATCGCATCCGCAAGCATTAGCGCGCATTATCTATATAAGAATCAGCGCCGCGACTCCCAAAAGCCATAACTACGTCTTCGGTGCACCAAAAATCACATAAAATATATGAATTCCTAATAACTTTTCGCGATCTTCGCGTTGGGACGGTTTCGGAAGAGTGATCGGCGAAATTCCGACAAGGTGAACGGGGGAAGGGTAAAATCGTAAATTTCGCCCTCGGTCCGGAATTTCGACTTTCACCGGTGAATTGTAAGCGTAAACGGGCATTTGAACAAGACTCGGAGCGATTTTTGGTGAAATTCCATCGTTACGGCCTCCGAAAAAAATAATTCGCAAAAAAAGAGGGATGCAACACGAGGACTTCCCAGGAGGTCACCCATCCTAGTACTACTCTCGCCCAAGCACGCTTAACTTCGGAGTTCTGATGGGATGCGGTGCATTAGTGCTGGTATGATCGCATCCGCAAGCATTAGCGCGCATTATCTATATAAGAATCAGCGCCGCGACTCCCAAAAGCCATAACTACGTCTTCGGTGCACCAAAAATCACATAAAATATATGAATTCCTAATAACTTTTCGCGATCTTCGCGTTGGGACGGTTTCGGAAGAGTGATCGGCGAAATTCCGACAAGGTGAACGGGGGAAGGGTAAAATCGTAAATTTCGCCCTCGATCCGGAATTTCGACTTTCACCGGTGAATTGTAAGCGTAAACGGGCATTTGAACAAGACTCGGAGCGATTTTTGGTGAAATTCCATCGTTTCGACCTCCGAAAAAATAATTCGCAAAAAAAGAGGGATGCAACACGAGGACTTCCCAAGAGGTCACCCATCCTAGTACTACTCTCGCCCAAGCACGCTTAACTTCGGAGTTCTGATGGGATCCGGTGCATTAGTGCTGGTATGATCGCATCCGCAAGCATTAGCGCGCATTATCTATATAAGAATCAGCGCCGCGACTCCCAAAAGCCATAACTACGTCTTCGGTGCACCAAAAATCACATAAAATATATGAATTCCTAATAACTTTTCGCGATCTTCGCGTTGGGACGGTTTCGGAAGAGTGATCGGCGAAATTCCGACAAGGTGAACGGGGGAAGGGTAAAATCGTAAATTTCGCCCTCGATCCGGAATTTCGACTTTCACCGGTGAATTGTAAGCGTAAACGGGCATTTGAACAAGACTCGGAGCGATTTTTGGTGAAATTCCATCGTTTCGACCTCCGAAAAAATAATTCGCAAAAAAAGAGGGATGCAACACGAGGACTTCCCAAGAGGTCACCCATCCTAGTACTACTCTCGCCCAAGCACGCTTAACTTCGGAGTTCTGATGGGATCCGGTGCATTAGTGCTGGTATGATCGCATCCGCAAGCATTAGCGCGCATTATCTATATAAGAATCAGCGCCGCGACTCCCAAAAGCCATAACTACGTCTTCGGTGCACCAAAAATCACATAAAATATATGAATTCCTAATAACTTTTCGCGATCTTCGCGTTGGGACGGTTTCGGAAGAGTGATCGGCGAAATTCCGACAAGGTGAACGGGGGAAGGGTAAAATCGTAAATTTCGCCCTCGGTCCGGAATTTCGACTTTCACCGGTGAATTGTAAGCGTAAACGGGCATTTGAACAAGACTCGGAGCGATTTTTGGTGAAATTCCATCGTTACGGCCTCCGAAAAAAATAATTCGCAAAAAAAGAGGGATGCAACACGAGGACTTCCCAGGAGGTCACCCATCCTAGTACTACTCTCGCCCAAGCACGCTTAACTTCGGAGTTCTGATGGGATGCGGTGCATTAGTGCTGGTATGATCGCATCCGCAAGCATTAGCGCGCATTATCTATATAAGAATCAGCGCCGCGACTCCCAAAAGCCATAACTACGTCTTCGGTGCACCAAAAATCACATAAAATATATGAATTCCTAATAACTTTTCGCGATCTTCGCGTTGGGACGGTTTCGGAAGAGTGATCGGCGAAATTCCGACAAGGTGAACGGGGGAAGGGTAAAATCGTAAATTTCGCCCTCGGTCCGGAATTTCGACTTTCACCGGTGAATTGTAAGCGTAAACGGGCATTTGAACAAGACTCGGAGCGATTTTTGGTGAAATTCCATCGTTACGGCCTCCGAAAAAAATAATTCGCAAAAAAAGAGGGATGCAACACGAGGACTTCCCAGGAGGTCACCCATCCTAGTACTACTCTCGCCCAAGCACGCTTAACTTCGGAGTTCTGATGGGATGCGGTGCATTAGTGCTGGTATGATCGCATCCGCAAGCATTAGCGCGCATTATCTATATAAGAATCAGCGCCGCGACTCCCAAAAGCCATAACTACGTCTTCGGTGCACCAAAAATCACATAAAATATATGAATTCCTAATAACTTTTCGCGATCTTCGCGTTGGGACGGTTTCGGAAGAGTGATCGGCGAAATTCCGACAAGGTGAACGGGGGAAGGGTAAAATCGTAAATTTCGCCCTCGATCCGGAATTTCGACTTTCACCGGTGAATTGTAAGCGTAAACGGGCATTTGAACAAGACTCGGAGCGATTTTTGGTGAAATTCCATCGTTTCGACCTCCGAAAAAATAATTCGCAAAAAAAGAGGGATGCAACACGAGGACTTCCCAAGAGGTCACCCATCCTAGTACTACTCTCGCCCAAGCACGCTTAACTTCGGAGTTCTGATGGGATCCGGTGCATTAGTGCTGGTATGATCGCATCCGCAAGCATTAGCGCGCATTATCTATATAAGAATCAGCGCCGCGACTCCCAAAAGCCATAACTACGTCTTCGGTGCACCAAAAATCACATAAAATATATGAATTCCTAATAACTTTTCGCGATCTTCGCGTTGGGACGGTTTCGGAAGAGTGATCGGCGAAATTCCGACAAGGTGAACGGGGGAAGGGTAAAATCGTAAATTTCGCCCTCGGTCCGGAATTTCGACTTTCACCGGTGAATTGTAAGCGTAAACGGGCATTTGAACAAGACTCGGAGCGATTTTTGGTGAAATTCCATCGTTTCGACCTCCGAAAAAATAATTCGCAAAAAAAGAGGGATGCAACACGAGGACTTCCCAAGAGGTCACCCATCCTAGTACTACTCTCGCCCAAGCACGCTTAACTTCGGAGTTCTGATGGGATCCGGTGCATTAGTGCTGGTATGATCGCATCCGCAAGCATTAGCGCGCATTATCTATATAAGAATCAGCGCCGCGACTCCCAAAAGCCATAACTACGTCTTCGGTGCACCAAAAATCACATAAAATATATGAATTCCTAATAACTTTTCGCGATCTTCGCGTTGGGACGGTTTCGGAAGAGTGATCGGCGAAATTCCGACAAGGTGAACGGGGGAAGGGTAAAATCGTAAATTTCGCCCTCGGTCCGGAATTTCGACTTTCACCGGTGAATTGTAAGCGTAAACGGGCATTTGAACAAGACTCGGAGCGATTTTTGGTGAAATTCCATCGTTACGGCCTCCGAAAAAAATAATTCGCAAAAAAAGAGGGATGCAACACGAGGACTTCCCAGGAGGTCACCCATCCTAGTACTACTCTCGCCCAAGCACGCTTAACTTCGGAGTTCTGATGGGATGCGGTGCATTAGTGCTGGTATGATCGCATCCGCAAGCATTAGCGCGCATTATCTATATAAGAATCAGCGCCGCGACTCCCAAAAGCCATAACTACGTCTTCGGTGCACCAAAAATCACATAAAATATATGAATTCCTAATAACTTTTCGCGATCTTCGCGTTGGGACGGTTTCGGAAGAGTGATCGGCGAAATTCCGACAAGGTGAACGGGGGAAGGGTAAAATCGTAAATTTCGCCCTCGGTCCGGAATTTCGACTTTCACCGGTGAATTGTAAGCGTAAACGGGCATTTGAACAAGACTCGGAGCGATTTTTGGTGAAATTCCATCGTTACGGCCTCCGAAAAAAATAATTCGCAAAAAAAGAGGGATGCAACACGAGGACTTCCCAGGAGGTCACCCATCCTAGTACTACTCTCGCCCAAGCACGCTTAACTTCGGAGTTCTGATGGGATGCGGTGCATTAGTGCTGGTATGATCGCATCCGCAAGCATTAGCGCGCATTATCTATATAAGAATCAGCGCCGCGACTCCCAAAAGCCATAACTACGTCTTCGGTGCACCAAAAATCACATAAAATATATGAATTCCTAATAACTTTTCGCGATCTTCGCGTTGGGACGGTTTCGGAAGAGTGATCGGCGAAATTCCGACAAGGTGAACGGGGGAAGGGTAAAATCGTAAATTTCGCCCTCGATCCGGAATTTCGACTTTCACCGGTGAATTGTAAGCGTAAACGGGCATTTGAACAAGACTCGGAGCGATTTTTGGTGAAATTCCATCGTTTCGACCTCCGAAAAAATAATTCGCAAAAAAAGAGGGATGCAACACGAGGACTTCCCAAGAGGTCACCCATCCTAGTACTACTCTCGCCCAAGCACGCTTAACTTCGGAGTTCTGATGGGATCCGGTGCATTAGTGCTGGTATGATCGCATCCGCAAGCATTAGCGCGCATTATCTATATAAGAATCAGCGCCGCGACTCCCAAAAGCCATAACTACGTCTTCGGTGCACCAAAAATCACATAAAATATATGAATTCCTAATAACTTTTCGCGATCTTCGCGTTGGGACGGTTTCGGAAGAGTGATCGGCGAAATTCCGACAAGGTGAACGGGGGAAGGGTAAAATCGTAAATTTCGCCCTCGGTCCGGAATTTCGACTTTCACCGGTGAATTGTAAGCGTAAACGGGCATTTGAACAAGACTCGGAGCGATTTTTGGTGAAATTCCATCGTTTCGACCTCCGAAAAAATAATTCGCAAAAAAAGAGGGATGCAACACGAGGACTTCCCAAGAGGTCACCCATCCTAGTACTACTCTCGCCCAAGCACGCTTAACTTCGGAGTTCTGATGGGATCCGGTGCATTAGTGCTGGTATGATCGCATCCGCAAGCATTAGCGCGCATTATCTATATAAGAATCAGCGCCGCGACTCCCAAAAGCCATAACTACGTCTTCGGTGCACCAAAAATCACATAAAATATATGAATTCCTAATAACTTTTCGCGATCTTCGCGTTGGGACGGTTTCGGAAGAGTGATCGGCGAAATTCCGACAAGGTGAACGGGGGAAGGGTAAAATCGTAAATTTCGCCCTCGGTCCGGAATTTCGACTTTCACCGGTGAATTGTAAGCGTAAACGGGCATTTGAACAAGACTCGGAGCGATTTTTGGTGAAATTCCATCGTTACGGCCTCCGAAAAAAATAATTCGCAAAAAAAGAGGGATGCAACACGAGGACTTCCCAGGAGGTCACCCATCCTAGTACTACTCTCGCCCAAGCACGCTTAACTTCGGAGTTCTGATGGGATGCGGTGCATTAGTGCTGGTATGATCGCATCCGCAAGCATTAGCGCGCATTATCTATATAAGAATCAGCGCCGCGACTCCCAAAAGCCATAACTACGTCTTCGGTGCACCAAAAATCACATAAAATATATGAATTCCTAATAACTTTTCGCGATCTTCGCGTTGGGACGGTTTCGGAAGAGTGATCGGCGAAATTCCGACAAGGTGAACGGGGGAAGGGTAAAATCGTAAATTTCGCCCTCGGTCCGGAATTTCGACTTTCACCGGTGAATTGTAAGCGTAAACGGGCATTTGAACAAGACTCGGAGCGATTTTTGGTGAAATTCCATCGTTACGGCCTCCGAAAAAAATAATTCGCAAAAAAAGAGGGATGCAACACGAGGACTTCCCAGGAGGTCACCCATCCTAGTACTACTCTCGCCCAAGCACGCTTAACTTCAGAGTTCTGATGGGATGCGGTGCATTAGTGCTGGTATGATCGCATCCGCAAGCATTAGCGCGCATTATCTATATAAGAATCAGCGCCGCGACTCCCAAAAGCCATAACTACGTCTTCGGTGCACCAAAAATCACATAAAATATATGAATTCCTAATAACTTTTCGCGATCTTCGCGTTGGGACGGTTTCGGAAGAGTGATCGGCGAAATTCCGACAAGGTGAACGGGGGAAGGGTAAAATCGTAAATTTCGCCCTCGGTCCGGAATTTCGACTTTCACCGGTGAATTGTAAGCGTAAACGGGCATTTGAACAAGACTCGGAGCGATTTTTGGTGAAATTCCATCGTTTCGACCTCCGAAAAAATAATTCGCAAAAAAAGAGGGATGCAACACGAGGACTTCCCAAGAGGTCACCCATCCTAGTACTACTCTCGCCCAAGCACGCTTAACTTCGGAGTTCTGATGGGATCCGGTGCATTAGTGCTGGTATGATCGCATCCGCAAGCATTAGCGCGCATTATCTATATAAGAATCAGCGCCGCGACTCCCAAAAGCCATAACTACGTCTTCGGTGCACCAAAAATCACATAAAATATATGAATTCCTAATAACTTTTCGCGATCTTCGCGTTGGGACGGTTTCGGAAGAGTGATCGGCGAAATTCCGACAAGGTGAACGGGGGAAGGGTAAAATCGTAAATTTCGCCCTCGGTCCGGAATTTCGACTTTCACCGGTGAATTGTAAGCGTAAACGGGCATTTGAACAAGACTCGGAGCGATTTTTGGTGAAATTCCATCGTTACGGCCTCCGAAAAAAATAATTCGCAAAAAAAGAGGGATGCAACACGAGGACTTCCCAGGAGGTCACCCATCCTAGTACTACTCTCGCCCAAGCACGCTTAACTTCGGAGTTCTGATGGGATGCGGTGCATTAGTGCTGGTATGATCGCATCCGCAAGCATTAGCGCGCATTATCTATATAAGAATCAGCGCCGCGACTCCCAAAAGCCATAACTACGTCTTCGGTGCACCAAAAATCACATAAAATATATGAATTCCTAATAACTTTTCGCGATCTTCGCGTTGGGACGGTTTCGGAAGAGTGATCGGCGAAATTCCGACAAGGTGAACGGGGGAAGGGTAAAATCGTAAATTTCGCCTTCGATCCGGAATTTCGACTTTCACCGGTGAATTGTAAGCGTAAACGGGCATTTGAACAAGACTCGGAGCGATTTTTGGTGAAATTCCATCGTTTCGACCTCCGAAAAAATAATTCGCAAAAAAAGAGGGATGCAACACGAGGACTTCCCAAGAGGTCACCCATCCTAGTACTACTCTCGCCCAAGCACGCTTAACTTCGGAGTTCTGATGGGATCCGGTGCATTAGTGCTGGTATGATCGCATCCGCAAGCATTAGCGCGCATTATCTATATAAGAATCAGCGCCGCGACTCCCAAAAGCCATAACTACGTCTTCGGTGCACCAAAAATCACATAAAATATATGAATTCCTAATAACTTTTCGCGATCTTCGCGTTGGGACGGTTTCGGAAGAGTGATCGGCGAAATTCCGACAAGGTGAACGGGGGAAAGGTAAAATCGTAAATTTCGCCCTCGGTCCGGAATTTCGACTTTCACCGGTGAATTGTAAGCGTAAACGGGCATTTGAACAAGACTCGGAGCGATTTTTGGTGAAATTCCATCGTTACGGCCTCCGAAAAAAATAATTCGCAAAAAAAGAGGGATGCAACACGAGGACTTCCCAGGAGGTCACCCATCCTAGTACTACTCTCGCCCAAGCACGCTTAACTTCGGAGTTCTGATGGGATGCGGTGCATTAGTGCTGGTATGATCGCATCCGCAAGCATTAGCGCGCATTATCTATATAAGAATCAGCGCCGCGACTCCCAAAAGCCATAACTACGTCTTCGGTGCACCAAAAATCACATAAAATATATGAATTCCTAATAACTTTTCGCGATCTTCGCGTTGGGACGGTTTCGGAAGAGTGATCGGCGAAATTCCGACAAGGTGAACGGGGGAAGGGTAAAATCGTAAATTTCGCCCTCGATCCGGAATTTCGACTTTCACCGGTGAATTGTAAGCGTAAACGGGCATTTGAACAAGACTCGGAGCGATTTTTGGTGAAATTCCATCGTTTCGACCTCCGAAAAAATAATTCGCAAAAAAAGAGGGATGCAACACGAGGACTTCCCAAGAGGTCACCCATCCTAGTACTACTCTCGCCCAAGCACGCTTAACTTCGGAGTTCTGATGGGATCCGGTGCATTAGTGCTGGTATGATCGCATCCGCAAGCATTAGCGCGCATTATCTATATAAGAATCAGCGCCGCGACTCCCAAAAGCCATAACTACGTCTTCGGTGCACCAAAAATCACATAAAATATATGAATTCCTAATAACTTTTCGCGATCTTCGCGTTGGGACGGTTTCGGAAGAGTGATCGGCGAAATTCCGACAAGGTGAACGGGGGAAGGGTAAAATCGTAAATTTCGCCCTCGGTCCGGAATTTCGACTTTCACCGGTGAATTGTAAGCGTAAACGGGCATTTGAACAAGACTCGGAGCGATTTTTGGTGAAATTCCATCGTTTCGACCTCCGAAAAAATAATTCGCAAAAAAAGAGGGATGCAACACGAGGACTTCCCAAGAGGTCACCCATCCTAGTACTACTCTCGCCCAAGCACGCTTAACTTCGGAGTTCTGATGGGATCCGGTGCATTAGTGCTGGTATGATCGCATCCGCAAGCATTAGCGCGCATTATCTATATAAGAATCAGCGCCGCGACTCCCAAAAGCCATAACTACGTCTTCGGTGCACCAAAAATCACATAAAATATATGAATTCCTAATAACTTTTCGCGATCTTCGCGTTGGGACGGTTTCGGAAGAGTGATCGGCGAAATTCCGACAAGGTGAACGGGGGAAGGGTAAAATCGTAAATTTCGCCCTCGGTCCGGAATTTCGACTTTCACCGGTGAATTGTAAGCGTAAACGGGCATTTGAACAAGACTCGGAGCGATTTTTGGTGAAATTCCATCGTTTCGACCTCCGAAAAAATAATTCGCAAAAAAAGAGGGATGCAACACGAGGACTTCCCAAGAGGTCACCCATCCTAGTACTACTCTCGCCCAAGCACGCTTAAATTCGGAGTTCTGATGGGATCCGGTGCATTAGTGCTGGTATGATCGCATCCGCAAGCATTAGCGCGCATTATCTATATAAGAATCAGCGCCGCGACTCCCAAAAGCCATAACTACGTCTTCGGTGCACCAAAAATCACATAAAATATATGAATTCCTAATAACATTTCGCGATCTTCGCGTTGGGACGGTTTCGGAAGAGTGATCGGCAAAATTCCGACAAGGTGAACGGGGGAAGGGTAAAATCGTAAATTTCGCCCTCGGTCCGGAATTTCGACTTTCACCGGTGAATTATAAGCGTAAACGGGCATTTGAACAAGACTCGGAGCGATTTTTGGTGAAATTCCATCGTTTCGACCTCCGAAAAAATAATTCGCAAAAAAAGAGGGATGCAACACGAGGACTTCCCAAGAGGTCACCCATCCTAGTACTACTCTCGCCCAAGCACGCTTAACTTCGGAGTTCTGATGGGATCCGGTGCATTAGTGCTGGTATGATCGCATCCGCAAGCATTAGCGCGCATTATCTATATAAGAATCAGCGCCGCGACTCCCAAAAGCCATAACTACGTCTTCGGTGCACCAAAAATCACATAAAATATATGAATTCCTAATAACTTTTCGCGATCTTCGCGTTGGGACGGTTTCGGAAGAGTGATCGGCGAAATTCCGACAAGGTGAACGGGGGAAGGGTAAAATCGTAAATTTCGCCCTCGGTCCGGAATTTCGACTTTCACCGGTGAATTGTAAGCGTAAACGGGCATTTGAACAAGACTCGGAGCGATTTTTGGTGAAATTCCATCGTTTCGGCCTCCGAAAAAAATAATTCGCAAAAAAAGAGGGATGCAACACGAGGACATCCCAGGAGGTCACCCATCCTAGTACTACTCTCGCCCAAGCACGCTTAACTTCGGAGTTCTGATGGGATGCGGTGCATTAGTGCTGGTATGATCGCATCCGCAAGCATTAGCGCGCATTATCTATATAAGAATCAACGCCGCGACTCCCAAAAGCCATAACTACGTCTTCGGTGCACCAAAAATCACATAAAATATATGAATTCCTAATAACTTTTCGCGATCTTCGCGTTGGGACGGTTTCGAAAGAGTGATCGGCGAAATTCCGACAAGGTGAACGGGGGAAGGGTAAAATCGTAAATTTCGTCCTCAGTCCGGAATTTCGACTTTCACCGGTGAATTGTATGCGTAAACGAGCATTTGTACAAGGCTCGGATCGATTTTTGGTGAAATTCCATCGTTTCGGCCTCCGAAAAAAATAATTCGCAAAAAATGAGGGATGCAACACGAGGACTTCCCAGGAGGTCACCCATCCTAGTACTACTCTCGCCCAAGCACGCTTAACTTCGGAGTTCTGATGGGATCCGATGCATTAGTGCTGGTATGATCGCATCCGCAAGCATTAGCGCGCATTATCTATATAAGAATGAACGCCGCGACTCCCAAAAGCCATAACTACGTCTTCGGTGCACCAAAAATCACATAAAATATATGAATTCCTAATAACTTTTCGCGATCTTCGCGTTGGGACGGTTTCGGAAGAGTGATCGGCGAAATTCCGACAAGGTGAACGGGGGAAGGGTAAAATCGTAAATTTCGCCCTCGGTCCGGAATTTCGATTTTCACCGGTGAATTGTAAGCGTAAACGGGCATTTGAACAAGACTCGGAGCGATTTTTGGTGAAATTCCATCGTTTCGGCCTCCGAAAAAAATAATTCGTAAAAAAAGAGGGATGCAACACGAGGACTTCCCAGGAGGTCACCCATCCTAGTACTACTCTCGCCCAAGCACGCTTAACTTCGGAGTTCTGATGGGATGCGGTGCATTAGTGCTGGTATGATCGCATCCGCAAGCATTAGCGCGCATTATCTATATAAGAATCAGCGCCGCGACTCCCAAAAGCCATAACTACGTCTTCGGTGCACCAAAAATCACATAAAATATATGAATTCCTAATAACTTTTCGCGATCTTCGCGTTGGGACGGTTTCGGAAGAGTGATCGGCGAAATTCCGACAAGGTGAACGGGGGAAGGGTAAAATCGTAAATTTCGCCCTCGGTCCGGAATTTCGACTTTCACCGGTGAATTGTAAGCATAAACGGGCATTTGAACAAGACTCGGAGCGATTTTTGGTGAAATTCCATCGTTTCGGCCTCCGAAAAAAATAATTCGCAAAAAAAGAGGGATGCAACACGAGGACTTCCCAAGAGGTCACCCATCCTAGTACTACTCTCGCCCAAGCACGCTTAACTTCGGAGTTCTGATGGGATCCGGTGCATTAGTGCTGGTAAGATCGCATCCGCAAGCATTAGCGCGCATTATCTATATAAGAATCAGCGCCGCGACTCCCAAAAGCCATAACTACGTCTTCGGTGCACCAAAAATCACATAAAATATATGAATTCCTAATAACTTTTCGCGATCTTCGCGTTGGGACGGTTTCGGAAGAGTGATCGGCGAAATTCCGACAAGGTGAACGGGGGAAGGGTAAAATCGTAAATTTCGTCCTCGGTCCGGAATTTCGACTTTCACCGGTGAATTGTAAGCGTAAACGGGCATTTGAACAAGACTCGGAGCGATTTTTGGTGAAATTCCATCGTTTCGACCTCCGAAAAAATAATTCGCAAAAAAAGAGGGATGCAACACGAGGACTTCCCAAGAGGTCACCCATCCTAGTACTACTCTCGCCCAAGCACGCTTAACTTCGGAGTTCTGATGGGATGCGGTGCATTAGTGCTGGTATGATCGCATCCGCAAGCATTAGCGCGCATTATCTATATAAGAATCAGCGCCGCGACTCCCAAAAGCCATAACTACGTCTTCGGTGCACCAAAAATCACATAAAATATATGAATTCCTAATAAATTTTCGCGATCTTCGCGTTGGGACGGTTTCGGAAGAGTGATCGGCGAAATTCCGACAAGGTGAACGGGGGAAGGGTAAAATCGTAAATTTCGCCCTCGGTCCGGAATTTCGACTTTCACCGGTGAATTGTAAGCGTAAACGGGCATTTGAACAAGACTCGGAGCGATTTTTGGTGAAATTCCATCGTTTCGACCTCCGAAAAAATAATTCGCAAAAAAAGAGGGATGCAACACGAGGACTTCCCAGGAGGTCACCCTTCCTAGTACTACTCTCGCCCAAGCACGCTTAACTTCGGAGTTCTGATGGGATCCGGTGCATTAGTGCTGGTATGATCGCATCCGCAAGCATTAGCGCGCATTATCTATATAAGAATCAGCGCCGCGACTCCCAAAAGCCATAACTACGTCTTCGGTGCACCAAAAATCACATAAAATATATGAATTCCTAATAACTTTTCGCGATCTTCGCGTTGGGACGGTTTCGGAAGAGTGATCGGCGAAATTCCGACAAGGTGAACGGGGGAAGGGTAAAATCGTAAATTTCGCCCTCGGTCCGGAATTTCGACTTTCACCGGTGAATTGTAAGCGTAAACGGGCATTTGAACAAGACTCGGAGCGATTTTTGGTGAAATTCCATCGTTTCGGCCTCCGAAAAAAATAATTCGCAAAAAAAGAGGGATGCAACACGAGGACATCCCAGGAGGTCACCCATCCTAGTACTACTCTCGCCCAAGCACGCTTAACTTCGGAGTTCTGATGGGATGCGGTGCATTAGTGCTGGTATGATCGCATCCGGAAGCATTAGCGCGCATTATCTATATAAGAATCAACGCCGCGACTCCCAAAAGCCATAACTACGTCTTCGGTGCACCAAAAATCACATAAAATATATGAATTCCTAATAACTTTTCGCGATCTTCGCGTTGGGACGGTTTCGAAAGAGTGATCGGCGAAATTCCGACAAGGTGAACGGGGGAAGGGTAAAATCGTAAATTTCGCCCTCGGTCCGGAATTTCGACTTTCACCGGTGAATTGTATGCGTAAACGAGCATTTGAACAAGGCTCGGATCGATTTTTGGTGAAATTCCATCGTTTCGGCCTCCGAAAAAAATAATTCGCAAAAAAAGAGGGATGCAACACGAGGACTTCCCAGGAGGTCACCCATCCTAGTACTACTCTCGCCCAAGCACGCTTAACTTCGGAGTTCTGATGGGATCCGATGCATTAGTGCTGGTATGATCGCATCCGCAAGCATTAGCGCGCATTATCTATATAAGAATCAACGCCGCGACTCCCAAAAGCCATAACTACGTCTTCGGTGCACCAAAAATCACATAAAATATATGAATTCCTAATAACTTTTCGCGATCTTCGCGTTGGGACGGTTTCGGAAGAGTGATCGGCGAAATTCCGACAAGGTGAACGGGGGAAGGGTAAAATCGTAAATTTCGCCCTCGGTCCGGAATTTCGACTTTCACCGGTGAATTGTAAGCATAAACGGGCATTTGAACAAGACTCGGAGCGATTTTTGGTGAAATTCCATCGTTTCGGCCTCCGAAAAAAATAATTCGCAAAAAAAGAGGGATGCAACACGAGGACTTCCCAAGAGGTCACCCATCCTAGTACTACTCTCGCCCAAGCACGCTTAACTTCGGAGTTCTGATGGGATCCGGTGCATTAGTGCTGGTAAGATCGCATCCGCAAGCATTAGCGCGCATTATCTATATAAGAATCAGCGCCGCGACTCCCAAAAGCCATAACTACGTCTTCGGTGCACCAAAAATCACATAAAATATATGAATTCCTAATAACTTTTCGCGATCTTCGCGTTGGGACGGTTTCGGAAGAGTGATCGGCGAAATTCCGACAAGGTGAACGGGGGAAGGGTAAAATCGTAAATTTCGTCCTCGGTCCGGAATTTCGACTTTCACCGGTGAATTGTAAGCGTAAACGGGCATTTGAACAAGACTCGGAGCGATTTTTGGTGAAATTCCATCGTTTCGACCTCCGAAAAAATAATTCGCAAAAAAAGAGGGATGCAACACGAGGACTTCCCAAGAGGTCACCCATCCTAGTACTACTCTCGCCCAAGCACGCTTAACTTCGGAGTTCTGATGGGATGCGGTGCATTAGTGCTGGTATGATCGCATCCGCAAGCATTAGCGCGCATTATCTATATAAGAATCAGCGCCGCGACTCCCAAAAGCCATAACTACGTCTTCGGTGCACCAAAAATCACATAAAATATATGAATTCCTAATAAATTTTCGCGATCTTCGCGTTGGGACGGTTTCGGAAGAGTGATCGGCGAAATTCCGACAAGGTGAACGGGGGAAGGGTAAAATCGTAAATTTCGCCCTCGGTCCGGAATTTCGACTTTCACCGGTGAATTGTAAGCGTAAACGGGCATTTGAACAAGACTCGGAGCGATTTTTGGTGAAATTCCATCGTTTCGACCTCCGAAAAAATAATTCGCAAAAAAAGAGGGATGCAACACGAGGACTTCCCAGGAGGTCACCCTTCCTAGTACTACTCTCGCCCAAGCACGCTTAACTTCGGAGTTCTGATGGGATCCGGTGCATTAGTGCTGGTATGATCGCATCCGCAAGCATTAGCGCGCATTATCTATATAAGAATCAGCGCCGCGACTCCCAAAAGCCATAACTACGTCTTCGGTGCACCAAAAATCACATAAAATATATGAATTCCTAATAACTTTTCGCGATCTTCGCGTTGGGACGGTTTCGGAAGAGTGATCGGCGAAATTCCGACAAGGTGAACGGGGGAAGGGTAAAATCGTAAATTTCGCCCTCGGTCCGGAATTTCGACTTTCACCGGTGAATTGTAAGCGTAAACGGGCATTTGAACAAGACTCGGAGCGATTTTTGGTGAAATTCCATCGTTTCGGCCTCCGAAAAAAATAATTCGCAAAAAAAGAGGGATGCAACACGAGGACATCCCAGGAGGTCACCCATCCTAGTACTACTCTCGCCCAAGCACGCTTAACTTCGGAGTTCTGATGGGATGCGGTGCATTAGTGCTGGTATGATCGCATCCGGAAGCATTAGCGCGCATTATCTATATAAGAATCAACGCCGCGACTCCCAAAAGCCATAACTACGTCTTCGGTGCACCAAAAATCACATAAAATATATGAATTCCTAATAACTTTTCGCGATCTTCGCGTTGGGACGGTTTCGAAAGAGTGATCGGCGAAATTCCGACAAGGTGAACGGGGGAAGGGTAAAATCGTAAATTTCGCCCTCGGTCCGGAATTTCGACTTTCACCGGTGAATTGTATGCGTAAACGAGCATTTGAACAAGGCTCGGATCGATTTTTGGTGAAATTCCATCGTTTCGGCCTCCGAAAAAAATAATTCGCAAAAAAAGAGGGATGCAACACGAGGACTTCCCAGGAGGTCACCCATCCTAGTACTACTCTCGCCCAAGCACGCTTAACTTCGGAGTTCTGATGGGATCCGATGCATTAGTGCTGGTATGATCGCATCCGCAAGCATTAGCGCGCATTATCTATATAAGAATCAACGCCGCGACTCCCAAAAGCCATAACTACGTCTTCGGTGCACCAAAAATCACATAAAATATATGAATTCCTAATAACTTTTCGCGATCTTCGCGTTGGGACGGTTTCGGAAGAGTGATCGGCGAAATTCCGACAAGGTGAACGGGGGAAGGGTAAAATCGTAAATTTCGTCCTCGGTCCGGAATTTCGACTTTCACCGGTGAATTGTAAGCGTAAACGGGCATTTGAACAAGACTCGGAGCGATTTTTGGTGAAATTCCATCGTTTCGACCTCCGAAAAAATAATTCGCAAAAAAAGAGGGATGCAACACGAGGACTTCCCAAGAGGTCACCCATCCTAGTACTACTCTCGCCCAAGCACGCTTAACTTCGGAGTTCTGATGGGATCCGGTGCATTAGTGCTGGTATGATCGCATCCGCAAGCATTAGCGCGCATTATCTATATAAGAATCAGCGCCGCGACTCCCAAAAGCCATAACTACGTCTTCGGTGCACCAAAAATCACATAAAATATATGAATTCCTAATAACTTTTCGCGATTTTCGCGTTGGGACGGTTTCGGAAGAGTGATCGGCAAAATTCCGACAAGGTGAACGGGGGAAGGGTAAAATCGTAAATTTCGCCCTCGGTCCGGAATTTCGACTTTCACCGGTGAATTATAAGCGTAAACGGGCATTTGAACAAGACTCGGAGCGATTTTTGGTGAAATTCCATCGTTTCGACCTCCGAAAAAATAATTCGCAAAAAAAGAGGGATGCAACACGAGGACTTCCCAAGAGGTCACCCATCCTAGTACTACTCTCGCCCAAGCACGCTTAACTTCGGAGTTCTGATGGGATCCGGTGCATTAGTGCTGGTATGATCGCATCCGCAAGCATTAGCGCGCATTATCTATATAAGAATCAGCGCCGCGACTCCCAAAAGCCATAACTACGTCTTCGGTGCACCAAAAATCACATAAAATATATGAATTCCTAATAACTTTTCGCGATCTTCGCGTTGGGACGGTTTCGGAAGAGTGATCGGCGAAATTCCGACAAGGTGAACGGGGGAAGGGTAAAATCGTAAATTTCGCCCTCGGTCCGGAATTTCGACTTTCACCGGTGAATTGTAAGCGTAAACGGGCATTTGAACAAGACTCGGAGCGATTTTTGGTGAAATTCCATCGTTTCGGCCTCCGAAAAAAATAATTCGCAAAAAAAGAGGGATGCAACACGAGGACATCCCAGGAGGTCACCCATCCTAGTACTACTCTCGCCCAAGCACGCTTAACTTCGGAGTTCTGATGGGATGCGGTGCATTAGTGCTGGTATGATCGCATCCGCAAGCATTAGCGCGCATTATCTATATAAGAATCAACGCCGCGACTCCCAAAAGCCATAACTACGTCTTCGGTGCACCAAAAATCACATAAAATATATGAATTCCTAATAACTTTTCGCGATCTTCGCGTTGGGACGGTTTCGAAAGAGTGATCGGCGAAATTCCGACAAGGTGAACGGGGGAAGGGTAAAATCGTAAATTTCGTCCTCAGTCCGGAATTTCGACTTTCACCGGTGAATTGTATGCGTAAACGAGCATTTGTACAAGGCTCGGATCGATTTTTGGTGAAATTCCATCGTTTCGGCCTCCGAAAAAAATAATTCGCAAAAAAAGAGGGATGCAACACGAGGACTTCCCAGGAGGTCACCCATCCTAGTACTACTCTCGCCCAAGCACGCTTAACTTCGGAGTTCTGATGGGATCCGATGCATTAGTGCTGGTATGATCGCATCCGCAAGCATTAGCGCGCATTATCTATATAAGAATCAACGCCGCGACTCCCAAAAGCCATAACTACGTCTTCGGTGCACCAAAAATCACATAAAATATATGAATTCCTAATAACTTTTCGCGATCTTCGCGTTGGGACGGTTTCGGAAGAGTGATCGGCGAAATTCCGACAAGGTGAACGGGGGAAGGGTAAAATCGTAAATTTCGCCCTCGGTCCGGAATTTCGACTTTCACCGGTGAATTGTAAGCGTAAACGGGCATTTGAACAAGACTCGGAGCGATTTTTGGTGAAATTCCATCGTTTCGGCCTCCGAAAAAAATAATTCGCAAAAAAAGAGGGATGCAACACGAGGACTTCCCAGGAGGTCACCCATCCTAGTACTACTCTCGCCCAAGCACGCTTAACTTCGGAGTTCTGATGGGATGCGGTGCATTAGTGCTGGTATGATCGCATCCGCAAGCATTAGCGCGCATTATCTATATAAGAATCAGCGCCGCGACTCCCAAAAGCCATAACTACGTCTTCGGTGCACCAAAAATCACATAAAATATATGAATTCCTAATAACTTTTCGCGATCTTCGCGTTGGGACGGTTTCGGAAGAGTGATCGGCGAAATTCCGACAAGGTGAACGGGGGAAGGGTAAAATCGTAAATTTCGCCCTCGGTCCGGAATTTCGACTTTCACCGGTGAATTGTAAGCATAAACGGGCATTTGAACAAGACTCGGAGCGATTTTTGGTGAAATTCCATCGTTTCGGCCTCCGAAAAAAATAATTCGCAAAAAAAGAGGGATGCAACACGAGGACTTCCCAAGAGGTCACCCATCCTAGTACTACTCTCGCCCAAGCACGCTTAACTTCGGAGTTCTGATGGGATCCGGTGCATTAGTGCTGGTAAGATCGCATCCGCAAGCATTAGCGCGCATTATCTATATAAGAATCAGCGCCGCGACTCCCAAAAGCCATAACTACGTCTTCGGTGCACCAAAAATCACATAAAATATATGAATTCCTAATAACTTTTCGCGATCTTCGCGTTGGGACGGTTTCGGAAGAGTGATCGGCGAAATTCCGACAAGGTGAACGGGGGAAGGGTAAAATCGTAAATTTCGTCCTCGGTCCGGAATTTCGACTTTCACCGGTGAATTGTAAGCGTAAACGGGCATTTGAACAAGACTCGGAGCGATTTTTGGTGAAATTCCATCGTTTCGACCTCCGAAAAAATAATTCGCAAAAAAAGAGGGATGCAACACGAGGACTTCCCAAGAGGTCACCCATCCTAGTACTACTCTCGCCCAAGCACGCTTAACTTCGGAGTTCTGATGGGATGCGGTGCATTAGTGCTGGTATGATCGCATCCGCAAGCATTAGCGCGCATTATCTATATAAGAATCAGCGCCGCGACTCCCAAAAGCCATAACTACGTCTTCGGTGCACCAAAAATCACATAAAATATATGAATTCCTAATAAATTTTCGCGATCTTCGCGTTGGGACGGTTTCGGAAGAGTGATCGGCGAAATTCCGACAAGGTGAACGGGGGAAGGGTAAAATCGTAAATTTCGCCCTCGGTCCGGAATTTCGACTTTCACCGGTGAATTGTAAGCGTAAACGGGCATTTGAACAAGACTCGGAGCGATTTTTGGTGAAATTCCATCGTTTCGACCTCCGAAAAAATAATTCGCAAAAAAAGAGGGATGCAACACGAGGACTTCCCAGGAGGTCACCCTTCCTAGTACTACTCTCGCCCAAGCACGCTTAACTTCGGAGTTCTGATGGGATCCGGTGCATTAGTGCTGGTATGATCGCATCCGCAAGCATTAGCGCGCATTATCTATATAAGAATCAGCGCCGCGACTCCCAAAAGCCATAACTACGTCTTCGGTGCACCAAAAATCACATAAAATATATGAATTCCTAATAACTTTTCGCGATCTTCGCGTTGGGACGGTTTCGGAAGAGTGATCGGCGAAATTCCGACAAGGTGAACGGGGGAAGGGTAAAATCGTAAATTTCGCCCTCGGTCCGGAATTTCGACTTTCACCGGTGAATTGTAAGCGTAAACGGGCATTTGAACAAGACTCGGAGCGATTTTTGGTGAAATTCCATCGTTTCGGCCTCCGAAAAAAATAATTCGCAAAAAAAGAGGGATGCAACACGAGGACATCCCAGGAGGTCACCCATGCTAGTACTACTCTCGCCCAAGCACGCTTAACTTCGGAGTTCTGATGGGATGCGGTGCATTAGTGCTGGTATGATCGCATCCGGAAGCATTAGCGCGCATTATCTATATAAGAATCAACGCCGCGACTCCCAAAAGCCATAACTAAGTCTTCGGTGCACCAAAAATCACATAAAATATATGAATTCCTAATAACTTTTCGCGATCTTCGCGTTGGGACGGTTTCGAAAGAGTGATCGGCGAAATTCCGACAAGGTGAACGGGGGAAGGGTAAAATCGTAAATTTCGCCCTCGGTCCGGAATTTCGACTTTCACCGGTGAATTGTATGCGTAAACGAGCATTTGAACAAGGCTCGGATCGATTTTTGGTGAAATTCCATCGTTTCGGCCTCCGAAAAAAATAATTCGCAAAAAAAGAGGGATGCAACACGAGGACTTCCCAGGAGGTCACCCATCCTAGTACTACTCTCGCCCAAGCACGCTTAACTTCGGAGTTCTGATGGGATCCGATGCATTAGTGCTGGTATGATCGCATCCGCAAGCATTAGCGCGCATTATCTATATAAGAATCAACGCCGCGACTCCCAAAAGCCATAACTACGTCTTCGGTGCACCAAAAATCACATAAAATATATGAATTCCTAATAACTTTTCGCGATCTTCGCGTTGGGACGGTTTCGGAAGAGTGATCGGCGAAATTCCGCCAAGGTGAACGGGGGAAGGGTAAAATCGTAAATTTCACCCTCGGTCCGGAATTTCGACTTTCACCGGTGAATTGTAAGCGTAAACGGGCATTTGAACAAGACTCGGAGCGATTTTTGGTGAAATTCCATCGTTTCGGCCTCCGAAAAAAATAATTCGCAAAAAAGAGGGATGCAACACGAGGACTTCCCAAGAGGTCACCCATCCTAGTACTACTCTCGCCCAAGCACGCTTAACTTCGGAGTTCTAATGGGATCCGGTGCATTAGTGCTGGTATGATCGCATCCGCAAGCATTAGCGCGCATTATCTATATAAGAATCAGCGCCGCGACTCCCAAAAGCCATAACTACGTCTTCGGTGCACCAAAAATCACATAAAATATATGAATTCCTAATAACTTTTCGCGATCTTCGCGTTGGGACGGTTTCGGAAGAGTGATCGGCGAAATTCCGACAAGGTGAACGGGGGAAGGGTAAAATCGTAAATTTCGCCCTCGGTCCGGAATTTCGACTTTCACCGGTGAATTGTAAGCGTAAACGGGCATTTGAACAAGACTCGGAGCGATTTTTGGTGAAATTCCATCGTTTCGGCCTCCGAAAAAAATAATTCGCAAAAAAAGAGGGATGCAACACGAGGACATCCCAGGAGGTCACCCATCCTAGTACTACTCTCGCCCAAGCACGCTTAACTTCGGAGTTCTGATGGGATGCGGTGCATTAGTGCTGGTATGATCGCATCCGGAAGCATTAGCGCGCATTATCTATATAAGAATCAACGCCGCGACTCCCAAAAGCCATAACTACGTCTTCGGTGCACCAAAAATCACATAAAATATATGAATTCCTAATAACTTTTCGCGATCTTCGCGTTGGGACGGTTTCGAAAGAGTGATCGGCGAAATTCCGACAAGGTGAACGGGGGAAGGGTAAAATCGTAAATTTCGCCCTCGGTCCGGAATTTCGACTTTCACCGGTGAATTGTATGCGTAAACGAGCATTTGAACAAGGCTCGGATCGATTTTTGGTGAAATTCCATCGTTTCGGCCTCCGAAAAAAATAATTCGCAAAAAAAGAGGGATGCAACACGAGGACTTCCCAGGAGGTCACCCATCCTAGTACTACTCTCGCCCAAGCACGCTTAACTTCGGAGTTCTGATGGGATCCGATGCATTAGTGCTGGTATGATCGCATCCGCAAGCATTAGCGCGCATTATCTATATAAGAATCAACGCCGCGACTCCCAAAAGCCATAACTACGTCTTCGGTGCACCAAAAATCACATAAAATATATGAATTCCTAATAACTTTTCGCGATCTTCGCGTTGGGACGGTTTCGGAAGAGTGATCGGCGAAATTCCGACAAGGTGAACGGGGGAAGGGTAAAATCGTAAATTTCGTCCTCGGTCCGGAATTTCGACTTTCACCGGTGAATTGTAAGCGTAAACGGGCATTTGAACAAGACTCGGAGCGATTTTTGGTGAAATTCCATCGTTTCGACCTCCGAAAAAATAATTCGCAAAAAAAGAGGGATGCAACACGAGGACTTCCCAAGAGGTCACCCATCCTAGTACTACTCTCGCCCAAGCACGCTTAACTTCGGAGTTCTGATGGGATCCGGTGCATTAGTGCTGGTATGATCGCATCCGCAAGCATTAGCGCGCATTATCTATATAAGAATCAGCGCCGCGACTCCCAAAAGCCATAACTACGTCTTCGGTGCACCAAAAATCACATAAAATATATGAATTCCTAATAACTTTTCGCGATTTTCGCGTTGGGACGGTTTCGGAAGAGTGATCGGCAAAATTCCGACAAGGTGAACGGGGGAAGGGTAAAATCGTAAATTTCGCCCTCGGTCCGGAATTTCGACTTTCACCGGTGAATTATAAGCGTAAACGGGCATTTGAACAAGACTCGGAGCGATTTTTGGTGAAATTCCATCGTTTCGACCTCCGAAAAAATAATTCGCAAAAAAAGAGGGATGCAACACGAGGACTTCCCAAGAGGTCACCCATCCTAGTACTACTCTCGCCCAAGCACGCTTAACTTCGGAGTTCTGATGGGATCCGGTGCATTAGTGCTGGTATGATCGCATCCGCAAGCATTAGCGCGCATTATCTATATAAGAATCAGCGCCGCGACTCCCAAAAGCCATAACTACGTCTTCGGTGCACCAAAAATCACATAAAATATATGAATTCCTAATAACTTTTCGCGATCTTCGCGTTGGGACGGTTTCGGAAGAGTGATCGGCGAAATTCCGACAAGGTGAACGGGGGAAGGGTAAAATCGTAAATTTCGCCCTCGGTCCGGAATTTCGACTTTCACCGGTGAATTGTAAGCGTAAACGGGCATTTGAACAAGACTCGGAGCGATTTTTGGTGAAATTCCATCGTTTCGGCCTCCGAAAAAAATAATTCGCAAAAAAAGAGGGATGCAACACGAGGACATCCCAGGAGGTCACCCATCCTAGTACTACTCTCGCCCAAGCACGCTTAACTTCGGAGTTCTGATGGGATGCGGTGCATTAGTGCTGGTATGATCGCATCCGCAAGCATTAGCGCGCATTATCTATATAAGAATCAACGCCGCGACTCCCAAAAGCCATAACTACGTCTTCGGTGCACCAAAAATCACATAAAATATATGAATTCCTAATAACTTTTCGCGATCTTCGCGTTGGGACGGTTTCGAAAGAGTGATCGGCGAAATTCCGACAAGGTGAACGGGGGAAGGGTAAAATCGTAAATTTCGTCCTCAGTCCGGAATTTCGACTTTCACCGGTGAATTGTATGCGTAAACGAGCATTTGTACAAGGCTCGGATCGATTTTTGGTGAAATTCCATCGTTTCGGCCTCCGAAAAAAATAATTCGCAAAAAAAGAGGGATGCAACACGAGGACTTCCCAGGAGGTCACCCATCCTAGTACTACTCTCGCCCAAGCACGCTTAACTTCGGAGTTCTGATGGGATCCGATGCATTAGTGCTGGTATGATCGCATCCGCAAGCATTAGCGCGCATTATCTATATAAGAATCAACGCCGCGACTCCCAAAAGCCATAACTACGTCTTCGGTGCACCAAAAATCACATAAAATATATGAATTCCTAATAACTTTTCGCGATCTTCGCGTTGGGACGGTTTCGGAAGAGTGATCGGCGAAATTCCGACAAGGTGAACGGGGGAAGGGTAAAATCGTAAATTTCGCCCTCGGTCCGGAATTTCGACTTTCACCGGTGAATTGTAAGCGTAAACGGGCATTTGAACAAGACTCGGAGCGATTTTTGGTGAAATTCCATCGTTTCGGCCTCCGAAAAAAATAATTCGCAAAAAAAGAGGGATGCAACACGAGGACTTCCCAGGAGGTCACCCATCCTAGTACTACTCTCGCCCAAGCACGCTTAACTTCGGAGTTCTGATGGGATGCGGTGCATTAGTGCTGGTATGATCGCATCCGCAAGCATTAGCGCGCATTATCTATATAAGAATCAGCGCCGCGACTCCCAAAAGCCATAACTACGTCTTCGGTGCACCAAAAATCACATAAAATATATGAATTCCTAATAACTTTTCGCGATCTTCGCGTTGGGACGGTTTCGGAAGAGTGATCGGCGAAATTCCGACAAGGTGAACGGGGGAAGGGTAAAATCGTAAATTTCGCCCTCGGTCCGGAATTTCGACTTTCACCGGTGAATTGTAAGCATAAACGGGCATTTGAACAAGACTCGGAGCGATTTTTGGTGAAATTCCATCGTTTCGGCCTCCGAAAAAAATAATTCGCAAAAAAAGAGGGATGCAACACGAGGACTTCCCAAGAGGTCACCCATCCTAGTACTACTCTCGCCCAAGCACGCTTAACTTCGGAGTTCTGATGGGATCCGGTGCATTAGTGCTGGTAAGATCGCATCCGCAAGCATTAGCGCGCATTATCTATATAAGAATCAGCGCCGCGACTCCCAAAAGCCATAACTACGTCTTCGGTGCACCAAAAATCACATAAAATATATGAATTCCTAATAACTTTTCGCGATCTTCGCGTTGGGACGGTTTCGGAAGAGTGATCGGCGAAATTCCGACAAGGTGAACGGGGGAAGGGTAAAATCGTAAATTTCGTCCTCGGTCCGGAATTTCGACTTTCACCGGTGAATTGTAAGCGTAAACGGGCATTTGAACAAGACTCGGAGCGATTTTTGGTGAAATTCCATCGTTTCGACCTCCGAAAAAATAATTCGCAAAAAAAGAGGGATGCAACACGAGGACTTCCCAAGAGGTCACCCATCCTAGTACTACTCTCGCCCAAGCACGCTTAACTTCGGAGTTCTGATGGGATGCGGTGCATTAGTGCTGGTATGATCGCATCCGCAAGCATTAGCGCGCATTATCTATATAAGAATCAGCGCCGCGACTCCCAAAAGCCATAACTACGTCTTCGGTGCACCAAAAATCACATAAAATATATGAATTCCTAATAAATTTTCGCGATCTTCGCGTTGGGACGGTTTCGGAAGAGTGATCGGCGAAATTCCGACAAGGTGAACGGGGGAAGGGTAAAATCGTAAATTTCGCCCTCGGTCCGGAATTTCGACTTTCACCGGTGAATTGTAAGCGTAAACGGGCATTTGAACAAGACTCGGAGCGATTTTTGGTGAAATTCCATCGTTTCGACCTCCGAAAAAATAATTCGCAAAAAAAGAGGGATGCAACACGAGGACTTCCCAGGAGGTCACCCTTCCTAGTACTACTCTCGCCCAAGCACGCTTAACTTCGGAGTTCTGATGGGATCCGGTGCATTAGTGCTGGTATGATCGCATCCGCAAGCATTAGCGCGCATTATCTATATAAGAATCAGCGCCGCGACTCCCAAAAGCCATAACTACGTCTTCGGTGCACCAAAAATCACATAAAATATATGAATTCCTAATAACTTTTCGCGATCTTCGCGTTGGGACGGTTTCGGAAGAGTGATCGGCGAAATTCCGACAAGGTGAACGGGGGAAGGGTAAAATCGTAAATTTCGCCCTCGGTCCGGAATTTCGACTTTCACCGGTGAATTGTAAGCGTAAACGGGCATTTGAACAAGACTCGGAGCGATTTTTGGTGAAATTCCATCGTTTCGGCCTCCGAAAAAAATAATTCGCAAAAAAAGAGGGATGCAACACGAGGACATCCCAGGAGGTCACCCATGCTAGTACTACTCTCGCCCAAGCACGCTTAACTTCGGAGTTCTGATGGGATGCGGTGCATTAGTGCTGGTATGATCGCATCCGGAAGCATTAGCGCGCATTATCTATATAAGAATCAACGCCGCGACTCCCAAAAGCCATAACTAAGTCTTCGGTGCACCAAAAATCACATAAAATATATGAATTCCTAATAACTTTTCGCGATCTTCGCGTTGGGACGGTTTCGAAAGAGTGATCGGCGAAATTCCGACAAGGTGAACGGGGGAAGGGTAAAATCGTAAATTTCGCCCTCGGTCCGGAATTTCGACTTTCACCGGTGAATTGTATGCGTAAACGAGCATTTGAACAAGGCTCGGATCGATTTTTGGTGAAATTCCATCGTTTCGGCCTCCGAAAAAAATAATTCGCAAAAAAAGAGGGATGCAACACGAGGACTTCCCAGGAGGTCACCCATCCTAGTACTACTCTCGCCCAAGCACGCTTAACTTCGGAGTTCTGATGGGATCCGATGCATTAGTGCTGGTATGATCGCATCCGCAAGCATTAGCGCGCATTATCTATATAAGAATCAACGCCGCGACTCCCAAAAGCCATAACTACGTCTTCGGTGCACCAAAAATCACATAAAATATATGAATTCCTAATAACTTTTCGCGATCTTCGCGTTGGGACGGTTTCGGAAGAGTGATCGGCGAAATTCCGCCAAGGTGAACGGGGGAAGGGTAAAATCGTAAATTTCACCCTCGGTCCGGAATTTCGACTTTCACCGGTGAATTGTAAGCGTAAACGGGCATTTGAACAAGACTCGGAGCGATTTTTGGTGAAATTCCATCGTTTCGGCCTCCGAAAAAAATAATTCGCAAAAAAGAGGGATGCAACACGAGGACTTCCCAAGAGGTCACCCATCCTAGTACTACTCTCGCCCAAGCACGCTTAACTTCGGAGTTCTAATGGGATCCGGTGCATTAGTGCTGGTATGATCGCATCCGCAAGCATTAGCGCGCATTATCTATATAAGAATCAGCGCCGCGACTCCCAAAAGCCATAACTACGTCTTCGGTGCACCAAAAATCACATAAAATATATGAATTCCTAATAACTTTTCGCGATCTTCGCGTTGGGACGGTTTCGGAAGAGTGATCGGCGAAATTCCGACAAGGTGAACGGGGGAAGGGTAAAATCGTAAATTTCGCCATCGGTCCGGAATTTCGACTTTCACCGGTGAATTGTAAGCGTAAACGGGCATTTGAACAAGACTCGGAGCGATTTTTGGTGAAATTCCATCGTTTCGGCCTCCGAAAAAAATAATTCGCAAAAAAAGAGGGATGCAACACGAGGACATCCCAGGAGGTCACCCATCCTAGTACTACTCTCGCCCAAGCACGCTTAACTTCGGAGTTCTGATGGGATGCGGTGCATTAGTGCTGGTATGATCGCATCCAGAAGCATTAGCGCGCATTATCTATATAAGAATCAACGCCGCGACTCCCAAAAGCCATAACTACGTCTTCGGTGCACCAAAAATCACATAAAATATATGAATTCCTAATAACTTTTCGCGATCTTCGCGTTGGGACGGTTTCGAAAGAGTGATCGGCGAAATTCCGACAAGGTGAACGGGGGAAGGGTAAAATCGTAAATTTCGCCCTCGGTCCGGAATTTCGACTTTCACCGGTGAATTGTATGCGTAAACGAGCATTTGAACAAGGCTCGGATCGATTTTTGGTGAAATTCCATCGTTTCGGCCTCCGAAAAAAATAATTCGCAAAAAAAGAGGGATGCAACACGAGGACTTCCCAGGAGGTCACCCATCCTAGTACTACTCTCGCCCAAGCACGCTTAACTTCGGAGTTCTGATGGGATCCGATGCATTAGTGCTGGTATGATCGCATCCGCAAGCATTAGCGCGCATTATCTATATAAGAATCAACGCCGCGACTCCCAAAAGCCATAACTACGTCTTCGGTGCACCAAAAATCACATAAAATATATGAATTCCTAATAACTTTTCGCGATCTTCGCGTTGGGACGGTTTCGGAAGAGTGATCGGCGAAATTCCGACAAGGTGAACGGGGGAAGGGTAAAATCGTAAATTTCGCCCTCGGTCCGGAATTTCGACTTTCACCGGTGAATTGTAAGCGTAAACGGGCATTTGAACAAGACTCGGAGCGATTTTTGGTGAAATTCCATCGTTTCGGCCTCCGAAAAAAATAATTCGCAAAAAAAGAGGGATGCAACACGAGGACATCCCAGGAGGTCACCCATCCTAGTACTACTCTCGCCCAAGCACGCTTAACTTCGGAGTTCTGATGGGATGCGGTGCATTAGTGCTGGTATGATCGCATCCGGAAGCATTAGCGCGCATTATCTATATAAGAATCAACGCCGCGACTCCCAAAAGCCATAACTAAGTCTTCGGTGCACCAAAAATCACATAAAATATATGAATTCCTAATAACTTTTCGCGATCTTCGCGTTGGGACGGTTTCGAAAGAGTGATCGGCGAAATTCCGACAAGGTGAACGGGGGAAGGGTAAAATCGTAAATTTCGCCCTCGGTCCGGAATTTCGACTTTCACCGGTGAATTGTATGCGTAAACGAGCATTTGAACAAGGCTCGGATCGATTTTTGGTGAAATTCCATCGTTTCGGCCTCCGAAAAAAATAATTCGCAAAAAAAGAGGGATGCAACACGAGGACTTCCCAGGAGGTCACCCATCCTAGTACTACTCTCGCCCAAGCACGCTTAACTTCGGAGTTCTGATGGGATCCGATGCATTAGTGCTGGTATGATCGCATCCGCAAGCATTAGCGCGCATTATCTATATAAGAATCAACGCCGCGACTCCCAAAAGCCATAACTACGTCTTCGGTGCACCAAAAATCACATAAAATATATGAATTCCTAATAACTTTTCGCGATCTTCGCGTTGGGACGGTTTCGGAAGAGTGATCGGCGAAATTCCGCCAAGGTGAACGGGGGAAGGGTAAAATCGTAAATTTCACCCTCGGTCCGGAATTTCGACTTTCACCGGTGAATTGTAAGCGTAAACGGGCATTTGAACAAGACTCGGAGCGATTTTTGGTGAAATTCCATCGTTTCGGCCTCCGAAAAAAATAATTCGCAAAAAAGAGGGATGCAACACGAGGACTTCCCAAGAGGTCACCCATCCTAGTACTACTCTCGCCCAAGCACGCTTAACTTCGGAGTTCTAATGGGATCCGGTGCATTAGTGCTGGTATGATCGCATCCGCAAGCATTAGCGCGCATTATCTATATAAGAATCAGCGCCGCGACTCCCAAAAGCCATAACTACGTCTTCGGTGCACCAAAAATCACATAAAATATATGAATTCCTAATAACTTTTCGCGATCTTCGCGTTGGGACGGTTTCGGAAGAGTGATCGGCGAAATTCCGACAAGGTGAACGGGGGAAGGGTAAAATCGTAAATTTCGCCATCGGTCCGGAATTTCGACTTTCACCGGTGAATTGTAAGCGTAAACGGGCATTTGAACAAAACTCGGAGCGATTTTTGGTGAAATTCCATCGTTTCGACCTCCGAAAAAATAATTCGCAAAAAAAGAGGGATGCAACACGAGGACTTCCCAGGAGGTCACCCATCCTAGTACTACTCTCGCCCAAGCACGCTTAACTTCGGAGTTCTGATGGGATGCGGTGCATTAGTGCTGGTATGATCGCATCCGCAAGCATTAGCGCGCATTATCTATATAAGAATCAGCGCCGCGACTCCCAAAAGCCATAACTACGTCTTCGGTGCACCAAAAATCACATAAAATATATGAATTCCTAATAACTTTTCGCGATCTTCGCGTTGGGACGGTTTCGGAAGAGTGATCGGCGAAATTCCGACAAGGTGAACGGGGGAAGGGTAAAATCGTAAATTTCGCCCTCGGTCCGGAATTTCGACTTTCACCGGTGAATTGTAAGCGTAAACGGGCATTTGAACAAGACTCGGAGCGATTTTTGGTGAAATTCCATCGTTTCGGCCTCCGAAAAAAATAATTCGCAAAAAAAGAGGGATGCAACACGAGGACTTCCCAGGAGGTCACCCATCCTAGTACTACTCTCGCCCAAGCACGCTTAACTTCGGAGTTCTGATGGGATCCGATGCATTAGTGCTGGTATGATCGCATCCGCAAGCATTAGCGCGCATTATCTATATAAGAATCAGCGCCGCGACTCCCAAAAGCCATAACTACGTCTTCGGTGCACCAAAAATCACATAAAATATATGAATTCCTAATAACTTTTCGCGATCTTCGCGTTGGGACGGTTTCGGAAGAGTGATCGGCGAAATTCCGACAAGGTGAACGGGGGAAGGGTAAAATCGTAAATTTCGCCCTCGGTCCGGAATTTCGACTTTCACCGGTGAATTGTAAGCGTAAACGGGCATTTGAACAAGACTCGGAGCGATTTTTGGTGAAATTCCATCGTTTCGACCTCCGAAAAAATAATTCGCAAAAAAAGAGGGATGCAACACGAGGACTTCCCAGGAGGTCACCCATCCTAGTACTACTCTCGCCCAAGCACGCTTAACTTCGGAGTTCTGATGGGATCCGGTGCATTAGTGCTGGTATGATCGCATCCGCAAGCATTAGCGCGCATTATCTATATAAGAATCAGCGCCGCGACTCCCAAAAGCCATAACTACGTCTTCGGTGCACCAAAAATCACATAAAATATATGAATTCCTAATAACTTTTCGCGATCTTCGCGTTGGGACGGTTTCGGAAGAGTGATCGGCGAAATTCCGACAAGGTGAACGGGGGAAGGGTAAAATCGTAAATTTCGCCCTCGGTCCGGAATTTCGACTTTCACCGGTGAATTGTAAGCGTAAACGGGCATTTGAACAAGACTCGGAGCGATTTTTGGTGAAATTCCATCGTTTCGGCCTCCGAAAAAAATAATTCGCAAAAAAATAGGGATGCAACACGAGGACATCCCAGGAGGTCACCCATCCTAGTACTACTCTCGCCCAAGCAAGCTTAACTTCGGAGTTCTGATGGGATGCGGTGCATTAGTGCTGGTATGATCGCATCCGGAAGCATTAGCGCGCATTATCTATATAAGAATCAACGCCGCGACTCCCAAAAGCCATAACTACGTCTTCGGTGCACCAAAAATCACATAAAATATATGAATTCCTAATAACTTTTCGCGATCTTCGCGTTGGGACGGTTTCGAAAGAGTGATCGGCGAAATTCCGACAAGGTGAACGGGGGAAGGGTAAAATCGTAAATTTCGCCCTCGGTCCGGAATTTCGACTTTCACCGGTGAATTGTATGCGTAAACGAGCATTTGAACATGGCTCGGATCGATTTTTGGTGAAATTCCATCGTTTCGGCCTCCGAAAAAAATAATTCGCAAAAAAAGAGGGATGCAACACGAGGACTTCCCAGGAGGTCACCCATCCTAGTACTACTCTCGCCCAAGCACGCTTAACTTCGGAGTTCTGATGGGATCCGATGCATTAGTGCTGGTATGATCGCATCCGCAAGCATTAGCGCGCATTATCTATATAAGAATCAGCGCCGCGACTCCCAAAAGCCATAACTACGTCTTCGGTGCACCAAAAATCACATAAAATATATGAATTCCTAATAAATTTTCGCGATCTTCGCGTTGGGACGGTTTCGGAAGAGTGATTGGCGAAATTCCGACAAGGTGAACGGGGGAAGGGTAAAATCGTAAATTTCGCCCTCGGTCCGGAATTTCGACTTTCACCGGTGAATTGTAAGCGTAAACGGGCATTTGAACAAGACTCGGAGCGATTTTTGGTGAAATTCCATCGTTTCGACCTCCGAAAAAATAATTCGCAAAAAAAGAGGGATGCAACACGAGGACTTCCCAGGAGGTCACCCATCCTAGTACTACTCTCGCCCAAGCACGCTTAACTTCGGAGTTCTGATGGGATGCGGTGCATTAGTGCTGGTATGATCGCATCCGCAAGCATTAGCGCGCATTATCTATATAAGAATCAGCGCCGCGACTCCCAAAAGCCATAACTACGTCTTCGGTGCACCAAAAATCACATAAAATATATGAATTCCTAATAACTTTTCGCGATCTTCGCGTTGGGACGGTTTCGGAAGAGTGATCGGCGAAATTCCGACAAGGTGAACGGGGGAAGGGTAAAATCGTAAATTTCGCCCTCGGTCCGGAATTTCGACTTTCACCGGTGAATTGTAAGCGTAAACGGGCATTTGAACAAGACTCGGAGCGATTTTTGGTGAAATTCCATCGTTTCGGCCTCCGAAAAAAATAATTCGCAAAAAAAGAGGGATGCAACACGAGGACTTCCCAGGAGGTCACCCATCCTAGTACTACTCTCGCCCAAGCACGCTTAACTTCGGAGTTCTGATGGGATCCGATGCATTAGTGCTGGTATGAACGCATCCGCAAGCATTAGCGCGCATTATCTATATAAGAATCAGCGCCGCGACTCCCAAAAGCCATAACTACGTCTTCGGTGCACCAAAAATCACATAAAATATATGAATTCCTAATAACTTTTCGCGATCTTCGCGTTGGGACGGTTTCGGAAGAGTGATCGGCGAAATTCCGACAAGGTGAACGGGGGAAGGGTAAAATCGTAAATTTCGCCCTCGGTCCGGAATTTCGACTTTCACCGGTGAATTGTAAGCGTAAACGGGCATTTGAACAAGACTCGGAGCGATTTTTGGTGAAATTCCATCGTTTCGACCTCCGAAAAAATAATTCGCAAAAAAAGAGGGATGCAACACGAGGACTTCCCAGGAGGTCACCCATCCTAGTACTACTCTCGCCCAAGCACGCTTAACTTCGGAGTTCTGATGGGATCCGGTGCATTAGTGCTGGTATGATCGCATCCGCAAGCATTAGCGCGCATTATCTATATAAGAATCAGCGCCGCGACTCCCAAAAGCCATAACTACGTCTTCGGTGCACCAAAAATCACATAAAATATATGAATTCCTAATAACTTTTCGCGATCTTCGCGTTGGGACGGTTTCGGAAGAGTGATCGGCGAAATTCCGACAAGGTGAACGGGGGAAGGGTAAAATCGTAAATTTCGCCCTCGGTCCGGAATTTCGACTTTCACCGGTGAATTGTAAGCGTAAACGGGCATTTGAACAAGACTCGGAGCGATTTTTGGTGAAATTCCATCGTTTCGGCCTCCGAAAAAAATAATTCGCAAAAAAATAGGGATGCAACACGAGGACATCCCAGGAGGTCACCCATCCTAGTACTACTCTCGCCCAAGCAAGCTTAACTTCGGAGTTCTGATGGGATGCGGTGCATTAGTGCTGGTATGATCGCATCCGGAAGCATTAGCGCGCATTATCTATATAAGAATCAACGCCGCGACTCCCAAAAGCCATAACTACGTCTTCGGTGCACCAAAAATCACATAAAATATATGAATTCCTAATAACTTTTCGCGATCTTCGCGTTGGGACGGTTTCGAAAGAGTGATCGGCGAAATTCCGACAAGGTGAACGGGGGAAGGGTAAAATCGTAAATTTCGCCCTCGGTCCGGAATTTCGACTTTCACCGGTGAATTGTATGCGTAAACGAGCATTTGAACATGGCTCGGATCGATTTTTGGTGAAATTCCATCGTTTCGGCCTCCGAAAAAAATAATTCGCAAAAAAAGAGGGATGCAACACGAGGACTTCCCAGGAGGTCACCCATCCTAGTACTACTCTCGCCCAAGCACGCTTAACTTCGGAGTTCTGATGGGATCCGATGCATTAGTGCTGGTATGATCGCATCCGCAAGCATTAGCGCGCATTATCTATATAAGAATCAGCGCCGCGACTCCCAAAAGCCATAACTACGTCTTCGGTGCACCAAAAATCACATAAAATATATGAATTCCTAATAAATTTTCGCGATCTTCGCGTTGGGACGGTTTCGGAAGAGTGATTGGCGAAATTCCGACAAGGTGAACGGGGGAAGGGTAAAATCGTAAATTTCGCCCTCGGTCCGGAATTTCGACTTTCACCGGTGAATTGTAAGCGTAAACGGGCATTTGAACAAGACTCGGAGCGATTTTTGGTGAAATTCTATCGTTTCGACCTCCGAAAAAATAATTCGCAAAAAAAGAGGGATGCAACACGAGGACTTCCCAGGAGGTCACCCATCCTAGTACTACTCTCGCCCAAGCACGCTTAACTTCGGAGTTCTGATGGGATGCGGTGCATTAGTGCTGGTATGATTGCATCCGCAAGCATTAGCGCGCATTATCTATATAAGAATCAGCGCCGCGACTCCCAAAAGCCATAACTACGTCTTCGGTGCACCAAAAATCACATAAAATATATGAATTCCTAATAACTTTTCGCGATCTTCGCGTTGGGACGGTTTCGGAAGAGTGATCGGCGAAATTCCGACATGGTGAACGGGGGAAGGGTAAAATCGTAAATTTCGCCCTCGGTCCGGAATTTCGACTTTCACCGGTGAATTGTAAGCGTAAACGGGCATTTGAACAAGACTCGGAGCGATTTTTGGTGAAATTCCATCGTTTCGGCCTCCGAAAAAAATAATTCGCAAAAAAAGAGGGATGCAACACGAGGACTTCCCAGGAGGTCACCCATCCTAGTACTACTCTCGCCCAAGCACGCTTAACTTCGGAGTTCTGATGGGATCCGATGCATTAGTGCTGGTATGATCGCATCCGCAAGCATTAGCGCGCATTATCTATATAAGAATCAGCGCCGCGACTCCCAAAAGCCATAACTACGTCTTCGGTGCACCAAAAATCACATAAAATATATGAATTCCTAATAACTTTTCGCGATCTTCGCGTTGGGACGGTTTCGGAAGAGTGATCGGCGAAATTCCGACAAGGTGAACGGGGGAAGGGTAAAATCGTAAATTTCGCCCTCGGTCCGGAATTTCGACTTTCACCGGTGAATTGTAAGCGTAAACGGGCATTTGAACAAGACTCGGAGCGATTTTTGGTGAAATTCCATCGTTTCGACCTCCGAAAAAATAATTCGCAAAAAAAGAGGGATGCAACACGAGGACTTCCCAGGAGGTCACCCATCCTAGTACTACTCTCGCCCAAGCACGCTTAACTTCGGAGTTCTGATGGGATCCGGTGCATTAGTGCTGGTATGATCGCATCCGCAAGCATTAGCGCGCATTATCTATATAAGAATCAGCGCCGCGACTCCCAAAAGCCATAACTACGTCTTCGGTGCACCAAAAATCACATAAAATATATGAATTCCTAATAACTTTTCGCGATCTTCGCGTTGGGACGGTTTCGGAAGAGTGATCGGCGAAATTCCGACAAGGTGAACGGGGGAAGGGTAAAATCGTAAATTTCGCCCTCGGTCCGGAATTTCGACTTTCACCGGTGAATTGTAAGCGTAAACGGGCATTTGAACAAGACTCGGAGCGATTTTTGGTGAAATTCCATCGTTTCGGCCTCCGAAAAAAATAATTCGCAAAAAAATAGGGATGCAACACGAGGACATCCCAGGAGGTCACCCATCCTAGTACTACTCTCGCCCAAGCAAGCTTAACTTCGGAGTTCTGATGGGATGCGGTGCATTAGTGCTGGTATGATCGCATCCGGAAGCATTAGCGCGCATTATCTATATAAGAATCAACGCCGCGACTCCCAAAAGCCATAACTACGTGTTCGGTGCACCAAAAATCACATAAAATATATGAATTCCTAATAACTTTTCGCGATCTTCGCGTTGGGACGGTTTCGAAAGAGTGATCGGCGAAATTCCGACAAGGTGAACGGGGGAAGGGTAAAATCGTAAATTTCGCCCTCGGTCCGGAATTTCGACTTTCACCGGTGAATTGTATGCGTAAACGAGCATTTGAACATGGCTCGGATCGATTTTTGGTGAAATTCCATCGTTTCGGCCTCCGAAAAAAATAATTCGCAAAAAAAGAGGGATGCAACACGAGGACTTCCCAGGAGGTCACCCATCCTAGTACTACTCTCGCCCAAGCACGCTTAACTTCGGAGTTCTGATGGGATCCGATGCATTAGTGCTGGTATGATCGCATCCGCAAGCATTAGCGCGCATTATCTATATAAGAATCAGCGCCGCGACTCCCAAAAGCCATAACTACGTCTTCGGTGCACCAAAAATCACATAAAATATATGAATTCCTAATAAATTTTCGCGATCTTCGCGTTGGGACGGTTTCGGAAGAGTGATTGGCGAAATTCCGACAAGGTGAACGGGGGAAGGGTAAAATCGTAAATTTCGCCCTCGGTCCGGAATTTCGACTTTCACCGGTGAATTGTAAGCGTAAACGGGCATTTGAACAAGACTCGGAGCGATTTTTGGTGAAATTCCATCGTTTCGACCTCCGAAAAAATAATTCGCAAAAAAAGAGGGATGCAACACGAGGACTTCCCAGGAGGTCACCCATCCTAGTACTACTCTCGCCCAAGCACGCTTAACTTCGGAGTTCTGATGGGATGCGGTGCATTAGTGCTGGTATGATTGCATCCGCAAGCATTAGCGCGCATTATCTATATAAGAATCAGCGCCGCGACTCCCAAAAGCCATAACTACGTCTTCGGTGCACCAAAAATCACATAAAATATATGAATTCCTAATAACTTTTCGCGATCTTCGCGTTGGGACGGTTTCGGAAGAGTGATCGGCGAAATTCCGACAAGGTGAACGGGGGAAGGGTAAAATCGTAAATTTCGCCCTCGGTCCGGAATTTCGACTTTCACCGGTGAATTGTAAGCGTAAACGGGCATTTGAACAAGACTCGGAGCGATTTTTGGTGAAATTCCATCGTTTCGGCCTCCGAAAAAAATAATTCGCAAAAAAAGAGGGATGCAACACGAGGACTTCCCAGGAGGTCACCCATCCTAGTACTACTCTCGCCCAAGCACGCTTAACTTCGGAGTTCTGATGGGATCCGATGCATTAGTGCTGGTATGATCGCATCCGCAAGCATTAGCGCGCATTATCTATATAAGAATCAGCGCCGCGACTCCCAAAAGCCATAACTACGTCTTCGGTGCACCAAAAATCACATAAAATATATGAATTCCTAATAACTTTTCGCGATCTTCGCGTTGGGACGGTTTCGGAAGAGTGATCGGCGAAATTCCGACAAGGTGAACGGGGGAAGGGTAAAATCGTAAATTTCGCCCTCGGTCCGGAATTTCGACTTTCACCGGTGAATTGTAAGCGTAAACGGGCATTTGAACAAGACTCGGAGCGATTTTTGGTGAAATTCCATCGTTTCGACCTCCGAAAAAATAATTCGCAAAAAAAGAGGGATGCAACACGAGGACTTCCCAGGAGGTCACCCATCCTAGTACTACTCTCGCCCAAGCACGCTTAACTTCGGAGTTCTGATGGGATCCGGTGCATTAGTGCTGGTATGATCGCATCCGCAAGCATTAGCGCGCATTATCTATATAAGAATCAGCGCCGCGACTCCCAAAAGCCATAACTACGTCTTCGGTGCACCAAAAATCACATAAAATATATGAATTCCTAATAACTTTTCGCGATCTTCGCGTTGGGACGGTTTCGGAAGAGTGATCGGCGAAATTCCGACAAGGTGAACGGGGGAAGGGTAAAATCGTAAATTTCGCCCTCGGTCCGGAATTTCGACTTTCACCGGTGAATTGTAAGCGTAAACGGGCATTTGAACAAGACTCGGAGCGATTTTTGGTGAAATTCCATCGTTTCGGCCTCCGAAAAAAATAATTCGCAAAAAAATAGGGATGCAACACGAGGACATCCCAGGAGGTCACCCATCCTAGTACTACTCTCGCCCAAGCAAGCTTAACTTCGGAGTTCTGATGGGATGCGGTGCATTAGTGCTGGTATGATCGCATCCGGAAGCATTAGCGCGCATTATCTATATAAGAATCAACGCCGCGACTCCCAAAAGCCATAACTACGTGTTCGGTGCACCAAAAATCACATAAAATATATGAATTCCTAATAACTTTTCGCGATCTTCGCGTTGGGACGGTTTCGAAAGAGTGATCGGCGAAATTCCGACAAGGTGAACGGGGGAAGGGTAAAATCGTAAATTTCGCCCTCGGTCCGGAATTTCGACTTTCACCGGTGAATTGTATGCGTAAACGAGCATTTGAACATGGCTCGGATCGATTTTTGGTGAAATTCCATCGTTTCGGCCTCCGAAAAAAATAATTCGCAAAAAAAGAGGGATGCAACACGAGGACTTCCCAGGAGGTCACCCATCCTAGTACTACTCTCGCCCAAGCACGCTTAACTTCGGAGTTCTGATGGGATCCGATGCATTAGTGCTGGTATGATCGCATCCGCAAGCATTAGCGCGCATTATCTATATAAGAATCAGCGCCGCGACTCCCAAAAGTCATAACTACGTCTTCGGTGCACCAAAAATCACATAAAATATATGAATTCCTAATAAATTTTCGCGATCTTCGCGTTGGGACGGTTTCGGAAGAGTGATTGGCGAAATTCCGACAAGGTGAACGGGGGAAGGGTAAAATCGTAAATTTCGCCCTCGGTCCGGAATTTCGACTTTCACCGGTGAATTGTAAGCGTAAACGGGCATTTGAACAAGACTCGGAGCGATTTTTGGTGAAATTCCATCGTTTCGACCTCCGAAAAAATAATTCGCAAAAAAAGAGGGATGCAACACGAGGACTTCCCAGGAGGTCACCCATCCTAGTACTACTCTCGCCCAAGCACGCTTAACTTCGGAGTTCTGATGGGATGCGGTGCATTAGTGCTGGTATGATCGCATCCGCAAGCATTAGCGCGCATTATCTATATAAGAATCAGCGCCGCGACTCCCAAAAGCCATAACTACGTCTTCGGTGCACCAAAAATCACATAAAATATATGAATTCCTAATAACTTTTCGCGATCTTCGCGTTGGGACGGTTTCGGAAGAGTGATCGGCGAAATTCCGACAAGGTGAACGGGGGAAGGGTAAAATCGTAAATTTCGCCCTCGGTCCGGAATTTCGACTTTCACCGGTGAATTGTAAGCGTAAACGGGCATTTGAACAAGACTCGGAGCGATTTTTGGTGAAATTCCATCGTTTCGGCCTCCGAAAAAAATAATTCGCAAAAAAAGAGGGATGCAACACGAGGACATCCCAGGAGGTCACCCATCCTAGTACTACTCTCGCCCAAGCACGCTTAACTTCGGAGTTCTGATGGGATGCGGTGCATTAGTGCTGGTATGATCGCATCCGGAAGCATTAGCGCGCATTATCTATATAAGAATCAACGCCGCGACTCCCAAAAGCCATAACTAAGTCTTCGGTGCACCAAAAATCACATAAAATATATGAATTCCTAATAACTTTTCGCGATCTTCGCGTTGGGACGGTTTCGAAAGAGTGATCGGCGAAATTCCGACAAGGTGAACGGGGGAAGGGTAAAATCGTAAATTTCGCCCTCGGTCCGGAATTTCGACTTTCACCGGTGAATTGTATGCGTAAACGAGCATTTGAACAAGGCTCGGATCGATTTTTGGTGAAATTCCATCGTTTCGGCCTCCGAAAAAAATAATTCGCAAAAAAAGAGGGATGCAACACGAGGACTTCCCAGGAGGTCACCCATCCTAGTACTACTCTCGCCCAAGCACGCTTAACTTCGGAGTTCTGATGGGATCCGATGCATTAGTGCTGGTATGATCGCATCCGCAAGCATTAGCGCGCATTATCTATATAAGAATCAACGCCGCGACTCCCAAAAGCCATAACTACGTCTTCGGTGCACCAAAAATCACATAAAATATATGAATTCCTAATAACTTTTCGCGATCTTCGCGTTGGGACGGTTTCGGAAGAGTGATCGGCGAAATTCCGCCAAGGTGAACGGGGGAAGGGTAAAATCGTAAATTTCACCCTCGGTCCGGAATTTCGACTTTCACCGGTGAATTGTAAGCGTAAACGGGCATTTGAACAAGACTCGGAGCGATTTTTGGTGAAATTCCATCGTTTCGGCCTCCGAAAAAAATAATTCGCAAAAAAGAGGGATGCAACACGAGGACTTCCCAAGAGGTCACCCATCCTAGTACTACTCTCGCCCAAGCACGCTTAACTTCGGAGTTCTAATGGGATCCGGTGCATTAGTGCTGGTATGATCGCATCCGCAAGCATTAGCGCGCATTATCTATATAAGAATCAGCGCCGCGACTCCCAAAAGCCATAACTACGTCTTCGGTGCACCAAAAATCACATAAAATATATGAATTCCTAATAACTTTTCGCGATCTTCGCGTTGGGACGGTTTCGGAAGAGTGATCGGCGAAATTCCGACAAGGTGAACGGGGGAAGGGTAAAATCGTAAATTTCGCCATCGGTCCGGAATTTCGACTTTCACCGGTGAATTGTAAGCGTAAACGGGCATTTGAACAAAACTCGGAGCGATTTTTGGTGAAATTCCATCGTTTCGACCTCCGAAAAAATAATTCGCAAAAAAAGAGGGATGCAACACGAGGACTTCCCAGGAGGTCACCCATCCTAGTACTACTCTCGCCCAAGCACGCTTAACTTCGGAGTTCTGATGGGATGCGGTGCATTAGTGCTGGTATGATCGCATCCGCAAGCATTAGCGCGCATTATCTATATAAGAATCAGCGCCGCGACTCCCAAAAGCCATAACTACGTCTTCGGTGCACCAAAAATCACATAAAATATATGAATTCCTAATAACTTTTCGCGATCTTCGCGTTGGGACGGTTTCGGAAGAGTGATCGGCGAAATTCCGACAAGGTGAACGGGGGAAGGGTAAAATCGTAAATTTCGCCCTCGGTCCGGAATTTCGACTTTCACCGGTGAATTGTAAGCGTAAACGGGCATTTGAACAAGACTCGGAGCGATTTTTGGTGAAATTCCATCGTTTCGGCCTCCGAAAAAAATAATTCGCAAAAAAAGAGGGATGCAACACGAGGACTTCCCAGGAGGTCACCCATCCTAGTACTACTCTCGCCCAAGCACGCTTAACTTCGGAGTTCTGATGGGATCCGATGCATTAGTGCTGGTATGATCGCATCCGCAAGCATTAGCGCGCATTATCTATATAAGAATCAGCGCCGCGACTCCCAAAAGCCATAACTACGTCTTCGGTGCACCAAAAATCACATAAAATATATGAATTCCTAATAACTTTTCGCGATCTTCGCGTTGGGACGGTTTCGGAAGAGTGATCGGCGAAATTCCGACAAGGTGAACGGGGGAAGGGTAAAATCGTAAATTTCGCCCTCGGTCCGGAATTTCGACTTTCACCGGTGAATTGTAAGCGTAAACGGGCATTTGAACAAGACTCGGAGCGATTTTTGGTGAAATTCCATCGTTTCGACCTCCGAAAAAATAATTCGCAAAAAAAGAGGGATGCAACACGAGGACTTCCCAGGAGGTCACCCATCCTAGTACTACTCTCGCCCAAGCACGCTTAACTTCGGAGTTCTGATGGGATCCGGTGCATTAGTGCTGGTATGATCGCATCCGCAAGCATTAGCGCGCATTATCTATATAAGAATCAGCGCCGCGACTCCCAAAAGCCATAACTACGTCTTCGGTGCACCAAAAATCACATAAAATATATGAATTCCTAATAACTTTTCGCGATCTTCGCGTTGGGACGGTTTCGGAAGAGTGATCGGCGAAATTCCGACAAGGTGAACGGGGGAAGGGTAAAATCGTAAATTTCGCCCTCGGTCCGGAATTTCGACTTTCACCGGTGAATTGTAAGCGTAAACGGGCATTTGAACAAGACTCGGAGCGATTTTTGGTGAAATTCCATCGTTTCGGCCTCCGAAAAAAATAATTCGCAAAAAAATAGGGATGCAACACGAGGACATCCCAGGAGGTCACCCATCCTAGTACTACTCTCGCCCAAGCAAGCTTAACTTCGGAGTTCTGATGGGATGCGGTGCATTAGTGCTGGTATGATCGCATCCGGAAGCATTAGCGCGCATTATCTATATAAGAATCAACGCCGCGACTCCCAAAAGCCATAACTACGTCTTCGGTGCACCAAAAATCACATAAAATATATGAATTCCTAATAACTTTTCGCGATCTTCGCGTTGGGACGGTTTCGAAAGAGTGATCGGCGAAATTCCGACAAGGTGAACGGGGGAAGGGTAAAATCGTAAATTTCGCCCTCGGTCCGGAATTTCGACTTTCACCGGTGAATTGTATGCGTAAACGAGCATTTGAACATGGCTCGGATCGATTTTTGGTGAAATTCCATCGTTTCGGCCTCCGAAAAAAATAATTCGCAAAAAAAGAGGGATGCAACACGAGGACTTCCCAGGAGGTCACCCATCCTAGTACTACTCTCGCCCAAGCACGCTTAACTTCGGAGTTCTGATGGGATCCGATGCATTAGTGCTGGTATGATCGCATCCGCAAGCATTAGCGCGCATTATCTATATAAGAATCAGCGCCGCGACTCCCAAAAGCCATAACTACGTCTTCGGTGCACCAAAAATCACATAAAATATATGAATTCCTAATAAATTTTCGCGATCTTCGCGTTGGGACGGTTTCGGAAGAGTGATTGGCGAAATTCCGACAAGGTGAACGGGGGAAGGGTAAAATCGTAAATTTCGCCCTCGGTCCGGAATTTCGACTTTCACCGGTGAATTGTAAGCGTAAACGGGCATTTGAACAAGACTCGGAGCGATTTTTGGTGAAATTCCATCGTTTCGACCTCCGAAAAAATAATTCGCAAAAAAAGAGGGATGCAACACGAGGACTTCCCAGGAGGTCACCCATCCTAGTACTACTCTCGCCCAAGCACGCTTAACTTCGGAGTTCTGATGGGATGCGGTGCATTAGTGCTGGTATGATTGCATCCGCAAGCATTAGCGCGCATTATCTATATAAGAATCAGCGCCGCGACTCCCAAAAGCCATAACTACGTCTTCGGTGCACCAAAAATCACATAAAATATATGAATTCCTAATAACTTTTCGCGATCTTCGCGTTGGGACGGTTTCGGAAGAGTGATCGGCGAAATTCCGACAAGGTGAACGGGGGAAGGGTAAAATCGTAAATTTCGCCCTCGGTCCGGAATTTCGACTTTCACCGGTGAATTGTAAGCGTAAACGGGCATTTGAACAAGACTCGGAGCGATTTTTGGTGAAATTCCATCGTTTCGGCCTCCGAAAAAAATAATTCGCAAAAAAAGAGGGATGCAACACGAGGACTTCCCAGGAGGTCACCCATCCTAGTACTACTCTCGCCCAAGCACGCTTAACTTCGGAGTTCTGATGGGATCCGATGCATTAGTGCTGGTATGATCGCATCCGCAAGCATTAGCGCGCATTATCTATATAAGAATCAGCGCCGCGACTCCCAAAAGCCATAACTACGTCTTCGGTGCACCAAAAATCACATAAAATATATGAATTCCTAATAACTTTTCGCGATCTTCGCGTTGGGACGGTTTCGGAAGAGTGATCGGCGAAATTCCGACAAGGTGAACGGGGGAAGGGTAAAATCGTAAATTTCGCCCTCGGTCCGGAATTTCGACTTTCACCGGTGAATTGTAAGCGTAAACGGGCATTTGAACAAGACTCGGAGCGATTTTTGGTGAAATTCCATCGTTTCGACCTCCGAAAAAATAATTCGCAAAAAAAGAGGGATGCAACACGAGGACTTCCCAGGAGGTCACCCATCCTAGTACTACTCTCGCCCAAGCACGCTTAACTTCGGAGTTCTGATGGGATCCGGTGCATTAGTGCTGGTATGATCGCATCCGCAAGCATTAGCGCGCATTATCTATATAAGAATCAGCGCCGCGACTCCCAAAAGCCATAACTACGTCTTCGGTGCACCAAAAATCACATAAAATATATGAATTCCTAATAACTTTTCGCGATCTTCGCGTTGGGACGGTTTCGGAAGAGTGATCGGCGAAATTCCGACAAGGTGAACGGGGGAAGGGTAAAATCGTAAATTTCGCCCTCGGTCCGGAATTTCGACTTTCACCGGTGAATTGTAAGCGTAAACGGGCATTTGAACAAGACTCGGAGCGATTTTTGGTGAAATTCCATCGTTTCGGCCTCCGAAAAAAATAATTCGCAAAAAAATAGGGATGCAACACGAGGACATCCCAGGAGGTCACCCATCCTAGTACTACTCTCGCCCAAGCAAGCTTAACTTCGGAGTTCTGATGGGATGCGGTGCATTAGTGCTGGTATGATCGCATCCGGAAGCATTAGCGCGCATTATCTATATAAGAATCAACGCCGCGACTCCCAAAAGCCATAACTACGTCTTCGGTGCACCAAAAATCACATAAAATATATGAATTCCTAATAACTTTTCGCGATCTTCGCGTTGGGACGGTTTCGAAAGAGTGATCGGCGAAATTCCGACAAGGTGAACGGGGGAAGGGTAAAATCGTAAATTTCGCCCTCGGTCCGGAATTTCGACTTTCACCGGTGAATTGTATGCGTAAACGAGCATTTGAACATGGCTCGGATCGATTTTTGGTGAAATTCCATCGTTTCGGCCTCCGAAAAAAATAATTCGCAAAAAAAGAGGGATGCAACACGAGGACTTACCAGGAGGTCACCCATCCTAGTACTACTCTCGCCCAAGCACGCTTAACTTCGGAGTTCTGATGGGATCCGATGCATTAGTGCTGGTATGATCGCATCCGCAAGCATTAGCGCGCATTATCTATATAAGAATCAACGCCGCGACTCCCAAAAGCCATAACTACGTCTTCGGTGCACCAAAAATCACATAAAATATATGAATTCCTAATAACTTTTCGCGATCTTCGCGCTGGGACGGTTTCGGAAGAGTGATCGGCGAAATTCCGCCAAGGTGAACGGGGGAAGGGTAAAATCGTAAATTTCACCCTCGGTCCGGAATTTCGACTTTCACCGGTGAATTGTAAGCGTAAACGGGCATTTGAACAAGACTCGGAGCGATTTTTTGTGAAATTCCATCGTTTCGGCCTCCGAAAAAAATAATTCGCAAAAAAAGAGGGATGCAACACGAGGACTTCCCAGGAGGTCACCCATCCTAGTACTACTCTCGCCCAAGCACGCTTAACTTCGAAGTTCTGATGGGATGCGGTGCATTAGTGCTGGTATGATCGCATCCGCAAGCATTAGCGCGCATTATCTATATAAGAATCAGCGCCGCGACTCCCAAAAGCCATAACTACGTCTTCGGTGCACCAAAAATCACATAAAATATATGAATTCCTAATAACTTTTCGCGATCTTCGCGTTGGGACGGTTTCGGAAGAGTGATCGGCGAAATTCCGACAAGGTGAACGGGGGAAGGGTAAAATCGTAAATTTCGCCCTCGGTCCGGAATTTCGACTTTCACCGGTGAATTGTAAGCGTAAACGGGCATTTGAACAAGACTCGGAGCGATTTTTGGTGAAATTCCATCGTTTCGGCCTCCGAAAAAAATAATTCGCAAAAAAAGAGGGACGCAACACGAGGACATCCCAGGAGGTCACCCATCCTAGTACTACTCTCGCCCAAGCACGCTTAACTTCGGAGTTCTGATGGGATGCGGTGCATTAGTGCTGGTATGATCGCATCCGCAAGCATTAGCGCGCATTATCTATATAAGAATCAACGCCGCGACTCCCAAAAGCCATAACTACGTCTTCGGTGCACCAAAAATCACATAAAATATATGAATTCCTAATAACTTTTCGCGATCTTCGCGTTGGGACGGTTTCGGAAGAGTGATCGGCGAAATTCCGACAAGGTGAACGGGGGAAGGGTAAAATCGTAAATTTCGCCCTCGGTCCGGAATTTCGACTTTCACCGGTGAATTGTAAGCGTAAACGGGCATTTGAACAAGACTCGGAGCGATTTTTGGTGAAATTCCATCGTTTCGGCCTCCGAATAAAATAATTCGCAAAAAAGAGGGACGCAACACGAGGACTTCCCAAGAGGTCACCCATCCTAGTACTACTCTCGCCCAAGCACGCTTAACTTCGGAGTTCTGATGGGATCCGGTGCATTAGTGCTGGTATGATCGCATCCGCAAGCATTAGCGCGCATTATCTATATAAGAATCAGCGCCGCGACTCCCAAAAGCCATAACTACGTCTTCGGTGCACCAAAAATCACATAAAATATATGAATTCCTAATAACTTTTCGCGATCTTCGCGTTGGGACGGTTTCGGAAGAGTGATCGGCGAAATTCCGACAAGGTGAACGGGGGAAGGGTAAAATCGTAAATTTCGCCATCGGTCCGGAATTTCGACTTTCACCGGTGAATTGTAAGCGTAAACGGGCATTTGAACAAGACTCGGAGCGATTTTTGGTGAAATTCCATCGTTTCGACCTCCGAAAAAATAATTCGCAAAAAAAGAGGGATGCAACACGAGGACTTCCCAAGAGGTCACCCATCCTAGTACTACTCTCGCCCAAGCACGCTTAACTTCGGAGTTCTGATGGGATCCTGTGCATTAGTGCTGGTATGATCGCATCCGCAAGCATTAGCGCGCATTATCTATATAAGAATCAGCGCCGCGACTCCCAAAAGCCATAACTACGTCTTCGGTGCACCAAAAATCACATAAAATATATGAATTCCTAATAACTTTTCGCGATCTTCGCCTTGGGACGGTTTCGGAAGAGTGATCGGCGAAATTCCGACAAGGTGAACGGGGGAAGGGTAAAATCGTAAATTTCGCCCTCGGTCCGGAATTTCGACTTTCACCGGTGAATTGTAAGCGTAAACGGGCATTTGAACAAGACTCGGAGCGATTTTTGGTGAAATTCCATCGTTTCGACCTCCGAAAAAATAATTCGCAAAAAAAGAGGGATGCAACACGAGGACTTCCCAAGAGGTCACCCATCCTAGTACTACTCTCGCCCAAGCACGCTTAACTTCGGAGTTCTGATGGGATCCTGTGCATTAGTGCTGGTATGATCGCATCCGCAAGCATTAGCGCGCATTATCTATATAAGAATCAGCGCCGCGACTCCCAAAAGCCATAACTACGTCTTCGGTGCACCAAAAATCACATAAAATATATGAATTCCTAATAACTTTTCGCGATCTTCGCCTTGGGACGGTTTCGGAAGAGTGATCGGCGAAATTCCGACAAGGTGAACGGGGGAAGGGTAAAATCGTAAATTTCGCCCTCGGTCCGGAATTTCGACTTTCACCGGTGAATTGTAAGCGTAAACGGGCATTTGAACAAGACTCGGAGCGATTTTTGGTGAAATTCCATCAGTACGGCCTCCGAAAAAAATAATTCGCAAAAAAAGAGGGACGCAACACGTGGACATCCCAGGAGGTCACCCATCCTAGTACTACTCTCGCCCAAGCACGCTTAACTTCGGAGTTCTGATGGGATGCGGTGCATTAGTGCTGGTATGATCGCATCCGCAAGCATTAGCGCGCATTATCTATATAAGAATCAGCGCCGCGACTCCCAAAAGCCATAACTACGTCTTCGGTGCACCAAAAATCACATAAAATATATGAATTCCTAATAACTTTTCGCGATCTTCGCGTTGGGACGGTTTCGGAAGAGTGATCGGCGAAATTCCGACAAGGTGAACGGGGGAAGGGTAAGATCGTAAATTTCGCCCTCGGTCCGGAATTTCGACTTTCACCGGTGAATTGTAAGCGTAAACGGGCATTTGAACAAGACTCGGAGCGATTTTTGGTGAAATTCCATCGTTACGGCCTCCGAAAAAAATAATTCGCAAAAAAAGAGGGACGCAACACGAGGACATCCCAGGAGGTCACCCATCCTAGTACTACTCTCGCCCAAGCACGCTTAACTTCGGAGTTCTGATGGGATGCGGTGCATTAGTGCTGGTATGATCGCATCCGCAAGCATTAGCGCGCATTATCTATATAAGAATCAACGCCGCGACTCCCAAAAGCCATAACTACGTCTTCGGTGCACCAAAAATCACATAAAATATATGAATTCCTAATAACTTTTCGCGATCTTCGCGTTGGGACGGTTTCGGAAGAGTGATCGGCGAAATTCCGACAAGGTGAACGGGGGAAGGGTAAAATCGTAAATTTCGCCCTCGGTCCGGAATTTCGACTTTCACCGGTGAATTGTATGCGTAAACGAGCATTTGAACAAGGCTCGGATCGATTTTTGGTGAAATTCCATCGTTTCGGCCTCCGAAAAAAATAATTCGCAAAAAAAGAGGGACGCAACACGAGGACATCCCAGGAGGTCACCCATCCTAGTACTACTCTCGCCCAAGCACGCTTAACTTCGGAGTTCTGATGGGATGCGGTGCATTAGTGCTGGTATGATCGCATCCGCAAGCATTAGCGCGCATTATCTATATAAGAATCAACGCCGCGACTCCCAAAAGCCATAACTACGTCTTCGGTGCACCAAAAATCACATAAAATATATGAATTCCTAATAACTTTTCGCGATCTTCGCGTTGGGACGGTTTCGGAAGAGTGATCGGCGAAATTCCGACAAGGTGAACGGGGGAAGGGTAAAATCGTAAATTTCGCCCTCGGTCCGGAATTTCGACTTTCACCGGTGAATTGTAAGCGTAAACGGGCATTTGAACAAGACTCGGAGCGATTTTTGGTGAAATTCCATCGTTTCGGCCTCCGAAAAAAATAATTCGCAAAAAAATAGGGATGCAACACGAGGACATCCCAGGAGGTCACCCATCCTAGTACTACTCTCGCCCAAGCAAGCTTAACTTCGGAGTTCTGATGGGATGCGGTGCATTAGTGCTGGTATGATCGCATCCGGAAGCATTAGCGCGCATTATCTATATAAGAATCAACGCCGCGACTCCCAAAAGCCATAACTACGTCTTCGGTGCACCAAAAATCACATAAAATATATGAATTCCTAATAACTTTTCGCGATCTTCGCGTTGGGACGGTTTCGAAAGAGTGATCGGCGAAATTCCGACAAGGTGAACGGGGGAAGGGTAAAATCGTAAATTTCGCCCTCGGTCCGGAATTTCGACTTTCACCGGTGAATTGTATGCGTAAACGAGCATTTGAACATGGCTCGGATCGATTTTTGGTGAAATTCCATCGTTTCGGCCTCCGAAAAAAATAATTCGCAAAAAAAGAGGGATGCAACACGAGGACTTCCCAGGAGGTCACCCATCCTAGTACTACTCTCGCCCAAGCACGCTTAACTTCGGAGTTCTGATGGGATCCGATGCATTAGTGCTGGTATGATCGCATCCGCAAGCATTAGCGCGCATTATCTATATAAGAATCAGCGCCGCGACTCCCAAAAGCCATAACTACGTCTTCGGTGCACCAAAAATCACATAAAATATATGAATTCCTAATAACTTTTCGCGATCTTCGCGTTGGGACGGTTTCGGAAGAGTGATCGGCGAAATTCCGACAAGGTGAACGGGGGAAGGGTAAAATCGTAAATTTCGCCCTCGGTCCGGAATTTCGACTTTCACCGGTGAATTGTAAGCGTAAACGGGCATTTGAACAAGACTCGGAGCGATTTTTGGTGAAATTCCATCGTTTCGGCCTCCGAAAAAAATAATTCGCAAAAAAAGAGGGACGCAACACGAGGACATCCCAGGAGGTCACCCATCCTAGTACTACTCTCGCCCAAGCACGCTTAACTTCGGAGTTCTGATGGGATGCGGTGCATTAGTGCTGGTATGATCGCATCCGCAAGCATTAGCGCGCATTATCTATATAAGAATCAACGCCGCGACTCCCAAAAGCCATAACTACGTCTTCGGTGCACCAAAAATCACATAAAATATATGAATTCCTAATAACTTTTCGCGATCTTCGCGTTGGGACGGTTTCGGAAGAGTGATCGGCGAAATTCCGACAAGGTGAACGGGGGAAGGGTAAAATCGTAAATTTCGCCCTCGGTCCGGAATTTCGACTTTCACCGGTGAATTGTAAGCGTAAACGGGCATTTGAACAAGACTCGGAGCGATTTTTGGTGAAATTCCATCGTTTCGGCCTCCGAATAAAATAATTCGCAAAAAAGAGGGACGCAACACGAGGACTTCCCAAGAGGTCACCCATCCTAGTACTACTCTCGCCCAAGCACGCTTAACTTCGGAGTTCTGATGGGATCCGGTGCATTAGTGCTGGTATGATCGCATCCGCAAGCATTAGCGCGCATTATCTATATAAGAATCAGCGCCGCGACTCCCAAAAGCCATAACTACGTCTTCGGTGCACCAAAAATCACATAAAATATATGAATTCCTAATAACTTTTCGCGATCTTCGCGTTGGGACGGTTTCGGAAGAGTGATCGGCGAAATTCCGACAAGGTGAACGGGGGAAGGGTAAAATCGTAAATTTCGCCATCGGTCCGGAATTTCGACTTTCACCGGTGAATTGTAAGCGTAAACGGGCATTTGAACAAGACTCGGAGCGATTTTTGGTGAAATTCCATCGTTTCGACCTCCGAAAAAATAATTCGCAAAAAAAGAGGGATGCAACACGAGGACTTCCCAAGAGGTCACCCATCCTAGTACTACTCTCGCCCAAGCACGCTTAACTTCGGAGTTCTGATGGGATCCTGTGCATTAGTGCTGGTATGATCGCATCCGCAAGCATTAGCGCGCATTATCTATATAAGAATCAGCGCCGCGACTCCCAAAAGCCATAACTACGTCTTCGGTGCACCAAAAATCACATAAAATATATGAATTCCTAATAACTTTTCGCGATCTTCGCCTTGGGACGGTTTCGGAAGAGTGATCGGCGAAATTCCGACAAGGTGAACGGGGGAAGGGTAAAATCGTAAATTTCGCCCTCGGTCCGGAATTTCGACTTTCACCGGTGAATTGTAAGCGTAAACGGGCATTTGAACAAGACTCGGAGCGATTTTTGGTGAAATTCCATCGTTTCGACCTCCGAAAAAATAATTCGCAAAAAAAGAGGGATGCAACACGAGGACTTCCCAAGAGGTCACCCATCCTAGTACTACTCTCGCCCAAGCACGCTTAACTTCGGAGTTCTGATGGGATCCTGTGCATTAGTGCTGGTATGATCGCATCCGCAAGCATTAGCGCGCATTATCTATATAAGAATCAGCGCCGCGACTCCCAAAAGCCATAACTACGTCTTCGGTGCACCAAAAATCACATAAAATATATGAATTCCTAATAACTTTTCGCGATCTTCGCGTTGGGACGGTTTCGGAAGAGTGATCGGCGAAATTCCGACAAGGTGAACGGGGGAAGGGTAAAATCGTAAATTTCGCCCTCGGTCCGGAATTTCGACTTTCACCGGTGAATTGTAAGCGTAAACGGGCATTTGAACAAGACTCGGAGCGATTTTTGGTGAAATTCCATCAGTACGGCCTCCGAAAAAAATAATTCGCAAAAAAAGAGGGACGCAACACGTGGACATCCCAGGAGGTCACCCATCCTAGTACTACTCTCGCCCAAGCACGCTTAACTTCGGAGTTCTGATGGGATGCGGTGCATTAGTGCTGGTATGATCGCATCCGCAAGCATTAGCGCGCATTATCTATATAAGAATCAGCGCCGCGACTCCCAAAAGCCATAACTACGTCTTCGGTGCACCAAAAATCACATAAAATATATGAATTCCTAATAACTTTTCGCGATCTTCGCGTTGGGACGGTTTCGGAAGAGTGATCGGCGAAATTCCGACAAGGTGAACGGGGGAAGGGTAAGATCGTAAATTTCGCCCTCGGTCCGGAATTTCGACTTTCACCGGTGAATTGTAAGCGTAAACGGGCATTTGAACAAGACTCGGAGCGATTTTTGGTGAAATTCCATCGTTACGGCCTCCGAAAAAAATAATTCGCAAAAAAAGAGGGACGCAACACGAGGACATCCCAGGAGGTCACCCATCCTAGTACTACTCTCGCCCAAGCACGCTTAACTTCGGAGTTCTGATGGGATGCGGTGCATTAGTGCTGGTATGATCGCATCCGGAAGCATTAGCGCGCATTATCTATATAAGAATCAACGCCGCGACTCCCAAAAGCCATAACTACGTCTTCGGTGCACCAAAAATCACATAAAATATATGAATTCCTAATAACTTTTCGCGATCTTCGCGTTGGGACGGTTTCGAAAGAGTGATCGGCGAAATTCCGACAAGGTGAACGGGGGAAGGGTAAAATCGTAAATTTCGCCCTCGGTCCGGAATTTCGACTTTCACCGGTGAATTGTATGCGTAAACGAGCATTTGAACATGGCTCGGATCGATTTTTGGTGAAATTCCATCGTTTCGGCCTCCGAAAAAAATAATTCGCAAAAAAAGAGGGATGCAACACGAGGACTTCCCAGGAGGTCACCCATCCTAGTACTACTCTCGCCCAAGCACGCTTAACTTCGGAGTTCTGATGGGATCCGATGCATTAGTGCTGGTATGATCGCATCCGCAAGCATTAGCGCGCATTATCTATATAAGAATCAGCGCCGCGACTCCCAAAAGCCATAACTACGTCTTCGGTGCACCAAAAATCACATAAAATATATGAATTCCTAATAACTTTTCGCGATCTTCGCGTTGGGACGGTTTCGGAAGAGTGATCGGCGAAATTCCGACAAGGTGAACGGGGGAAGGGTAAAATCGTAAATTTCGCCCTCGGTCCGGAATTTCGACTTTCACCGGTGAATTGTAAGCGTAAACGGGCATTTGAACAAGACTCGGAGCGATTTTTGGTGAAATTCCATCGTTTCGGCCTCCGAAAAAAATAATTCGCAAAAAAAGAGGGACGCAACACGAGGACATCCCAGGAGGTCACCCATCCTAGTACTACTCTCGCCCAAGCACGCTTAACTTCGGAGTTCTGATGGGATGCGGTGCATTAGTGCTGGTATGATCGCATCCGCAAGCATTAGCGCGCATTATCTATATAAGAATCAACGCCGCGACTCCCAAAAGCCATAACTACGTCTTCGGTGCACCAAAAATCACATAAAATATATGAATTCCTAATAACTTTTCGCGATCTTCGCGTTGGGACGGTTTCGGAAGAGTGATCGGCGAAATTCCGACAAGGTGAACGGGGGAAGGGTAAAATCGTAAATTTCGCCCTCGGTCCGGAATTTCGACTTTCACCGGTGAATTGTAAGCGTAAACGGGCATTTGAACAAGACTCGGAGCGATTTTTGGTGAAATTCCATCGTTTCGGCCTCCGAATAAAATAATTCGCAAAAAAGAGGGACGCAACACGAGGACTTCCCAAGAGGTCACCCATCCTAGTACTACTCTCGCCCAAGCACGCTTAACTTCGGAGTTCTGATGGGATCCGGTGCATTAGTGCTGGTATGATCGCATCCGCAAGCATTAGCGCGCATTATCTATATAAGAATCAGCGTCGCGACTCCCAAAAGCCATAACTACGTCTTCGGTGCACCAAAAATCACATAAAATATATGAATTCCTAATAACTTTTCGCGATCTTCGCGTTGGGACGGTTTCGGAAGAGTGATCGGCGAAATTCCGACAAGGTGAACGGGGGAAGGGTAAAATCGTAAATTTCGCCATCGGTCCGGAATTTCGACTTTCACCGGTGAATTGTAAGCGTAAACGGGCATTTGAACAAGACTCGGAGCGATTTTTGGTGAAATTCCATCGTTTCGACCTCCGAAAAAATAATTCGCAAAAAAAGAGGGATGCAACACGAGGACTTCCCAAGAGGTCACCCATCCTAGTACTACTCTCGCCCAAGCACGCTTAACTTCGGAGTTCTGATGGGATCCTGTGCATTAGTGCTGGTATGATCGCATCCGCAAGCATTAGCGCGCATTATCTATATAAGAATCAGCGCCGCGACTCCCAAAAGCCATAACTACGTCTTCGGTGCACCAAAAATCACATAAAATATATGAATTCCTAATAACTTTTCGCGATCTTCGCCTTGGGACGGTTTCGGAAGAGTGATCGGCGAAATTCCGACAAGGTGAACGGGGGAAGGGTAAAATCGTAAATTTCGCCCTCGGTCCGGAATTTCGACTTTCACCGGTGAATTGTAAGCGTAAACGGGCATTTGAACAAGACTCGGAGCGATTTTTGGTGAAATTCCATCGTTTCGACCTCCGAAAAAATAATTCGCAAAAAAAGAGGGATGCAACACGAGGACTTCCCAAGAGGTCACCCATCCTAGTACTACTCTCGCCCAAGCACGCTTAACTTCGGAGTTCTGATGGGATCCTGTGCATTAGTGCTGGTATGATCGCATCCGCAAGCATTAGCGCGCATTATCTATATAAGAATCAGCGCCGCGACTCCCAAAAGCCATAACTACGTCTTCGGTGCACCAAAAATCACATAAAATATATGAATTCCTAATAACTTTTCGCGATCTTCGCGTTGGGACGGTTTCGGAAGAGTGATCGGCGAAATTCCGACAAGGTGAACGGGGGAAGGGTAAAATCGTAAATTTCGCCCTCGGTCCGGAATTTCGACTTTCACCGGTGAATTGTAAGCGTAAACGGGCATTTGAACAAGACTCGGAGCGATTTTTGGTGAAATTCCATCAGTACGGCCTCCGAAAAAAATAATTCGCAAAAAAAGAGGGACGCAACACGTGGACATCCCAGGAGGTCACCCATCCTAGTACTACTCTCGCCCAAGCACGCTTAACTTCGGAGTTCTGATGGGATGCGGTGCATTAGTGCTGGTATGATCGCATCCGCAAGCATTAGCGCGCATTATCTATATAAGAATCAGCGCCGCGACTCCCAAAAGCCATAACTACGTCTTCGGTGCACCAAAAATCACATAAAATATATGAATTCCTAATAACTTTTCGCGATCTTCGCGTTGGGACGGTTTCGGAAGAGTGATCGGCGAAATTCCGACAAGGTGAACGGGGGAAGGGTAAGATCGTAAATTTCGCCCTCGGTCCGGAATTTCGACTTTCACCGGTGAATTGTAAGCGTAAACGGGCATTTGAACAAGACTCGGAGCGATTTTTGGTGAAATTCCATCGTTACGGCCTCCGAAAAAAATAATTCGCAAAAAAAGAGGGACGCAACACGAGGACATCCCAGGAGGTCACCCATCCTAGTACTACTCTCGCCCAAGCACGCTTAACTTCGGAGTTCTGATGGGATGCGGTGCATTAGTGCTGGTATGATCGCATCCGCAAGCATTAGCGCGCATTATCTATATAAGAATCAACGCCGCGACTCCCAAAAGCCATAACTACGTCTTCGGTGCACCAAAAATCACATAAAATATATGAATTCCTAATAACTTTTCGCGATCTTCGCGTTGGGACGGTTTCGAAAGAGTGATCGGCGAAATTCCGACAAGGTGAACGGGGGAAGGGTAAAATCGTAAATTTCGCCCTCGGTCCGGAATTTCGACTTTCACCGGTGAATTGTATGCGTAAACGAGCATTTGAACATGGCTCGGATCGATTTTTGGTGAAATTCCATCGTTTCGGCCTCCGAAAAAAATAATTCGCAAAAAAAGAGGGATGCAACACGAGGACTTCCCAGGAGGTCACCCATCCTAGTACTACTCTCGCCCAAGCACGCTTAACTTCGGAGTTCTGATGGGATCCGATGCATTAGTGCTGGTATGATCGCATCCGCAAGCATTAGCGCGCATTATCTATATAAGAATCAGCGCCGCGACTCCCAAAAGCCATAACTACGTCTTCGGTGCACCAAAAATCACATAAAATATATGAATTCCTAATAAATTTTCGCGATCTTCGCGTTGGGACGGTTTCGGAAGAGTGATTGGCGAAATTCCGACAAGGTGAACGGGGGAAGGGTAAAATCGTAAATTTCGCCCTCGGTCCGGAATTTCGACTTTCACCGGTGAATTGTAAGCGTAAACGGGCATTTGAACAAGACTCGGAGCGATTTTTGGTGAAATTCCATCGTTTCGACCCCCGAAAAAATAATTCGCAAAAAAAGAGGGATGCAACACGAGGACTTCCCAGGAGGTCACCCATCCTAGTACTACTCTCGCCCAAGCACGCTTAACTTCGGAGTTCTGATGGGATGCGGTGCATTAGTGCTGGTATGATCGCATCCGCAAGCATTAGCGCGCATTATCTATATAAGAATCAGCGCCGCGACTCCCAAAAGCCATAACTACGTCTTCGGTGCACCAAAAATCACATAAAATATATGAATTCCTAATAACTTTTCGCGATCTTCGCGTTGGGACGGTTTCGGAAGAGTGATCGGCGAAATTCCGACAAGGTGAACGGGGGAAGGGTAAAATCGTAAATTTCGCCCTCGGTCCGGAATTTCGACTTTCACCGGTGAATTGTAAGCGTAAACGGGCATTTGAACAAGACTCGGAGCGATTTTTGGTGAAATTCCATCGTTTCGACCTCCGAAAAAATAATTCGCAAAAAAAGAGGGATGCAACACGAGGACTTCCCAAGAGGTCACCCATCCTAGTACTACTCTCGCCCAAGCACGCTTAACTTCGGCGTTCTGATGGGATCCTGTGCATTAGTGCTGGTATGATCGCATCCGCAAGCATTAGCGCGCATTATCTATATAAGAATCAGCGCCGCGACTCCCAAAAGCCATAACTACGTCTTCGGTGCACCAAAAATCACATAAAATATATGAATTCCTAATAACTTTTCGCGATCTTCGCCTTGGGACGGTTTCGGTAGAGTGATCGGCGAAATTCCGACAAGGTGAACGGGGGAAGGGTAAAATCGTAAATTTCGCCCTCGGTCCGGAATTTCGACTTTCACCGGTGAATTGTAAGCGTAAACGGGCATTTGAACAAGACTCGGAGCGATTTTTGGTGAAATTCCATCAGTACGGCCTCCGAAAAAAATAATTCGCAAAAAAAGAGGGACGCAACACGTGGACATCCCAGGAGGTCACCCATCCTAGTACTACTCTCGCCCAAGCACGCTTAACTTCGGAGTTTTGATGGGATACGGTGCATTAGTGCTGGTATGATCGCATCCGCAAGCATTAGCGCGCATTATCTATATAAGAATCAACGCCGCGACTCCCAAAAGCCATAACTACGTCTTCGGTGCACCAAAAATCACATAAAATATATGAATTCCTAATAACTTTTCGCGATCTTCGCGTTGGGACGGTTTCGGAAGAGTGATCGGCGAAATTCCGACAAGGTGAACGGGGGAAGGGTAAAATCGTAAATTTCGCCCTCGGTCCGGAATTTCGACTTTCACCGGTGAATTGTATGCGTAAACGAGCATTTGAACAAGGCTCGGATCAATTTTTGGTGAAATTCCATCGTTTCGGCCTCCGAAAAAAATAATTCGCAAAAAAAGAGGGATGCAACACGAGGACTTCCCAGGAGGTCACCCATCCTAGTACTACTCTCGCCCAAGCACGCTTAACTTCGGAGTTCTGATGGGATGCGGTGCATTAGTGCTGGTATGATCGCATCCGCAAGCATTAGCGCGCATTATCTATATAAGAATCAACGCCGCGACTCCCAAAAGCCATAACTACGTCTTCGGTGCACCAAAAATCACATAAAATATATGAATTCCTAATAACTTTTCGCGATCTTCGCGTTGGGACGGTTTCGGAAGAGTGATCGGCGAAATTCCGACAAGGTGAACGGGGGAAGGGTAAAATCGTAAATTTCGCCCTCGGTCCGGAATTTCGACTTTCACCGGTGAATTGTAAGCGTAAACGGGCATTTGAACAAGACTCGGAGCGATTTTTGGTGAAATTCCATCGTTTCGGCCTCCGAATAAAATAATTCGCAAAAAAGAGGGATGCAACACGAGGACTTCCCAAGAGGTCACCCATCCTAGTACTACTCTCGCCCAAGCACGCTTAACTTCGGAGTTCTGATGGGATCCGGTGCATTAGTGCTGGTATGATCGCATCCGCAAGCATTAGCGCGCATTATCTATATAAGAATCAACGCCGCGACTCCCAAAAGCCATAACTACGTCTTCGGTGCACCAAAAATCACATAAAATATATGAATTCCTAATAACTTTTCGCGATCTTCGCGTTGGGACGGTTTCGGAAGAGTGATCGGCGAAATTCCGACAAGGTGAACGGGGGAAGGGTAAAATCGTAAATTTCGCCCTCGGTCCGGAATTTCGACTTTCACCGGTGAATTGTATGCGTAAACGAGCATTTGAACAAGGCTCGGATCGATTTTTGGTGAAATTCCATCGTTTCGGCCTCCGAAAAAAATAATTCGCAAAAAAAGAGGGATGCAACACGAGGACTTCCCAGGAGGTCACCCATCCTAGTACTACTCTCGCCCAAGCACGCTTAACTTCGGAGTTCTGATGGGATCCGATGCATTAGTGCTGGTATGATCGCATCCGCAAGCATTAGCGCGCATTATCTATATAAGAATCAACGCCGCGACTCCCAAAAGCCATAACTACGTCTTCGGTGCACCAAAAATCACATAAAATATATGAATTCCTAATAACTTTTCGCGATCTTCGCGTTGGGACGGTTTCGGAAGAGTGATCGGCGAAATTCCGCCAAGGTGAACGGGGGAAGGGTAAAATCGTATATTTCACCCTCGGTCCGGAATTTCGACTTTCACCGGTGAATTATAAGCGTAAACGGGCATTTGAACAAGACTCGGAGCGATTTTTGGTGAAATTCCATCGTTTCGGCCTCCGAAAAAAATAATTCGCAAAAAAAGAGGGATGCAACACGAGGACTTCCCAGGAGGTCACCCATCCTAGTACTACTCTCGCCCAAGCACGCTTAACTTCGAAGTTCTGATGGGATGCGGTGCATTAGTGCTGGTATGATCGCATCCGCAAGCATTAGCGCGCATTATCTATATAAGAATCAGCGCCGCGACTCCCAAAAGCCATAACTACGTCTTCGGTGCACCAAAAATCACATAAAATATATGAATTCCTAATAACTTTTCGCGATCTTCGCGTTGGGACGGTTTCGGAAGAGTGATCGGCGAAATTCCGACAAGGTGAACGGGGGAAGGGTAAAATCGTAAATTTCGCCCTCGGTCCGGAATTTCGACTTTCACCGGTGAATTGTAAGCGTAAACGGGCATTTGAACAAGACTCGGAGCGATTTTTGGTGAAATTCCATCGTTTCGACCTCCGAAAAAATAATTCGCAAAAAAAGAGGGATGCAACACGAGGACTTCCCAAGAGGTCACCCATCCTAGTACTACTCTCGCCCAAGCACGCTTAACTTCGGCGTTCTGATGGGATCCTGTGCATTAGTGCTGGTATGATCGCATCCGCAAGCATTAGCGCGCATTATCTATATAAGAATCAGCGCCGCGACTCCCAAAAGCCATAACTACGTCTTCGGTGCACCAAAAATCACATAAAATATATGAATTCCTAATAACTTTTCGCGATCTTCGCCTTGGGACGGTTTCGGTAGAGTGATCGGCGAAATTCCGACAAGGTGAACGGGGGAAGGGTAAAATCGTAAATTTCGCCCTCGGTCCGGAATTTCGACTTTCACCGGTGAATTGTAAGCGTAAACGGGCATTTGAACAAGACTCGGAGCGATTTTTGGTGAAATTCCATCAGTACGGCCTCCGAAAAAAATAATTCGCAAAAAAAGAGGGACGCAACACGTGGACATCCCAGGAGGTCACCCATCCTAGTACTACTCTCGCCCAAGCACGCTTAACTTCGGAGTTTTGATGGGATACGGTGCATTAGTGCTGGTATGATCGCATCCGCAAGCATTAGCGCGCATTATCTATATAAGAATCAACGCCGCGACTCCCAAAAGCCATAACTACGTCTTCGGTGCACCAAAAATCACATAAAATATATGAATTCCTAATAACTTTTCGCGATCTTCGCGTTGGGACGGTTTCGGAAGAGTGATCGGCGAAATTCCGACAAGGTGAACGGGGGAAGGGTAAAATCGTAAATTTCGCCCTCGGTCCGGAATTTCGACTTTCACCGGTGAATTGTATGCGTAAACGAGCATTTGAACAAGGCTCGGATCAATTTTTGGTGAAATTCCATCGTTTCGGCCTCCGAAAAAAATAATTCGCAAAAAAAGAGGGATGCAACACGAGGACTTCCCAGGAGGTCACCCATCCTAGTACTACTCTCGCCCAAGCACGCTTAACTTCGGAGTTCTGATGGGATGCGGTGCATTAGTGCTGGTATGATCGCATCCGCAAGCATTAGCGCGCATTATCTATATAAGAATCAACGCCGCGACTCCCAAAAGCCATAACTACGTCTTCGGTGCACCAAAAATCACATAAAATATATGAATTCCTAATAACTTTTCGCGATCTTCGCGTTGGGACGGTTTCGGAAGAGTGATCGGCGAAATTCCGACAAGGTGAACGGGGGAAGGGTAAAATCGTAAATTTCGCCCTCGGTCCGGAATTTCGACTTTCACCGGTGAATTGTAAGCGTAAACGGGCATTTGAACAAGACTCGGAGCGATTTTTGGTGAAATTCCATCGTTTCGGCCTCCGAATAAAATAATTCGCAAAAAAGAGGGATGCAACACGAGGACTTCCCAAGAGGTCACCCATCCTAGTACTACTCTCGCCCAAGCACGCTTAACTTCGGAGTTCTGATGGGATCCGGTGCATTAGTGCTGGTATGATCGCATCCGCAAGCATTAGCGCGCATTATCTATATAAGAATCAACGCCGCGACTCCCAAAAGCCATAACTACGTCTTCGGTGCACCAAAAATCACATAAAATATATGAATTCCTAATAACTTTTCGCGATCTTCGCGTTGGGACGGTTTCGGAAGAGTGATCGGCGAAATTCCGACAAGGTGAACGGGGGAAGGGTAAAATCGTAAATTTCGCCCTCGGTCCGGAATTTCGACTTTCACCGGTGAATTGTATGCGTAAACGAGCATTTGAACAAGGCTCGGATCGATTTTTGGTGAAATTCCATCGTTTCGGCCTCCGAAAAAAATAATTCGCAAAAAAAGAGGGATGCAACACGAGGACTTCCCAGGAGGTCACCCATCCTAGTACTACTCTCGCCCAAGCACGCTTAACTTCGGAGTTCTGATGGGATCCGATGCATTAGTGCTGGTATGATCGCATCCGCAAGCATTAGCGCGCATTATCTATATAAGAATCAACGCCGCGACTCCCAAAAGCCATAACTACGTCTTCGGTGCACCAAAAATCACATAAAATATATGAATTCCTAATAACTTTTCGCGATCTTCGCGTTGGGACGGTTTCGGAAGAGTGATCGGCGAAATTCCGCCAAGGTGAACGGGGGAAGGGTAAAATCGTATATTTCACCCTCGGTCCGGAATTTCGACTTTCACCGGTGAATTATAAGCGTAAACGGGCATTTGAACAAGACTCGGAGCGATTTTTGGTGAAATTCCATCGTTTCGGCCTCCGAAAAAAATAATTCGCAAAAAAAGAGGGATGCAACACGAGGACTTCCCAGGAGGTCACCCATCCTAGTACTACTCTCGCCCAAGCACGCTTAACTTCGAAGTTCTGATGGGATGCGGTGCATTAGTGCTGGTATGATCGCATCCGCAAGCATTAGCGCGCATTATCTATATAAGAATCAGCGCCGCGACTCCCAAAAGCCATAACTACGTCTTCGGTGCACCAAAAATCACATAAAATATATGAATTCCTAATAACTTTTCGCGATCTTCGCGTTGGGACGGTTTCGGAAGAGTGATCGGCGAAATTCCGACAAGGTGAACGGGGGAAGGGTAAAATCGTAAATTTCGCCCTCGGTCCGGAATTTCGACTTTCACCGGTGAATTGTAAGCGTAAACGGGCATTTGAACAAGACTCGGAGCGATTTTTGGTGAAATTCCATCGTTTCGGCCTCCGAAAAAAATAATTCGCAAAAAAAGAGGGACGCAACACGAGGACATCCCAGGAGGTCACCCATCCTAGTACTACTCTCGCCCAAGCACGCTTAACTTCGGAGTTCTGATGGGATGCGGTGCATTAGTGCTGGTATGATCGCATCCGCAAGCATTAGCGCGCATTATCTATATAAGAATCAACGCCGCGACTCCCAAAAGCCATAACTACGTCTTCGGTGCACCAAAAATCACATAAAATATATGAATTCCTAATAACTTTTCGCGATCTTCGCGTTGGGACGGTTTCGGAAGAGTGATCGGCGAAATTCCGACAAGGTGAACGGGGGAAGGGTAAAATCGTAAATTTCGCCCTCGGTCCGGAATTTCGACTTTCACCGGTGAATTGTAAGCGTAAACGGGCATTTGAACAAGACTCGGAGCGATTTTTGGTGAAATTCCATCGTTTCGGCCTCCGAATAAAATAATTCGCAAAAAAGAGGGATGCAACACGAGGACTTCCCAAGAGGTCACCCATCCTAGTACTACTCTCGCCCAAGCACGCTTAACTTCGGAGTTCTGATGGGATCCGGTGCATTAGTGCTGGTATGATCGCATCCGCAAGCATTAGCGCGCATTATCTATATAAGAATCAGCGCCGCGACTCCCAAAAGCCATAACTACGTCTTCGGTGCACCAAAAATCACATAAAATATATGAATTCCTAATAACTTTTCGCGATCTTCGCGTTGGGACGGTTTCGGAAGAGTGATCGGCGAAATTCCGACAAGGTGAACGGGGGAAGGGTAAAATCGTAAATTTCGCCATCGGTCCGGAATTTCGACTTTCACCGGTGAATTGTAAGCGTAAACGGGCATTTGAACAAGACTCGGAGCGATTTTTGGTGAAATTCCATCGTTTCGACCTCCGAAAAAATAATTCGCAAAAAAAGAGGGATGCAACACGAGGACTTCCCAAGAGGTCACCCATCCTAGTACTACTCTCGCCCAAGCACGCTTAACTTCGGAGTTCTGATGGGATCCTGTGCATTAGTGCTGGTATGATCGCATCCGCAAGCATTAGCGCGCATTATCTATATAAGAATCAGCGCCGCGACTCCCAAAAGCCATAACTACGTCTTCGGTGCACCAAAAATCACATAAAATATATGAATTCCTAATAACTTTTCGCGATCTTCGCCTTGGGACGGTTTCGGAAGAGTGATCGGCGAAATTCCGACAAGGTGAACGGGGGAAGGGTAAAATCGTAAATTTCGCCCTCGGTCCGGAATTTCGACTTTCACCGGTGAATTGTAAGCGTAAACGGGCATTTGAACAAGACTCGGAGCGATTTTTGGTGAAATTCCATCAGTACGGCCTCCGAAAAAAATAATTCGCAAAAAAAGAGGGACGCAACACGTGGACATCCCAGGAGGTCACCCATCCTAGTACTACTCTCGCCCAAGCACGCTTAACTTCGGAGTTCTGATGGGATGCGGTGCATTAGTGCTGGTATGATCGCATCCGCAAGCATTAGCGCGCATTATCTATATAAGAATCAGCGCCGCGACTCCCAAAAGCCATAACTACGTCTTCGGTGCACCAAAAATCACATAAAATATATGAATTCCGAATAACTTTTCGCGATCTTCGCGTTGGGACGGTTTCGGAAGAGTGATCGGCGAAATTCCGACAAGGTGAACGGGGGAAGGGTAAGATCGTAAATTTCGCCCTCGGTCCGGAATTTCGACTTTCACCGGTGAATTGTAAGCGTAAACGGGCATTTGAACAAGACTCGGAGCGATTTTTGGTGAAATTCCATCGTTACGGCCTCCGAAAAAAATAATTCGCAAAAAAAGAGGGACGCAACACGAGGACATCCCAGGAGGTCACCCATCCTAGTACTACTCTCGCCCAAGCACGCTTAACTTCGGAGTTCTGATGGGATGCGGTGCATTAGTGCTGGTATGATCGCATCCGCAAGCATTAGCGCGCATTATCTATATAAGAATCAACGCCGCGACTCCCAAAAGCCATAACTACGTCTTCGGTGCACCAAAAATCACATAAAATATATGAATTCCTAATAACTTTTCGCGATCTTCGCGTTGGGACGGTTTCGGAAGAGTGATCGGCGAAATTCCGACAAGGTGAACGGGGGAAGGGTAAAATCGTAAATTTCGCCCTCGGTCCGGAATTTCGACTTTCACCGGTGAATTGTATGCGTAAACGAGCATTTGAACAAGGCTCGGATCGATTTTTGGTGAAATTCCATCGTTTCGGCCTCCGAAAAAAATAATTCGCAAAAAAAGAGGGACGCAACACGAGGACATCCCAGGAGGTCACCCATCCTAGTACTACTCTCGCCCAAGCACGCTTAACTTCGGAGTTCTGATGGGATGCGGTGCATTAGTGCTGGTATGATCGCATCCGCAAGCATTAGCGCGCATTATCTATATAAGAATCAACGCCGCGACTCCCAAAAGCCATAACTACGTCTTCGGTGCACCAAAAATCACATAAAATATATGAATTCCTAATAACTTTTCGCGATCTTCGCGTTGGGACGGTTTTGAAAGAGTGATCGGTGAAATTCCGACAAGGTGAACGGGGGAAGGGTAAAATCGTAAATTTCGCCCTCGGTCCGGAATTTCGACTTTCACCGGTGAATTGTATGCGTAAACGAGCATTTGAACAAGGCTCGGATCGATTTTTGGTGAAATTCCATCGTTTCGGCCTCCGAAAAAAATAATTCGCCAAAAAAGAGGGATGCAACACGAGGACTTCCCAGGAGGTCACCCATCCTAGTACTACTCTCGCCCAAGCACGCTTAACTTCGGAGTTCTGATGGGATCCGATGCATTAGTGCTGGTATGATCGCATCCGCAAGCATTAGCGCGCATTATCTATATAAGAATCAACGCCGCGACTCCCAAAAGCCATAACTACGTCTTCGGTGCACCAAAAATCACATAAAATATATGAATTCCTAATAACTTTTCGCGATCTTCGCGTTGGGACGGTTTCGGAAGAGTAATCGGCGAAATTCCGCCAAGGTGAACGGGGGAAGGGTAAAATCGTAAATTTCGCCCTCGGTCCGGAATTTCGACTTTCACCGGTGAATTGTAAGCGTAAACGGGCATTTGAACAAGACTCGGAGCGATTTTTGGTGAAATTCCATCGTTTCGGCCTCCGAAAAAAATAATTCGCAAAAAAAGACGGATGCAACACGAGGACTTCCCAGGACGTCACCCATCCTAGTACTACTCTCGCCCAAGCACGCTTAACTTCGGAGTTCTGATGGGATGCGGTGCATTAGTGCTGGTATGATCGCATCCGCAAGCATTAGCGCGCATTATCTATATAAGAATCAGCGCCGCGACTCCCAAAAGCCATAACTACGTCTTCGGTGCACCAAAAATCACATAAAATATATGAATTCCTAATAACTTTTCGCGATCTTCGCGTTGGGACGGTTTCGGAAGAGTGATCGGCGAAATTCCGACAAGGTGAACGGGGGAAGGGTAAAATCGTAAATTTCGGCCTCGGTCCGGAATTTCGACTTTCACCGGTGAATTGTAAGCGTAAACGGGCATTTGAACAAGACTCGGATCGATTTTTGGTGAAATTCAATCGTTTCGGCCTCCGAATAAAATAATTCGCAAAAAAGAGGGATGCAACACGAGGACTTCCCAAGAGGTCACCCATCCTAGTACTACTCTCGCCCAAGCACGCTTAACTTCGGAGTTCTGATGGGATCCGGTGCATTAGTGCTGGTATGATCGCATCCGCAAGCATTAGCGCGCATTATCTATATAAGAATCAGCGCCGCGACTCCCAAAAGCCATAACTACGTCTTCGGTGCACCAAAAATCACATAAAATATATGAATTCCTAATAACTTTTCGCGATCTTCGCGTTGGGACGGTTTCGGAAGAGTGATCGGCGAAATTACGCCAAGGTGAACGGGGGAAGGGTAAAATCGTAAATTTCGCCCTCGGTCCGGAATTTCGACTTTCACCGGTGAATTGTAAGCGTAAACGGGCATTTGAACAAGACTCGGAGCGATTTTTGGTGAAATTCCATCGTTTCGACCTCCGAAAAAATAATTCGCAAAAAAAGAGCGATGCAACACGAGGACTTCCCAAGAGGTCACCCATCCTAGTACTACTCTCGCCCAAGCACGCTTAACTTCGGAGTTCTGATGGGATCCGGTGCATTAGTGCTGGTATGATCGCATCCGCAAGCATTAGCGCGCATTATCTATATAAGAATCAGCGCCGCGACTCCCAAAAGCCATAACTACGTCTTCGGTGCACCAAAAATCACATAAAATATATGAATTCCTAATAACTTTTCGCGATCTTCGCGTTGGGACGGTTTCGGAAGAGTGATCGGCGAAATTCCGACAAGGTGAACGGGGGAAGGGTAAAATCGTAAATTTCGCCCTCGGTCCGGAATTTCGACTTTCACCGGTGAATTGTAAGCGTAAACGGGCATTTGAACAAGACTCGGAGCGATTTTTGGTGAAATTCCATCGTTACGGCCTCCGAAAAAAAATAATTCGCAAAAAAAGAGGGACGCAACACGTGGACATCCCAGGAGGTCACCCATCCTAGTACTACTCTCGCCCAAGCACGCTTAACTTCGGAGTTCTGATGGGATGCGGTGCATTAGTGCTGGTATGATCGCATCCGCAAGCATTAGCGCGCATTATCTATATAAGAATCAACGCCGCGACTCCCAAAAGCCATAACTACGTCTTCGGTGCACCAAAAATCACATAAAATATATGAATTCCTAATAACTTTTCGCGATCTTCGCGTTGGGACGGTTTCGGAAGAGTGATCGGCGAAATTCCGACAAGGTGAACGGGGGAAGGGTAAAATCGTAAATTTCGCCCTCGGTCCGGAATTTCGACTTTCACCGGTGAATTGTAAGCGTAAACGGGCATTTGAACAAGACTCGGAGCGATTTTTGGTGAAATTCCATCGTTACGGCCTCCGAAAAAAATAATTCGCAAAAAAAGAGGGACGCAACACGTGGACATCCCAGGAGGTCACCCATCCTAGTACTACTCTCGCCCAAGCACGCTTAACTTCGGAGTTCTGATGGGATGCGGTGCATTAGTGCTGGTATGATCGCATCCGCAAGCATTAGCGCGCATTATCTATATAAGAATCAACGCCGCGACTCCCAAAAGCCATAACTACGTCTTCGGTGCACCAAAAATCACATAAAATATATGAATTCCTAATAACTTTTCGCGATCTTCGCGTTGGGACGGTTTCGGAAGAGTGATCGGCGAAATTCCGACAAGGTGAACGGGGGAAGGGTAAAATCGTAAATTTCGCCCTCGGTCCGGAATTTCGACTTTCACCGGTGAATTGTAAGCGTAAACGGGCATTTGAACAAGACTCGGAGCGATTTTTGGTGAAATTCCATCGTTACGGCCTCCGAAAAAAATAATTCGCAAAAAAAGAGGGACGCAACACGAGGACATCCCAGGAGGTCACCCATCCTAGTACTACTCTCGCCCAAGCACGCTTAACTTCGGAGTTCTGATGGGATGCGGTGCATTAGTGCTGGTATGATCGCATCCGCAAGCATTAGCGCGCATTATCTATATAAGAATCAGCGCCGCGACTCCCAAAAGCCATAACTACGTCTTCGGTGCACCAAAAATCACATAAAATATATGAATTCCTAATAACTTTTCGCGATCTTCGCGTTGGGACGGTTTCGGAAGAGTGATCGGCGAAATTCCGACAAGGTGAACGGGGGAAGGGTAAAATCGTAAATTTCGCCCTCGGTCCGGAATTTCGACTTTCACCGGTGAATTGTATGCGTAAACGAGCATTTGAACAAGGCTCGGATCGATTTTTGGTGAAATTCCATCGTTTCGGCCTCCGAAAAAAATAATTCGCAAAAAAAGACGGATGCAACACGAGGACTTCCCAGGAGGTCACCCATCCTAGTACTACTCACGCCCAAGCACGTTTAACTTCGGAGTTCTGATGGGATCCGATGCATTAGTGCTGGTATGATCGCATCCGCAAGCATTAGCGCGCATTATCTATATAAGAATCAACGCCGCGACTCCCAAAAGCCATAACTACGTCTTCGGTGCACCAAAAATCACATAAAATATATGAATTCCTAATAACTTTTCGCGATCTTCGCGTTGGGACGGTTTCGGAAGAGTGATCGGCGAAATTCCGACAAGGTGAACGGGGGAAGGGTAAAATCGTAAATTTCGCCCTCGGTCCGGAATTTCGACTTTCACCGGTGAATTGTATGCGTAAACGGGCATTTGAACAAGACTCGGAGCGATTTTTGGTGAAATTCCATCGTTACGGCCTCCGAAAAAAATAATTCGCAAAAAAAGAGGGACGCAACACGAGGACATCCCAGGAGGTCACCCATCCTAGTACTACTCTCGCCCAAGCACGCTTAACTTCGGAGTTCTGATGGGATGCGGTGCATTAGTGCTGGTATGATCGCATCCGCAAGCATTAGCGCGCATTATCTATATAAGAATCAACGCCGCGACTCCCAAAAGCCATAACTACGTCTTCGGTGCACCAAAAATTACATAAAATATATGAATTCCTAATAACTTTTCGCGATCTTCGCGTTGGGACGGTTTCGGAAGAGTGATCGGGGGAAGGGTAAAATCGTAAATTTCGCCCTCGGTCCGGAATTTCGACTTTCACCGGTGAATTGTATGCGTAAACGAGCATTTGAACAAGGCTCGGATCGATTTTTGGTGAAATTCCATCGTTTCGGCCTCCGAAAAAAATAATTCGCAAAAAAAGACGGATGCAACACGAGGACTTCCCAGGAGGTCACCCATCCTAGTACTACTCACGCCCAAGCACGCTTAACTTCGGAGTTCTGATGGGATCCGATGCATTAGTGCTGGTATGATCGCATCCGCAAGCATTAGCGCGCATTATCTATATAAGAATCAACGCCGCGACTCCCAAAAGCCATAACTACGTCTTCGGTGCACCAAAAATCACATAAAATATATGAATTCCTAATAACTTTTCGCGATCTTCGCGTTGGGACGGTTTCGGAAGAGTGATCGGCGAAATTCCGCCAAGGTGAACGGGGGAAGGGTAAAATCGTAAATTTCACCCTCGGTCCGGAATTTCGACTTTCACCGGTGAATTGTAAGCGTAAACGGGCATTTGAACAAGACTCGGAGCGATTTTTGGTGAAATTCCATCATTTCGGCCTCCGAAAAAAATAATTCGCAAAAAAAGAGGGATGCAACACGAGGACTTCCCAGGAGGTCACCCATCCTAGTACTACTCTCGCCCAAGCACGCTTAACTTCGGAGTTCTGATGGGATGCGGTGCATTAGTGCTGGTATGATCGCATCCGCAAGCATTAGCGCGCATTATCTATATAAGAATCAGCGCCGCGACTCCCAAAAGCCATAACTACGTTTTCGGTGCACCAAAAATCACATAAAATATATGAATTCCTAATAACTTTTCGCGATCTTCGCGTTGGGACGGTTTCGGAAGAGTGATCGGCGAAATTCCGACAAGGTGAACGGGGGAAGGGTAAAATCGTAAATTTCGCCCTCGGTCCGGAATTTCGACTTTCACCGGTGAATTGTAAGCGTAAACGGGCATTTGAACAAGACTCGGAGCGATTTTTGGTGAAATTCCATCGTTTCGGCCTCCGAAAAAAATAATTCGCAAAAAAAGAGGGATGCAACACGAGGACATCCCAGGAGGTCACCCATCCTAGTACTACTCTCGCCCAAGCACGCTTAACTTCGGAGTTCTGATGGGATGCGGTGCATTATTGCTGGTACGATCGCATCCGCAAGCATTAGCGCGCATTATCCATATAAGAATCAACGCCGCGACTCCCAAAAGCCATAACTACGTCTTCGGTGCACCAAAAATCACATAAAATATATGAATTCCTAATAACTTTTCGCGATCTTCGCGTTGGGACGGTTTCGAAAGAGTGATCGGCGAAATTCCGACAAGGTGAACGGGGGAAGGGTAAAATCGTAAATTTCGCCCTCGGTCCGGAATTTCGACTTTCACCGGTGAATTGTATGCGTAAACGAGCATTTGAACAAGGCTCGGATCGATTTTTGGTGAAATTCCATCGTTTCGGCCTCCGAAAAAAATAATTCGCAAAAAAAGAGGGATGCAACACGAGGACTTCCCAGGAGGTCACCCATCCTAGTACTACTCTCGCCCAAGCACGCTTAACTTCGGAGTTCTGATGGGATCCGATGCATTAGTGCTGGTATGATCGCATCCGCAAGCATTAGCGCGCATTATCTATATAAGAATCAACGCCGCGACTCCCAAAAGCCATAACTACGTCTTCGGTGCACCAAAAATCACATAAAATATATGAATTCCTAATAACTTTTCGCGATCTTCGCGTTGGGACGGTTTCGGAAGAGTGATCGGCGAAATTCCGCCAAGGTGAACCGGGGAAGGGTAAAATCGTAAATTTCGCCCTCGGTACGGAATTTCGACTTTCACCGGTGAATTGTATGCGTAAACGAGCATTTGAACAAGGCTCGGATCGATTTTTGGTGAAATTCCATCGTTTCGGCCTCCGAAAAAAATAATTCGCAAAAAAAGAGGGATGCAACACGAGGACTTCCCAGGAGGTCACCCATCCTAGTACTACTCTCGCCCAAGCACGCTTAACTTCGGAGTTCTGATGGGATCCGATGCATTAGTGCTGGTATGATCGCATCCGCAAGCATTAGCGCGCATTATCTATATAAGAATCAACGCCGCGACTCCCAAAAGCCATAACTACGTCTTCGGTGCACCAAAAATCACATAAAATATATGAATTCCTAATAATGTTTCGCGATCTTCGCGTTGGGACGGTTTCGGAAGAGTGATCGGCGAAATTCCGCCAAGGTGAACGGGGGAAGGGTAAAATCGTAAATTTCGCCCTCGGTCCGGAATTTCGACTTTCACCGGTGAATTGTAAGCGTAAACGGGCATTTGAACAAGACTCGGAGCGATTTTTGGTGAAATTCCATCGTTTCGGCCTCCGAAAAAAATAATTCGCAAAAAAAGACGGATGCAACACGAGGACTTCCCAGGAGGTCACCCATCCTAGTACTACTCTCGCCCAAGCACGCTTAACTTCGGAGTTCTGATGGGATGCGGTGCATTATTGCTGGTACGATCGCATCCGCAAGCATTAGCGCGCATTATCCATATAAGAATCAACGCCGCGACTCCCAAAAGCCATAACTACGTCTTCGGTGCACCAAAAATCACATAAAATATATGAATTCCTAATAACTTTTCGCGATCTTCGCGTTGGGACGGTTTCGAAAGAGTGATCGGCGAAATTCCGACAAGGTGAACGGGGGAAGGGTAAAATCGTAAATTTCGCCCTCGGTCCGGAATTTCGACTTTCACCGGTGAATTGTATGCGTAAACGAGCATTTGAACAAGGCTCGGATCGATTTTTGGTGAAATTCCATCGTTTCGGCCTCCGAAAAAAATAATTCGCAAAAAAAGAGGGATGCAACACGAGGACTTCCCAGGAGGTCACCCATCCTAGTACTACTCTCGCCCAAGCACGCTTAACTTCGGAGTTCTGATGGGATCCGATGCATTAGTGCTGGTATGATCGCATCCGCAAGCATTAGCGCGCATTATCTATATAAGAATCAACGCCGCGACTCCCAAAAGCCATAACTACGTCTTCGGTGCACCAAAAATCACATAAAATATATGAATTCCTAATAACTTTTCGCGATCTTCGCGTTGGGACGGTTTCGGAAGAGTGATCGGCGAAATTCCGCCAAGGTGAACCGGGGAAGGGTAAAATCGTAAATTTCGCCCTCGGTACGGAATTTCGACTTTCACCGGTGAATTGTATGCGTAAACGAGCATTTGAACAAGGCTCGGATCGATTTTTGGTGAAATTCCATCGTTTCGGCCTCCGAAAAAAATAATTCGCAAAAAAAGAGGGATGCAACACGAGGACTTCCCAGGAGGTCACCCATCCTAGTACTACTCTCGCCCAAGCACGCTTAACTTCGGAGTTCTGATGGGATCCGATGCATTAGTGCTGGTATGATCGCATCCGCAAGCATTAGCGCGCATTATCTATATAAGAATCAACGCCGCGACTCCCAAAAGCCATAACTACGTCTTCGGTGCACCAAAAATCACATAAAATATATGAATTCCTAATAATGTTTCGCGATCTTCGCGTTGGGACGGTTTCGGAAGAGTGATCGGCGAAATTCCGCCAAGGTGAACGGGGGAAGGGTAAAATCGTAAATTTCGCCCTCGGTCCGGAATTTCGACTTTCACCGGTGAATTGTAAGCGTAAACGGGCATTTGAACAAGACTCGGAGCGATTTTTGGTGAAATTCCATCGTTTCGGCCTCCGAAAAAAATAATTCGCAAAAAAAGACGGATGCAACACGAGGACTTCCCAGGAGGTCACCCATCCTAGTACTACTCTCGCCCAAGCACGCTTAACTTCGGAGTTCTGATGGGATGCGGTGCATTAGTGCTGGTATGATCGCATCCGCAAGCATTAGCGCGCATTATCTATATAAGAATCAGCGCCGCGACTCCCAAAAGCCATAACTACGTCTTCGGTGCACCAAAAATCACATAAAATATATGAATTCCTAATAACTTTTCGCGATCTTCGCGTTGGGACGGTTTCGGAAGAGTGATCGGCGAAATTCCGACAAGGTGAACGGGGGAAGGGTAAAATCGTAAATTTCGCCCTCGGTCCGGAATTTCGACTTTCACCGGTGAATTGTGAGCGTAAACGGGCATTTGAACAAGACTCGGAGCGATTTTTGGTGAAATTCCATCGTTTCGGCCTCCGAAAAAAATAATTCGCAAAAAAGAGGGATGCAACACGAGGACTTCCCAAGAGGTCACCCATCCTAGTACTACTCTCGCCCAAGCACGCTTAACTTCGGAGTTCTGATGGGATGCGGTGCATTAGTGCTGGTATGATCGCATCCGCAAGCATTAGCGCGCATTATCTATATAAGAATCAGCGCCGCGACTCCCAAAAGCCATAACTACGTCTTCGGTGCACCAAAAATCACATAAAATATATGAATTCCTAATAACTTTTCGCGATCTTCGCGTTGGGACGGTTTCGGAAGAGTGATCGGCGAAATTCCGACAAGGTGAACGGGGGAAGGGTAAAATCGTAAATTTCGCCCTCGGTCCGGAATTTCGACTTTCACCGGTGAATTGTAAGCGTAAACGGGCATTTGAACAAGACTCGGAGCGATTTTTGGTAAAATTCCATCGTTTCGGCCTCCGAAAAAAATAATTCGCAAAAAAGAGGGATGCAACACGAGGACTTCCCAAGAGGTCACCCATCCTAGTACTACTCTCGCCCAAGCACGCTTAACTTCGGAGTTCTGATGGGATCCGGTGCATTAGTGCTGGTATGATCGCATCCGCAAGCATTAGCGCGCATTATCTATATAAGAATCAGCGCCGCGACTCCCAAAAGCTATAACTACGTCTTCGGTGCACCAAAAATCACATAAAATATATGAATTCCTAATAACTTTTCGCGATCTTCGCGTTGGGACGGTTTCGGAAGAGTGATCGGCGAAATTCCGACAAGGTGAACGGGGGAAGGGTAAAATCGTAAATTTCGCCCTCGGTCCGGAATTTCGACTTTCACCGGTGAATTGTAAGCGTAAACGGGCATTTGAACAAGACTCGGAGCGATTTTTGGTGAAATTCCATCGTTTCGACCTCCGAAAAAATAATTCGCAAAAAAAGAGAGATGCAACACGAGGACTTCCCAAGAGGTCACCCATCCTAGTACTACTCTCGCCCAAGCACGCTTAACTTCGGAGTTCTGATGGGATCCGGTGCATATGTGCTGGTATGATCGCATCCGCAAGCATTAGCGCGCATTATCTATATAAGAATCAGCGCCGCGACTCCCAAAAGCCATAACTACGTCTTCGGTGCACCAAAAATCACATAAAATATATGAATTCCTAATAACTTTTCGCGATCTTCGCGTTGAGACGGTTTCGGAAGAGTGATCGGCGAAATTCAGACAAGGTGAACGGGGGAAGGGTAAAATCGTAAATTTCGCCCTCGGTCCGGAATTTCGACTTTCACCGGTGAATTGTAAGCGTAAACGGGCATTTGAACAAGACTCGGAGCGATTTTTGGTGAAATTCCATCGTTACGGCCTCCGAAAAAAATAATTCGCAAAAAAAGAGGGACGCAACACGAGGACATCCCAGGAGGTCACCCATCCTAGTACTACTCTCGCCCAAGCACGCTTAACTTCGGAGTTCTGATGGGTTGCGGTGCATTAGTGCTGGTATGATCGCATCCGCAAGCATTAGCGCGCATTATCTATATAAGAATCAACGCCGCGACTCCCAAAAGCCATAACTACGTCTTCGGTGCACCAAAAATCACATAAAATATATGAATTCCTAATAACTTTTCGCGATCTTCGCGTTGGGACGGTTTCGGAAGAGTGATCGGCGAAATTCCGACAAGGTGAACGGGGGAAGGGTAAAATCGTAAATTTCGCCCTCGGTCCGGAATTTCGACTTTCACCGGTGAATTGTAAGCGTAAACGGGCATTTGAACAAGACTCGGAGCGATTTTTGGTGAAATTCCATCGTTACGGCCTCCGAAAAAAATAATTCGCAAAAAAAGAGGGACGCAACACGAGGACATCCCAGGAGGTCACCCATCCTAGTACTACTCTCGCCCAAGCACGCTTAACTTCGGAGTTCTGATGGGATGCGGTGCATTAGTGCTGGTATGATCGCATCCGCAAGCATTAGCGCGCATTATCTATATAAGAATCAGCGCCGCGACTCCCAAAAGCCATAACTACGTCTTCGGTGCACCAAAAATCACATAAAATATATGAATTCCTAATAACTTTTCGCGATCTTCGCGTTGGGACGGTTTCGGAAGAGTGATCGGCGAAATTCCGACAAGGTGAACGGGGGAAGGGTAAAATCGTAAATTTCGCCCTCGGTCCGGAATTTCGACTTTCACCGGTGAATTGTATGCGTAAACGAGCATTTGAACAAGGCTCGGATCGATTTTTGGTGAAATTCCATCGTTTCGGCCTCCGAAAAAAATAATTCGCAAAAAAAGACGGATGCAACACGAGGACTTCCCAGGAGGTCACCCATCCTAGTACTACTCTCGCCCAAGCACGCTTAACTTCGGAGTTCTGATGGGATCCGATGCATTAGTGCTGGTATGATCGCATCCGCAAGCATTAGCGCGCATTATCTATATAAGAATCAACGCCGCGACTCCCAAAAGCCATAACTACGTCTTCGGTGCACCAAAAATCACATAAAATATATGAATTCCTAATAACTTTTCGCGATCTTCGCGTTGGGACGGTTTCGGAAGAGTGATCGGCGAAATTCCGCCAAGGTGAACGGGGGAAGGGTAAAATCGTAAATTTCGCCCTCGGTCCGGAATTTCGACTTTCACCGGTGAATTGTAAGCGTAAACGGGCATTTGAACAAGACTCGGAGCGATTTTTGGTGAAATTCCATCGTTTCGGCCTCCGAAAAAAATAATTCGCAAAAAAAGAGGGATGCAACACGAGGACTTCCCAGGAGGTCACCCATCCTAGTACTACTCTCGCCCAAGCACGCTTAACTTCGGAGTTCTGATGGGATCCGGTGCATTAGTGCTGGTATGATCGCATCCGCAAGCATTAGCGCGCATTATCTATATAAGAATCAGCGCCGCGACTCCCAAAAGCCATAACTACGTCTTCGGTGCACCAAAAATCACATAAAATATATGAATTCCTAATAACTTTTCGCGATCTTCGCGTTGGGACGGTTTCGGAAGAGTGATCGGCGAAATTCCGACAAGGTGAACGGGGGAAGGGTAAAATCGTAAATTTCGCCCTCGGTCCGGAATTTCGACTTTCACCGGTGAATTGTAAGCGTAAACGGGCATTTGAACAAGACTCGGAGCGATTTTTGGTGAAATTCCATCGTTTCGACCTCCGAAAAAAATAATTCGCAAAAAAGAGGGATGCAACACGAGGACTTCCCAAGAGGTCACCCATCCTAGTACTACTCTCGCCCAAGCACGCTTAACTTCGGAGTTCTGATGGGATCCGGTGCATTAGTGCTGGTATGATCGCATCCGCAAGCATTAGCGCGCATTATCTATATCAGAATCAGCGCCGCGACTCCCAAAAGCCATAACTACGTCTTCGGTGCACCAAAAATCACATAAAATATATGAATTCCTAATAACTTTTCGCGATCTTCGCGTTGGGACGGTTTCGGAAGAGTGATCGGCGAAATTCCGACAAGGTGAACGGGGGAAGGGTAAAATCGTAAATTTCGCCCTCGGTCCGGAATTTCGACTTTCACCGGTGAATTGTAAGCGTAAACGGGCATTTGAACAAGACTCGGAGCGATTTTTGGTGAAATTCCATCGTTTCGACCTCCGAAAAAATAATTCGCAAAAAAAGAGTGATGCAACACGAGGACTTCCCAAGAGGTCACCCATCCTAGTACTACTCTCGCCCAAGCACGCTTAACTTCGGAGTTCTGATGGGATCCGGTGCATTAGTGCTGGTATGATCGCATCCGCAAGCATTAGCGCGCATTATCTATATAAGAATCAGCGCCGCGACTCCCAAAAGCCATAACTACGTCTTCGGTGCACCAAAAATCACATAAAATATATGAATTCCTAATAACTTTTCGCGATCTTCGCCTTGGGACGGTTTCGGAAGAGTGATCGGCGAAATTCCGACAAGGTGAACGGGGGAAGGGTAAAATCGTAAATTTCGCCCTCGGTCCGGAATTTCGACTTTCACCGGTGAATTGTAAGCGTAAACGGGCATTTGAACAAGACTCGGAGCGATTTTTGGTGAAATTCCATCGTTACGGCCTCCGAAAAAAATAATTCGCAAAAAAAGAGGGATGCAACACGAGGACTTCCCAGGAGGTCACCCATCCTAGTACTACTCTCGCCCAAGCACGCTTAACTTCGGAGTTCTGATGGGATCCGGTGCATTAGTGCTGGTATGATCGCATCCGCAAGCATTAGCGCGCATTATCTATATAAGAATCAGCGCCGCGACTCCCAAAAGCCATAACTACGTCTTCGGTGCACCAAAAATCACATAAAATATATGAATTCCTAATAACTTTTCACGATCTTCGCGTTGGGACGGTTTCGGAAGAGTGATCGGCGAAATTACGACAAGGTGAACGGGGGAAGGGTAAAATCGTAAATTTCGCCCTCGATCCGGAATTTCGACTTTCACCGGTGAATTGTAAGCGTAAACGGGCATTTGAACAAGACTCGGAGCGATTTTTGGTGAAATTCCATCGTTTCGACCTCCGAAAAAATAATTCGCAAAAAAAGAGGGATGCAACACGAGGACTTCCCAAGAGGTCACCCATCCTAGTACTACTCTCGCCCAAGCACGCTTAACTTCGGAGTTCTGATGGGATCCGGTGCATTAGTGCTGGTATGATCGCATCCGCAAGCATTAGCGCGCATTATCTATATAAGAATCAGCGCCGCAACTCCCAAAAGCCATAACTACGTCTTCGGTGCACCAAAAATCACATAAAATATATGAATTCCTAATAACTTTTCGCGATCTTCGCGTTGGGACGGTTTCGGAAGAGTGATCGGCGAAATTCCGACAAGGTGAACGGGGGAATGGTAAAATCGTAAATTTCGCCCTCGGTCCGGAATTTCGACTTTCACCGGTGAATTGTAAGCGTAAACGGGCATTTGAACAAGACTCGGAGGGATTTTTGGTGAAATTCCATCGTTACGGCCTCCGAAAAAAATAATTCGCAAAAAAAGAGGGATGCAACACGAGGACTTCCCAGGAGGTCACCCATCCTAGTACTACTCTCGCCCAAGCACGCTTAACTTCGGAGTTCTGATGGGATCCGGTGCATTAGTGCTGGTATGATCGCATCCGCAAGCATTAGCGCGCATTATCTATATAAGAATCAGCGCCGCGACTCCCAAAAGCCATAACTACGTCTTCGGTGCACCAAAAATCACATAAAATATATGAATTCCTAATAACTTTTCACGATCTTCGCGTTGGGACGGTTTCGGAAGAGTGATCGGCGAAATTACGACAAGGTGAACGGGGGAAGGGTAAAATCGTAAATTTCGCCCTCGATCCGGAATTTCGACTTTCACCGGTGAATTGTAAGCGTAAACGGGCATTTGAACAAGACTCGGAGCGATTTTTGGTGAAATTCCATCGTTTCGACCTCCGAAAAAATAATTCGCAAAAAAAGAGGGATGCAACACGAGGACTTCCCAAGAGGTCACCCATCCTAGTACTACTCTCGCCCAAGCACGCTTAACTTCGGAGTTCTGATGGGATGCGGTGCATTAGTGCTGGTATGATCGCATCCGCAAGCATTAGCGCGCATTATCTATATAAGAATCAGCGCCGCGACTCCCAAAAGCCATAACTACGTCTTCGGTGCACCAAAAATCACATAAAATATATGAATTCCTAATAACTTTTCGCGATCTTCGCGTTGGGACGGTTTCGGAAGAGTGATCGGCGAAATTCCGACAAGGTGAACGGGAGAAGGGTAAAATCGTAAATTTCGCCCTCGGTCCGGAATTTCGACTTTCACCGGTGAATTGTAAGCGTAAACGGGCATTTGAACAAGACTCGGAGCGATTTTTGGTGAAATTCCATCGTTTCGACCTCCGAAAAAAATAATTCGCAAAAAAGAGGGATGCAACACGAGGACTTCCCAAGAGGTCACCCATCCTAGTACTACTCTCGCCCAAGCACGCTTAACTTCGGAATTCTGATGGGATGCGGTGCATTAGTGCTGGTATGATCGCATCCGCAAGCATTAGCGCGCATTATCTATATAAGAATCAGCGCCGCGACTCCCAAAAGCCATAACTACGTCTTCGGTGCACCAAAAATCACATAAAATATATGAATTCCTAATAACTTTTCGCGATCTTCGCGTTGGGACGGTTTCGGAAGAGTGATCGGCGAAATTCCGACAAGGTGAACGGGGGAAGGGTAAAATCGTAAATTTCGCCCTCGGTCCGGAATTTCGACTTTCACCGGTGAATTGTATGCGTAAACGAGCATTTGAACAAGGCTCGGATCGATTTTTGGTGAAATTCCATCGTTTCGGCCTCCGAAAAAAATAATTCGCAAAAAAAGACGGATGCAACACGAGGACTTCCCAGGAGGTCACCCATCCTAGTACTACTCTCGCCCAAGCACGCTTAACTTCGGAGTTCTGATGGGATCCGATGCATTAGTGCTGGTATGATCGCATCCGCAAGCATTAGCGCGCATTATCTATATAAGAATCAACGCCGCGACTCCCAAAAGCCATAACTACGTCTTCGGTGCACCAAAAATCACATAAAATATATGAATTCCTAATAACTTTTCGCGATCTTCGCGTTGGGACGGTTTCGGAAGAGTGATCGGCGAAATTCCGCCAAGGTGAACGGGGGAAGGGTAAAATCGTAAATTTCGCCCTCGGTCCGGAATTTCGACTTTCACCGATGAATTGTAAGCGTAAACGGGCATTTGAACAAGACTCGGAGCGATTTTTGGTGAAATTCCATCGTTTCGGCCTCCGAAAAAAATAATTCGCAAAAAAAGAGGGACGCAACACGAGGACTTCCCAGGAGGTCACCCATCCTAGTACTACTCTCGCCCAAGCACGCTTAACTTCGGAGTTCTGATGGGATCCGGTGCATTAGTGCTGGTATGATCGCATCCGCAAGCATTAGCGCGCATTATCTGTATAAGAATCAGCGCCGCGACTCCCAAAAGCCATAACTACGTCTTCGGTGCACCAAAAATCACATAAAATATATGAATTCCTAATAACTTTTCGCGATCTTCGCGTTGGGACGGTTTCGGAAGAGTGATCGGCGAAATTCCGACAAGGTGAACGGGGGAAGGGTAAAATCGTAAATTTCGCCCTCGGTCCGGAATTTCGACTTTCACCGGTGAATTGTAAGCGTAAACGGGCATTTGAACAAGACTCGGAGCGATTTTTGGTGAAATTCCATCGTTTCGACCTCCGAAAAAAATAATTCGCAAAAAAGAGGGATGCAACACGAGGACTTCCCAAGAGGTCACCCATCCTAGTACTACTCTCGCCCAAGCACGCTTAACTTCGGAGTTCTGATGGGATCCGGTGCATTAGTGCTGGTATGATCGCATCCGCAAGCATTAGCGCGCATTATCTATATAAGAATCAGCGCCGCGACTCCCAAAAGCCATAACTACGTCTTCGGTGCACCAAAAATCACATAAAATATATGAATTCCTAATAACTTTTCGCGATCTTCGCGTTGGGACGGTTTCGGAAGAGTGATCGGGGAAATTCCGACAAGGTGAACGGGGGAAGGGTAAAATCGTAAATTTCGCCCTCGGTCCGGAATTTCGACTTTCACCGGTGAATTGTAAGCGTAAACGGGCATTTGAACAAGACTCGGAGCGATTTTTGGTGAAATTCCATCGTTACGGCCTCCGAAAAAAATAATTCGCAAAAAAAGAGGGACGCAACACGAGGACATCCCAGGAGGTCACCCATCCTAGTACTACTCTCGCCCAAGCACGCTTAACTTCGGAATTCTGATGGGATGCGGTGCATTAGTGCTGGTATGATCGCATCCGCAAGCATTAGCGCGCATTATCTATATAAGAATCAGCGCCGCGACTCCCAAAAGCCATAACTACGTCTTCGGTGCACCAAAAATCACATAAAATATATGAATTCCTAATAACTTTTCGCGATCTTCGCGTTGGGACGGTTTCGGAAGAGTGATCGGCGAAATTCCGACAAGGTGAACGGGGGAAGGGTAAAATCGTAAATTTCGCCCTCGGTCCGGAATTTCGACTTTCACCGGTGAATTGTATGCGTAAACGAGCATTTGAACAAGGCTCGGATCGATTTTTGGTGAAATTCCATCGTTTCGGCCTCCGAAAAAAATAATTCGCAAAAAAAGACGGATGCAACACGAGGACTTCCCAGGAGGTCACCCATCCTAGTACTACTCTCGCCCAAGCACGCTTAACTTCGGAGTTCTGATGGGATCCGATGCATTAGTGCTGGTATGATCGCATCCGCAAGCATTAGCGCGCATTATCTATATAAGAATCAACGCCGCGACTCCCAAAAGCCATAACTACGTCTTCGGTGCACCAAAAATCACATAAAATATATGAATTCCTAATAACTTTTCGCGATCTTCGCGTTGGGACGGTTTCGGAAGAGTGATCGGCGAAATTCCGCCAAGGTGAACGGGGGAAGGGTAAAATCGTAAATTTCGCCCTCGGTCCGGAATTTCGACTTTCACCGGTGAATTGTAAGCGTAAACGGGCATTTGAACAAGACTCGGAGCGATTTTTGGTGAAATTCCATCGTTTCGGCCTCCGAAAAAAATAATTCGCAAAAAAAGAGGGATGCAACACGAGGACTTCCCAGGAGGTCACCCATCCTAGTACTACTCTCGCCCAAGCACGCTTAACTTCGGAGTTCTGATGGGATGCGGTGCATTAGTGCTGGTATGATCGCATCCGCAAGCATTAGCGCGCATTATCTATATAAGAATCAACGCCGCGACTCCCAAAAGCCATAACTACGTCTTCGGTGCACCAAAAATCACATAAAATATATGACTTCCTAATAACTTTTCGAGATCTTCGCGTTGGGACGGTTTCGGAAGAGTGATAGGCGAAATTCCGACAAGGTGAACGGGGGAAGGGTAAAATCGTAAATTTCGCCCTCGGTCCGGAATTTCGACTTTCACCGGTGAATTGTAAGCGTAAACGGGCATTTGAACAAGACTCGGAGCGATTTTTGGTGAAATTCCATCGTTTCGGCCTCCGAAAAAAATAATTCGCAAAAAAAGAGGGATTCAACACGAGGACTTCCCAGGAGGTCACCCATCCTAGTACTACTCTCGCCCAAGCACGCTTAACTTCGGAGTTCTGATGGGATGCGGTGCATTAGTGCTGGTATGATCGCATCCGCAAGCATTAGCGCGCATTATCTATATAAGAATCAACGCCGCGACTCCCAAAAGCCATAACTACGTCTTCGGTGCACCAAAAATTACATAAAATATATGAATTCCTAATAACTTTTCGAGATCTTCGCGTTGGGACGGTTTCGGAAGAGTGATCGGCGAAATTCCGACAAGGTGAACGGGGGAAGGGTAAAATCGTAAATTTCGCCCTCGGTCCGGAATTTCGACTTTCACCGGTGAATTGTAAGCGTAAACGGGCATTTGAACAAGGCTCGGAGCGATTTTTGGTGAAATTCCATCGTTTCGACCTCCGAAAAAATAATTCGCAAAAAAAGAGGGATGCAACACGAGGACTTCCCAAGAGGTCACCCATCCTAGTACTACTCTCGCCCAAGCACGCTTAACTTCGGAGTTCTGATGGGATCCGGTGCATTAGTGCTGGTATGATCGCATCCGCAAGCATTAGCGCGCATTATCTGTATAAGAATCAGCGCCGCGACTCCCAAAAGCCATAACTACGTCTTCGGTGCATCAAAAATCACATAAAATATATGAATTCCTAATAACTTTTCGCGATCTTCGCGTTGGGACGGTTTCGGAAGAGTGATCGGCGAAATTCCGACAAGGTGAACGGGGGAAGGGTAAAATCGTAAATTTCGCCCTCGGTCCGGAATTTCGACTTTCACCGGTGAATTGTAAGCGTAAACGGGCATTTGAACAAGACTCGGAGCGATTTTTGGTGAAATTCCATCGTTTCGACCTCCGAAAAAATAATTCGCAAAAAAAGAGGGATGCAACACGAGGACTTCCCAAGAGGTCACCCATCCTAGTACTACTCTCGCCCAAGCACGCTTAACTTCGGAGTTCTGATGGGATCCGGTGCATTAGTGCTGGTATGATCGCATCCGCAAGCATTAGCGCGCATTATCTATATAAGAATCAGCGCCGCGACTCCCAAAAGCCATAACTACGTCTTCGGTGCACCAAAAATCACATAAAATATATGAATTCCTAATAACTTTTCGCGATCTTCGCGTTGGGACGGTTTCGGAAGAGTGATCGGCGAAATTCCGACAAGGTGAACGGGGGAAGGGTAAAATCGTAAATTTCGCCCTCGGTCCGGAATTTCGACTTTCACCGGTGAATTGTAAGCGTAAACGGGCATTTGAACAAGACTCGGAGCGATTTTTGGTGAAATTCCATCGTTACGGCCTCCGAAAAAAATAATTCGCAAAAAAAGAGGGATGCAACACGAGGACTTCCCAGGAGGTCACCCATCCTAGTACTACTCTCGCCCAAGCACGCTTAACTTCGGAGTTCTGATGGGATGCGGTGCATTAGTGCTGGTATGATCGCATCCGCAAGCATTAGCGCGCATTATCTATATAAGAATCAGCGCCGCGACTCCCAAAAGCCATAACTACGTCTTCGGTGCACCAAAAATCACATAAAATATATGAATTCCTAATAACTTTTCGCGATCTTCGGTTTGGGACGGTTTCGGAAGAGTGATCGGCGAAATTCCGACAAGCTGAACGGGGGAAGGGTAAAATCGTAAATTTCGCCCTCGATCCGGAATTTCGACTTTCACCGGTGAATTGTAAGCGTAAACGGGCATTTGAACAAGACTCGGAGCGATTTTTGGTGAAATTCCATCGTTTCGACCTCCGAAAAAATAATTCGCAAAAAAAGAGGGATGCAACACGAGGACTTCCCAAGAGGTCACCCATCCTAGTACTACTCTCGCCCAAGCACGCTTAACTTCGGAGTTCTGATGGGATCCGGTGCATTAGTGCTGGTATGATCGCATCCGCAAGCATTAGCGCGCATTATCTATATAAGAATCAGCGCCGCGACTCCCAAAAGCCATAACTACGTCTTCGGTGCACCAAAAATCACATAAAATATATGAATTCCTAATAACTTTTCGCGATCTTCGCGTTGGGACGGTTTCGGAAGAGTGATCGGCGAAATTCCGACAAGGTGAACGGGGGAAGGGTAAAATCGTAAATTTCGCCCTCGATCCGGAATTTCGACTTTCACCGGTGAATTGTAAGCGTAAACGGGCATTTGAACAAGACTCGGAGCGATTTTTGGTGAAATTCCATCGTTACGGCCTCCGAAAAAAATAATTCGCAAAAAAAGAGGGATGCAACACGAGGACTTCCCAGGAGGTCACCCATCCTAGTACTACTCTCGCCCAAGCACGCTTAACTTCGGAGTTCTGATGGGATGCGGTGCATTAGTGCTGGTATGATCGCATCCGCAAGCATTAGCGCGCATTATCTATATAAGAATCAGCGCCGCGACTCCCAAAAGCCATAACTACGTCTTCGGTGCACCAAAAATCACATAAAATATATGAATTCCTAATAACTTTTCGCGATCTTCGCGTTGGGACGGTTTCGGAAGAGTGATCGGCGAAATTCCGACAAGCTGAACGGGGGAAGGGTAAAATCGTAAATTTCGCCCTCGATCCGGAATTTCGACTTTCACCGGTGAATTGTAAGCGTAAACGGGCATTTGAACAAGACTCGGAGCGATTTTTGGTGAAATTCCATCGTTTCGACCTCCGAAAAAATAATTCGCAAAAAAAGAGGGATGCAACACGAGGACTTCCCAAGAGGTCACCCATCCTAGTACTACTCTCGCCCAAGCACGCTTAACTTCGGAGTTCTGATGGGATCCGGTGCATTAGTGCTGGTATGATCGCATCCGCAAGCATTAGCGCGCATTATCTATATAAGAATCAGCGCCGCGACTCCCAAAAGCCATAACTACGTCTTCGGTGCACCAAAAATCACATAAAATATATGAATTCCTAATAACTTTTCGCGATCTTCGCGTTGGGACGGTTTCGGAAGAGTGATCGGCGAAATTCCGACAAGGTGAACGGGGGAAGGGTAAAATCGTAAATTTCGCCCTCGGTCCGGAATTTCGACTTTCACCGGTGAATTGTATGCGTAAACGAGCATTTGAACAAGGCTCGGATCGATTTTTGGTGAAATTCCATCGTTTCGGCCTCCGAAAAAAATAATTCGCAAAAAAAGACGGATGCAACACGAGGACTTCCCAAGAGGTCACCCATCCTAGTACTACTCTCGCCCAAGCACGCTTAACTTCGGAGTTCTGATGGGATCCGATGCATTAGTGCTGGTATGATCGCATCCGCAAGCATTAGCGCGCATTATCTATATAAGAATCAACGCCGCGACTCCCAAAAGCCATAACTACGTCTTCGGTGCACCAAAAATCACATAAAATATATGAATTCCTAATAACTTTTCGCGATCTTCGCGTTGGGACGGTTTCGGAAGAGTGATCGGCGAAATTCCGCCAAGGTGAACGGGGGAAGGGTAAAATCGTAAATTTCGCCCTCGGTCCGGAATTTCGACTTTCACCGGTGAATTGTAAGCGTAAACGGGCATTTGAACAAGACTCGGAGCGATTTTTGGTGAAATTCCATCGTTTCGGCCTCCGAAAAAAATAATTCGCAAAAAAAGAGGGATGCAACACGAGGACTTCCCAGGAGGTCACCCATCCTAGTACTACTCTCGCCCAAGCACGCTTAACTTCGGAGTTCTGATGGGATGCGGTGCATTAGTGCTGGTATGATCGCATCCGCAAGCATTAGCGCGCATTATCTATATAAGAATCAACGCCGCGACTCCCAAAAGCCATAACTACGTCTTCGGTGCACCAAAAATCACATAAAATATATGACTTCCTAATAACTTTTCGAGATCTTCGCGTTGGGACGGTTTCGGAAGAGTGATAGGCGAAATTCCGACAAGGTGAACGGGGGAAGGGTAAAATCGTAAATTTCGCCCTCGGTCCGGAATTTCGACTTTCACCGGTGAATTGTAAGCGTAAACGGGCATTTGAACAAGACTCGGAGCGATTTTTGGTGAAATTCCATCGTTTCGGCCTCCGAAAAAAATAATTCGCAAAAAAAGAGGGATTCAACACGAGGACTTCCCAGGAGGTCACCCATCCTAGTACTACTCTCGCCCAAGCACGCTTAACTTCGGAGTTCTGATGGGATGCGGTGCATTAGTGCTGGTATGATCGCATCCGCAAGCATTAGCGCGCATTATCTATATAAGAATCAACGCCGCGACTCCCAAAAGCCATAACTACGTCTTCGGTGCACCAAAAATCACATAAAATATATGAATTCCTAATAACTTTTCGAGATCTTCGCGTTGGGACGGTTTCGGAAGAGTGATCGGCGAAATTCCGACAAGGTGAACGGGGGAAGGGTAAAATCGTAAATTTCGCCCTCGGTCCGGAATTTCGACTTTCACCGGTGAATTGTAAGCGTAAACGGGCATTTGAACAAGGCTCGGAGCGATTTTTGGTGAAATTCCATCGTTTCGACCTCCGAAAAAATAATTCGCAAAAAAAGAGGGATGCAACACGAGGACTTCCCAAGAGGTCACCCATCCTAGTACTACTCTCGCCCAAGCACGCTTAACTTCGGAGTTCTGATGGGATCCGGTGCATTAGTGCTGGTATGATCGCATCCGCAAGCATTAGCGCGCATTATCTGTATAAGAATCAGCGCCGCGACTCCCAAAAGCCATAACTACGTCTTCGGTGCATCAAAAATCACATAAAATATATGAATTCCTAATAACTTTTCGCGATCTTCGCGTTGGGACGGTTTCGGAAGAGTGATCGGCGAAATTCCGACAAGGTGAACGGGGGAAGGGTAAAATCGTAAATTTCGCCCTCGGTCCGGAATTTCGACTTTCACCGGTGAATTGTAAGCGTAAACGGGCATTTGAACAAGACTCGGAGCGATTTTTGGTGAAATTCCATCGTTTCGACCTCCGAAAAAATAATTCGCAAAAAAAGAGGGATGCAACACGAGGACTTCCCAAGAGGTCACCCATCCTAGTACTACTCTCGCCCAAGCACGCTTAACTTCGGAGTTCTGATGGGATCCGGTGCATTAGTGCTGGTATGATCGCATCCGCAAGCATTAGCGCGCATTATCTATATAAGAATCAGCGCCGCGACTCCCAAAAGCCATAACTACGTCTTCGGTGCACCAAAAATCACATAAAATATATGAATTCCTAATAACTTTTCGCGATCTTCGCGTTGGGACGGTTTCGGAAGAGTGATCGGCGAAATTCCGACAAGGTGAACGGGGGAAGGGTAAAATCGTAAATTTCGCCCTCGGTCCGGAATTTCGACTTTCACCGGTGAATTGTAAGCGTAAACGGGCATTTGAACAAGACTCGGAGCGATTTTTGGTGAAATTCCATCGTTACGGCCTCCGAAAAAAATAATTCGCAAAAAAAGAGGGATGCAACACGAGGACTTCCCAGGAGGTCACCCATCCTAGTACTACTCTCGCCCAAGCACGCTTAACTTCGGAGTTCTGATGGGATGCGGTGCATTAGTGCTGGTATGATCGCATCCGCAAGCATTAGCGCGCATTATCTATATAAGAATCAGCGCCGCGACTCCCAAAAGCCATAACTACGTCTTCGGTGCACCAAAAATCACATAAAATATATGAATTCCTAATAACTTTTCGCGATCTTCGCGTTGGGACGGTTTCGGAAGAGTGATCGGCGAAATTCCGACAAGGTGAACGGGGGAAGGGTAAAATCGTAAATTTCGCCCTCGATCCGGAATTTCGACTTTCACCGGTGAATTGTAAGCGTAAACGGGCATTTGAACAAGACTCGGAGCGATTTTTGGTGAAATTCCATCGTTTCGACCTCCGAAAAAATAATTCGCAAAAAAAGAGGGATGCAACACGAGGACTTCCCAAGAGGTCACCCATCCTAGTACTACTCTCGCCCAAGCACGCTTAACTTCGGAGTTCTGATGGGATCCGGTGCATTAGTGCTGGTATGATCGCATCCGCAAGCATTAGCGCGCATTATCTATATAAGAATCAGCGCCGCGACTCCCAAAAGCCATAACTACGTCTTCGGTGCACCAAAAATCACATAAAATATATGAATTCCTAATAACTTTTCGCGATCTTCGCGTTGGGACGGTTTCGGAAGAGTGATCGGCGAAATTCCGACAAGGTGAACGGGGGAAGGGTAAAATCGTAAATTTCGCCCTCGGTCCGGAATTTCGACTTTCACCGGTGAATTGTAAGCGTAAACGGGCATTTGAACAAGACTCGGAGCGATTTTTGGTGAAATTCCATCGTTTCGACCTCCGAAAAAATAATTCGCAAAAAAAGAGGGATGCAACACGAGGACTTCCCAAGAGGTCACCCATCCTAGTACTACTCTCGCCCAAGCACGCTTAACTTCGGAGTTCTGATGGGATCCGGTGCATTAGTGCTGGTATGATCGCATCCGCAAGCATTAGCGCGCATTATCTATATAAGAATCAACGCCGCGACTCCCAAAAGCCATAACTACGTCTTCGGTGCACCAAAAATCACATAAAATATATGAATTCCTAATAACTTTTCGCGATCTTCGCGTTGGGACGGTTTCGGAAGAGTGATCGGCGAAATTCCGACAAGGTGAACGGGGGAAGGGTAAAATCGTAAATTTCGCCCTCGATCCGGAATTTCGACTTTCACCGGTGAATTGTAAGCGTAAACGGGCATTTGAACAAGACTCGGAGCGATTTTTGGTGAAATTCCATCGTTTCGACCTCCGAAAAAATAATTCGCAAAAAAAGAGGGATGCAACACGAGGACTTCCCAAGAGGTCACCCATCCTAGTACTACTCTCGCCCAAGCACGCTTAACTTCGGAGTTCTGATGGGATCCGGTGCATTAGTGCTGGTATGATCGCATCCGCAAGCATTAGCGCGCATTATCTATATAAGAATCAGCGCCGCGACTCCCAAAAGCCATAACTACGTCTTCGGTGCACCAAAAATCACATAAAATATATGAATTCCTAATAACTTTTCGCGATCTTCGCGTTGGGACGGTTTCGGAAGAGTGATCGGCGAAATTCCGACAAGGTGAACGGGGGAAGGGTAAAATCGTAAATTTCGCCCTCGGTCCGGAATTTCGACTTTCACCGGTGAATTGTAAGCGTAAACGGGCATTTGAACAAGACTCGGAGCGATTTTTGGTGAAATTCCATCGTTACGGCCTCCGAAAAAAATAATTCGCAAAAAAAGAGGGATGCAACACGAGGACTTCCCAGGAGGTCACCCATCCTAGTACTACTCTCGCCCAAGCACGCTTAACTTCGGAGTTCTGATGGGATGCGGTGCATTAGTGCTGGTATGATCGCATCCGCAAGCATTAGCGCGCATTATCTATATAAGAATCAGCGCCGCGACTCCCAAAAGCCATAACTACGTCTTCGGTGCACCAAAAATCACATAAAATATATGAATTCCTAATAACTTTTCGCGATCTTCGCGTTGGGACGGTTTCGGAAGAGTGATCGGCGAAATTCCGACAAGGTGAACGGGGGAAGGGTAAAATCGTAAATTTCGCCCTCGATCCGGAATTTCGACTTTCACCGGTGAATTGTAAGCGTAAACGGGCATTTGAACAAGACTCGGAGCGATTTTTGGTGAAATTCCATCGTTTCGACCTCCGAAAAAATAATTCGCAAAAAAAGAGGGATGCAACACGAGGACTTCCCAAGAGGTCACCCATCCTAGTACTACTCTCGCCCAAGCACGCTTAACTTCGGAGTTCTGATGGGATCCGGTGCATTAGTGCTGGTATGATCGCATCCGCAAGCATTAGCGCGCATTATCTATATAAGAATCAGCGCCGCGACTCCCAAAAGCCATAACTACGTCTTCGGTGCACCAAAAATCACATAAAATATATGAATTCCTAATAACTTTTCGCGATCTTCGCGTTGGGACGGTTTCGGAAGAGTGATCGGCGAAATTCCGACAAGGTGAACGGGGGAAGGGTAAAATCGTAAATTTCGCCCTCGGTCCGGAATTTCGACTTTCACCGGTGAATTGTAAGCGTAAACGGGCATTTGAACAAGACTCGGAGCGATTTTTGGTGAAATTCCATCGTTTCGACCTCCGAAAAAATAATTCGCAAAAAAAGAGGGATGCAACACGAGGACTTCCCAAGAGGTCACCCATCCTAGTACTACTCTCGCCCAAGCACGCTTAACTTCGGAGTTCTGATGGGATCCGGTGCATTAGTGCTGGTATGATCGCATCCGCAAGCATTAGCGCGCATTATCTATATAAGAATCAGCGCCGCGACTCCCAAAAGCCATAACTACGTCTTCGGTGCACCAAAAATCACATAAAATATATGAATTCCTAATAACTTTTCGCGATCTTCGCGTTGGGACGGTTTCGGAAGAGTGATCGGCAAAATTCCGACAAGGTGAACGGGGGAAGGGTAAAATCGTAAATTTCGCCCTCGGTCCGGAATTTCGACTTTCACCGGTGAATTATAAGCGTAAACGGGCATTTGAACAAGACTCGGAGCGATTTTTGGTGAAATTCCATCGTTTCGACCTCCGAAAAAATAATTCGCAAAAAAAGAGGGATGCAACACGAGGACTTCCCAAGAGGTCACCCATCCTAGTACTACTCTCGCCCAAGCACGCTTAACTTCGGAGTTCTGATGGGATCCGGTGCATTAGTGCTGGTATGATCGCATCCGCAAGCATTAGCGCGCATTATCTATATAAGAATCAGCGCCGCGACTCCCAAAAGCCATAACTACGTCTTCGGTGCACCAAAAATCACATAAAATATATGAATTCCTAATAACTTTTCGCGATCTTCGCGTTGGGACGGTTTCGGAAGAGTGATCGGCGAAATTCCGACAAGGTGAACGGGGGAAGGGTAAAATCGTAAATTTCGCCCTCGGTCCGGAATTTCGACTTTCACCGGTGAATTGTAAGCGTAAACGGGCATTTGAACAAGACTCGGAGCGATTTTTGGTGAAATTCCATCGTTTCGGCCTCCGAAAAAAATAATTCGCAAAAAAAGAGGGATGCAACACGAGGACATCCCAGGAGGTCACCCATCCTAGTACTACTCTCGCCCAAGCACGCTTAACTTCGGAGTTCTGATGGGATGCGGTGCATTAGTGCTGGTATGATCGCATCCGCAAGCATTAGCGCGCATTATCTATATAAGAATCAACGCCGCGACTCCCAAAAGCCATAACTACGTCTTCGGTGCACCAAAAATCACATAAAATATATGAATTCCTAATAACTTTTCGCGATCTTCGCGTTGGGACGGTTTCGGAAGAGTGATCGGCGAAATTCCGACAAGGTGAACGGGGGAAGGGTAAAATCGTAAATTTCGCCCTCGGTCCGGAATTTCGACTTTCACCGGTGAATTGTAAGCGTAAACGGGCATTTGAACAAGACTCGGAGCGATTTTTGGTGAAATTCCATCGTTTCGGCCTCCGAAAAAAATAATTCGCAAAAAAAGAGGGATGCAACACGAGGACTTCCCAGGAGGTCACCCATCCTAGTACTACTCTCGCCCAAGCACGCTTAACTTCGGAGTTCTGATGGGATGCGGTGCATTAGTGCTGGTATGATCGCATCCGCAAGCATTAGCGCGCATTATCTATATAAGAATCAGCGCCGCGACTCCCAAAAGCCATAACTACGTCTTCGGTGCACCAAAAATCACATAAAATATATGAATTCCTAATAACTTTTCGCGATCTTCGCGTTGGGACGGTTTCGGAAGAGTGATCGGCGAAATTCCGACAAGGTGAACGGGGGAAGGGTAAAATCGTAAATTTCGTCCTCGGTCCGGAATTTCGACTTTCACCGGTGAATTGTAAGCATAAACGGGCATTTGAACAAGACTCGGAGCGATTTTTGGTGAAATTCCATCGTTTCGGCCTCCGAAAAAAATAATTCGCAAAAAAAGAGGGATGCAACACGAGGACTTCCCAAGAGGTCACCCATCCTAGTACTACTCTCGCCCAAGAACGCTTAACTTCGGAGTTCTGATGGGATCCGGTGCATTAGTGCTGGTAAGATCGCATCCGCAAGCATTAGCGCGCATTATCTATATAAGAATCAGCGCCGCGACTCCCAAAAGCCATAACTACGTCTTCGGTGCACCAAAAATCACATAAAATATATGAATTCCTAATAACTTTTCGCGATCTTCGCGTTGGGACGGTTTCGGAAGAGTGATCGGCGAAATTCCGACAAGGTGAACGGGGGAAGGGTAAAATCGTAAATTTCGTCCTCGGTCCGGAATTTCGACTTTCACCGGTGAATTGTAAGCGTAAACGGGCATTTGAACAAGACTCGGAGCGATTTTTGGTGAAATTCCATCGTTTCGACCTCCGAAAAAATAATTCGCAAAAAAAGAGGGATGCAACACGAGGACTTCCCAAGAGGTCACCCATCCTAGTACTACTCTCGCCCAAGCACGCTTAACTTCGGAGTTCTGATGGGATGCGGTGCATTAGTGCTGGTATGATCGCATCCGCAAGCATTAGCGCGCATTATCTATATAAGAATCAGCGCCGCGACTCCCAAAAGCCATAACTACGTCTTCGGTGCACCAAAAATCACATAAAATATATGAATTCCTAATAAATTTTCGCGATCTTCGCGTTGGGACGGTTTCGGAAGAGTGATCGGCGAAATTCCGACAAGGTGAACGGGGGAAGGGTAAAATCGTAAATTTCGCCCTCGGTCCGGAATTTCGACTTTCACCGGTGAATTGTAAGCGTAAACGGGCATTTGAACAAGACTCGGAGCGATTTTTGGTGAAATTCCATCGTTTCGACCTCCGAAAAAATAATTCGCAAAAAAAGAGGGATGCAACACGAGGACTTCCCAGGAGGTCACCCTTCCTAGTACTACTCTCGCCCAAGCACGCTTAACTTCGGAGTTCTGATGGGATCCGGTGCATTAGTGCTGGTATGATCGCATCCGCAAGCATTAGCGCGCATTATCTATATAAGAATCAGCGCCGCGACTCCCAAAAGCCATAACTACGTCTTCGGTGCACCAAAAATCACATAAAATATATGAATTCCTAATAACTTTTCGCGATCTTCGCGTTGGGACGGTTTCGGAAGAGTGATCGGCGAAATTCCGACAAGGTGAACGGGGGAAGGGTAAAATCGTAAATTTCGCCCTCGGTCCGGAATTTCGACTTTCACCGGTGAATTGTAAGCGTAAACGGGCATTTGAACAAGACTCGGAGCGATTTTTGGTGAAATTCCATCGTTTCGACCTCCGAAAAAATAATTCGCAAAAAAAGAGGGATGCAACACGAGGACTTCCCAAGAGGTCACCCATCCTAGTACTACTCTCGCCCAAGCACGCTTAACTTCGGAGTTCTGATGGGATCCGGTGCATTAGTGCTGGTATGATCGCATCCGCAAGCATTAGCGCGCATTATCTATATAAGAATCAGCGCCGCGACTCCCAAAAGCCATAACTACGTCTTCGGTGCACCAAAAATCACATAAAATATATGAATTCCTAATAACTTTTCGCGATCTTCGCGTTGGGACGGTTTCGGAAGAGTGATCGGCGAAATTCCGACAAGGTGAACGGGGGAAGGGTAAAATCGTAAATTTCGCCCTCGGTCCGGAATTTCGACTTTCACCGGTGAATTGTAAGCGTAAACGGGCATTTGAACAAGACTCGGAGCGATTTTTGGTGAAATTCCATCGTTTCGGCCTCCGAAAAAAATAATTCGCAAAAAAAGAGGGATGCAACACGAGGACATCCCAGGAGGTCACCCATCCTAGTACTACTCTCGCCCAAGCACGCTTAACTTCGGAGTTCTGATGGGATGCGGTGCATTAGTGCTGGTATGATCGCATCCGCAAGCATTAGCGCGCATTATCTATATAAGAATCAACGCCGCGACTCCCAAAAGCCATAACTACGTCTTCGGTGCACCAAAAATCACATAAAATATATGAATTCCTAATAACTTTTCGCGATCTTCGCGTTGGGACGGTTTCGGAAGAGTGATCGGCGAAATTCCGACAAGGTGAACGGGGGAAGGGTAAAATCGTAAATTTCGCCCTCGGTCCGGAATTTCGACTTTCACCGGTGAATTGTAAGCGTAAACGGGCATTTGAACAAGACTCGGAGCGATTTTTGGTGAAATTCCATCGTTTCGGCCTCCGAAAAAAATAATTCGCAAAAAAAGAGGGATGCAACACGAGGACTTCCCAGGAGGTCACCCATCCTAGTACTACTCTCGCCCAAGCACGCTTAACTTCGGAGTTCTGATGGGATGCGGTGCATTAGTGCTGGTATGATCGCATCCGCAAGCATTAGCGCGCATTATCTATATAAGAATCAGCGCCGCGACTCCCAAAAGCCATAACTACGTCTTCGGTGCACCAAAAATCACATAAAATATATGAATTCCTAATAACTTTTCGCGATCTTCGCGTTGGGACGGTTTCGGAAGAGTGATCGGCGAAATTCCGACAAGGTGAACGGGGGAAGGGTAAAATCGTAAATTTCGCCCTCGGTCCGGAATTTCGACTTTCACCGGTGAATTGTAAGCATAAACGGGCATTTGAACAAGACTCGGAGCGATTTTTGGTGAAATTCCATCGTTTCGGCCTCCGAAAAAAATAATTCGCAAAAAAAGAGGGATGCAACACGAGGACTTCCCAAGAGGTCACCCATCCTAGTACTACTCTCGCCCAAGCACGCTTAACTTCGGAGTTCTGATGGGATCCGGTGCATTAGTGCTGGTAAGATCGCATCCGCAAGCATTAGCGCGCATTATCTATATAAGAATCAGCGCCGCGACTCCCAAAAGCCATAACTACGTCTTCGGTGCACCAAAAATCACATAAAATATATGAATTCCTAATAACTTTTCGCGATCTTCGCGTTGGGACGGTTTCGGAAGAGTGATCGGCGAAATTCCGACAAGGTGAACGGGGGAAGGGTAAAATCGTAAATTTCGTCCTCGGTCCGGAATTTCGACTTTCACCGGTGAATTGTAAGCGTAAACGGGCATTTGAACAAGACTCGGAGCGATTTTTGGTGAAATTCCATCGTTTCGACCTCCGAAAAAATAATTCGCAAAAAAAGAGGGATGCAACACGAGGACTTCCCAAGAGGTCACCCATCCTAGTACTACTCTCGCCCAAGCACGCTTAACTTCGGAGTTCTGATGGGATGCGGTGCATTAGTGCTGGTATGATCGCATCCGCAAGCATTAGCGCGCATTATCTATATAAGAATCAGCGCCGCGACTCCCAAAAGCCATAACTACGTCTTCGGTGCACCAAAAATCACATAAAATATATGAATTCCTAATAAATTTTCGCGATCTTCGCGTTGGGACGGTTTCGGAAGAGTGATCGGCGAAATTCCGACAAGGTGAACGGGGGAAGGGTAAAATCGTAAATTTCGCCCTCGGTCCGGAATTTCGACTTTCACCGGTGAATTGTAAGCGTAAACGGGCATTTGAACAAGACTCGGAGCGATTTTTGGTGAAATTCCATCGTTTCGACCTCCGAAAAAATAATTCGCAAAAAAAGAGGGATGCAACACGAGGACTTCCCAGGAGGTCACCCTTCCTAGTACTACTCTCGCCCAAGCACGCTTAACTTCGGAGTTCTGATGGGATCCGGTGCATTAGTGCTGGTATGATCGCATCCGCAAGCATTAGCGCGCATTATCTATATAAGAATCAGCGCCGCGACTCCCAAAAGCCATAACTACGTCTTCGGTGCACCAAAAATCACATAAAATATATGAATTCCTAATAACTTTTCGCGATCTTCGCGTTGGGACGGTTTCGGAAGAGTGATCGGCGAAATTCCGACAAGGTGAACGGGGGAAGGGTAAAATCGTAAATTTCGCCCTCGGTCCGGAATTTCGACTTTCACCGGTGAATTGTAAGCGTAAACGGGCATTTGAACAAGACTCGGAGCGATTTTTGGTGAAATTCCATCGTTTCGGCCTCCGAAAAAAATAATTCGCAAAAAAAGAGGGATGCAACACGAGGACATCCCAGGAGGTCACCCATCCTAGTACTACTCTCGCCCAAGCACGCTTAACTTCGGAGTTCTGATGGGATGCGGTGCATTAGTGCTGGTATGATCGCATCCGGAAGCATTAGCGCGCATTATCTATATAAGAATCAACGCCGCGACTCCCAAAAGCCATAACTACGTCTTCGGTGCACCAAAAATCACATAAAATATATGAATTCCTAATAACTTTTCGCGATCTTCGCGTTGGGACGGTTTCGAAAGAGTGATCGGCGAAATTCCGACAAGGTGAACGGGGGAAGGGTAAAATCGTAAATTTCGCCCTCGGTCCGGAATTTCGACTTTCACCGGTGAATTGTATGCGTAAACGAGCATTTGAACAAGGCTCGGATCGATTTTTGGTGAAATTCCATCGTTTCGGCCTCCGAAAAAATAATTCGCAAAAAAAGAGGGATGCAACACGAGGACTTCCCAGGAGGTCACCCATCCTAGTACTACTCTCGCCCAAGCACGCTTAACTTCGGAGTTCTGATGGGATCCGATGCATTAGTGCTGGTATGATCGCATCCGCAAGCATTAGCGCGCATTATCTATATAAGAATCAACGCCGCGACTCCCAAAAGCCATAACTACGTCTTCGGTGCACCAAAAATCACATAAAATATATGAATTCCTAATAACTTTTCGCGATCTTCGCGTTGGGACGGTTTCGGAAGAGTGATCGGCGAAATTCCGACAAGGTGAACGGGGGAAGGGTAAAATCGTAAATTTCGCCCTCGGTCCGGAATTTCGACTTTCACCGGTGAATTGTAAGCGTAAACGGGCATTTGAACAAGACTCGGAGCGATTTTTGGTGAAATTCCATCGTTTCGGCCTCCGAAAAAAATAATTCGCAAAAAAAGAGGGATGCAACACGAGGACTTCCCAGGAGGTCACCCATCCTAGTACTACTCTCGCCCAAGCACGCTTAACTTCGGAGTTCTGATGGGATGCGGTGCATTAGTGCTGGTATGATCGCATCCGCAAGCATTAGCGCGCATTATCTATATAAGAATCAGCGCCGCGACTCCCAAAAGCCATAACTACGTCTTCGGTGCACCAAAAATCACATAAAATATATGAATTCCTAATAACTTTTCGCGATCTTCGCGTTGGGACGGTTTCGGAAGAGTGATCGGCGAAATTCCGACAAGGTGAACGGGGGAAGGGTAAAATCGTAAATTTCGCCCTCGGTCCGGAATTTCGACTTTCACCGGTGAATTGTAAGCATAAACGGGCATTTGAACAAGACTCGGAGCGATTTTTGGTGAAATTCCATCGTTTCGGCCTCCGAAAAAAATAATTCGCAAAAAAAGAGGGATGCAACACGAGGACTTCCCAAGAGGTCACCCATCCTAGTACTACTCTCGCCCAAGCACGCTTAACTTCGGAGTTCTGATGGGATCCGGTGCATTAGTGCTGGTAAGATCGCATCCGCAAGCATTAGCGCGCATTATCTATATAAGAATCAGCGCCGCGACTCCCAAAAGCCATAACTACGTCTTCGGTGCACCAAAAATCACATAAAATATATGAATTCCTAATAACTTTTCGCGATCTTCGCGTTGGGACGGTATCGGAAGAGTGATCGGCGAAATTCCGACAAGGTGAACGGGGGAAGGGTAAAATCGTAAATTTCGTCCTCGGTCCGGAATTTCGACTTTCACCGGTGAATTGTAAGCGTAAACGGGCATTTGAACAAGACTTGGAGCGATTTTTGGTGAAATTCCATCGTTTCGACCTCCGAAAAAATAATTCGCAAAAAAAGAGGGATGCAACACGAGGACTTCCCAAGAGGTCACCCATCCTAGTACTACTCTCGCCCAAGCACGCTTAACTTCGGAGTTCTGATGGGATGCGGTGCATTAGTGCTGGTATGATCGCATCCGCAAGCATTAGCGCGCATTATCTATATAAGAATCAGCGCCGCGACTCCCAAAAGCCATAACTACGTCTTCGGTGCACCAAAAATCACATAAAATATATGAATTCCTAATAAATTTTCGCGATCTTCGCGTTGGGACGGTTTCGGAAGAGTGATCGGCGAAATTCCGACAAGGTGAACGGGGGAAGGGTAAAATCGTAAATTTCGCCCTCGGTCCGGAATTTCGACTTTCACCGGTGAATTGTAAGCGTAAACGGGCATTTGAACAAGACTCGGAGCGATTTTTGGTGAAATTCCATCGTTTCGACCTCCGAAAAAATAATTCGCAAAAAAAGAGGGATGCAACACGAGGACTTCCCAGGAGGTCACCCTTCCTAGTACTACTCTCGCCCAAGCACGCTTAACTTCGGAGTTCTGATGGGATCCGGTGCATTAGTGCTGGTATGATCGCATCCGCAAGCATTAGCGCGCATTATCTATATAAGAATCAGCGCCGCGACTCCCAAAAGCCATAACTACGTCTTCGGTGCACCAAAAATCACATAAAATATATGAATTCCTAATAACTTTTCGCGATCTTCGCGTTGGGACGGTTTCGGAAGAGTGATCGGCGAAATTCCGACAAGGTGAACGGGGGAAGGGTAAAATCGTAAATTTCGCCCTCGGTCCGGAATTTCGACTTTCACCGGTGAATTGTAAGCGTAAACGGGCATTTGAACAAGACTCGGAGCGATTTTTGGTGAAATTCCATCGTTTCGGCCTCCGAAAAAAATAATTCGCAAAAAAAGAGGGATGCAACACGAGGACATCCCAGGAGGTCACCCATCCTAGTACTACTCTCGCCCAAGCACGCTTAACTTCGGAGTTCTGATGGGATGCGGTGCATTAGTGCTGGTATGATCGCATCCGCAAGCATTAGCGCGCATTATCTATATAAGAATCAACGCCGCGACTCCCAAAAGCCATAACTACGTCTTCGGTGCACCAAAAATCACATAAAATATATGAATTCCTAATAACTTTTCGCGATCTTCGCGTTGGGACGGTTTCGAAAGAGTGATCGGCGAAATTCCGACAAGGTGAACGGGGGAAGGGTAAAATCGTAAATTTCGTCCTCAGTCCGGAATTTCGACTTTCACCGGTGAATTGTATGCGTAAACGAGCATTTGTACAAGGCTCGGATCGATTTTTGGTGAAATTCCATCGTTTCGGCCTCCGAAAAAAATAATTCGCAAAAAAAGAGGGATGCAACACGAGGACTTCCCAGGAGGTCACCCATCCTAGTACTACTCTCGCCCAAGCACGCTTAACTTCGGAGTTCTGATGGGATCCGATGCATTAGTGCTGGTATGATCGCATCCGCAAGCATTAGCGCGCATTATCTATATAAGAATCAACGCCGCGACTCCCAAAAGCCATAACTACGTTTTCGGTGAACCAAAAATCACATAAAATATATGAATTCCTAATAACTTTTCGCGATCTTCGCGTTGGGACGGTTTCGGAAGAGTGATCGGCGAAATTCCGACAAGGTGAACGGGGGAAGGGTAAAATCGTAAATTTCGCCCTCGGTCCGGAATTTCGACTTTCACCGGTGAATTGTAAGCGTAAACGGGCATTTGAACAAGACTCGGAGCGATTTTTGGTGAAATTCCATCGTTTCGGCCTCCGAAAAAAATAATTCGCAAAAAAAGAGGGATGCAACACGAGGACTTCCCAGGAGGTCACCCATCCTAGTACTACTCTCGCCCAAGCACGCTTAACTTCGGAGTTCTGATGGGATGCGGTGCATTAGTGCTGGTATGATCGCATCCGCAAGCATTAGCGCGCATTATCTATATAAGAATCAGCGCCGCGACTCCCAAAAGCCATAACTACGTCTTCGGTGCACCAAAAATCACATAAAATATATGAATTCCTAATAACTTTTCGCGATCTTCGCGTTGGGACGGTTTCGGAAGAGTGATCGGCGAAATTCCGACAAGGTGAACGGGGGAAGGGTAAAATCGTAAATTTCGTCCTCGGTCCGGAATTTCGACTTTCACCGGTGAATTGTAAGCGTAAACGGGCATTTGAACAAGACTCGGAGCGATTTTTGGTGAAATTCCATCGTTTCGACCTCCGAAAAAATAATTCGCAAAAAAAGAGGGATGCAACACGAGGACTTCCCAAGAGGTCACCCATCCTAGTACTACTCTCGCCCAAGCACGCTTAACTTCGGAGTTCTGATGGGATGCGGTGCATTAGTGCTGGTATGATCGCATCCGCAAGCATTAGCGCGCATTATCTATATAAGAATCAGCGCCGCGACTCCCAAAAGCCATAACTACGTCTTCGGTGCACCAAAAATCACATAAAATATATGAATTCCTAATAAATTTTCGCGATCTTCGCGTTGGGACGGTTTCGGAAGAGTGATCGGCGAAATTCCGACAAGGTGAACGGGGGAAGGGTAAAATCGTAAATTTCGCCCTCGGTCCGGAATTTCGACTTTCACCGGTGAATTGTAAGCGTAAACGGGCATTTGAACAAGACTCGGAGCGATTTTTGGTGAAATTCCATCGTTTCGACCTCCGAAAAAATAATTCGCAAAAAAAGAGGGATGCAACACGAGGACTTCCCAGGAGGTCACCCTTCCTAGTACTACTCTCGCCCAAGCACGCTTAACTTCGGAGTTTTGATGGGATCCGGTGCATTAGTGCTGGTATGATCGCATCCGCAAGCATTAGCGCGCATTATCTATATAAGAATCAGCGCCGCGACTCCCAAAAGCCATAACTACGTCTTCGGTGCACCAAAAATCACATAAAATATATGAATTCCTAATAACTTTTCGCGATCTTCGCGTTGGGACGGTTTCGGAAGAGTGATCGGCGAAATTCCGACAAGGTGAACGGGGGAAGGGTAAAATCGTAAATTTCGCCCTCGGTCCGGAATTTCGACTTTCACCGGTGAATTGTAAGCGTAAACGGGCATTTGAACAAGACTCGGAGCGATTTTTGGTGAAATTCCATCGTTTCGGCCTCCGAAAAAAATAATTCGCAAAAAAAGAGGGATGCAACACGAGGACATCCCAGGAGGTCACCCATACTAGTACTACTCTCGCCCAAGCACGCTTAACTTCGGAGTTCTGATGGGATGCGGTGCATTAGTGCTGGTATGATCGCATCCGCAAGCATTAGCGCGCATTATCTATATAAGAATCAGCGCCGCGACTCCCAAAAGCCATAACTACGTCTTCGGTGCACCAAAAATCACATAAATTATATGAATTCCTAATAACTTTTCGCGATCTTCGCGTTGGGACGGTTTCGGAAGAGTGATCGGCGAAATTCCGACAAGGTGAACGGGGGAAGGGTAAAATCGTAAATTTCGCCCTCGGTCCGGAATTTCGACTTTCACCGGTGAATTGTAAGCATAAACGGGCATTTGAACAAGACTCGGAGCGATTTTTGGTGAAATTCCATCGTTTCGGCCTCCGAAAAAAATAATTCGCAAAAAAAGAGGGATGCAACACGAGGACTTCCCAAGAGGTCACCCATCCTAGTACTACTCTCGCCCAAGCACGCTTAACTTCGGAGTTCTGATGGGATCCGGTGCATTAGTGCTGGTAAGATCGCATCCGCAAGCATTAGCGCGCATTATCTATATAAGAATCAGCGCCGCGACTCCCAAAAGCCATAACTACGTCTTCGGTGCACCAAAAATCACATAAAATATATGAATTCCTAATAACTTTTCGCGATCTTCGCGTTGGGACGGTTTCGGAAGAGTGATCGGCGAAATTCCGACAAGGTGAACGGGGGAAGGGTAAAATCGTAAATTTCGTCCTCGGTCCGGAATTTCGACTTTCACCGGTGAATTGTAAGCGTAAACGGGCATTTGAACAAGACTCGGAGCGATTTTTGGTGAAATTCCATCGTTTCGACCTCCGAAAAAATAATTCGCAAAAAAAGAGGGATGCAACACGAGGACTTCCCAAGAGGTCACCCATCCTAGTACTACTCTCGCCCAAGCACGCTTAACTTCGGAGTTCTGATGGGATGCGGTGCATTAGTGCTGGTATGATCGCATCCGCAAGCATTAGCGCGCATTATCTATATAAGAATCAGCGCCGCGACTCCCAAAAGCCATAACTACGTCTTCGGTGCACCAAAAATCACATAAAATATATGAATTCCTAATAAATTTTCGCGATCTTCGCGTTGGGACGGTTTCGGAAGAGTGATCGGCGAAATTCCGACAAGGTGAACGGGGGAAGGGTAAAATCGTAAATTTCGCCCTCGGTCCGGAATTTCGACTTTCACCGGTGAATTGTAAGCGTAAACGGGCATTTGAACAAGACTCGGAGCGATTTTTGGTGAAATTCCATCGTTTCGACCTCCGAAAAAATAATTCGCAAAAAAAGAGGGATGCAACACGAGGACTTCCCAGGAGGTCACCCTTCCTAGTACTACTCTCGCCCAAGCACGCTTAACTTCGGAGTTTTGATGGGATCCGGTGCATTAGTGCTGGTATGATCGCATCCGCAAGCATTAGCGCGCATTATCTATATAAGAATCAGCGCCGCGACTCCCAAAAGCCATAACTACGTCTTCGGTGCACCAAAAATCACATAAAATATATGAATTCCTAATAACTTTTCGCGATCTTCGCGTTGGGACGGTTTCGGAAGAGTGATCGGCGAAATTCCGACAAGGTGAACGGGGGAAGGGTAAAATCGTAAATTTCGCCCTCGGTCCGGAATTTCGACTTTCACCGGTGAATTGTAAGCGTAAACGGGCATTTGAACAAGACTCGGAGCGATTTTTGGTGAAATTCCATCGTTTCGGCCTCCGAAAAAAATAATTCGCAAAAAAAGAGGGATGCAACACGAGGACATCCCAGGAGGTCACCCATCCTAGTACTACTCTCGCCCAAGCACGCTTAACTTCGGAGTTCTGATGGGATGCGGTGCATTAGTGCTGGTATGATCGCATCCGGAAGCATTAGCGCGCATTATCTATATAAGAATCAACGCCGCGACTCCCAAAAGCCATAACTACGTCTTCGGTGCACCAAAAATCACATAAAATATATGAATTCCTAATAACTTTTCGCGATCTTCGCGTTGGGACGGTTTCGAAAGAGTGATCGGCGAAATTCCGACAAGGTGAACGGGGGAAGGGTAAAATCGTAAATTTCGCCCTCGGTCCGGAATTTCGACTTTCACCGGTGAATTGTATGCGTAAACGAGCATTTGAACAAGGCTCGGATCGATTTTTGGTGAAATTCCATCGTTTCGGCCTCCGAAAAAAATAATTCGCAAAAAAAGAGGGATGCAACACGAGGACTTCCCAGGAGGTCACCCATCCTAGTACTACTCTCGCCCAAGCACGCTTAACTTTGGAGTTCTGATGGGATCCGATGCATTAGTGCTGGTATGATCGCATCCGCAAGCATTAGCGCGCATTATCTATATAAGAATCAACGCCGCGACTCCCAAAAGCCATAACTACGTCTTCGGTGCACCAAAAATCACATAAAATATATGAATTCCTAATAACTTTTCGCGATCTTCGCGTTGGGACGGTTTCGGAAGAGTGATCGGCGAAATTCCGCCAAGGTGAACGGGGGAAGGGTAAAATCGTAAATTTCACCCTCGGTCCGGAATTTCGACTTTCACCGGTGAATTGTAAGCGTAAACGGGCATTTGAACAAGACTCGGAGCGATTTTTGGTGAAATTCCATCGTTTCGGCCTCCGAAAAAAATAATTCGCAAAAAAACAGGGATGCAACACGAGGACTTCCCAGGAGGTCACCCATCCTAGTACTACTCTCGCCCAAGCACGCTTAACTTCGGAGTTCTGATGGGATGCGGTGCATTAGTGCTGGTATGATCGCATCCGCAAGCATTAGCGCGCATTATCTATATAAGAATCAGCGCCGCGACTCCCAAAAGCCATAACTACGTCTTCGGTGCACCAAAAATCACATAAAATATATGAATTCCTAATAACTTTTCCAGATCTTCGCGTTGGGACGGTTTCGGAAGAGTGATCGGCGAAATTCCGACAAGGTGAACGGGGGAAGGGTAAAATCGTAAATTTCGCCCTCGGTCCGGAATTTCGACTTTCACCGGTGAATTGTAAGCGTAAACGGGCATTTGAACAAGACTCGGAGCGATTTTTGGTGAAATTCCATCGTTTCGGCCTCCGAAAAAAATAATTCGCAAAAAAGAGGGATGCAACACGAGGACTTCCCAAGAGGTCACCCATCCTAGTACTACTCTCGCCCAAGCACGCTTAAATTCGGAGTTCTAATGGGATCCGGTGCATTAGTGCTGGTATGATCGCATCCGCAAGCATTAGCGCGCATTATCTATATAAGAATCAGCGCCGCGACTCCCAAAAGCCATAACTACGTCTTCGGTGCACCAAAAATCACATAAAATATATGAATTCCTAATAACTTTTCGCGATCTTCGCGTTGGGACGGTTTCGGAAGAGTGATCGGCGAAATTCCGACAAGGTGAACGGGGGAAGGGTAAAATCGTAAATTTCGCCATCGGTCCGGAATTTCGACTTTCACCGGTGAATTGTAAGCGTAAACGGGCATTTGAACAAGACTCGGAGCGATTTTTGGTGAAATTCCATCGTTTCGGCCTCCGAAAAAAATAATTCGCAAAAAAAGAGGGATGCAACACGAGGACATCCCAGGAGGTCACCCATCCTAGTACTACTCTCGCCCAAGCACGCTTAACTTCGGAGTTCTGATGGGATGCGGTGCATTAGTGCTGGTATGATCGCATCCAGAAGCATTAGCGCGCATTATCTATATAAGAATCAACGCCGCGACTCCCAAAAGCCATAACTACGTCTTCGGTGCACCAAAAATCACATAAAATATATGAATTCCTAATAACTTTTCGCGATCTTCGCGTTGGGACGGTTTCGAAAGAGTGATCGGCGAAATTCCGACAAGGTGAACGGGGGAAGGGTAAAATCGTAAATTTCGCCCTCGGTCCGGAATTTCGACTTTCACCGGTGAATTGTATGCGTAAACGAGCATTTGAACAAGGCTCGGATCGATTTTTGGTGAAATTCCATCGTTTCGGCCTCCGAAAAAAATAATTCGCAAAAAAAGAGGGATGCAACACGAGGACTTCCCAGGAGGTCACCCATCCTAGTACTACTCTCGCCCAAGCACGCTTAACTTCGGAGTTCTGATGGGATCCGATGCATTAGTGCTGGTATGATCGCATCCGCAAGCATTAGCGCGCATTATCTATATAAGAATCAACGCCGCGACTCCCAAAAGCCATAACTACGTCTTCGGTGCACCAAAAATCACATAAAATATATGAATTCCTAATAACTTTTCGCGATCTTCGCGTTGGGACGGTTTCGGAAGAGTGATCGGCGAAATTCCGACAAGGTGAACGGGGGAAGGGTAAAATCGTAAATTTCGCCCTCGGTCCGGAATTTCGACTTTCACCGGTGAATTGTAAGCGTAAACGGGCATTTGAACAAGACTCGGAGCGATTTTTGGTGAAATTCCATCGTTTCGGCCTCCGAAAAAAATAATTCGCAAAAAAAGAGGGATGCAACACGAGGACATCCCAGGAGGTCACCCATCCTAGTACTACTCTCGCCCAAGCACGCTTAACTTCGGAGTTCTGATGGGATGCGGTGCATTAGTGCTGGTATGATCGCATCCGGAAGCATTATCGCGCATTATCTATATAAGAATCAACGCCGCGACTCCCAAAAGCCATAACTACGTCTTCGGTGCACCAAAAATCACATAAAATATATGAATTCCTAATAACTTTTCGCGATCTTCGCGTTGGGACGGTTTCGAAAGAGTGATCGGCGAAATTCCGACAAGGTGAACGGGGGAAGGGTAAAATCGTAAATTTCGCCCTCGGTCCGGAATTTCGACTTTCACCGGTGAATTGTATGCGTAAACGAGCATTTGAACAAGGCTCGGATCGATTTTTGGTGAAATTCCATCGTTTCGGCCTCCGAAAAAAATAATTCGCAAAAAAAGAGGGATGCAACACGAGGACTTCCCAGGAGGTCACCCATCCTAGTACTACTCTCGCCCAAGCACGCTTCACTTCGGAGTTCTGATGGGATCCGATGCATTAGTGCTGGTATGATCGCATCCGCAAGCATTAGCGCGCATTATCTATATAAGAATCAACGCCGCGACTCCCAAAAGCCATAACTACGTCTTCGGTGCACCAAAAATCACATAAAATATATGAATTCCTAATAACTTTTCGCGATCTTCGCGTTGGGACGGTTTCGGAAGAGTGATCGGCGAAATTCCGCCAAGGTGAACGGGGGAAGGGTAAAATCGTAAATTTCACCCTCGGTCCGGAATTTCGACTTTCACCGGTGAATTGTAAGCGTAAACGGGCATTTGAACAAGACTCGGAGCGATTTTTGGTGAAATTCCATCGTTTCGGCCTCCGAAAAAAATAATTCGCAAAAAAACAGGGATGCAACACGAGGACTTCCCAGGAGGTCACCCATCCTAGTACTACTCTCGCCCAAGCACGCTTAACTTCGGAGTTCTGATGGGATGCGGTGCATTAGTGCTGGTATGATCGCATCCGCAAGCATTAGCGCGCATTATCTATATAAGAATCAGCGCCGCGACTCCCAAAAGCCATAACTACGTCTTCGGTGCACCAAAAATCACATAAAATATATGAATTCCTAATAACTTTTCCAGATCTTCGCGTTGGGACGGTTTCGGAAGAGTGATCGGCCAAATTCCGACAAGGTGAACGGGGGAAGGGTAAAATCGTAAATTTCGCCCTCGGTCCGGAATTTCGACTTTCACCGGTGAATTGTAAGCGTAAACGGGCATTTGAACAAGACTCGGAGCGATTTTTGGTGAAAGTCCATCGTTTCGGCCTCCGAAAAAAATAATTCGCAAAAAAGAGGGATGCAACACGAGGACTTCCCAAGAGGTCACCCATCCTAGTACTACTCTCGCCCAAGCACGCTTAACTTCGGAGTTCTAATGGGATCCGGTGCATTAGTGCTGGTATGATCGCATCCGCAAGCATTAGCGCGCATTATCTATATAAGAATCAGCGCCGCGACTCCCAAAAGCTATAACTACGTCTTCGGTGCACCAAAAATCACATAAAATATATGAATTCCTAATAACTTTTCGCGATCTTCGCGTTGGGACGGTTTCGGAAGAGTGATCGGCGAAATTCCGACAAGGTGAACGGGGGAAGGGTAAAATCGTAAATTTCGCCATCGGTCCGGAATTTCGACTTTCACCGGTGAATTGTAAGCGTAAACGGGCATTTGAACAAGACTCGGAGCGATTTTTGGTGAAATTCCATCGTTTCGGCCTCCGAAAAAAATAATTCGCAAAAAAAGAGGGATGCAACACGAGGACATCCCAGGAGGTCACCCATCCTAGTACTACTCTCGCCCAAGCACGCTTAACTTCGGAGTTCTGATGGGATGCGGTGCATTAGTGCTGGTATGATCGCATCCAGAAGCATTAGCGCGCATTATCTATATAAGAATCAACGCCGCGACTCCCAAAAGCCATAACTACGTCTTCGGTGCACCAAAAATCACATAAAATATATGAATTCCTAATAACTTTTCGCGATCTTCGCGTTGGGACGGTTTCGGAAGAGTGATCGGCGAAATTCCGACAAGGTGAACGGGGGAAGGGTAAAATCGTAAATTTCGCCCTCGGTCCGGAATTTCGACTTTCACCGGTGAATTGTATGCGTAAACGAGCATTTGAACAAGGCTCGGATCGATTTTTGGTGAAATTCCATCGTTTCGGCCTCCGAAAAAAATAATTCGCAAAAAAAGAGGGACGCAACACGAGGACATCCCAGGAGGTCACCCATCCTAGTACTACTCTCGCCCAAGCACGCTTAACTTCGGAGTTCTGATGGGATGCGGTGCATTAGTGCTGGTATGATCGCATCCGCAAGCATTAGCGCGCATTATCTATATAAGAATCAACGCCGCGACTCCCAAAAGCCATAACTACGTCTTCGGTGCACCAAAAATCACATAAAATATATGAATTCCTAATAACTTTTCGCGATCTTCGCGTTGGGACGGTTTCGGAAGAGTGATCGGCGAAATTCCGACAAGGTGAACGGGGGAAGGGTAAAATCGTAAATTTCGCCCTCGGTCCGGAATTTCGACTTTCACCGGTGAATTGTAAGCGTAAACGGGCATTTGAACAAGACTCGGAGCGATTTTTGGTGAAATTCCATCGTTTCGGCCTCCGAAAAAAATAATTCGCAAAAAAATAGGGATGCAACACGAGGACATCCCAGGAGGTCACCCATCCTAGTACTACTCTCGCCCAAGCACGCTTAACTTCGGAGTTCTGATGGGATGCGGTGCATTAGTGCTGGTATGATCGCATCCGCAAGCATTAGCGCGCATTATCTATATAAGAATCAGCGCCGCGACTCCCAAAAGCCATAACTACGTCTTCGGTGCACCAAAAATCACATAAAATATATGAATTCCTAATAACTTTTCGCGATCTTCGCGTTGGGACGGTTTCGGAAGAGTGATCGGCGAAATTCCGACAAGGTGAACGGGGGAAGGGTAAAATCGTAAATTTCGCCCTCGGTCCGGAATTTCGACTTTCACCGGTGAATTGTAAGCGTAAACGGGCATTTGAACAAGACTCGGAGCGATTTTTGGTGAAATTCCATCGTTTCGGCCTCCGAAAAAAATAATTCGCAAAAAAAGAGGGATGCAACACGAGGACTTCCCAGGAGGTCACCCATCCTAGTACTACTCTCGCCCAAGCACGCTTAACTTCGGAGTTCTGATGGGATCCGATGCATTAGTGCTGGTATGATCGCATCCGCAAGCATTAGCGCGCATTATCTATATAAGAATCAGCGCCGCGACTCCCAAAAGCCATAACTACGTCTTCGGTGCACCAAAAATCACATAAAATATATGAATTCCTAATAACTTTTCGCGATCTTCGCGTTGGGACGGTTTCGGAAGAGTGATCGGCGAAATTCCGACAAGGTGAACGGGGGAAGGGTAAAATCGTAAATTTCGCCCTCGGTCCGGAATTTCGACTTTCACCGGTGAATTGTAAGCGTAAACGGGCATTTGAACAAGACTCGGAGCGATTTTTGGTGAAATTCCATCGTTTCGACCTCCGAAAAAATAATTCGCAAAAAAAGAGGGATGCAACACGAGGACTTCCCAAGAGGTCACCCATCCTAGTACTACTCTCGCCCAAGCACGCTTAACTTCGGCGTTCTGATGGGATCCTGTGCATTAGTGCTGGTATGATCGCATCCGCAAGCATTAGCGCGCATTATCTATATAAGAATCAGCGCCGCGACTCCCAAAAGCCATAACTACGTCTTCGGTGCACCAAAAATCACATAAAATATATGAATTCCTAATAACTTTTCGCGATCTTCGCCTTGGGACGGTTTCGGTAGAGTGATCGGCGAAATTCCGACAAGGTGAACGGGGGAAGGGTAAAATCGTAAATTTCGCCCTCGGTCCGGAATTTCGACTTTCACCGGTGAATTGTAAGCGTAAACGGGCATTTGAACAAGACTCGGAGCGATTTTTGGTGAAATTCCATCAGTACGGCCTCCGAAAAAAATAATTCGCAAAAAAAGAGGGACGCAACACGTGGACATCCCAGGAGGTCACCCATCCTAGTACTACTCTCGCCCAAGCACGCTTAACTTCGGAGTTCTGATGGGATGCGGTGCATTAGTGCTGGTATGATCGCATCCGCAAGCATTAGCGCGCATTATCTATATAAGAATCAGCGCCGCGACTCCCAAAAGCCATAACTACGTCTTCGGTGCACCAAAAATCACATAAAATATATGAATTCCTAATAACTTTTCGCGATCTTCGCGTTGGGACGGTTTCGGAAGAGTGATCGGCGAAATTCCGACAAGGTGAACGGGGGAAGGGTAAAATCGTAAATTTCGCCCTCGGTCCGGAATTTCGACTTTCACCGGTGAATTGTAAGCGTAAACGGGCATTTGAACAAGGCTCGGATCGATTTTTGGTGAAATTCCATCGTTACGGCCTCCGAAAAAAATAATTCGCAAAAAAAGAGGGACGCAACACGAGGACATCCCAGGAGGTCACCCATCCTAGTACTACTCTCGCCCAAGCACGCTTAACTTCGGAGTTCTGATGGGATGCGGTGCATTAGTGCTGGTATGATCGCATCCGCAAGCATTAGCGCGCATTATCTATATAAGAATCAACGCCGCGACTCCCAAAAGCCATAACTACGTCTTCGGTGCACCAAAAATCACATAAAATATATGAATTCCTAATAACTTTTCGCGATCTTCGCGTTGGGACGGTTTCGGAAGAGTGATCGGCGAAATTCCGACAAGGTGAACGGGGGAAGGGTAAAATCGTAAATTTCGCCCTCGGTCCGGAATTTCGACTTTCACCGGTGAATTGTATGCGTAAACGAGCATTTGAACAAGGCTCGGATCGATTTTTGGTGAAATTCCATCGTTTCGGCCTCCGAAAAAAATAATTCGCAAAAAAAGAGGGATGCAACACGAGGACTTCCCAGGAGGTCACCCATCCTAGTACTACTCTCGCCCAAGCACGCTTAACTTCGGAGTTCTGATGGGATCCGATGCATTAGTGCTGGTATGATCGCATCCGCAAGCATTAGCGCGCATTATCTATATAAGAATCAACGCCGCGACTCCCAAAAGCCATAACTACGTCTTCGGTGCACCAAAAATCACATAAAATATATGAATTCCTAATAACTTTTCGCGATCTTCGCGTTGGGACGGTTTCGGAAGAGTGATCGTCGAAATTCCGCCAAGGTGAACGGGGGAAGGGTAAAATCGTAAATTTCACCCTCGGTCCGGAATTTCGACTTTCACCGGTGAATTGTAAGCGTAAACGGGCATTTGAACAAGACTCGGAGCGATTTTTGGTGAAATTCCATCGTTTCGGCCTCCGAAAAAAATAATTCGCAAAAAAAGAGGGATGCAACACGAGGACTTCCCAGGAGGTCACCCATCCTAGTACTACTCTCGCCCAAGCACGCTTAACTTCGAAGTTCTGATGGGATGCGGTGCATTAGTGCTGGTATGATCGCATCCGCAAGCATTAGCGCGCATTATCTATATAAGAATCAGCGCCGCGACTCCCAAAAGCCATAACTACGTCTTCGGTGCACCAAAAATCACATAAAATATATGAATTCCTAATAACTTTTCGCGATCTCCGCGTTGGGACGGTTTCGGAAGAGTGATCGGCGAAATTCCGACAAGGTGAACGGGGGAAGGGCAAAATCGTAAATTTCGCCCTCGGTCCGGAATTTCGACTTTCACCGGTGAATTGTAAGCGTAAACGGGCATTTGAACAAGACTCGGAGCGATTTTTGGTGAAATTCCATCGTTTCGGCCTCCGAAAAAAATAATTCGCAAAAAAAGAGGGACGCAACACGAGGACATCCCAGGAGGTCACCCATCCTAGTACTACTCTCGCCCAAGCACGCTTAACTACGGAGTTCTGATGGGATGCGGTGCATTAGTGCTGGTATGATCGCATCCGCAAGCATTAGCGCGCATTATCTATATAAGAATCAACGCCGCGACTCCCAAAAGCCATAACTACGTCTTCGGTGCACCAAAAATCACATAAAATATATGAATTCCTAATAACTTTTCGCGATCTTCGCGTTGGGACGGTTTCGGAAGAGTGATCGGCGAAATTCCGACAAGGTGAACGGGGGAAGGGTAAAATCGTAAATTTCGCCCTCGGTCCGGAATTTCGACTTTCACCGGTGAATTGTAAGCGTAAACGGGCATTTGAACAAGACTTGGAGCGATTTTTGGTGAAATTCCATCGTTTCGGCCTCCGAATAAAATAATTCGCAAAAAAGAGGGATGCAACACGAGGACTTCCCAAGAGGTCACCCATCCTAGTACTACTCTCGCCCAAGCACGCTTAACTTCGGAGTTCTGATGGGATCCGGTGCATTAGTGCTGGTATGATCGCATCCGCAAGCATTAGCGCGCATTATCTATATAAGAATCAGCGCCGCGACTCCCAAAAGCCATAACTACGTCTTCGGTGCACCAAAAATCACATAAAATATATGAATTCCTAATAACTTTTCGCGATCTTCGCGTTGGGACGGTTTCGGAAGAGTGATCGGCGAAATTCCGACAAGGTGAACGGGGGAAGGGTAAAATCGTAAATTTCGCCATCGGTCCGGAATTTCGACTTTCACCGGTGAATTGTAAGCGTAAACGGGCATTTGAACAAGACTCGGAGTGATTTTTGGTGAAATTCCATCGTTTCGACCTCCGAAAAAATAATTCGCAAAAAAAGAGGGATGCAACACGAGGACTTCCCAAGAGGTCACCCATCCTAGTACTACTCTCGCCCAAGCACGCTTAACTTCGGAGTTCTGATGGGATCCTGTGCATTAGTGCTGGTATGATCGCATCCGCAAGCATTAGCGCGCATTATCTATATAAGAATCAGCGCCGCGACTCCCAAAAGCCATAACTACGTCTTCGGTGCACCAAAAATCACATAAAATATATGAATTCCTAATAACTTTTCGCGATCTTCGCCTTGGGACGGTTTCGGAAGAGTGATCGGCGAAATTCCGACAAGGTGAACGGGGGAAGGGTAAAATCGTAAATTTCGCCCTCGGTCCGGAATTTCGACTTTCACCGGTGAATTGTAAGCGTAAACGGGCATTTGAACAAGACTCGGAGCGATTTTTGGTGAAATTCCATCAGTACGGCCTCCGAAAAAAATAATTCGCAAAAAAAGAGGGACGCAACACGTGGACATCCCAGGAGGTCACCCATCCTAGTACTACTCTCGCCCAAGCACGCTTAACTTCGGAGTTCTGATGGGATGCGGTGCATTAGTGCTGGTATGATCGCATCCGCAAGCATTAGCGCGCATTATCTATATAAGAATCAGCGCCGCGACTCCCAAAAGCCATAACTACGTCTTCGGTGCACCAAAAATCACATAAAATATATGAATTCCTAATAACTTTTCGCGATCTTCGCGTTGGGACGGTTTCGGAAGAGTGATCGGCGAAATTCCGACAAGGTGAACGGGGGAAGGGTAAGATCGTAAATTTCGCCCTCGGTCCGGAATTTCGACTTTCACCGGTGAATTGTAAGCGTAAACGGGCATTTGAACAAGACTCGGAGCGATTTTTGGTGAAATTCCATCGTTACGGCCTCCGAAAAAAATAATTCGCAAAAAAAGAGGGACGCAACACGAGGACATCCCAGGAGGTCACCCATCCTAGTACTACTCTCGCCCAAGCACGCTTAACTTCGGAGTTCTGATGGGATGCGGTGCATTAGTGCTGGTATGATCGCATCCGCAAGCATTAGCGCGCATTATCTATATAAGAATCAACGCCGCGACTCCCAAAAGCCATAACTACGTCTTCGGTGCACCAAAAATCACATAAAATATATGAATTCCTAATAACTTTTCGCGATCTTCGCGTTGGGACGGTTTCGGAAGAGTGATCGGCGAAATTCCGACAAGGTGAACGGGGGAAGGGTAAAATCGTAAATTTCGCCCTCGGTCCGGAATTTCGACTTTCACCGGTGAATTGTATGCGTAAACGAGCATTTGAACAAGGCTCGGATCGATTTTTGGTGAAATTCCATCGTTTCGGCCTCCGAAAAAAATAATTCGCAAAAAAAGAGGGACGCAACACGAGGACATCCCAGGAGGTCACCCATCCTAGTACTACTCTCGCCCAAGCACGCTTAACTTCGGAGTTCTGATGGGATGCGGTGCATTAGTGCTGGTATGATCGCATCCGCAAGCATTAGCGCGCATTATCTATATAAGAATCAACGCCGCGACTCCCAAAAGCCATAACTACGTCTTCGGTGCACCAAAAATCACATAAAATATATGAATTCCTAATAACTTTTCGCGATCTTCGCGTTGGGACGGTTTCGAAAGAGTGATCGGCGAAATTCCGACAAGGTGAACGGGGGAAGGGTAAAATCGTAAATTTCGCCCTCGGTCCGGAATTTCGACTTTCACCGGCGAATTGTATGCGTAAACGAGCATTTGAACAAGGCTCGGATCGATTTTTGGTGAAATTCCATCGTTTCGGCCTCCGAAAAAAATAATTCGCAAAAAAAGAGGGATGCAACACGAGGACTTCCCAAGAGGTCACCCATCCTAGTACTACTCTCGCCCAAGCACGCTTAACTTCGGAGTTCTGATGGGATCCGGTGCATTAGTGCTGGTATGATCGCATCCGCAAGCATTAGCGCGCATTATCTATATAAGAATCAGCGCCGCGACTCCCAAAAGCCATAACTACGTCTTCGGTGCACCAAAAATCACATAAAATATATGAATTCCTAATAACTTTTCGCGATCTTCGCGTTGGGACGGTTTCGGAAGAGTGATCGGCGAAATTCCGACAAGGTGAACGGGGGAAGGGTAAAATCGTAAATTTCGCCCTCGGTCCGGAATTTCGACTTTCACCGGTGAATTGTAAGCGTAAACGGGCATTTGAACAAGCCTCGGATCGATTTTTGGTGAAATTCCATCGTTACGGCCTCCGAAAAAAATAATTCGCAAAAAAAGAGGGACGCAACACGAGGACATCCCAGGAGGTCACCCATCCTAGTACTACTCTCGCCCAAGCACGCTTAACTTCGGAGTTCTGATGGGATGCGGTGCATTAGTGCTGGTATGATCGCATCCGCAAGCATTAGCGCGCATTATCTATATAAGAATCAGCGCCGCGACTCCCAAAAGCCATAACTACGTCTTCGGTGCACCAAAAATCACATAAAATATATGAATTCCTAATAACTTTTCGCGATCTTCGCGTTGGGACGGTTTCGGAAGAGTGATCGGCGAAATTCCGACAAGGTGAACGGGGGAAGGGTAAAATCGTAAATTTCGCCCTCGGTCCGGAATTTCGACTTTCACCGGTGAATTGTATGCGTAAACGAGCATTTGAACAAGGCTCGGATCGATTTTTGGTGAAATTCCATCGTTTCGGCCTCCGAAAAAAATAATTCGCAAAAAAAGAGGGATGCAACACGAGGACTTCCCAGGAGGTCACCCATCCTAGTACTACTCTCGCCCAAGCACGCTTAACTTCGGAGTTCTGATGGGATCCGATGCATTAGTGCTGGTATGATCGCATCCGCAAGCATTAGCGCGCATTATCTATATAAGAATCAACGCCGCGACTCCCAAAAGCCATAACTACGTCTTCGGTGCACCAAAAATCACATAAAATATATGAATTCCTAATAACTTTTCGCGATCTTCGCGTTGGGACGGTTTCGGAAGAGTGATCGGCGAAATTACGCCAAGGTGAACGGGGGAAGGGTAAAATCGTAAATTTCGCCCTCGGTCCGGAATTTCGACTTTCACCGGTGAATTGTAAGCGTAAACGGGCATTTGAACAAGACTCGGAGCGATTTTTGGTGAAATTCCATCGTTTCGACCTCCGAAAAAATAATTCGCAAAAAAAGAGCGATGCAACACGAGGACTTCCCAAGAGGTCACCCATCCTAGTACTACTCTCGCCCAAGCACGCTTAACTTCGGAGTTCTGATGGGATCCGGTGCATTAGTGCTGGTATGATCGCATCCGCAAGCATTAGCGCGCATTATCTATATAAGAATCAGCGCCGCGACTCCCAAAAGCCATAACTACGTCTTCGGTGCACCAAAAATCACATAAAATATATGAATTCCTAATAACTTTTCGCGATCTTCGCGTTGGGACGGTTTCGGAAGAGTGATCGGCGAAATTCCGACAAGGTGAACGGGGGAAGGGTAAAATCGTAAATTTCGCCCTCGGTCCGGAATTTCGACTTTCACCGGTGAATTGTAAGCGTAAACGGGCATTTGAACAAGCCTCGGATCGATTTTTGGTGAAATTCCATCGTTACGGCCTCCGAAAAAAATAATTCGCAAAAAAAGAGGGACGCAACACGAGGACATCCCAGGAGGTCACCCATCCTAGTACTACTCTCGCCCAAGCACGCTTAACTTCGGAGTTCTGATGGGATGCGGTGCATTAGTGCTGGTATGATCGCATCCGCAAGCATTAGCGCGCATTATCTATATAAGAATCAACGCCGCGACTCCCAAAAGCCATAACTACGTCTTCGGTGCACCAAAAATCACATAAAATATATGAATTCCTAATAACTTTTCGCGATCTTCGCGTTGGGACGGTTTCGGAAGAGTGATCGGCGAAATTCCGACAAGGTGAACGGGGGAAGGGTAAAATCGTAAATTTCGCCCTCGGTCCGGAATTTCGACTTTCACCGGTGAATTGTATGCGTAAACGAGCATTTGAACAAGGCTCGGATCGATTTTTGGTGAAATTCCATCGTTTCGGCCTCCGAAAAAAATAATTCGCAAAAAAAGAGGGATGCAACACGAGGACTTCCCAGGAGGTCACCCATCCTAGTACTACTCTCGCCCAAGCACGCTTAACTTCGGAGTTCTGATGGGATCCGATGCATTAGTGCTGGTATGATCGCATCCGCAAGCATTAGCGCGCATTATCTATATAAGAATCAACGCCGCGACTCCCAAAAGCCATAACTACGTCTTCGGTGCACCAAAAATCACATAAAATATATGAATTCCTAATAACTTTTCGCGATCTTCGCGTTGGGACGGTTTCGGAAGAGTGATCGTCGAAATTCCGCCAAGGTGAACGGGGGAAGGGTAAAATCGTAAATTTCACCCTCGGTCCGGAATTTCGACTTTCACCGGTGAATTGTAAGCGTAAACGGGCATTTGAACAAGACTCGGAGCGATTTTTGGTGAAATTCCATCGTTTCGGCCTCCGAAAAAAATAATTCGCAAAAAAAGAGGGATGCAACACGAGGACTTCCCAGGAGGTCACCCATCCTAGTACTACTCTCGCCCAAGCACGCTTAACTTCGAAGTTCTGATGGGATGCGGTGCATTAGTGCTGGTATGATCGCATCCGCAAGCATTAGCGCGCATTATCTATATAAGAATCAGCGCCGCGACTCCCAAAAGCCATAACTACGTCTTCGGTGCACCAAAAATCACATAAAATATATGAATTCCTAATAACTTTTCGCGATCTCCGCGTTGGGACGGTTTCGGAAGAGTGATCGGCGAAATTCCGACAAGGTGAACGGGGGAAGGGCAAAATCGTAAATTTCGCCCTCGGTCCGGAATTTCGACTTTCACCGGTGAATTGTAAGCGTAAACGGGCATTTGAACAAGACTCGGAGCGATTTTTGGTGAAATTCCATCGTTTCGGCCTCCGAAAAAAATAATTCGCAAAAAAAGAGGGACGCAACACGAGGACATCCCAGGAGGTCACCCATCCTAGTACTACTCTCGCCCAAGCACGCTTAACTTCGGAGTTCTGATGGGATGCGGTGCATTAGTGCTGGTATGATCGCATCCGCAAGCATTAGCGCGCATTATCTATATAAGAATCAACGCCGCGACTCCCAAAAGCCATAACTACGTCTTCGGTGCACCAAAAATCACATAAAATATATGAATTCCTAATAACTTTTCGCGATCTTCGCGTTGGGACGGTTTCGGAAGAGTGATCGGCGAAATTCCGACAAGGTGAACGGGGGAAGGGTAAAATCGTAAATTTCGCCCTCGGTCCGGAATTTCGACTTTCACCGGTGAATTGTAAGCGTAAACGGGCATTTGAACAAGACTCGGAGCGATTTTTGGTGAAATTCCATCGTTTCGGCCTCCGAATAAAATAATTCGCAAAAAAGAGGGATGCAACACGAGGACTTCCCAAGAGGTCACCCATCCTAGTACTACTCTCGCCCAAGCACGCTTAACTTCGGAGTTCTGATGGGATCCGGTGCATTAGTGCTGGTATGATCGCATCCGCAAGCATTAGCGCGCATTATCTATATAAGAATCAGCGCCGCGACTCCCAAAAGCCATAACTACGTCTTCGGTGCACCAAAAATCACATAAAATATATGAATTCCTAATAACTTTTCGCGATCTTCGCGTTGGGACGGTTTCGGAAGAGTGATCGGCGAAATTCCGACAAGGTGAACGGGGGAAGGGTAAAATCGTAAATTTCGCCATCGGTCCGGAATTTCGACTTTCACCGGTGAATTGTAAGCGTAAACGGGCATTTGAACAAGACTCGGAGTGATTTTTGGTGAAATTCCATCGTTTCGACCTCCGAAAAAATAATTCGCAAAAAAAGAGGGATGCAACACGAGGACTTCCCAAGAGGTCACCCATCCTAGTACTACTCTCGCCCAAGCACGCTTAACTTCGGAGTTCTGATGGGATCCTGTGCATTAGTGCTGGTATGATCGCATCCGCAAGCATTAGCGCGCATTATCTATATAAGAATCAGCGCCGCGACTCCCAAAAGCCATAACTACGTCTTCGGTGCACCAAAAATCACATAAAATATATGAATTCCTAATAACTTTTCGCGATCTTCGCCTTGGGACGGTTTCGGAAGAGTGATCGGCGAAATTCCGACAAGGTGAACGGGGGAAGGGTAAAATCGTAAATTTCGCCCTCGGTCCGGAATTTCGACTTTCACCGGTGAATTGTAAGCGTAAACGGGCATTTGAACAAGACTCGGAGCGATTTTTGGTGAAATTCCATCAGTACGGCCTCCGAAAAAAATAATTCGCAAAAAAAGAGGGACGCAACACGTGGACATCCCAGGAGGTCACCCATCCTAGTACTACTCTCGCCCAAGCACGCTTAACTTCGGAGTTCTGATGGGATGCGGTGCATTAGTGCTGGTATGATCGCATCCGCAAGCATTAGCGCGCATTATCTATATAAGAATCAGCGCCGCGACTCCCAAAAGCCATAACTACGTCTTCGGTGCACCAAAAATCACATAAAATATATGAATTCCTAATAACTTTTCGCGATCTTCGCGTTGGGACGGTTTCGGAAGAGTGATCGGCGAAATTCCGACAAGGTGAACGGGGGAAGGGTAAGATCGTAAATTTCGCCCTCGGTCCGGAATTTCGACTTTCACCGGTGAATTGTAAGCGTAAACGGGCATTTGAACAAGACTCGGAGCGATTTTTGGTGAAATTCCATCGTTACGGCCTCCGAAAAAAATAATTCGCAAAAAAAGAGGGACGCAACACGAGGACATCCCAGGAGGTCACCCATCCTAGTACTACTCTCGCCCAAGCACGCTTAACTTCGGAGTTCTGATGGGATGCGGTGCATTAGTGCTGGTATGATCGCATCCGCAAGCATTAGCGCGCATTATCTATATAAGAATCAACGCCGCGACTCCCAAAAGCCATAACTACGTCTTCGGTGCACCAAAAATCACATAAAATATATGAATTCCTAATAACTTTTCGCGATCTTCGCGTTGGGACGGTTTCGGAAGAGTGATCGGCGAAATTCCGACAAGGTGAACGGGGGAAGGGTAAAATCGTAAATTTCGCCCTCGGTCCGGAATTTCGACTTTCACCGGTGAATTGTATGCGTAAACGAGCATTTGAACAAGGCTCGGATCGATTTTTGGTGAAATTCCATCGTTTCGGCCTCCGAAAAAAATAATTCGCAAAAAAAGAGGGACGCAACACGAGGACATCCCAGGAGGTCACCCATCCTAGTACTACTCTCGCCCAAGCACGCTTAACTTCGGAGTTCTGATGGGATGCGGTGCATTAGTGCTGGTATGATCGCATCCGCAAGCATTAGCGCGCATTATCTATATAAGAATCAACGCCGCGACTCCCAAAAGCCATAACTACGTCTTCGGTGCACCAAAAATCACATAAAATATATGAATTCCTAATAACTTTTCGCGATCTTCGCGTTGGGACGGTTTCGAAAGAGTGATCGGCGAAATTCCGACAAGGTGAACGGGGGAAGGGTAAAATCGTAAATTTCGCCCTCGGTCCGGAATTTCGACTTTCACCGGCGAATTGTATGCGTAAACGAGCATTTGAACAAGGCTCGGATCGATTTTTGGTGAAATTCCATCGTTTCGGCCTCCGAAAAAAATAATTCGCAAAAAAAGAGGGATGCAACACGAGGACTTCCCAGGAGGTCACCCATCCTAGTACTACTCTCGCCCAAGCACGCTTAACTTCGGAGTTCTGATGGGATCCGATGCATTAGTGCTGGTATGATCGCATCCGCAAGCATTAGCGCGCATTATCTATATAAGAATCAACGCCGCGACTCCCAAAAGCCATAACTACGTCTTCGGTGCACCAAAAATCACATAAAATATATGAATTCCTAATAACTTTTCGCGATCTTCGCGTTGGGACGGTTTCGGAAGAGTAATCGGCGAAATTCCGCCAAGGTGAACGGGGGAAGGGTAAAATCGTAAATTTCGCCCTCGGTCCGGAATTTCGACTTTCACCGGTGAATTGTAAGCGTAAACGGGCATTTGAACAAGACTCGGAGCGATTTTTGGTGAAATTCCATCGTTTCGGCCTCCGAAAAAAATAATTCGCAAAAAAAGACGGATGCAACACGAGGACTTCCCAGGACGTCACCCATCCTAGTACTACTCTCGCCCAAGCACGCTTAACTTCGGAGTTCTGATGGGATGCGGTGCATTAGTGCTGGTATGATCGCATCCGCAAGCATTAGCGCGCATTATCTATATAAGAATCAGCGCCGCGACTCCCAAAAGCCATAACTACGTCTTCGGTGCACCAAAAATCACATAAAATATATGAATTCCTAATAACTTTTCGCGATCTTCGCGTTGGGACGGTTTCGGAAGAGTGATCGGCGAAATTCCGACAAGGTGAACGGGGGAAGGGTAAAATCGTAAATTTCGGCCTCGGTCCGGAATTTCGACTTTCACCGGTGAATTGTAAGCGTAAACGGGCATTTGAACAAGACTCGGATCGATTTTTGGTGAAATTCAATCGTTTCGGCCTCCGAATAAAATAATTCGCAAAAAAGAGGGATGCAACACGAGGACTTCCCAAGAGGTCACCCATCCTAGTACTACTCTCGCCCAAGCACGCTTAACTTCGGAGTTCTGATGGGATCCGGTGCATTAGTGCTGGTATGATCGCATCCGCAAGCATTAGCGCGCATTATCTATATAAGAATCAGCGCCGCGACTCCCAAAAGCCATAACTACGTCTTCGGTGCACCAAAAATCACATAAAATATATGAATTCCTAATAACTTTTCGCGATCTTCGCGTTGGGACGGTTTCGGAAGAGTGATCGGCGAAATTACGCCAAGGTGAACGGGGGAAGGGTAAAATCGTAAATTTCGCCCTCGGTCCGGAATTTCGACTTTCACCGGTGAATTGTAAGCGTAAACGGGCATTTGAACAAGACTCGGAGCGATTTTTGGTGAAATTCCATCGTTTCGACCTCCGAAAAAATAATTCGCAAAAAAAGAGCGATGCAACACGAGGACTTCCCAAGAGGTCACCCATCCTAGTACTACTCTCGCCCAAGCACGCTTAACTTCGGAGTTCTGATGGGATCCGGTGCATTAGTGCTGGTATGATCGCATCCGCAAGCATTAGCGCGCATTATCTATATAAGAATCAGCGCCGCGACTCCCAAAAGCCATAACTACGTCTTCGGTGCACCAAAAATCACATAAAATATATGAATTCCTAATAACTTTTCGCGATCTTCGCGTTGGGACGGTTTCGGAAGAGTGATCGGCGAAATTCCGACAAGGTGAACGGGGGAAGGGTAAAATCGTAAATTTCGCCCTCGGTCCGGAATTTCGACTTTCACCGGTGAATTGTAAGCGTAAACGGGCATTTGAACAAGACTCGGAGCGATTTTTGGTGAAATTCCATCGTTTCGGCCTCCGAAAAAAATAATTCGCAAAAAAAGACGGATGCAACACGAGGACTTCCCAGGACGTCACCCATCCTAGTACTACTCTCGCCCAAGCACGCTTAACTTCGGAGTTCTGATGGGATGCGGTGCATTAGTGCTGGTATGATCGCATCCGCAAGCATTAGCGCGCATTATCTATATAAGAATCAGCGCCGCGACTCCCAAAAGCCATAACTACGTCTTCGGTGCACCAAAAATCACATAAAATATATGAATTCCTAATAACTTTTCGCGATCTTCGCGTTGGGACGGTTTCGGAAGAGTGATCGGCGAAATTCCGACAAGGTGAACGGGGGAAGGGTAAAATCGTAAATTTCGGCCTCGGTCCGGAATTTCGACTTTCACCGGTGAATTGTAAGCGTAAACGGGCATTTGAACAAGACTCGGATCGATTTTTGGTGAAATTCAATCGTTTCGGCCTCCGAATAAAATAATTCGCAAAAAAGAGGGATGCAACACGAGGACTTCCCAAGAGGTCACCCATCCTAGTACTACTCTCGCCCAAGCACGCTTAACTTCGGAGTTCTGATGGGATCCGGTGCATTAGTGCTGGTATGATCGCATCCGCAAGCATTAGCGCGCATTATCTATATAAGAATCAGCGCCGCGACTCCCAAAAGCCATAACTACGTCTTCGGTGCACCAAAAATCACATAAAATATATGAATTCCTAATAACTTTTCGCGATCTTCGCGTTGGGACGGTTTCGGAAGAGTGATCGGCGAAATTACGCCAAGGTGAACGGGGGAAGGGTAAAATCGTAAATTTCGCCCTCGGTCCGGAATTTCGACTTTCACCGGTGAATTGTAAGCGTAAACGGGCATTTGAACAAGACTCGGAGCGATTTTTGGTGAAATTCCATCGTTTCGACCTCCGAAAAAATAATTCGCAAAAAAAGAGCGATGCAACACGAGGACTTCCCAAGAGGTCACCCATCCTAGTACTACTCTCGCCCAAGCACGCTTAACTTCGGAGTTCTGATGGGATCCGGTGCATTAGTGCTGGTATGATCGCATCCGCAAGCATTAGCGCGCATTATCTATATAAGAATCAGCGCCGCGACTCCCAAAAGCCATAACTACGTCTTCGGTGCACCAAAAATCACATAAAATATATGAATTCCTAATAACTTTTCGCGATCTTCGCGTTGGGACGGTTTCGGAAGAGTGATCGGCGAAATTCCGACAAGGTGAACGGGGGAAGGGTAAAATCGTAAATTTCGCCCTCGGTCCGGAATTTCGACTTTCACCGGTGAATTGTAAGCGTAAACGGGCATTTGAACAAGACTCGGAGCGATTTTTGGTGAAATTCCATCGTTACGGCCTCCGAAAAAAAATAATTCGCAAAAAAAGAGGGACGCAACACGTGGACATCCCAGGAGGTCACCCATCCTAGTACTACTCTCGCCCAAGCACGCTTAACTTCGGAGTTCTGATGGGATGCGGTGCATTAGTGCTGGTATGATCGCATCCGCAAGCATTAGCGCGCATTATCTATATAAGAATCAACGCCGCGACTCCCAAAAGCCATAACTACGTCTTCGGTGCACCAAAAATCACATAAAATATATGAATTCCTAATAACTTTTCGCGATCTTCGCGTTGGGACGGTTTCGGAAGAGTGATCGGCGAAATTCCGACAAGGTGAACGGGGGAAGGGTAAAATCGTAAATTTCGCCCTCGGTCCGGAATTTCGACTTTCACCGGTGAATTGTAAGCGTAAACGGGCATTTGAACAAGACTCGGAGCGATTTTTGGTGAAATTCCATCGTTTCGGCCTCCGAATAAAATAATTCGCAAAAAAGAGGGATGCAACACGAGGACTTCCCAAGAGGTCACCCATCCTAGTACTACTCTCGCCCAAGCACGCTTAACTTCGGAGTTCTGATGGGATCCGGTGCATTAGTGCTGGTATGATCGCATCCGCAAGCATTAGCGCGCATTATCTATATAAGAATCAGCGCCGCGACTCCCAAAAGCCATAACTACGTCTTCGGTGCACCAAAAATCACATAAAATATATGAATTCCTAATAACTTTTCGCGATCTTCGCGTTGGGACGGTTTCGGAAGAGTGATCGGCGAAATTCCGACAAGGTGAACGGGGGAAGGGTAAAATCGTAAATTTCGCCATCGGTCCGGAATTTCGACTTTCACCGGTGAATTGTAAGCGTAAACGGGCATTTGAACAAGACTCGGAGTGATTTTTGGTGAAATTCCATCGTTTCGACCTCCGAAAAAATAATTCGCAAAAAAAGAGGGATGCAACACGAGGACTTCCCAAGAGGTCACCCATCCTAGTACTACTCACGCCCAAGCACGTTTAACTTCGGAGTTCTGATGGGATCCGATGCATTAGTGCTGGTATGATCGCATCCGCAAGCATTAGCGCGCATTATCTATATAAGAATCAACGCCGCGACTCCCAAAAGCCATAACTACGTCTTCGGTGCACCAAAAATCACATAAAATATATGAATTCCTAATAACTTTTCGCGATCTTCGCGTTGGGACGGTTTCGGAAGAGTGATCGGCGAAATTCCGACAAGGTGAACGGGGGAAGGGTAAAATCGTAAATTTCGCCCTCGGTCCGGAATTTCGACTTTCACCGGTGAATTGTAAGCGTAAACGGGCATTTGAACAAGACTCGGAGCGATTTTTGGTGAAATTCCATCGTTACGGCCTCCGAAAAAAATAATTCGCAAAAAAAGAGGGACGCAACACGAGGACATCCCAGGAGGTCACCCATCCTAGTACTACTCTCGCCCAAGCACGCTTAACTTCGGAGTTCTGATGGGATGCGGTGCATTAGTGCTGGTATGATCGCATCCGCAAGCATTAGCGCGCATTATCTATATAAGAATCAACGCCGCGACTCCCAAAAGCCATAACTACGTCTTCGGTGCACCAAAAATTACATAAAATATATGAATTCCTAATAACTTTTCGCGATCTTCGCGTTGGGACGGTTTCGGAAGAGTGATCGGGGGAAGGGTAAAATCGTAAATTTCGCCCTCGGTCCGGAATTTCGACTTTCACCGGTGAATTGTATGCGTAAACGAGCATTTGAACAAGGCTCGGATCGATTTTTGGTGAAATTCCATCGTTTCGGCCTCCGAAAAAAATAATTCGCAAAAAAAGACGGATGCAACACGAGGACTTCCCAGGAGGTCACCCATCGTAGTACTACTCACGCCCAAGCACGCTTAACTTCGGAGTTCTGATGGGATCCGATGCATTAGTGCTGGTATGATCGCATCCGCAAGCATTAGCGCGCATTATCTATATAAGAATCAACGCCGCGACTCTCAAAAGCCATAACTACGTCTTCGGTGCACCAAAAATCACATAAAATATATGAATTCCTAATAACTTTTCGCGATCTTCGCGTTGGGACGGTTTCGGAAGAGTGATCGGCGAAATTCCGCCAAGGTGAACGGGGGAAGGGTAAAATCGTAAATTTCACCCTCGGTCCGGAATTTCGACTTTCACCGGTGAATTGTAAGCGTAAACGGGCATTTGAACAAGACTCGGAGCGATTTTTGGTGAAATTCCATCATTTCGGCCTCCGAAAAAAATAATTCGCAAAAAAAGAGGGATGCAACACGAGGACTTCCCAGGAGGTCACCCATCCTAGTACTACTCTCGCCCAAGCACGCTTAACTTCGGAGTTCTGATGGGATGCGGTGCATTAGTGCTGGTATGATCGCATCCGCAAGCATTAGCGCGCATTATCTATATAAGAATCAGCGCCGCGACTCCCAAAAGCCATAACTACGTCTTCGGTGCACCAAAAATCACATAAAATATATGAATTCCTAATAACTTTTCGCGATCTTCGTGTTGGGACGGTTTCGGAAGAGTGATCGGCGAAATTCCGACAAGGTGAACGGGGGAAGGGTAAAATCGTAAATTTCGCCCTCGGTCCGGAATTTCGACTTTCACCGGTGAATTGTAAGCGTAAACGGGCATTTGAACAAGACTCGGAGCGATTTTTGGTGAAATTCCATCGTTTCGGCCTCCGAAAAAAATAATTCGCAAAAAAAGAGGGATGCAACACGAGGACATCCCAGGAGGTCACCCATCCTAGTACTACTCTCGCCCAAGCACGCTTAACTTCGGAGTTCTGATGGGATGCGGTGCATTATTGCTGGTACGATCGCATCCGCAAGCATTAGCGCGCATTATCCATATAAGAATCAACGCCGCGACTCCCAAAAGCCATAACTACGTCTTCGGTGCACCAAAAATCACATAAAATATATGAATTCCTAATAACTTTTCGCGATCTTCGCGTTGGGACGGTTTCGAAAGAGTGATCGGCGAAATTCCGACAAGGTGAACGGGGGAAGGGTAAAATCGTAAATTTCGCCCTCGGTCCGGAATTTCGACTTTCACCGGTGAATTGTATGCGTAAACGAGCATTTGAACAAGGCTCGGATCGATTTTTGGTGAAATTCCATCGTTTCGGCCTCCGAAAAAAATAATTCGCAAAAAAAGAGGGATGCAACACGAGGACTTCCCAGGAGGTCACCCATCCTAGTACTACTCTCGCCCAAGCACGCTTAACTTCGGAGTTCTGATGGGATCCGATGCATTAGTGCTGGTATGATCGCATCCGCAAGCATTAGCGCGCATTATCTATATAAGAATCAACGCCGCGACTCCCAAAAGCCATAACTACGTCTTCGGTGCACCAAAAATCACATAAAATATATGAATTCCTAATAACTTTTCGCGATCTTCGCGTTGGGACGGTTTCGGAAGAGTGATCGGCGAAATTCCGCCAAGGTGAACCGGGGAAGGGTAAAATCGTAAATTTCGCCCTCGGTACGGAATTTCGACTTTCACCGGTGAATTGTATGCGTAAACGAGCATTTGAACAAGGCTCGGATCGATTTTTGGTGAAATTCCATCGTTTCGGCCTCCGAAAAAAATAATTCGCAAAAAAAGAGGGATGCAACACGAGGACTTCCCAGGAGGTCACCCATCCTAGTACTACTCTCGCCCAAGCACGCTTAACTTCGGAGTTCTGATGGGATCCGATGCATTAGTGCTGGTATGATCGCATCCGCAAGCATTAGCGCGCATTATCTATATAAGAATCAACGCCGCGACTCCCAAAAGCCATAACTACGTCTTCGGTGCACCAAAAATCACATAAAATATATGAATTCCTAATAACGTTTCGCGATCTTCGCGTTGGGACGGTTTCGGAAGAGTGATCGGCGAAATTCCGCCAAGGTGAACGGGGGAAGGGTAAAATCGTAAATTTCGCCCTCGGTCCGGAATTTCGACTTTCACCGGTGAATTGTAAGCGTAAACGGGCATTTGAACAAGACTCGGAGCGATTTTTGGTGAAATTCCATCGTTTCGGCCTCCGAAAAAAATAATTCGCAAAAAAAGACGGATGCAACACGAGGACTTCCCAGGAGGTCACCCATCCTAGTACTACTCTCGCCCAAGCACGCTTAACTTCGGAGTTCTGATGGGATGCGGTGCATCAGTGCTGGTATGATCGCATCCGCAAGCATTAGCGCGCATTATCTATATAAGAATCAGCGCCGCGACTCCCAAAAGCCATAACTACGTCTTCGGTGCACCAAAAATCACATAAAATATATGAATTCCTAATAACTTTTCGCGATCTTCGCGTTGGGACGGTTTCGGAAGAGTGATCGGCGAAATTCCGACAAGGTGAACGGGGGAAGGGTAAAATCGTAAATTTCGCCCTCGGTCCGGAATTTCGACTTTCACCGGTGAATTGTAAGCGTAAACGGGCATTTGAACAAGACTCGGAGCGATTTTTGGTGAAATTCCATCGTTTCGGCCTCCGAAAAAAATAATTCGCAAAAAAGAGGGATGCAACACGAGGACTTCCCAAGAGGTCACCCATCCTAGTACTACTCTCGCCCAAGCACGCTTAACTTCGGAGTTCTGATGGGATCCGGTGCATTAGTGCTGGTATGATCGCATCCGCAAGCATTAGCGCGCATTATCTATATAAGAATCAGCGCCGCGACTCCCAAAAGCCATAACTACGTCTTCGGTGCACCAAAAATCACATAAAATATATGAATTCCTAATAACTTTTCGCGATCTTCGCGTTGGGACGGTTTCGGAAGAGTGATCGGCGAAATTCCGACAAGGTGAACGGGGGAAGGGTAAAATCGTAAATTTCGCCCTCGGTCCGGAATTTCGACTTTCACCGGTGAATTGTAAGCGTAAACGGGCATTTGAACAAGACTCGGAGCGATTTTTGGTGAAATTCCATCGTTTCGACCTCCGAAAAAATAATTCGCAAAAAAAGAGGGATGCAACACGAGGACTTCCCAAGAGGTCACCCATCCTAGTACTACTCTCGCCCAAGCACGCTTAACTTCGGAGTTCTGATGGGATCCGGTGCATATGTGCTGGTATGATCGCATCCGCAAGCATTAGCGCGCATTATCTATATAAGAATCAGCGCCGCGACTCCCAAAAGCCATAACTACGTCTTCGGTGCACCAAAAATCACATAAAATATATGAATTCCTAATAACTTTTCGCGATCTTCGCGTTGGGACGGTTTCGGAAGAGTGATCGGCGAAATTCAGACAAGGTGAACGGGGGAAGGGTAAAATCGTAAATTTCGCCCTCGGTCCGGAATTTCGACTTTCACCGGTGAATTGTAAGCGTAAACGGGCATTTGAACAAGACTCGGAGCGATTTTTGGTGAAATTCCATCGTTACGGCCTCCGAAAAAAATAATTCGCAAAAAAAGAGGGACGCAACACGAGGACATCCCAGGAGGTCACCCATCCTAGTACTACTCTCGCCCAAGCACGCTTAACTTCGGAGTTCTGATGGGATGCGGTGCATTAGTGCTGGTATGATCGCATCCGCAAGCATTAGCGCGCATTATCTATATAAGAATCAACGCCGCGACTCCCAAAAGCCATAACTACGTCTTCGGTGCACCAAAAATCACATAAAATATATGAATTCCTAATAACTTTTCGCGATCTTCGCGTTGGGACGGTTTCGGAAGAGTGATCGGCGAAATTCCGACAAGGTGAACGGGGGAAGGGTAAAATCGTAAATTTCGCCCTCGGTCCGGAATTTCGACTTTCACCGGTGAATTGTAAGCGTAAACGGGCATTTGAACAAGACTCGGAGCGATTTTTGGTGAAATTCCATCGTTACGGCCTCCGAAAAAAATAATTCGCAAAAAAAGAGGGACGCAACACGAGGACATCCCAGGAGGTCACCCATCCTAGTACTACTCTCGCCCAAGCACGCTTAACTTCGGAGTTCTGATGGGATGCGGTGCATTAGTGCTGGTATGATCGCATCCGCAAGCATTAGCGCGCATTATCTATATAAGAATCAGCGCCGCGACTCCCAAAAGCCATAACTACGTCTTCGGTGCACCAAAAATCACATAAAATATATGAATTCCTAATAACTTTTCGCGATCTTCGCGTTGGGACGGTTTCGGAAGAGTGATCGGCGAAATTCCGACAAGGTGAACGGGGGAAGGGTAAAATCGTAAATTTCGCCCTCGGTCCGGAATTTCGACTTTCACCGGTGAATTGTATGCGTAAACGAGCATTTGAACAAGGCTCGGATCGATTTTTGGTGAAATTCCATCGTTTCGGCCTCCGAAAAAAATAATTCGCAAAAAAAGACGGATGCAACACGAGGACTTCCCAGGAGGTCACCCATCCTAGTACTACTCTCGCCCAAGCACGCTTAACTTCGGAGTTCTGATGGGATCCGATGCATTAGTGCTGGTATGATCGCATCCGCAAGCATTAGCGCGCATTATCTATATAAGAATCAACGCCGCGACTCCCAAAAGCCATAACTACGTCTTCGGTGCACCAAAAATCACATAAAATATATGAATTCCTAATAACTTTTCGCGATCTTCGCGTTGGGACGGTTTCGGAAGAGTGATCGGCGAAATTCCGCCAAGGTGAACGGGGGAAGGGTAAAATCGTAAATTTCGCCCTCGGTCCGGAATTTTGACTTTCACTGGTGAATTGTAAGCGTAAACGGGCATTTGAACAAGACTCGGAGCGATTTTTGGTGAAATTCCATCGTTTCGGCCTCCGAAAAAAATAATTCGCAAAAAAAGAGGGATGCAACACGAGGACTTCCCAGGAGGTCACCCATCCTAGTACTACTCTCGCCCAAGCACGCTTAACTTCGGAGTTCTGATGGGATCCGGTGCATTAGTGCTGGTATGATCGCATCCGCAAGCATTAGCGCGCATTATCTATATAAGAATCAGCGCCGCGACTCCCAAAAGCCATAACTACGTCTTCGGTGCACCAAAAATCACATAAAATATATGAATTCCTAATAACTTTTCGCGATCTTCGCGTTGGGACGGTTTCGGAAGAGTGATCGGCGAAATTCCGACAAGGTGAACGGGGGAAGGGTAAAATCGTAAATTTCGCCCTCGGTCCGGAATTTCGACTTTCACCGGTGAATTGTAAGCGTAAACGGGCATTTGAACAAGACTCGGAGCGATTTTTGGTGAAATTCCATCGTTTCGACCTCCGAAAAAAATAATTCGCAAAAAAGAGGGATGCAACACGAGGACTTCCCAAGAGGTCACCCATCCTAGTACTACTCTCGCCCAAGCACGCTTAACTTCGGAGTTCTGATGGGATCCGGTGCATTAGTGCTGGTATGATCGCATCCGCAAGCATTAGCGCGCATTATCTATATCAGAATCAGCGCCGCGACTCCCAAAAGCCATAACTACGTCTTCGGTGCACCAAAAATCACATAAAATATATGAATTCCTAATAACTTTTCGCGATCTTCGCGTTGGGACGGTTTCGGAAGAGTGATCGGCGAAATTCCGACAAGGTGAACGGGGGAAGGGTAAAATCGTAAATTTCGCCCTCGGTCCGGAATTTCGACTTTCACCGGTGAATTGTAAGCGTAAACGGGCATTTGAACAAGACTCGGAGCGATTTTTGGTGAAATTCCATCGTTTCGACCTCCGAAAAAATAATTCGCAAAAAAAGAGTGATGCAACACGAGGACTTCCCAAGAGGTCACCCATCCTAGTACTACTCTCGCCCAAGCACGCTTAACTTCGGAGTTCTGATGGGATCCGGTGCATTAGTGCTGGTATGATCGCATCCGCAAGCATTAGCGCGCATTATCTATATAAGAATCAGCGCCGCGACTCCCAAAAGCCATAACTACGTCTTCGGTGCACCAAAAATCACATAAAATATATGAATTCCTAATAACTTTTCGCGATCTTCGCCTTGGGACGGTTTCGGAAGAGTGATCGGCGAAATTCCGACAAGGTGAACGGGGGAAGGGTAAAATCGTAAATTTCGCCCTCGGTCCGGAATTTCGACTTTCACCGGTGAATTGTAAGCGTAAACGGGCATTTGAACAAGACTCGGAGCGATTTTTGGTGAAATTCCATCGTTACGGCCTCCGATAAAAATAATTCGCAAAAAAAGAGGGATGCAACACGAGGACTTCCCAGGAGGTCACCCATCCTAGTACTACTCTCGCCCAAGCACGCTTAACTTCGGAGTTCTGATGGGATCCGGTGCATTAGTGCTGGTATGATCGCATCCGCAAGCATTAGCGCGCATTATCTATATAAGAATCAGCGCCGCGACTCCCAAAAGCCATAACTACGTCTTCGGTGCACCAAAAATCACATAAAATATATGAATTCCTAATAACTTTTCACGATCTTCGCGTTGGGACGGTTTCGGAAGAGTGATCGGCGAAATTACGACAAGGTGAACGGGGGAAGGGTAAAATCGTAAATTTCGCCCTCGATCCGGAATTTCGACTTTCACCGGTGAATTGTAAGCGTAAACGGGCATTTGAACAAGACTCGGAGCGATTTTTGGTGAAATTCCATCGTTTCGACCTCCGAAAAAATAATTCGCAAAAAAAGAGGGATGCAACACGAGGACTTCCCAAGAGGTCACCCATCCTAGTACTACTCTCGCCCAAGCACGCTTAACTTCGGAGTTCTGATGGGATGCGGTGCATTAGTGCTGGTATGATCGCATCCGCAAGCATTAGCGCGCATTATCTATATAAGAATCAACGCCGCGACTCCCAAAAGCCATAACTACGTCTTCGGTGCACCAAAAATCACATAAAATATATGAATTCCTAATAACTTTTCGAGATCTTCGCGTTGGGACGGTTTCGGAAGAGTGATCGGCGAAATTCCGACAAGGTGAACGGGGGAAGGGTAAAATCGTAAATTTCGCCCTCGGTCCGGAATTTCGACTTTCACCGGTGAATTATAAGCGTAAACGGGCATTTGAACAAGACTCGGAGCGATTTTTGGTGAAATTCCATCGTTTCGACCTCCGAAAAAATAATTCGCAAAAAAAGAGGGATGCAACACGAGGACTTCCCAAGAGGTCACCCATCCTAGTACTACTCTCGCCCAAGCACGCTTAACTTCGGAGTTCTGATGGGATCCGGTGCGTTAGTGCTGGTATGATCGCATCCGCAAGCATTAGCGCGCATTATCTGTATAAGAATCAGCGGCGCGACTCCCAAAAGCCATAACTACGTCTTCGGTGCACCAAAAATCACATAAAATATATGAATTCCTAATAACTTTTCGCGATCTTCGCGTTGGGACGGTTTCGGAAGAGTGATCGGCGAAATTCCGACAAGGTGAACGGGGGAAGGGTAAAATCGTAAATTTCGCCCTCGGTCCGGAATTTCGACTTTCACCGGTGAATTGTAAGCGTAAACGGGCATTTGAACAAGACTCGGAGCGATTTTTGGTGAAATTCCATCGTTACGGCCTCCGAAAAAAATAATTCGCAAAAAAAGAGGGACGCAACACGAGGACATCCCAGGAGGTCACCCATCCTAGTACTACTCTCGCCCAAGCACGCTTAACTTCGGAGTTCTGATGGGATGCGGTGCATTAGTGCTGGTATGATCGCATCCGCAAGCATTAGCGCGCATTATCTATAAAAGAATCAACGCCGCGACTCCCAAAAGCCATAACTACGTCTTCGGTGCACCAAAAATCACATAAAATATATGAATTCCTAATAACTTTTCGCGATCTTCGCGTTGGGACGGTTTCGGAAGAGTGATCGGCGAAATTCCGACAAGGTGAACGGGGGAAGGGTAAAATCGTAAATTTCGCCCTCGGTCCGGAATTTCGACTTTCACCGGTGAATTGTATGCGTAAACGAGCATTTGAACAAGGCTCGGATCGATTTTTGGTGAAATTCCATCGTTTCGGCCTCCGAAAAAAATAATTCGCAAAAAAAGACGGATGCAACACGAGGACTTCCCAGGAGGTCACCCATCCTAGTACTACTCTCGCCCAAGCACGCTTAACTTCGGAGTTCTGATGGGATCCGATGCATTAGTGCTGGTATGATCGCATCCGCAAGCATTAGCGCGCATTATCTATATAAGAATCAACGCCGCGACTCCCAAAAGCCATAACTACGTCTTCGGTGCACCAAAAATCACATAAAATATATGAATTCCTAATAACTTTTCGCGATCTTCGCGTTGGGACGGTTTCGGAAGAGTGATCGGCGAAATTCCGCCAAGGTGAACGGGGGAAGGGTAAAATCGTAAATTTCGCCCTCGGTCCGGAATTTCGACTTTCACCGGTGAATTGTAAGCGTAAACGGGCATTTGAACAAGACTCGGAGCGATTTTTGGTGAAATTCCATCGTTTCGGCCTCCGAAAAAAATAATTCGCAAAAAAAGAGGGACGCAACACGAGGACTTCCCAGGAGGTCACCCATCCTAGTACTACTCTCGCCCAAGCACGCTTAACTTCGGAGTTCTGATGGGATCCGGTGCATTAGTGCTGGTATGATCGCATCCGCAAGCATTAGCGCGCATTATCTGTATAAGAATCAGCGCCGCGACTCCCAAAAGCCATAACTACGTCTTCGGTGCACCAAAAATCACATAAAATATATGAATTCCTAATAACTTTTCGCGATCTTCGCGTTGGGACGGTTTCGGAAGAGTGATCGGCGAAATTCCGACAAGGTGAACGGGGGAAGGGTAAAATCGTAAATTTCGCCCTCGGTCCGGAATTTCGACTTTCACCGGTGAATTGTAAGCGTAAACGGGCATTTGAACAAGACTCGGAGCGATTTTTGGTGAAATTCCATCGTTTCGACCTCCGAAAAAAATAATTCGCAAAAAAGAGGGATGCAACACGAGGACTTCCCAAGAGGTCACCCATCCTAGTACTACTCTCGCCCAAGCACGCTTAACTTCGGAGTTCTGATGGGATCCGGTGCATTAGTGCTGGTATGATCGCATCCGCAAGCATTAGCGCGCATTATCTATATAAGAATCAGCGCCGCGACTCCCAAAAGCCATAACTACGTCTTCGGTGCACCAAAAATCACATAAAATATATGAATTCCTAATAACTTTTCGCGATCTTCGCGTTGGGACGGTTTCGGAAGAGTGATCGGGGAAATTCCGACAAGGTGAACGGGGGAAGGGTAAAATCGTAAATTTCGCCCTCGGTCCGGAATTTCGACTTTCACCGGTGAATTGTAAGCGTAAACGGGCATTTGAACAAGACTCGGAGCGATTTTTGGTGAAATTCCATCGTTACGGCCTCCGAAAAAAATAATTCGCAAAAAAAGAGGGACGCAACACGAGGACATCCCAGGAGGTCACCCATCCTAGTACTACTCTCGCCCAAGCACGCTTAACTTCGGAGTTCTGATGGGATGCGGTGCATTAGTGCTGGTATGATCGCATCCGCAAGCATTAGCGCGCATTATCTATATAAGAATCAGCGCCGCGACTCCCAAAAGCCATAACTACGTCTTCGGTGCACCAAAAATCACATAAAATATATGAATTCCTAATAACTTTTCGCGATCTTCGCGTTGGGACGGTTTCGGAAGAGTGATCGGCGAAATTCCGACAAGGTGAACGGGGGAAGGGTAAAATCGTAAATTTCGCCCTCGGTCCGGAATTTCGACTTTCACCGGTGAATTGTATGCGTAAACGAGCATTTGAACAAGGCTCGGATCGATTTTTGGTGAAATTCCATCGTTTCGGCCTCCGAAAAAAATAATTCGCAAAAAAAGACGGATGCAACACGAGGACTTCCCAGGAGGTCACCCATCCTAGTACTACTCTCGCCCAAGCACGCTTAACTTCGGAGTTCTGATGGGATCCGATGCATTAGTGCTGGTATGATCGCATCCGCAAGCATTAGCGCGCATTATCTATATAAGAATCAACGCCGCGACTCCCAAAAGCCATAACTACGTCTTCGGTGCACCAAAAATCACATAAAATATATGAATTCCTAATAACTTTTCGCGATCTTCGCGTTGGGACGGTTTCGGAAGAGTGATCGGCGAAATTCCGCCAAGGTGAACGGGGGAAGGGTAAAATCGTAAATTTCGCCCTCGGTCCGGAATTTCGACTTTCACCGGTGAATTGTAAGCGTAAACGGGCATTTGAACAAGACTCGGAGCGATTTTTGGTGAAATTCCATCGTTTCGGCCTCCGAAAAAAATAATTCGCAAAAAAAGAGGGATGCAACACGAGGACTTCCCAGGAGGTCACCCATCCTAGTACTACTCTCGCCCAAGCACGCTTAACTTCGGAGTTCTGATGGGATGCGGTGCATTAGTGCTGGTATGATCGCATCCGCAAGCATTAGCGCGCATTATCTATATAAGAATCAACGCCGCGACTCCCAAAAGCCATAACTACGTCTTCGGTGCACCAAAAATCACATAAAATATATGACTTCCTAATAACTTTTCGAGATCTTCGCGTTGGGACGGTTTCGGAAGAGTGATAGGCGAAATTCCGACAAGGTGAACGGGGGAAGGGTAAAATCGTAAATTTCGCCCTCGGTCCGGAATTTCGACTTTCACCGGTGAATTGTAAGCGTAAACGGGCATTTGAACAAGACTCGGAGCGATTTTTGGTGAAATTCCATCGTTTCGGCCTCCGAAAAAAATAATTCGCAAAAAAAGAGGGATGCAACACGAGGACTTCCCAGGAGGTCACCCATCCTAGTACTACTCTCGCCCAAGCACGCTTAACTTCGGAGTTCTGATGGGATGCGGTGCATTAGTGCTGGTATGATCGCATCCGCAAGCATTAGCGCGCATTATCTATATAAGAATCAACGCCGCGACTCCCAAAAGCCATAACTACGTCTTCGGTGCACCAAAAATCACATAAAATAAATGAATTCCTAATAACTTTTCGAGATCTTCGCGTTGGGACGGTTTCGGAAGAGTGATCGGCGAAATTCCGACAAGGTGAACGGGGGAAGGGTAAAATCGTAAATTTCGCCCTCGGTCCGGAATTTCGACTTTCACCGGTGAATTGTAAGCGTAAACGGGCATTTGAACAAGACTCGGAGCGATTTTTGGTGAAATTCCATCGTTTCGACCTCCGAAAAAATAATTCGCAAAAAAAGAGGGACGCAACACGAGGACTTCCCAAGAGGTCACCCATCCTAGTACTACTCTCGCCCAAGCACGCTTAACTTCGGAGTTCTGATGGGATCCGGTGCATTAGTGCTGGTATTATCGCATCCGCAAGCATTAGCGCGCATTATCTGTATAAGAATCAGCGCCGCGACTCCCAAAAGCCATAACTACGTCTTCGGTGCACCAAAAATCACATAAAATATATGAATTCCTAATAACTTTTCGCGATCTTCGCGTTGGGACGGTTTCGGAAGAGTGATCGGCGAAATTCCGACAAGGTGAACGGGGGAAGGGTAAAATCGTAAATTTCGCCCTCGGTCCGGAATTTCGACTTTCACCGGTGAATTGTAAGCGTAAACGGGCATTTGAACAAGGCTCGGATCGATTTTTGGTGAAATTCCATCGTTTCGACCTCCGAAAAAATAATTCGCAAAAAAAGAGGGATGCAACACGAGGACTTCCCAAGAGGTCACCCATCCTAGTACTACTCTCGCCCAAGCACGCTTAACTTCGGAGTTCTGATGGGATCCGGTGCATTAGTGCTGGTATGATCGCATCCGCAAGCATTAGCGCGCATTATCTATATAAGAATCAGCGCCGCGACTCCCAAAAGCCATAACTACGTCTTCGGTGCACCAAAAATCACATAAAATATATGAATTCCTAATAACTTTTCGCGATCTTCGCGTTGGGACGGTTTCGGAAGAGTGATCGGCGGAATTCCGACAAGGTGAACGGGGGAAGGGTAAAATCGTAAATTTCGCCCTCGGTCCGGAATTTCGACTTTCACCGGTGAATTGTAAGCGTAAACGGGCATTTGAACAAGACTCGGAGCGATTTTTGGTGAAATTCCATCGTTACGGCCTCCGAAAAAAATAATTCGCAAAAAAAGAGGGATGCAACACGAGGACTTCCCAGGAGGTCACCCATCCTAGTACTACTCTCGCCCAAGCACGCTTAACTTCGGAGTTCTGATGGGATCCGGTGCATTAGTGCTGGTATGATCGCATCTGCAAGCATTAGCGCGCATTATCTATATAAGAATCAGCGCCGCGACTCCCAAAAGCCATAACTACGTCTTCGGTGCACCAAAAATCACATAAAATATATGAATTCCTAATAACTTTTCGCGATCTTCGCGTTGGGACGGTTTCGGAAGAGTGATCGGCGAAATTCCGACAAGGTGAACGGGGGAAGGGTAAAATCGTAAATTTCGCCCTCGGTCCGGAATTTCGACTTTCACCGGTGAATTGTAAGCGTAAACGGGCATTTGAACAAGACTCGGAGCGATTTTTGGTGAAATTCCATCGTTTCGACCTCCGAAAAAATAATTCGCAAAAAAAGAGGGATGCAACACGAGGACTTCCCAAGAGGTCACCCATCCTAGTACTACTCTCGCCCAAGCACGCTTAACTTCGGAGTTCTGATGGGATCCGGTGCATTAGTGCTGGTATGATCGCATCCGCAAGCATTAGCGCGCATTATCTGTATAAGAATCAGCGCCGCAACTCCCAAAAGCCATAACTACGTCTTCGGTGCACCAAAAATCACATAAAATATATGAATTCCTAATAACTTTTCGCGACCTTCGCGTCGGGACGGTTTCGGAAGAGTGATCGGCGAAATTCCGACAAGGTGAACGGGGGAAGGGTAAAATCGTAAATTTCGCCCTCGGTCCGGAATTTCGACTTTCACCGGTGAATTGTAAGCGTAAACGGGCATTTGAACAAGACTCGGAGCGATTTTTGGTGAAATTCCATCGTTTCGGCCTCCGAAAAAAATAATTCGCAAAAAAAGAGGGACGCAACACGAGGACTTCCCAGGAGGTCACCCATCCTAGTACTACTCTCGCCCAAGCACGCTTAACTTCGGAGTTCTGATGGGATCCGGTGCATTAGTGCTGGTATGATCGCATCCGCAAGCATTAGCGCGCATTATCTGTATAAGAATCAGCGCCGCGACTCCCAAAAGCCATAACTACGTCTTCGGTGCACCAAAAATCACATAAAATATATGAATTCCTAATAACTTTTCGCGATCTTCGCGTTGGGACGGTTTCGGAAGAGTGATCGGCGAAATTCCGACAAGGTGAACGGGGGAAGGGTAAAATCGTAAATTTCGCCCTCGGTCCGGAATTTCGACTTTCACCGGTGAATTGTAAGCGTAAACGGGCATTTGAACAAGACTCGGAGCGATTTTTGGTGAAATTCCATCGTTTCGGCCTCCGAAAAAAATAATTCGCAAAAAAAGAGGGACGCAACACGAGGACTTTCCAGGAGGTCACCCATCCTAGTACTACTCTCGCCCAAGCACGCTTAACTTCGGAGTTCTGATGGGATGCGGTGCATTAGTGCTGGTATGATCGCATCCGCAAGCATTAGCGCGCATTATCTATATAAGAATCAGCGCCGCGACTCCCAAAAGCCATAACTACGTCTTCGGTGCACCAAAAATCACATAAAATATATGAATTCCTAATAACTTTTCGCGATCTTCGCGTTGGGACGGTTTCGGAAGAGTGATCGGCGAAATTCCGACAAGGTGAACGGGGGAAGGGTAAAATCGTAAATTTCGCCCTCGGTCCGGAATTTCGACTTTCACCGGTGAATTGTAAGCGTAAACGGGCATTTGAACAAGGCTCGGAGCGATTTTTGGTGAAATTCCATCGTTTCGACCTCCGAAAAAATAATTCGCAAAAAAAGAGGGATGCAACACGAGGACTTCCCAAGAGGTCACCCATCCTAGTACTACTCTCGCCCAAGCACGCTTAACTTCGGAGTTCTGATGGGATCCGGTGCATTAGTGCTGGTATGATCGCATCCGCAAGCATTAGCGCGCATTATGTGTATAAGAATCAGCGCCGCGACTCCCAAAAGCCATAACTACGTCTTCGGTGCACCAAAAATCACATAAAATATATGAATTCCTAATAACTTTTCGCGATCTTCGCGTTGGGACGGTTTCGGAAGAGTGATCGGCGAAATTCCGATAAGGTGAACGGGGGAAGGGTAAAATCGTAAATTTCGCCCTCGGTCCGGAATTTCGACTTTCACCGGTGAATTGTAAGCGTAAACGGGCATTTGAACAAGACTCGGAGCGATTTTTGGTGAAATTCCATCGTTTCGGCCTCCGAAAAAAATAATTCGCAAAAAAAGAGGGACGCAACACGAGGACTTCCCAGGAGGTCACCCATCCTAGTACTACTCTCGCCCAAGCACGCTTAACTTCGGAGTTCTGATGGGATGCGGTGCATTAGTGCTGGTATGATCGCATCCGCAAGCATTAGCGCGCATTATCTATATAAGAATCAACGCCGCGACTCCCAAAAGCCATAACTACGTCTTCGGTGCACCAAAAATCACATAAAATATATGAATTCCTAATAACTTTTCGCGATCTTCGCGTCGGGACGGTTTCGGAAGAGTGATCGGCGAAATTCCGACAAGGTGAACGGGGGAAGGGTAAAATCGTAAATTTCGCCCTCGGTCCGGAATTTCGACTTTCACCGGTGAATTGTAAGCGTAAACGGGCATTTGAACAAGACTCGGAGCGATTTTTGGTGAAATTCCATCGTTTCGGCCTCCGAAAAAAATAATTCGCAAAAAAAGAGGGACGCAACACGAGGACTTCCCAGGAGGTCACCCATCCTAGTACTACTCTCGCCCAAGCACGCTTAACTTCGGAGTTCTGATGGGATCCGGTGCATTAGTGCTGGTATGATCGCATCCGCAAGCATTAGCGCGCATTATCTGTATAAGAATCAGCGCCGCGACTCCCAAAAGCCATAACTACGTCTTCGGTGCACCAAAAATCACATAAAATATATGAATTCCTAATAACTTTTCGCGATCTTCGCGTTGGGACGGTTTCGGAAGAGTGATCGGCGAAATTCCGACAAGGTGAACGGGGGAAGGGTAAAATCGTAAATTTCGCTCTCGGTCCGGAATTTCGACTTTCACCGGTGAATTGTAAGCGTAAACGGGCATTTGAACAAGACTCGGAGCGATTTTTGGTGAAATTCCATCGTTTCGGCCTCCGAAAAAAATAATTCGCAAAAAAAGAGGGACGCAACACGAGGACTTCCCAGGAGGTCACCCATCCTAGTACTACTCTCGCCCAAGCACGCTTAACTTCGGAGTTCTGATGGGATGCGGTGCATTAGTGCTGGTATGATCGCATCCGCAAGCATTAGCGCGCATTATCTATATAAGAATCAACGCCGCGACTCCCAAAAGCCATAACTACGTCTTCGGTGCACCAAAAATCACATAAAATATATGAATTCCTAATAACTTTTCGAGATCTTCGCGTTGGGACGGTTTCGGAAGAGTGATCGGCGAAATTCCGACAAGGTGAACGGGGGAAGGGTAAAATCGTAAATTTCGCCCTCGGTCCGGAATTTCGACTTTCACCGGTGAATTGTAAGCGTAAACGGGCATTTGAACAAGGCTCGGAGCGATTTTTGGTGAAATTCCATCGTTTCGACCTCCGAAAAAATAATTCGCAAAAAAAGAGGGATGCAACACGAGGACTTCCCAAGAGGTCACCCATCCTAGTACTACTCTCGCCCAAGCACGCTTAACTTCGGAGTTCTGATGGGATCCGGTGCATTAGTGCTGGTATGATCGCATCCGCAAGCATTAGCGCGTATTATGTGTATAAGAATCAGCGCCGCGACTCCCAAAAGCCATAACTACGTCTTCGGTGCACCAAAAATCACATAAAATATATGAATTCCTAATAACTTTTCGCGATCTTCGCGTTGGGACGGTTTCGGAAGAGTGATCGGCGAAATTCCGATAAGGTGAACGGGGGAAGGGTAAAATCGTAAATTTCGCCCTCGGTCCGGAATTTCGACTTTCACCGGTGAATTGTAAGCGTAAACGGGCATTTGAACAAGACTCGGAGCGATTTTTGGTGAAATTCCATCGTTTCGGCCTCCGAAAAAAATAATTCGCAAAAAAAGAGGGACGCAACACGAGGACTTCCCAGGAGGTCACCCATCCTAGTACTACTCTCGCCCAAGCACGCTTAACTTCGGAGTTCTGATGGGATGCGGTGCATTAGTGCTGGTATGATCGCATCCGCAAGCATTAGCGCGCATTATCTGTATAAGAATCAGCGCCGCGACTCCCAAAAGCCATAACTACGTCTTCGGTGCACCAAAAATCACATAAAATATATGAATTCCTAATAACTTTTCGCGATCTTCGCGTTGGGACGGTTTCGGAAGAGTGATCGGCGAAATTCCGACAAGGTGAACGGGGGAAGGGTAAAATCGTAAATTTCGCCCTCGGTCCGGAATTTCGACTTTCACCGGTGAATTGTAAGCGTAAACGGGCATTTGAACAAGACTCGGAGCGATTTTTGGTGAAATTCCATCGTTTCGGCCTCCGAAAAAAATAATTCGCAAAAAAAGAGGGACGCAACACGAGGACTTCCCAGGAGGTCACCCATCCTAGTACTACTCTCGCCCAAGCACGCTTAACTTCGGAGTTCTGATGGGATGCGGTGCATTAGTGCTGGTATGATCGCATCCGCAAGCATTAGCGCGCATTATCTATATAAGAATCAACGCCGCGACTCCCAAAAGCCATAACTACGTCTTCGGTGCACCAAAAATCACATAAAATATATGAATTCCTAATAACTTTTCGCGATCTTCGCGTCGGGACGGTTTCGGAAGAGTGATCGGCGAAATTCCGACAAGGTGAACGGGGGAAGGGTAAAATCGTAAATTTCGCCCTCGGTCCGGAATTTCGACTTTCACCGGTGAATTGTAAGCGTAAACGGGCATTTGAACAAGACTCGGAGCGATTTTTGGTGAAATTCCATCGTTTCGGCCTCCGAAAAAAATAATTCGCAAAAAAAGAGGGACGCAACACGAGGACTTCCCAGGAGGTCACCCATCCTAGTACTACTCTCGCCCAAGCACGCTTAACTTCGGAGTTCTGATGGGATCCGGTGCATTAGTGCTGGTATGATCGCATCCGCAAGCATTAGCGCGCATTATCTGTATAAGAATCAGCGCCGCGACTCCCAAAAGCCATAACTACGTCTTCGGTGCACCAAAAATCACATAAAATATATGAATTCCTAATAACTTTTCGCGATCTTCGCGTCGGGACGGTTTCGGAAGAGTGATCGGCGAAATTCCGACAAGGTGAACGGGGGAAGGGTAAAATCGTAAATTTCGCCCTCGGTCCGGAATTTCGACTTTCACCGGTGAATTGTAAGCGTAAACGGGCATTTGAACAAGACTCGGAGCGATTTTTGGTGAAATTCCATCGTTTCGGCCTCCGAAAAAAATAATTCGCAAAAAAAGAGGGACGCAACACGAGGACTTCCCAGGAGGTCACCCATCCTAGTACTACTCTCGCCCAAGCACGCTTAACTTCGGAGTTCTGATGGGATGCGGTGCATTAGTGCTGGTATGATCGCATCCGCAAGCATTAGCGCGCATTATCTATATAAGAATCAACGCCGCGACTCCCAAAAGCCATAACTACGTCTTCGGTGCACCAAAAATCACATAAAATATATGAATTCCTAATAACTTTTCGAGATCTTCGCGTTGGGACGGTTTCGGAAGAGTGATCGGCGAAATTCCGACAAGGTGAACGGGGGAAGGGTAAAATCGTAAATTTCGCCCTCGGTCCGGAATTTCGACTTTCACCGGTGAATTGTAAGCGTAAACGGGCATTTGAACAAGGCTCGGAGCGATTTTTGGTGAAATTCCATCGTTTCGACCTCCGAAAAAATAATTCGCAAAAAAAGAGGGATGCAACACGAGGACTTCCCAAGAGGTCACCCATCCTAGTACTACTCTCGCCCAAGCACGCTTAACTTCGGAGTTCTGATGGGATCCGGTGCATTAGTGCTGGTATGATCGCATCCGCAAGCATTAGCGCGTATTATGTGTATAAGAATCAGCGCCGCGACTCCCAAAAGCCATAACTACGTCTTCGGTGCACCAAAAATCACATAAAATATATGAATTCCTAATAACTTTTCGCGATCTTCGCGTTGGGACGGTTTCGGAAGAGTGATCGGCGAAATTCCGATAAGGTGAACGGGGGAAGGGTAAAATCGTAAATTTCGCCCTCGGTCCGGAATTTCGACTTTCACCGGTGAATTGTAAGCGTAAACGGGCATTTGAACAAGACTCGGAGCGATTTTTGGTGAAATTCCATCGTTTCGGCCTCCGAAAAAAATAATTCGCAAAAAAAGAGGGACGCAACACGAGGACTTCCCAGGAGGTCACCCATCCTAGTACTACTCTCGCCCAAGCACGCTTAACTTCGGAGTTCTGATGGGATGCGGTGCATTAGTGCTGGTATGATCGCATCCGCAAGCATTAGCGCGCATTATCTGTATAAGAATCAGCGCCGCGACTCCCAAAAGCCATAACTACGTCTTCGGTGCACCAAAAATCACATAAAATATATGAATTCCTAATAACTTTTCGCGATCTTCGCGTTGGGACGGTTTCGGAAGAGTGATCGGCGAAATTCCGACAAGGTGAACGGGGGAAGGGTAAAATCGTAAATTTCGCCCTCGGTCCGGAATTTCGACTTTCACCGGTGAATTGTAAGCGTAAACGGGCATTTGAACAAGACTCGGAGCGATTTTTGGTGAAATTCCATCGTTTCGGCCTCCGAAAAAAATAATTCGCAAAAAAAGAGGGACGCAACACGAGGACTTCCCAGGAGGTCACCCATCCTAGTACTACTCTCGCCCAAGCACGCTTAACTTCGGAGTTCTGATGGGATGCGGTGCATTAGTGCTGGTATGATCGCATCCGCAAGCATTAGCGCGCATTATCTATATAAGAATCAACGCCGCGACTCCCAAAAGCCATAACTACGTCTTCGGTGCACCAAAAATCACATAAAATATATGAATTCCTAATAACTTTTCGAGATCTTCGCGTTGGGACGGTTTCGGAAGAGTGATCGGCGAAATTCCGACAAGGTGAACGGGGGAAGGGTAAAATCGTAAATTTCGCCCTCGGTCCGGAATTTCGACTTTCACCGGTGAATTGTAAGCGTAAACGGGCATTTGAACAAGGCTCGGAGCGATTTTTGGTGAAATTCCATCGTTTCGACCTCCGAAAAAATAATTCGCAAAAAAAGAGGGATGCAACACGAGGACTTCCCAAGAGGTCACCCATCCTAGTACTACTCTCGCCCAAGCACGCTTAACTTCGGAGTTCTGATGGGATCCGGTGCATTAGTGCTGGTATGATCGCATCCGCAAGCATTAGCGCGCATTATGTGTATAAGAATCAGCGCCGCGACTCCCAAAAGCCATAACTACGTCTTCGGTGCACCAAAAATCACATAAAATATATGAATTCCTAATAACTTTTCGCGATCTTCGCGTTGGGACGGTTTCGGAAGAGTGATCGGGGAAATTCCGACAAGGTGAACGGGGGAAGGGTAAAATCGTAACTTTCGCCCTCGGTCCGGAATTTCGACTTTCACCGGTGAATTGTAAGCGTAAACGGGCATTGGAACAAGACTCGGAGCGATTTTTGGTGAAATTCCATCGTTTCGGCCTCCGAAAAAAATAATTCGCAAAAAAAGAGGGACGCAACACGAGGACTTCCCAGGAGGTCACCCATCCTAGTACTACTCTCGCCCAAGCACGCTTAACTTCGGAGTTCTGATGGGATGCGGTGCATTAGTGCTGGTATGATCGCATCCGCAAGCATTAGCGCGCATTATCTATATAAGAATCAACGCCGCGACTCCCAAAAGCCATAACTACGTCTTCGGTGCACCAAAAATCACATAAAATATATGAATTCCTAATAACTTTTCGCGATCTTCGCGTTGGGACGGTTTCGGAAGAGTGATCGGCGAAATTCCGACAAGGTGAACGGGGGAAGGGTAAAATCGTAAATTTCGCCCTCGGTCCGGAATTTCGACTTTCACCGGTGAATTATAAGCGTAAACGGGCATTTGAACAAGACTCGGAGCGATTTTTGGTGAAATTCCATCGTTTCGGCCTCCGAAAAAAATAATTCGCAAAAAAAGAGGGACGCAACACGAGGACTTCCCAGGAGGTCACCCATCCTAGTACTACTCTCGCCCAAGCACGCTTAACTTCGGAGTTCTGATGGGATGCGGTGCATTAGTGCTGGTATGATCGCATCCGCAAGCATTAGCGCGCATTATCTATATAAGAATCAACGTCGCGACTCCCAAAAGCCATAACTACGTCTTCGGTGCACCAAAAATCACATAAAATATATGAATTCCTAATAACTTTTCGCGATCTTCGCGTCGGGACGGTTTCGGAAGAGTGATCGGCGAAATTCCGACAAGGTGAACGGGGGAAGGGTAAAATCGTAAATTTCGCCCTCGGTCCGGAATTTCGACTTTCACCGGTGAATTGTAAGCGTAAACGGGCATTTGAACAAGACTCGGAGCGATTTTTGGTGAAATTCCATCGTTTCGGCCTCCGAAAAAAATAATTCGCAAAAAAAGAGGGATGCAACACGAGGACTTCCCAGGAGGTCACCCATCCTAGTACTACTCTCGCCCAAGCACGCTTAACTTCGGAGTTCTGATGGGATGCGGTGCATTAGTGCTGGTATGATCGCATCCGCAAGCATTAGCGCGCATTATCTATATAAGAATCAGCGCCGCGACTCCCAAAAGCCATAAATACGTCTTCGGTGCACCAAAAATCACATAAAATATATGAATTCCTAATAACTTTTCGCGATCTTCGCGTTGGGACGGTTTCGGAAGAGTGATCGGCGAAATTCCGACAAGGTGAACGGGGGAAGGGTAAAATCGTAAATTTCGCCCTCGGTCCGGAATTTCGACTTTCACCGGTGAATTGTAAGCGTAAACGGGCATTTGAACAAGACTCGGAGCGATTTTTGGTGAAATTCCATCGTTTCGGCCTCCGAAAAAAATAATTCGCAAAAAAAGAGGGACGCAACACGAGGACTTCCCAGGAGGTCACCCATCCTAGTACTACTCTCGCCCAAGCACGCTTAACTTCGGAGTTCTGATGGGATGCGGTGCATTAGTGCTGGTATGATCGCATCCGCAAGCATTAGCGCGCATTATCTATATAAGAATCAGCGCCGCGACTCCCAAAAGCCATAACTACGTCTTCGGTGCACCAAAAATCACATAAAATATATGAATTCCTAATAACTTTTCGCGATCTTCGCGTTGGGACGGTTTCGGAAGAGTGATCGGCGAAATTCCGACAAGGTGAACGGGGGAAGGGTAAAATCGTAAATTTCGCCCTCGGTCCGGAATTTCGACTTTCACCGGTGAATTATAAGCGTAAACGGGCATTTGAACAAGACTCGGAGCGATTTTTGGTGAAATTCCATCGTTTCGACCTCCGAAAAAATAATTCGCAAAAAAAGAGGGATGCAACACGAGGACTTCCCAAGAGGTCACCCATCCTAGTACTACTCTCGCCCAAGCACGCTTAACTTCGGAGTTCTGATGGGATCCGGTGCATTAGTGCTGGTATGATCGCATCCGCAAGCATTAGCGCGCATTATCTATATAAGAATCAGCGCCGCGACTCCCAAAAGCCATAACTACGTCTTCGGTGCACCAAAAATCACATAAAATATATGAATTCCTAATAACTTTTCGCGATCTTCGCGTCGGGACGGTTTCGGAAGAGTGATCGGCGAAATTCCGACAAGGTGAACGGGGGAAGGGTAAAATCGTAAATTTCGCCCTCGGTCCGGAATTTCGACTTTCACCGGTGAATTGTAAGCGTAAACGGGCATTTGAACAAGACTCGGAGCGATTTTTGGTGAAATTCCATCGTTTCGGCCTCCGAAAAAAATAATTCGCAAAAAAAGAGGGACGCAACACGAGGACTTCCCAGGAGGTCACCCATCCTAGTACTACTCTCGCCCAAGCACGCTTAACTTCGGAGTTCTGATGGGATGCGGTGCATTAGTGCTGGTATGATCGCATCCGCAAGCATTAGCGCGCATTATCTATATAAGAATCAGCGCCGCGACTCCCAAAAGCCATAACTACGTCTTCGGTGCACCAACAATCACATAAAATATATGAATTCCTAATAACTTTTCGCGATCTTCGCGTTGTGACGGTTTCGGAAGAGTGATCGGCGAAATTCCGACAAGGTGAACGGGGGAAGGGTAAAATCGTAAATTTCGCCCTCGGTCCGGAATTTCGACTTTCACCGGTGAATTGTAAGCGTAAACGGGCATTTGAACAAGACTCGGAGCGATTTTTGGTGAAATTCCATCGTTTCGGCCTCCGAAAAAAATAATTCGCAAAAAAAGAGGGATGCAACACGAGGACTTCCCAGGAGGTCACCCATCCTAGTACTACTCTCGCCCAAGCACGCTTAACTTCGGAGTTCTGATGGGATGCGGTGCATTAGTGCTGGTATGATCGCATCCGCAAGCATTAGCGCGCATTATCTGTATAAGAATCAGCGCCGCGACTCCCAAACGCCATAACTACGTCTTCGGTGCACCAAAAATCACATAAAATATATGAATTCCTAATAACTTTTCGCGATCTTCGCGTTGGGACGGTTTCGGAAGAGTGATCGGCGAAATTCCGACAAGGTGACGGGGGAAGGGTAAAATCGTAAATTTCGCCCTCGGTCCGGAATTTCGACTTTCACCGGTGAATTGTAAGCGTAAACGGGCATTTGAACAAGGCTCGGAGCGATTTTTGGTGAAATTCCATCGTTTCGACCTCCGAAAAAATAATTCGCAAAAAAAGAAGGATGCAACACGAGGACTTCCCAAGAGGTCACCCATCCTAGTACTACTCTCGCCCAAGCACGCTTAACTTCGGAGTTCTGATGGGATCCGGTGCATTAGTGCTGGTATGATCGCATCCGCAAGCATTACCGCGCATTATCTATATAAGAATCAGCGCTGCGACTCCCAAAAGCCATAACTACGTCTTCGGTGCACCAAAAATCACATAAAATATATGAATTCCTAATAACTTTTCGCGATCTTCGCGTTGGGACGGTTTCGGAAGAGTGATCGGCGAAATTCCGACAAGGTGAACGGGGGAAGGGTAAAATCGTAAATTTCGCCCTCGGTCCGGAATTTCGACTTTCACCGGTGAATTGTAAGCGTAAACGGGCATTTGAACAAGACTCGGAGCGATTTTTGGTGAAATTCCATCGTTTCGGCCTCCGAAAAAAATAATTCGCAAAAAAAGAGGGATGCAACACGAGGACTTCCCAGGAGGTCACCCATCCTAGTACTACTCTCGCCCAAGCACGCTTAACTTCGGAGTTCTGATGGGATGCGGTGCATTAGTGCTGGTATGATCGCATCCGCAAGCATTAGCGCGCATTATCTATATAAGAATCAGCGCCGCGTCTCCCAAAAGCCATAACTACGTCTTCGGTGCACCAACAATCACATAAAATATATGAATTCCTAATAACTTTTCGCGATCTTCGCGTTGTGACGGTTTCGGAAGAGTGATCGGCGAAATTCCGACAAGGTGAACGGGGGAAGGGTAAAATCGTAAATTTCGCCCTCGGTCCGGAATTTCGACTTTCACCGGTGAATTGTAAGCGTAAACGGGCATTTGAACAAGACTCGGAGCGATTTTTGGTGAAATTCCATCGTTTCGGCCTCCGAAAAAAATAATTCGCAAAAAAAGAGGGATGCAACACGAGGACTCCCCAGGAGGTCACCCATCCTAGTACTACTCTCGCCCAAGCACGCTTAACTTCGGAGTTCTGATGGGATGCGGTGCATTAGTGCTGGTATGATCGCATCCGCAAGCATTAGCGCGCATTATCTATATAAGAATCAGCGCCGCGTCTCCCAAAAGCCATAACTACGTCTTCGTTGCACCAACAATCACATAAAATATATGAATTCCTAATAACTTTTCGCGATCTTCGCGTTGTGACGGTTTCGGAAGAGTGATCGGCGAAATTCCGACAAGGTGAACGGGGGAAGGGTAAAATCGTAAATTTCGCCCTCGGTTCGGAATTTCGACTTTCACCGGTGAATTGTAAGCGTAAACGGGCATTTGAACAAGACTCGGAGCGATTTTTGGTGAAATTCCATCGTTTCGGCCTCCGAAAAAAATAATTCGCAAAAAAAGAGGGATGCAACACGAGGACTTCCCAGGAGGTCACCCATCCTAGTACTACTCTCGCCCAAGCACGCTTAACTTCGGAGTTCTGATGGGATGCGGTGCATTAGTGCTGGTATGATCGCATCCGCAAGCATTAGCGCGCATTATCTATATAAGAATCAGCGCCGCGACTCCCAAAAGCCATAACTACGTCTTCGGTGCACCAACAATCACATAAAATATATGAATTCCTAATAACTTTTCGCGATCTTCGCGTTGTGACGGTTTCGGAAGAGTGATCGGCGAAATTCCGACAAGGTGAACGGGGGAAGGGTAAAATCGTAAATTTCGCCCTCGGTCCGGAATTTCGACTTTCACCGGTGAATTGTAAGCGTAAACGGGCATTTGAACAAGACTCGGAGCGATTTTTGGTGAAATTCCATCGTTTCGGCCTCCGAAAAAAATAATTCGCAAAAAAAGAGGGATGCAACACGAGGACTCCCCAGGAGGTCACCCATCTTAGTACTACTCTCGCCCAAGCACGCTTAACTTCGGAGTTCTGATGGGATGCGGTGCATTAGTGCTGGTATGATCGCATCCGCAAGCATTAGCGCGCATTATCTATATAAGAATCAGCGCCGCGTCTCCCAAAAGCCATAACTACGTCTTCGGTGCACCAACAATCACATAAAATATATGAATTCCTAATAACTTTTCGCGATCTTCGCGTTGTGACGGTTTCGGAAGAGTGATCGGCGAAATTCCGACAAGGTGAACGGGGGAAGGGTAAAATCGTAAATTTCGCCCTCGGTCCGGAATTTCGACTTTCACCGGTGAATTGTAAGCGTAAACGGGCATTTGAACAAGACTCGGAGCGATTTTTGGTGAAATTCCATCGTTTCGGCCTCCGAAAAAAATAATTCGCAAAAAAAGAGGGATGCAACACGAGGACTTCCCAGGAGGTCACCCATCCTAGTACTACTCTCGCCCAAGCACGCTTAACTTCGGAGTTCTGATGGGATGCGGTGCATTAGTGCTGGTATGATCGCATCCGCAAGCATTAGCGCGCATTATCTATATAAGAATCAGCGCCGCGACTCCCAAAAGCCATAACTACGTCTTCGGTGCACCAACAATCACATAAAATATATGAATTCCTAATAACTTTTCGCGATCTTCGCGTTGTGACGGTTTCGGAAGAGTGATCGGCGAAATTCCGACAAGGTGAACGGGGGAAGGGTAAAATCGTAAATTTCGCCCTCGGTCCGGAATTTCGACTTTCACCGGTGAATTGTAAGCGTAAACGGGCATTTGAACAAGACTCGGAGCGATTTTTGGTGAAATTCCATCGTTTCGACATCCGAAAAAATAATTCGCAAAAAAAGAGGGATGCAACACGAGGACTTCCCAAGAGGTCACCCATCCTAGTACTACTCTCGCCCAAGCACGCTTAACTTCGGAGTTCTGATGGGATCCGGTGCATTAGTGCTGGTATGATCGCATCCGCAAGCATTAGCGCGCATTATCTATATAAGAATCAGCGCCGCGACTCTCAATAGCCATAACTACGTCTTCGGTGCACCAAAAATCACATAAAATATATGAATTCCTAATAACTTTTCGCGATCTTCGCGTTGGGACGGTTTCGGAAGAGTGATCGGCGAAATTCCGACAAGGTGAACGGGGGAAGGGTAAAATCGTAAATTTCGCCCTCGGTCCGGAATTTCGACTTTCACCGGTGAATTGTAAGCGTAAACGGGCATTTTTACAAGACTCGGAGCGATTTTTGGTGAAATTCCATCGTTTCGACCTCCGAAAAAATAATTCGCAAAAAAAGAGGGATGCAACACGAGGACTTCCCAAGAGGTCACCCATCCTAGTACTACTCTCGCCCAAGCACGCTTAACTTCGGAGTTCTGATGGGATCCGGTGCATTAGTGCTGGTATGATCGCATCCGCAAGCATTAGCGCGCATTATCTATATAAGAATCAGCGCCGCGACTCCCAAAAGCCATAACTACGTCTTCGGTGCACCAAAAATCACATAAAATATATGAATTCCTAATAACTTTTCGCGATCTTCGCGTCGGGACGGTTTCGGAAGAGTGATCGGCGAAATTCCTACAAGGTGAACGGGGGAAGGGTAAAATCGTAAATTTCGCCCTCGGTCCGGAATTTCGACTTTCACCGGTGAATTGTAAGCGTAAACGGGCATTTGAACAAGACTCGGAGCGATTTTTGGTGAAATTCCATCGTTTCGGGCTCCGAAAAAAATAATTCGCAAAAAAAGAGGGATGCAACACGAGGACTTCCCAGGATGTCACCCATCCTAGTACTACTCTCGCCCAAGCACGCTTAACTTCGGAGTTCTGATGGGATGCGGTGCATTAGTGCTGGTATGATCGCATCCGCAAGCATTAGCGCGCATTATCTATATAAGAATCAGCGCCGCGTCTCCCAAAAGCCATAACTACGTCTTCGGTGCACCAACAATCACATAAAATATATGAATTCCTAATAACTTTTCGCGATCTTCGCGTTGTGACGGTTTCGGAAGAGTGATCGGCGAAATTCCGACAAGGTGAACGGGGGAAGGGTAAAATCGTAAATTTCGCCCTCGGTCCGGAATTTCGACTTTCACCGGTGAATTGTAAGCGTAAACGGGCATTTGAACAAGACTCGGAGCGATTTTTGGTGAAATTCCATCGTTTCGGCCTCCGAAAAAAATAATTCGCAAAAAAAGAGGGATGCAACACGAGGACTCCCCAGGAGGTCACCCATCCTAGTACTACTCTCGCCCAAGCACGCTTAACTTCGGAGTTCTGATGGGATGCGGTGCATTAGTGCTGGTATGATCGCATCCGCAAGCATTAGCGCGCATTATCTATATAAGAATCAGCGCCGCGTCTCCCAAAAGCCATAACTACGTCTTCGGTGCACCAACAATCACATAAAATATATGAATTCCTAATAACTTTTCGCGATCTTCGCGTTGTGACGGTTTCGGAAGAGTGATCGGCGAAATTCCGACAAGGTGAACGGGGGAAGGGTAAAATCGTAAATTTCGCCCTCGGTCCGGAATTTCGACTTTCACCGGTGAATTGTAAGCGTAAACGGGCATTTGAACAAGACTCGGAGCGATTTTTGGTGAAATTCCATCGTTTCGGCCTCCGAAAAAAATAATTCGCAAAAAAAGAGGGATGCAACACGAGGACTTCCCAGGAGGTCACCCATCCTAGTACTACTCTCGCCCAAGCACGCTTAACTTCGGAGTTCTGATGGGATGCGGTGCATTAGTGCTGGTATGATCGCATCCGCAAGCATTAGCGCGCATTATCTATATAAGAATCAACGCCGCGACTCCCAAAAGCCATAAATACGTCTTCGGTGCACCAAAAATCACATAAAATATATGAATTCCTAATAACTTTTCGCGATCTTCGCGTTGGGACGGTTTCGGAAGAGTGATCGGCGAAATTCCGACAAGGTGAACGGGGGAAGGGTAAAATCGTAAATTTCGCCCTCGGTCCGGAATTTCGACTTTCACCGGTGAATTGTAAGCGTAAACGGGCATTTGAACAAGACTCGGAGCGATTTTTGGTGAAATTCCATCGTTTCGACCTCCGAAAAAATAATTCGCAAAAAAAGAGGGATGCAACACGAGGACTTCCCAAGAGGTCACCCATCCTAGTACTACTCTCGCCCAAGCACGCTTAACTTCGGAGTTCTGATGGGATCCGGTGCATTAGTGCTGGTATGATCGCATCCGCAAGCATTAGCGCGCATTATCTATATAAGATTCAGCGCCGCGACTCCCAAAAGCCATAACTACGTCTTCGGTGCACCAAAAATCACATAAAATATATGAATTCCTAATAACTTTTCGCGATCTTCGCGTCGGGACGGTTTCGGAAGAGTGATCGGCGAAATTCCGACAAGGTGAACGGGGGAAGGGTAAAATCGTAAATTTCGCCCTCGGTCCGGAATTTCGACTTTCACCGGTGAATTGTAAGCGTAAACGGGCATTTGAACAAGACTCGGAGCGATTTTTGGTGAAATTCCATCGTTTCGGCCTCCGAAAAAAATAATTCGCAAAAAAAGAGGGATGCAACACGAGGACTTCCCAGGAGGTCACCCATCCTAGTACTACTCTCGCCCAAGCACGCTTAACTTCGGAGTTCTGATGGGATGCGGTGCATTAGTGCTGGTATGATCGCATCCGCAAGCATTAGCGCGCATTATCTATATAAGAATCAGCGCCGCGTCTCCCAAAAGCCATAACTACGTCTTCGGTGCACCAACAATCACATAAAATATATGAATTCCTAATAACTTTTCGCGATCTTCGCGTTGTGACGGTTTCGGAAGAGTGATCGGCGAAATTCCGACAAGGTGAACGGGGGAAGGGTAAAATCGTAAATTTCGCCCTCGGTCCGGAATTTCGACTTTCACCGGTGAATTGTAAGCGTAAACGGGCATTTGAACAAGACTCGGAGCGATTTTTGGTGAAATTCCATCGTTTCGGCCTCCGAAAAAAATAATTCGCAAAAAAAGAGGGATGCAACACGAGGACTCCCCAGGAGGTCACCCATCCTAGTACTACTCTCGCCCAAGCACGGTTAACTTCGGAGTTCTGATGGGATGCGGTGCATTAGTGCTGGTATGATCGCATCCGCAAGCATTAGCGCGCATTATCTATATAAGAATCAGCGCCGCGTCTCCCAAAAGCCATAACTACGTCTTCGGTGCACCAACAATCACATAAAATATATGAATTCCTAATAACTTTTCGCGATCTTCGCGTTGTGACGGTTTCGGAAGAGTGATCGGCGAAATTCCGACAAGGTGAACGGGGGAAGGGTAAAATCGTAAATTTCGCCCTCGGTCCGGAATTTCGACTTTCACCGGTGAATTGTAAGCGTAAACGGGCATTTGAACAAGACTCGGAGCGATTTTTGGTGAAATTCCATCGTTTCGGCCTCCGAAAAAAATAATTCGCAAAAAAAGAGGGATGCAACACGAGGACTTCCCAGGAGGTCACCCATCCTAGTACTACTCTCGCCCAAGCACGCTTAACTTCGGAGTTCTGATGGGATGCGGTGCATTAGTGCTGGTATGATCGCATCCGCAAGCATTAGCGCGCATTATCTATATAAGAATCAACGCCGCGACTCCCAAAAGCCATAAATACGTCTTCGGTGCACCAAAAATCACATAAAATATATGAATTCCTAATAACTTTTCGCGATCTTCGCGTTGGGACGGTTTCGGAAGAGTGATCGGCGAAATTCCGACAAGGTGAACGGGGGAAGGGTAAAATCGTAAATTTCGCCCTCGGTCCGGAATTTCGACTTTCACCGGTGAATTGTAAGCGTAAACGGGCATTTGAACAAGACTCGGAGCGATTTTTGGTGAAATTCCATCGTTTCGACCTCCGAAAAAATAATTCGCAAAAAAAGAGGGATGCAACACGAGGACTTCCCAAGAGGTCACCCATCCTAGTACTACTCTCGCCCAAGCACGCTTAACTTCGGAGTTCTGATGGGATCCGGTGCATTAGTGCTGGTATGATCGCATCCGCAAGCATTAGCGCGCATTATCTATATAAGAATCAGCGCCGCGTCTCCCAAAAGCCATAACTACGTCTTCGGTGCACCAACAATCACATAAAATATATGAATTCCTAATATCTTTTCGCGATCTTCGCGTTGTGACGGTTTCGGAAGAGTGATCGGCGAAATTCCGACAAGGTGAACGGGGGAAGGGTAAAATCGTAAATTTCGCCCTCGGTCCGGAATTTCGACTTTCACCGGTGAATTGTAAGCGTAAACGGGCATTTGAACAAGACTCGGAGCGATTTTTGGTGAAATTCCATCGTTTCGGCCTCCGAAAAAAATAATTCGCAAAAAAAGAGGGATGCAACACGAGGACTTCCCAGGAGGTCACCCATCCTAGTACTACTCTCGCCCAAGCACGCTTAACTTCGGAGTTCTGATGGGATGCGGTGCATTAGTGCTGGTATGATCGCATCCGCAAGCATTAGCGCGCATTATCTATATAAGAATCAACGCCGCGACTCCCAAAAGCCATAACTACGTCTTCGGTGCACCAAAAATCACATAAAATATATGAATTCCTAATAACTTTTCGCGATCTTCGGGTTGGGACGGTTTCGGAAGAGTGATCGGCGAAATTCCGACAAGGTGAACGGGGGAAGGGTAAAATCGTAAATTTCGCCCTCGGTCCGGAATTTCGACTTTCACCGGTGAATTGTAAGCGTAAACGGGCATTTGAACAAGACTCGGAGCGATTTTTGGTGAAATTCCATCGTTTCGACCTCCGAACAAATAATTCGCAAAAAAAGAGGGATGCAACACGAGGACTTCCCAAGAGGTCACCCATCCTAGTACTACTCTCGCCCAAGCACGCTTAACTTCGGAGTTCTGATGGGATCCGGTGCATTAGTGCTGGTATGATCGCATCCGCAAGCATTAGCGCGCATTTTCTATATAAGAATCAGCGCCGCGACTCCCAAAAGCCATAACTACGTCTTCGGTGCACCAAAAATCACATAAAATATATGAATTCCTAATAACTTTTCGCGATCTTCGCGTCGGGACGGTTTCGGAAGAGTGATCGGCGAAATTCCGACAAGGTGAACGGGGGAAGGGTAAAATCGTAAATTTCGCCCTCGGTCCGGAATTTCGACTTTCACCGGTGAATTGTAAGCGTAAACGGGCATTTGAACAAGACTCGGAGCGATTTTTGGTGAAATTCCATCGTTTCGACCTCCGAAAAAATAATTCGCAAAAAAAGAGGGATGCAACACGAGGACTTCCCAAGAGGTCACCCATCCTAGTACTACTCTCGCCCAAGCACGCTTAACTTCGGAGTTCTGATGGGATCCGGTGCATTAGTGCTGGTATGATCGCATCCGCAAGCATTAGCGCGCATTTTCTATATAAGAATCAGCGCCGCGACTCCCAAAAGCCATAACTACGTCTTCGGTGCACCAAAAATCACATAAAATATATGAATTCCTAATAACTTTTCGCGATCTTCGCGTCGGGACGGTTTCGGAAGAGTGATCGGCGAAATTCCGACAAGGTGAACGGGGGAAGGGTAAAATCGTAAATTTCGCCCTCGGTCCGGAATTTCGACTTTCACCGGTGAATTGTAAGCGTAAACGGGCATTTGAACAAGACTCGGAGCGATTTTTGGTGAAATTCCATCGTTTCGGCCTCCGAAAAAAATAATTCGCAAAAAAAGAGGGATGCAACACGAGGACTTCCCAAGAGGTCACCCATCCTAGTACTACTCTCGCCAAAGCACGCTTAACTTCGGAGTTCTGATGGGATCCGGTGCATTAGTGCTGGTATGATCGCATCCGCAAGCATTAGCGCGCATTATATATATAAGAATCAGCGCCGCGACTCCCAATAGCCATAACTACGTCTTCGGTGCACCAAAAATCACATAAAATATATGAATTCCTAATAACTTTTCGCGATCTTCGCGTTGGGACGGTTTCGGAAGAGTGATCGGCGAAATTCCGACAAGGTGAACGTGGGAAGGGTAAAATCGTAAATTTCGTCCTCGGTCCGGAATTTCGACTTTCACCGGTGAATTGTAAGCGTAAACGGGCATTTGAACAAGACTCGGAGCGATTTTTGGTGAAATTCCATCGTTTCGGCCTCCGAAAAAAATAATTCGCAAAAAAAGAGGGATGCAACACGAGGACTTCCCAGGAGGTCACCCATCCTAGTACTACTCTCGCCCAAGCACGCTTAACTTCGGAGTTCTGATGGGATGCGGTGCATTAGTGCTGGTATGATCGCATCCGCAAGCATTAGCGCGCATTATCTATATAAGAATCAACGCCGCGACTCCCAAAAGCCATAACTACGTCTTCGGTGCACCAAAAATCACATAAAATATATGAATTCCTAATAACTTTTCGCGATCTTCGGGTCGGGACGGTTTCGGAAGAGTGATCGGCGAAATTCCGACAAGGTGAACGGGGGAAGGGTAAAATCGTAAATTTCGCCCTCGGTCCGGAATTTCGACTTTCACCGGTGAATTGTAAGCGTAAACGGGCATTTGAACAAGACTCGGAGCGATTTTTGGTGAAATTCCATCGTTTCGACCTCCGAAAAAATAATTCGCAAAAAAAGAGGGATGCAACACGAGGACTTCCCAAGAGGTCACCCATCCTAGTACTACTCTCGCCCAAGCACGCTTAACTTCGGAGTTCTGATGGGATCCGGTGCATTAGTGCTGGTATGATCGCATCCGCAAGCATTAGCGCGCATTTTCTATATAAGAATCAGCGCCGCGACTCCCAAAAGCCATAACTACGTCTTCGGTGCACCAAAAATCACATAAAATATATGAATTCCTAATAACTTTTCGCGATCTTCGCGTCGGGACGGTTTCGGAAGAGTGATCGGCGAAATTCCGACAAGGTGAACGGGGGAAGGGTAAAATCGTAAATTTCGCCCTCGGTCCGGAATTTCGACTTTCACCGGTGAATTGTAAGCGTAAACGGGCATTTGAACAAGACTCGGAGCGATTTTTGGTGAAATTCCATCGTTTCGACCTCCGAAAAAATAATTCGCAAAAAAAGAGGGATGCAACACGAGGACTTCCCAAGAGGTCAACCATCCTAGTACTACTCTCGCCCAAGCACGCTTAACTTCGGAGTTCTGATGGGATCCGGTGCATTAGTGCTGGTATGATCGCATCCGCAAGCATTAGCGCGCATTTTCTATATAAGAATCAGCGCCGCGACTCCCAAAAGCCATAACTACGTCTTCGGTGCACCAAAAATCACATAAAATATATGAATTCCTAATAACTTTTCGCGATCTTCGCGTTGGGACGGTTTCGGAAGAGTGATCGGCGAAATTCCGACAAGGTGAACGTGGGAAGGGTAAAATCGTAAATTTCGCCCTCGGTCCGGAATTTCGACTTTCACCGGTGAATTGTAAGCGTAAACGGGCATTTGAACAAGACTCGGAGCGATTTTTGGTGAAATTCCATCGTTTCGGCCTCCGAAAAAAATAATTCGCAAAAAAAGAGGGATGCAACACGAGGACTTCCCAAGAGGTCACCCATCCTAGTACTACTCTCGCCCAAGCACGCTTAACTTCGGAGTTCTGATGGGATGCGGTGCATTAGTGCTGGTATGATCGCATCCGCAAGCATTAGCGCGCATTATCTATATAAGAATCAACGCCGCGACTCCCAAAAGCCATAACTACGTCTTCGGTGCACCAAAAATCACATAAAATATATGAATTCCTAATAACTTTTCGCGATCTTCGGGTTGGGACGGTTTCGGAAGAGTGATCGGCGAAATTCCGACAAGGTGAACGGGGGAAGGGTAAAATCGTAAATTTCGCCCTCGGTCCGGAATTTCGACTTTCACCGGTGAATTGTAAGCGTAAACGGGCATTTGAACAAGACTCGGAGCGATTTTTGGTGAAATTCCATCGTTTCGACCTCCGAACAAATAATTCGCAAAAAAAGAGGGATGCAACACGAGGACTTCCCAAGAGGTCACCCATCCTAGTACTACTCTCGCCCAAGCACGCTTAACTTCGGAGTTCTGATGGGATCCGGTGCATTAGTGCTGGTATGATCGCATCCGCAAGCATTAGCGCGCATTATCTATATAAGAATCAGCGCCGCGACTCCCAAAAGCCATAACTACGTCTTCGGTGCACCAAAAATCACATAAAATATATGAATTCCTAATAACTTTTCGCGATCTTCGCGTCGGGACGGTTTCGGAAGAGTGATCGGCGAAATTCCGACAAGGTGAACGGGGGAAGGGTAAAATCGTAAATTTCGCCCTCGGTCCGGAATTTCGACTTTCACCGGTGAATTGTAAGCGTAAACGGGCATTTGAACAAGACTCGGAGCGATTTTTGGTGAAATTCCATCGTTTCGACCTCCGAAAAAATAATTCGCAAAAAAAGAGGGATGCAACACGAGGACTTCCCAAGAGGTCACCCATCCTAGTACTACTCTCGCCCAAGCACGCTTAACTTCGGAGTTCTGATGGGATCCGGTGCATTAGTGCTGGTATGATCGCATCCGCAAGCATTAGCGCGCATTATCTATATAAGAATCAGCGCCGCGACTCCCAAAAGCCATAACTACGTCTTCGGTGCACCAAAAATCACATAAAATATATGAATTCCTAATAACTTTTCGCGATCTTCGCGTCGGGACGGTTTCGGAAGAGTGATCGGCGAAATTCCGACAAGGTGTACGTGGGAAGGGTAAAATCGTAAATTTCGCCCTCGGTCCGGAATTTCGACTTTCACCGGTGAATTGTAAGCGTAAACGGGCATTTGAACAAGACTCGGAGCGATTTTTGGTGAAATTCCATCGTTTCGGCCTCCGAAAAAAATAATTCGCAAAAAAAGAGGGATGCAACACGAGGACTTCCCAGGAGGTCACCCATCCTAGTACTACTCTCGCCCAAGCACGCTTAACTTCGGAGTTCTGATGGGATGCGGTGCATTAGTGCTGGTATGATCGCATCCGCAAGCATTAGCGCGCATTATCTATATAAGAATCAACGCCGCGACTCCCAAAAGCCATAACTACGTCTTCGGTGCACCAAAAATCACATAAAATATATGAATTCCTAATAACTTTTCGCGATCTTCGGGTTGGGACGGTTTCGGAAGAGTGATCGGCGAAATTCCGACAAGGTGAACGGGGGAAGGGTAAAATCATAAATTTCGCCCTCGGTCCGGAATTTCGACTTTCACCGGTGAATTGTAAGCGTAAACGGGCATTTGAACAAGACTCGGAGCGATTTTTGGTGAAATTCCATCGTTTCGACCTCCGAAAAAATAATTCGCAAAAAAAGAGGGATGCAACACGAGGACTTCCCAAGAGGTCACCCATCCTAGTACTACTCTCGCTCAAGCACGCTTAACTTCGGAGTTCTGATGGGATCCGGTGCATTAGTGCTGGTATGATCGCATCCGCAAGCATTAGCGCGCATTTTCTATATAAGAATCAGCGCCGCGACTCCCAAAAGCCATAACTACGTCTTCGGTGCACCAAAAATCACATAAAATATATGAATTCCTAATAACTTTTCGCGATCTTCGCGTCGGGACGGTTTCGGAAGAGTGATCGGCGAAATTCCGACAAGGTGAACGGGGGAAGGGTAAAATCGTAAATTTCGCCCTCGGTCCGGAATTTCGACTTTCACCGGTGAATTGTAAGCGTAAACGGGCATTTGAACAAGACTCGGAGCGATTTTTGGTGAAATTCCATCGTTTCGGCCTCCGAAAAAAATAATTCGCAAAAAAAGAGGGATGCAACACGAGGACTTCCCAAGAGGTCACCCATCCTAGTACTACTCTCGCCCAAGCACGCTTAACTTCGGAGTTCTGATGGGATCCGGTGCATTAGTGCTGGTATGATCGCATCCGCAAGCATTAGCGCGCATTATCTATATAAGAATCAGCGCCGCGACTCCCAATAGCCATAACTACGTCTTCGGTGCACCAAAAATCACATAAAATATATGAATTCCTAATAACTTTTCGCGATCTTCGCGTTGGGACGGTTTCGGAAGAGTGATCGGCGAAATTCCGACAAGGTGAACGTGGGAAGGGTAAAATCGTAAATTTCGCCCTCGGTCCGGAATTTCGACTTTCACCGGTGAATTGTAAGCGTAAACGGGCATTTGAACAAGACTCGGAGCGATTTTTGGTGAAATTCCATCGTTTCGGCCTCCGAAAAAAATAATTCGCAAAAAAAGAGGGATGCAACACGAGGACTTCCCAGGAGGTCACCCATCCTAGTACTACTCTCGCCCAAGCACGCTTAACTTCGGAGTTCTGATGGGATGCGGTGCATTAGTGCTGGTATGATCGCATCCGCAAGCATTAGCGCGCATTATCTATATAAGAATCAACGCCGCGACTCCCAAAAGCCATAACTACGTCTTCGGTGCACCAAAAATCACATAAAATATATGAATTCCTAATAACTTTTCGCGATCTTCGGGTTGGGACGGTTTCGGAAGAGTGATCGGCGAAATTCCGACAAGGTGAACGGGGGAAGGGTAAAATCGTAAATTTCGCCCTCGGTCCGGAATTTCGACTTTCACCGGTGAATTGTAAGCGTAAACGGGCATTTGAACAAGACTCGGAGCGATTTTTGGTGAAATTCCATCGTTTCGACCTCCGAAAAAATAATTCGCAAAAAAAGAGGGATGCAACACGAGGACTTCCCAAGAGGTCACCCATCCTAGTACTACTCTCGCTCAAGCACGCTTAACTTCGGAGTTCTGATGGGATCCGGTGCATTAGTGCTGGTATGATCGCATCCGCAAGCATTAGCGCGCATTTTCTATATAAGAATCAGCGCCGCGACTCCCAAAAGCCATAACTACGTCTTCGGTGCACCAAAAATCACATAAAATATATGAATTCCTAATAACTTTTCGCGATCTTCGCGTCGGGACGGTTTCGGAAGAGTGATCGGCGAAATTCCGACAAGGTGAACGGGGGAAGGGTAAAATCGTAAATTTCGCCCTCGGTCCGGAATTTCGACTTTCACCGGTGAATTGTAAGCGTAAACGGGCATTTGAACAAGACTCGGAGCGATTTTTGGTGAAATTCCATCGTTTCGGCCTCCGAAAAAAATAATTCGCAAAAAAAGAGGGATGCAACACGAGGACTTCCCAAGAGGTCACCCATCCTAGTACTACTCTCGCCCAAGCACGCTTAACTTCGGAGTTCTGATGGGATCCGGTGCATTAGTGCTGGTATGATCGCATCCGCAAGCATTAGCGCGCATTATCTATATAAGAATCAGCGCCGCGACTCCCAATAGCCATAACTACGTCTTCGGTGCACCAAAAATCACATAAAATATATGAATTCCTAATAACTTTTCGCGATCTTCGCGTTGGGACGGTTTCGGAAGAGTGATCGGCGAAATTCCGACAAGGTGAACGTGGGAAGGGTAAAATCGTAAATTTCGCCCTCGGTCCGGAATTTCGACTTTCACCGGTGAATTGTAAGCGTAAACGGGCATTTGAACAAGACTCGGAGCGATTTTTTGTGAAATTCCATCGTTTCGGCCTCCGAAAAAAATAATTCGCAAAAAAAGAGGGATGCAACACGAGGACTTCCCAGGAGGTCACCCATCCTAGTACTACTCTCGCCCAAGCACGCTTAACTTCGGAGTTCTGATGGGATGCGGTGCATTAGTGCTGGTATGATCGCATCCGCAAGCATTAGCGCGCATTATCTATATAAGAATCAACGCCGCGACTCCCAAAAGCCATAACTACGTCTTCGGTGCACCAAAAATCACATAAAATATATGAATTCCTAATAACTTTTCGCGATCTTCGGGTTGGGACGGTTTCGGAAGAGTGATCGGCGAAATTCCGACAAGGTGAACGGGGGAAGGGTAAAATCGTAAATTTCGCCCTCGGTCCGGAATTTCGACTTTCACCGGTGAATTGTAAGCGTAAACGGGCATTTGAACAAGACTCGGAGCGATTTTTGGTGAAATTCCATCGTTTCGACCTCCGAAAAAATAATTCGCAAAAAAAGAGGGATGCAACACGAGGACTTCCCAAGAGGTCACCCATCCTAGTACTACTCTCGCCCAAGCACGCTTAACTTCGGAGTTCTGATGGGATCCGGTGCATTAGTGCTGGTATGATCGCATCCGCAAGCATTAGCGCGCATTTTCTATATAAGAATCAGCGCCGCGACTCCCAAAAGCCATAACTACGTCTTCGGTGCACCAAAAATCACATAAAATATATGAATTCCTAATAACTTTTCGCGATCTTCGCGTCGGGACGGTTTCGGAAGAGTGATCGGCGAAATTCCGACAAGGTGAACGGGGGAAGGGTAAAATCGTAAATTTCGCCCTCGGTCCGGAATTTCGACTTTCACCGGTGAATTGTAAGCGTAAACGGGCATTTGAACAAGACTCGGAGCGATTTTTGGTGAAATTCCATCGTTTCGGCCTCCGAAAAAAATAATTCGCAAAAAAAGAGGGATGCAACACGAGGACTTCCCAAGAGGTCACCCATCCTAGTACTACTCTCGCCCAAGCACGCTTAACTTCGGAGTTCTGATGGGATCCGGTGCATTAGTGCTGGTATGATCGCATCCGCAAGCATTAGCGCGCATTATCTATATAAGAATCAGCGCCGCGACTCCCAATAGCCATAACTACGTCTTCGGTGCACCAAAAATCACATAAAATATATGAATTCCTAATAACTTTTCGCGATCTTCGCGTTGGGACGGTTTCGGAAGAGTGATCGGCGAAATTCCGACAAGGTGAACGTGGGAAGGGTAAAATCGTAAATTTCGCCCTCGGTCCGGAATTTCGACTTTCACCGGTGAATTGTAAGCGTAAACGGGCATTTGAACAAGACTCGGAGCGATTTTTGGTGAAATTCCATCGTTTCGGCCTCCGAAAAAAATAATTCGCAAAAAAAGAGGGATGCAACACGAGGACTTCCCAGGAGGTCACCCATCCTAGTACTACTCTCGCCCAAGCACGCTTAACTTCGGAGTTCTGATGGGATGCGGTGCATTAGTGCTGGTATGATCGCATCCGCAAGCATTAGCGCGCATTATCTATATAAGAATCAACGCCGCGACTCCCAAAAGCCATAACTACGTCTTCGGTGCACCAAAAATCACATAAAATATATGAATTCCTAATAACTTTTCGCGATCTTCGGGTTGGGACGGTTTCGGAAGAGTGATCGGCGAAATTCCGACAAGGTGAACGGGGGAAGGGTAAAATCGTAAATTTCGCCCTCGGTCCGGAATTTCGACTTTCACCGGTGAATTGTAAGCGTAAACGGGCATTTGAACAAGACTCGGAGCGATTTTTGGTGAAATTCCATCGTTTCGACCTCCGAAAAAATAATTCGCAAAAAAAGAGGGATGCAACACGAGGACTTCCCAAGAGGTCACCCATCCTAGTACTACTCTCGCCCAAGCACGCTTAACTTCGGAGTTCTGATGGGATCCGGTGCATTAGTGCTGGTATGATCGCATCCGCAAGCATTAGCGCGCATTTTCTATATAAGAATCAGCGCCGCGACTCCCAAAAGCCATAACTACGTCTTCGGTGCACCAAAAATCACATAAAATATATGAATTCCTAATAACTTTTCGCGATCTTCGCGTCGGGACGGTTTCGGAAGAGTGATCGGCGAAATTCCGACAAGGTGAACGTGGGAAGGGTAAAATCGTAAATTTCGCCCTCGGTCCGGAATTTCGACTTTCACCGGTGAATTGTAAGCGTAAACGGGCATTTGAACAAGACTCGGAGCGATTTTTGGTGAAATTCCATCGTTTCGGCCTCCGAAAAAAATAATTCGCAAAAAAAGAGGGATGCAACACGAGGACTTCCCAAGAGGTCACCCATCCTAGTACTACTCTCGCCCAAGCACGCTTAACTTCGGAGTTCTGATGGGATCCGGTGCATTAGTGCTGGTATGATCGCATCCGCAAGCATTAGCGCGCATTATCTATATAAGAATCAGCGCCGCGACTCCCAATAGCCATAACTACGTCTTCGGTGCACCAAAAATCACATAAAATATATGAATTCCTAATAACTTTTCGCGATCTTCGCGTTGGGACGGTTTCGGAAGAGTGATCGGCGAAATTCCGACAAGGTGAACGTGGGAAGGGTAAAATCGTAAATTTCGCCCTCGGTCCGGAATTTCGACTTTCACCGGTGAATTGTAAGCGTAAACGGGCATTTGAACAAGACTCGGAGCGATTTTTGGTGAAATTCCATCGTTTCGGCCTCCGAAAAAAATAATTCGCAAAAAAAGAGGGATGCAACACGAGGACTTCCCAGGAGGTCACCCATCCTAGTACTACTCTCGCCCAAGCACGCTTAACTTCGGAGTTCTGATGGGATGCGGTGCATTAGTGCTGGTATGATCGCATCCGCAAGCATTAGCGCGCATTATCTATATAAGAATCAACGCCGCGACTCCCAAAAGCCATAACTACGTCTTCGGTGCACCAAAAATCACATAAAATATATGAATTCCTAATAACTTTTCGCGATCTTCGGGTTGGGACGGTTTCGGAAGAGTGATCGGCGAAATTCCGACAAGGTGAACGGGGGAAGGGTAAAATCGTAAATTTCGCCCTCGGTCCGGAATTTCGACTTTCACCGGTGAATTGTAAGCGTAAACGGGCATTTGAACAAGACTCGGAGCGATTTTTGGTGAAATTCCATCGTTTCGACCTCCGAAAAAATAATTCGCAAAAAAAGAGGGATGCAACACGAGGACTTCCCAAGAGGTCACCCATCCTAGTACTACTCTCGCCCAAGCACGCTTAACTTCGGAGTTCTGATGGGATCCGGTGCATTAGTGCTGGTATGATCGCATCCGCAAGCATTAGCGCGCATTTTCTATATAAGAATCAGCGCCGCGACTCCCAAAAGCCATAACTACGTCTTCGGTGCACCAAAAATCACATAAAATATATGAATTCCTAATAACTTTTCGCGATCTTCGCGTCGGGACGGTTTCGGAAGAGTGATCGGCGAAATTCCGACAAGGTGAACGGGGGAAGGGTAAAATCGTAAATTTCGCCCTCGGTCCGGAATTTCGACTTTCACCGGTGAATTGTAAGCGTAAACGGGCATTTGAACAAGACTCGGAGCGATTTTTGGTGAAATTCCATCGTTTCGGCCTCCGAAAAAAATAATTCGCAAAAAAAGAGGGATGCAACACGAGGACTTCCCAAGAGGTCACCCATCCTAGTACTACTCTCGCCCAAGCACGCTTAACTTCGGAGTTCTGATGGGATCCGGTGCATTAGTGCTGGTATGATCGCATCCGCAAGCATTAGCGCGCATTATCTATATAAGAATCAGCGCCGCGACTCCCAATAGCCATAACTACGTCTTCGGTGCACCAAAAATCACATAAAATATATGAATTCCTAATAACTTTTCGCGATCTTCGCGTTGGGACGGTTTCGGAAGAGTGATCGGCGAAATTCCGACAAGGTGAACGTGGGAAGGGTAAAATCGTAAATTTCGCCCTCGGTCCGGAATTTCGACTTTCACCGGTGAATTGTAAGCGTAAACGGGCATTTGAACAAGACTCGGAGCGATTTTTGGTGAAATTCCATCGTTTCGGCCTCCGAAAAAAATAATTCGCAAAAAAAGAGGGATGCAACACGAGGACTTCCCAGGAGGTCACCCATCCTAGTACTACTCTCGCCCAAGCACGCTTAACTTCGGAGTTCTGATGGGATGCGGTGCATTAGTGCTGGTATGATCGCATCCGCAAGCATTAGCGCGCATTATCTATATAAGAATCAACGCCGCGACTCCCAAAAGCCATAACTACGTCTTCGGTGCACCAAAAATCACATAAAATATATGAATTCCTAATAACTTTTCGCGATCTTCGGGTTGGGACGGTTTCGGAAGAGTGATCGGCGAAATTCCGACAAGGTGAACGGGGGAAGGGTAAAATCGTAAATTTCGCCCTCGGTCCGGAATTTCGACTTTCACCGGTGAATTGTAAGCGTAAACGGGCATTTGAACAAGACTCGGAGCGATTTTTGGTGAAATTCCATCGTTTCGACCTCCGAAAAAATAATTCGCAAAAAAAGAGGGATGCAACACGAGGACTTCCCAAGAGGTCACCCATCCTAGTACTACTCTCGCCCAAGCACGCTTAACTTCGGAGTTCTGATGGGATCCGGTGCATTAGTGCTGGTATGATCGCATCCGCAAGCATTAGCGCGCATTTTCTATATAAGAATCAGCGCCGCGACTCCCAAAAGCCATAACTACGTCTTCGGTGCACCAAAAATCACATAAAATATATGAATTCCTAATAACTTTTCGCGATCTTCGCGTCGGGACGGTTTCGGAAGAGTGATCGGCGAAATTCCGACAAGGTGAACGTGGGAAGGGTAAAATCGTAAATTTCGCCCTCGGTCCGGAATTTCGACTTTCACCGGTGAATTGTAAGCGTAAACGGGCATTTGAACAAGACTCGGAGCGATTTTTGGTGAAATTCCATCGTTTCGGCCTCCGAAAAAAATAATTCGCAAAAAAAGAGGGATGCAACACGAGGACTTCCCAAGAGGTCACCCATCCTAGTACTACTCTCGCCCAAGCACGCTTAACTTCGGAGTTCTGATGGGATCCGGTGCATTAGTGCTGGTATGATCGCATCCGCAAGCATTAGCGCGCATTATCTATATAAGAATCAGCGCCGCGACTCCCAATAGCCATAACTACGTCTTCGGTGCACCAAAAATCACATAAAATATATGAATTCCTAATAACTTTTCGCGATCTTCGCGTTGGGACGGTTTCGGAAGAGTGATCGGCGAAATTCCGACAAGGTGAACGTGGGAAGGGTAAAATCGTAAATTTCGCCCTCGGTCCGGAATTTCGACTTTCACCGGTGAATTGTAAGCGTAAACGGGCATTTGAACAAGACTCGGAGCGATTTTTGGTGAAATTCCATCGTTTCGGCCTCCGAAAAAAATAATTCGCAAAAAAAGAGGGATGCAACACGAGGACTTCCCAGGAGGTCACCCATCCTAGTACTACTCTCGCCCAAGCACGCTTAACTTCGGAGTTCTGATGGGATGCGGTGCATTAGTGCTGGTATGATCGCATCCGCAAGCATTAGCGCGCATTATCTATATAAGAATCAACGCCGCGACTCCCAAAAGCCATAACTACGTCTTCGGTGCACCAAAAATCACATAAAATATATGAATTCCTAATAACTTTTCGCGATCTTCGGGTTGGGACGGTTTCGGAAGAGTGATCGGCGAAATTCCGACAAGGTGAACGGGGGAAGGGTAAAATCGTAAATTTCGCCCTCGGTCCGGAATTTCGACTTTCACCGGTGAATTGTAAGCGTAAACGGGCATTTGAACAAGACTCGGAGCGATTTTTGGTGAAATTCCATCGTTTCGACCTCCGAAAAAATAATTCGCAAAAAAAGAGGGATGCAACACGAGGACTTCCCAAGAGGTCACCCATCCTAGTACTACTCTCGCCCAAGCACGCTTAACTTCGGAGTTCTGATGGGATCCGGTGCATTAGTGCTGGTATGATCGCATCCGCAAGCATTAGCGCGCATTTTCTATATAAGAATCAGCGCCGCGACTCCCAAAAGCCATAACTACGTCTTCGGTGCACCAAAAATCACATAAAATATATGAATTCCTAATAACTTTTCGCGATCTTCGCGTCGGGACGGTTTCGGAAGAGTGATCGGCGAAATTCCGACAAGGTGAACGGGGGAAGGGTAAAATCGTAAATTTCGCCCTCGGTCCGGAATTTCGACTTTCACCGGTGAATTGTAAGCGTAAACGGGCATTTGAACAAGACTCGGAGCGATTTTTGGTGAAATTCCATCGTTTCGGCCTCCGAAAAAAATAATTCGCAAAAAAAGAGGGATGCAACACGAGGACTTCCCAAGAGGTCACCCATCCTAGTACTACTCTCGCCCAAGCACGCTTAACTTCGGAGTTCTGATGGGATCCGGTGCATTAGTGCTGGTATGATCGCATCCGCAAGCATTAGCGCGCATTATCTATATAAGAATCAGCGCCGCGACTCCCAATAGCCATAACTACGTCTTCGGTGCACCAAAAATCACATAAAATATATGAATTCCTAATAACTTTTCGCGATCTTCGCGTTGGGACGGTTTCGGAAGAGTGATCGGCGAAATTCCGACAAGGTGAACGTGGGAAGGGTAAAATCGTAAATTTCGCCCTCGGTCCGGAATTTCGACTTTCACCGGTGAATTGTAAGCGTAAACGGGCATTTGAACAAGACTCGGAGCGATTTTTGGTGAAATTCCATCGTTTCGGCCTCCGAAAAAAATAATTCGCAAAAAAAGAGGGATGCAACACGAGGACTTCCCAGGAGGTCACCCATCCTAGTACTACTCTCGCCCAAGCACGCTTAACTTCGGAGTTCTGATGGGATGCGGTGCATTAGTGCTGGTATGATCGCATCCGCAAGCATTAGCGCGCATTATCTATATAAGAATCAACGCCGCGACTCCCAAAAGCCATAACTACGTCTTCGGTGCACCAAAAATCACATAAAATATATGAATTCCTAATAACTTTTCGCGATCTTCGGGTTGGGACGGTTTCGGAAGAGTGATCGGCGAAATTCCGACAAGGTGAACGGGGGAAGGGTAAAATCGTAAATTTCGCCCTCGGTCCGGAATTTCGACTTTCACCGGTGAATTGTAAGCGTAAACGGGCATTTGAACAAGACTCGGAGCGATTTTTGGTGAAATTCCATCGTTTCGACCTCCGAAAAAATAATTCGCAAAAAAAGAGGGATGCAACACGAGGACTTCCCAAGAGGTCACCCATCCTAGTACTACTCTCGCCCAAGCACGCTTAACTTCGGAGTTCTGATGGGATCCGGTGCATTAGTGCTGGTATGATCGCATCCGCAAGCATTAGCGCGCATTTTCTATATAAGAATCAGCGCCGCGACTCCCAAAAGCCATAACTACGTCTTCGGTGCACCAAAAATCACATAAAATATATGAATTCCTAATAACTTTTCGCGATCTTCGCGTCGGGACGGTTTCGGAAGAGTGATCGGCGAAATTCCGACAAGGTGAACGGGGGAAGGGTAAAATCGTAAATTTCGCCCTCGGTCCGGAATTTCGACTTTCACCGGTGAATTGTAAGCGTAAACGGGCATTTGAACAAGACTCGGAGCGATTTTTGGTGAAATTCCATCGTTTCGGCCTCCGAAAAAAATAATTCGCAAAAAAAGAGGGATGCAACACGAGGACTTCCCAAGAGGTCACCCATCCTAGTACTACTCTCGCCCAAGCACGCTTAACTTCGGAGTTCTGATGGGATCCGGTGCATTAGTGCTGGTATGATCGCATCCGCAAGCATTAGCGCGCATTATCTATATAAGAATCAGCGCCGCGACTCCCAATAGCCATAACTACGTCTTCGGTGCACCAAAAATCACATAAAATATATGAATTCCTAATAACTTTTCGCGATCTTCGCGTCGGGACGGTTTCGGAAGAGTGATCGGCGAAATTCCGACAAGGTGAACGGGGGAAGGGTAAAATCGTAAATTTCGCCCTCGGTCCGGAATTTCGACTTTCACCGGTGAATTGTAAGCGTAAACGGGCATTTGAACAAGACTCGGAGCGATTTTTGGTGAAATTCCATCGTTTCGGCCTCCGAAAAAAATAATTCGCAAAAAAAGAGGGATGCAACACGAGGACTTCCCAGGAGGTCACCCATCCTAGTACTACTCTCGCCCAAGCACGCTTAACTTCGGAGTTCTGATGGGATGCGGTGCATTAGTGCTGGTATGATCGCATCCGCAAGCATTAGCGCGCATTATCTATATAAGAATCAACGCCGCGACTCCCAAAAGCCATAACTACGTCTTCGGTGCACCAAAAATCACATAAAATATATGAATTCCTAATAACTTTTCACGATCTTCGCGTTGGGACGGTTTCGGAAGAGTGATCGGCGAAATTTCGACAAGGTGAACGGGGGAAGGGTAAAATCGTAAATTTCGCCCTCGGTCCGGAATTTCGACTTTCACCGGTGAATTGTAAGCGTAAACGGGCATTTGAACAAGACTCGGAGCGATTTTTGGTGAAATTCCATCGTTTCGACCTCCGAAAAAATAATTCGCAAAAAAAGAGGGATGCAACACGAGGACTTCCCAAGAGGTCACCCATCCTAGTACTACTCTCGCCCAAGCACGCTTAACTTCGGAGTTCTGATGGGATCCGGTGCATTAGTGCTGGTATGATCGCATCCGCAAGCATTAGCGCGCATTATCTATATAAGAATCAGCGCCGCGACTCCCAAAAGCCATAACTACGTCTTCGGTGCACCAAAAATCACATAAAATATATGAATTCCTAATAACTTTTCGCGATCTTCGCGTCGGGACGGTTTCGGAAGAGTGATCGGCGAAATTCCGACAAGGTGAACGTGGGAAGGGTAAAATCGTAAATTTCGCCCTCGGTCCGGAATTTCGACTTTCACCGGTGAATTGTAAGCGTAAACGGGCATTTGAACAAGACTCGGAGCGATTTTTGGTGAAATTCCATCGTTTCGGCCTCCGAAAAAAATAATTCGCAAAAAAAGAGGGATGCAACACGAGGACTTCCCAGGAGGTCACCCATCCTAGTACTACTCTCGCCCAAGCACGCTTAACTTCGGAGTTCTGATGGGATGCGGTGCATTAGTGCTGGTATGATCGCATCCGCAAGCATTAGCGCGCATTATCTATATAAGAATCAACGCCGCGACTCCCAAAAGCCATAACTACGTCTTCGGTGCACCAAAAATCACATAAAATATATGAATTCCTAATAACTTTTCGCGATCTTCGGGTTGGGACGGTTTCGGAAGAGTGATCGGCGAAATTCCGACAAGGTGAACGGGGGAAGGGTAAAATCGTAAATTTCGCCCTCGGTCCGGAATTTCGACTTTCACCGGTGAATTGTAAGCGTAAACGGGCATTTGAACAAGACTCGGAGCGATTTTTGGTGAAATTCCATCGTTTCGACCTCCGAAAAAATAATTCGCAAAAAAAGAGGGATGCAACACGAGGACTTCCCAAGAGGTCACCCATCCTAGTACTACTCTCGCCCAAGCACGCTTAACTTCGGAGTTCTGATGGGATCCGGTGCATTAGTGCTGGTATGATCGCATCCGCAAGCATTAGCGCGCATTATCCATATAAGAATCAGCGCCGCGACTCCCAAAAGCCATAACTACGTCTTCGGTGCACCAAAAATCACATAAAATATATGAATTCCTAATAACTTTTTGCGATCTTCGCGTTGGGACGGTTTCGGAAGAGTGATCGGCGAAATTCCGACAAGGTGAACGGGGGAAGGGTAAAATCGTAAATTTCGCCCTCGGTCCGGAATTTCGACTTTCACCGGTGAATTGTAAGCGTAAACGGGCATTTGAACAAGACTCGGAGCGATTTTTGGTGAAATTCCATCGTTTCGGCCTCCGAAAAAAATAATTCGCAAAAAAAGAGGGATGCAACACGAGGACTTCCCAGGAGGTCACCCATCCTAGTACTACTCTCGCCCAAGCACGCTTAACTTCGGAGTTCTGATGGGATGCGGTGCATTAGTGCTGGTATGATCGCATCCGCAAGCATTAGCGCGCATTATCTATATAAGAATCAACGCCGCGACTCCCAAAAGCCATAACTACGTCTTCGGTGCACCAAAAATCACATAAAATATATGAATTCCTAATAACTTTTCGCGATCTTCGCGTCGGGACGGTTTCGGAAGAGTGATCGGCGAAATTCCGACAAGGTGAACGGGGGAAGGGTAAAATCGTAAATTTCGCCCTCGGTCCGGAATTTCGACTTTCACCGGTGAATTGTAAGCGTAAACGGGCATTTGAACAAGACTCGGAGCGATTTTTGGTGAAATTCCATCGTTTCGGCCTCCGAAAAAAATAATTCGCAAAAAAAGAGGGATGCAACACGAGGACTTCCCAGGAGGTCACCCATCCTAGTACTACTCTCGCCCAAGCACGCTTAACTTCGGAGTTCTGATGGGATGCGGTGCATTAGTGCTGGTATGATCGCATCCGCAAGCATTAGCGCGCATTATCTATATAAGAATCAACGCCGCGACTCCCAAAAGCCATAACTACGTCTTCGGTGCACCAAAAATCACATAAAATATATGAATTCCTAATAACTTTTCACGATCTTCGCGTTGGGACGGTTTCGGAAGAGTGATCGGCGAAATTTCGACAAGGTGAACGGGGGAAGGGTAAAATCGTAAATTTCGCCCTCGGTCCGGAATTTCGACTTTCACCGGTGAATTGTAAGCGTAAACGGGCATTTGAACAAGACTCGGAGCGATTTTTGGTGAAATTCCATCGTTTCGACCTCCGAAAAAATAATTCGCAAAAAAAGAGGGATGCAACACGAGGACTTCCCAAGAGGTCACCCATCCTAGTACTACTCTCGCCCAAGCACGCTTAACTTCGGAGTTCTGATGGGATCCGGTGCATTAGTGCTGGTATGATCGCATCCGCAAGCATTAGCGCGCATTATCTATATAAGAATCAGCGCCGCGACTCCCAAAAGCCATAACTACGTCTTCGGTGCACCAAAAATCACATAAAATATATGAATTCCTAATAACTTTTCGCGATCTTCGCGTCGGGACGGTTTCGGAAGAGTGATCGGCGAAATTCCGACAAGGTGAACGGGGGAAGGGTAAAATCGTAAATTTCGCCCTCGGTCCGGAATTTCGACTTTCACCGGTGAATTGTAAGCGTAAACGGGCATTTGAACAAGACTCGGAGCGATTTTTGGTGAAATTCCATCGTTTCGGCCTCCGAAAAAAATAATTCGCAAAAAAAGAGGGATGCAACACGAGGACTTCCCAGGAGGTCACCCATCCTAGTACTACTCTCGCCCAAGCACGCTTAACTTCGGAGTTCTGATGGGATGCGGTGCATTAGTGCTGGTATGATCGCATCCGCAAGCATTAGCGCGCATTATCTATATAAGAATCAACGCCGCGACTCCCAAAAGCCATAACTACGTCTTCGGTGCACCAAAAATCACATAAAATATATGAATTCCTAATAACTTTTCACGATCTTCGCGTTGGGACGGTTTCGGAAGAGTGATCGGCGAAATTTTGACAAGGTGAACGGGGGAAGGGTAAAATCGTAAATTTCGCCCTCGGTCCGGAATTTCGACTTTCACCGGTGAATTGTAAGCGTAAACGGGCATTTGAACAAGACTCGGAGCGATTTTTGGTGAAATTCCATCGTTTCGACCTCCGAAAAAATAATTCGCAAAAAAAGAGGGATGCAACACGAGGACTTCCCAAGAGGTCACCCATCCTAGTACTACTCTCGCCCAAGCACGCTTAACTTCGGAGTTCTGATGGGATCCGGTGCATTAGTGCTGGTATGATCGCATCCGCAAGCATTAGCGCGCATTATCTATATAAGAATCAGCGCCGCGACTCCCAAAAGCCATAACTACGTCTTCGGTGCACCAAAAATCACATAAAATATATGAATTCCTAATAACTTTTCGCGATCTTCGCGTCGGGACGGTTTCGGAAGAGTGATCGGCGAAATTCCGACGAGGTGAACGGGGGAAGGGTAAAATCGTAAATTTCGCCCTCGGTCCGGAATTTCGACTTTCACCGGTGAATTGTAAGCGTAAACGGGCATTTGAACAAGACTCGGAGCGATTTTTGGTGAAATTCCATCGTTTCGGCCTCCGAAAAAAATAATTCGCAAAAAAAGAGGGATGCAACACGAGGACTTCCCAGGAGGTCACCCATCCTAGTACTACTCTCGCCCAAGCACGCTTAACTTCGGAGTTCTGATGGGATGCGGTGCATTAGTGCTGGTATGATCGCATCCGCAAGCATTAGCGCGCATTATCTATATAAGAATCATCGCCGCGTCTCCCAAAAGCCATAACTACGTCTTCGGTGCACCAACAATCACATAAAATATATGAATTCCTAATAACTTTTCGCGATCTTCGCGTTGTGACGGTTTCGGAAGAGTGATCGGCGAAATTCCGACAAGGTGAACGGGGGAAGGGTAAAATCGTAAATTTCGCCCTCGGTCCGGAATTTCGACTTTCACCGGTGAATTGTAAGCGTAAACGGGCATTTGAACAAGACTCGGAGCGATTTTTGGTGAAATTCCATCATTTCGGCCTCCGAAAAAAATAATTCGCAAAAAAAGAGGGATGCAACACGAGGACTCCCCAGGAGGTCACCCATCCTAGTACTACTCTCGCCCAAGCACGCTTAACTTCGGAGTTCTGATGGGATGCGGTGCATTAGTGCTGGTATGATCGCATCCGCAAGCATTAGCGCGCATTATCTATATAAGAATCAGCGCCGCGTCTCCCAAAAGCCATAACTACGTCTTCGGTGCACCAACAATCACATAAAATATATGAATTCCTAATAACTTTTCGCGATCTTCGCGTTGTGACGGTTTCGGAAGAGTGATCGGCGAAATTCCGACAAGGTGAACGGGGGAAGGGTAAAATCGTAAATTTCGCCCTCGGTCCGGAATTTCGACTTTCACCGGTGAATTGTAAGCGTAAACGGGCATTTGAACAAGACTCGGAGCGATTTTTGGTGAAACTCCATCGTTTCGGCCTCCGAAAAAAATAATTCGCAAAAAAAGAGGGATGCAACACGAGGACTTCCCAGGAGGTCACCCATCCTAGTACTACTCTCGCCCAAGCACGCTTAACTTCGGAGTTCTGATGGGATGCGGTGCATTAGTGCTGGTATGATCGCATCCGCAAGCATTAGCGCGCATTATCTATATAAGAATCAACGCCGCGACTCCCAAAAGCCATAACTACGTCTTCGGTGCACCAAAAATCACATAAAATATATGAATTCCTAATAACTTTTCGCGATCTTCGCGTTGGGACGGTTTCGGAAGAGTGATCGGCGAAATTCCGACAAGGTGAACGGGGGAAGGGTAAAATCGTAAATTTCGCCCTCGGTCCGGAATTTCGACTTTCACCGGTGAATTGTAAGCGTAAACGGGCATTTGAACAAGACTCAGAGCGATTTTTGGTGAAATTCGATCGTTTCGACCTCCGAAAAAATAATTCGCAAAAAAAGAGGGATGCAACACGAGGACTTCCCAAGAGCTCACCCATCCTAGTACTACTCTCGCCCAAGCACGCTTAACTTCGGAGTTCTGATGGGATCCGGTGCATTAGTGCTGGTATGATCGCATCCGCAAGCATTAGCGCGCATTATCTATATAAGAATCAGCGCTGCGACTCCCAAAAGCCATAACTACGTCTTCGGTGCACCAAAAATCACATAAAATATATGAATTCCTAATAACTTTTCGCGATCTTCGCGTCGGGACGGTTTCGGAAGAGTGATCGGCGAAATTCCGACAAGGTGAACGGGGGAAGGGTAAAATCGTAAATTTCGCCCTCGGTCCGGAATTTCGACTTTCACCGGTGAATTGTAAGCGTAAACGGGCATTTGAACAAGACTCGGAGCGATTTTTGGTGAAATTCCATCGTTTCGGCCTCCGAAAAAAATAATTCGCAAAAAAAGAGGGATGCAACACGAGGACTTCCCAGGAGGTCACCCATCCTAGTACTACTCTCGCCCAAGCACGCTTAACTTCGGAGTTCTGATGGGATGCGGTGCATTAGTGCTGGTATGATCGCATCCGCAAGCATTAGCGCGCATTATCTATATAAGAATCAGCGCCGCGTCTCCCAAAAGCCATAACTACGTCTTCGGTGCACCAACAATCACATAAAATATATGAATTCCTAATAACTTTTCGCGATCTTCGCGTTGTGACGGTTTCGGAAGAGTGATCGGCGAAATTCCGACAAGGTGAACGGGGGAAGGGTAAAATCGTAAATTTCGCCCTCGGTCCGGAATTTCGACTTTCACCGGTGAATTGTAAGCGTAAACGGGCATTTGAACAAGACTCGGAGCGATTTTTGGTGAAATTCCATCGTTTCGGCCTCCGAAAAAAATAATTCGCAAAAAAAGAGGGATGCAACACGAGGACTCCCCAGGAGGTCACCCATCCTAGTACTACTCTCGCCCAAGCACGCTTAACTTCGGAGTTCTGATGGGATGCGGTGCATTAGTGCTGGTATGATCGCATCCGCAAGCATTAGCGCGCATTATCTATATAAGAATCAGCGCCGCGTCTCCCAAAAGCCATAACTACGTCTTCGGTGCACCAACAATCACATAAAATATATGAATTCCTAATAACTTTTCGCGATCTTCGCGTTGTGACGGTTTCGGAAGAGTGATCGGCGAAATTCCGACAAGGTGAACGGGGGAAGGGTAAAATCGTAAATTTCGCCCTCGGTCCGGAATTTCGACTTTCACCGGTGAATTGTAAGCGTAAACGAGCATTTGAACAAGACTCGGAGCGATTTTTGGTGAAATTCCATCGTTTCGGCCTCCGAAAAAAATAATTCGCAAAAAAAGAGGGATGCAACACGAGGACTTCCCAGGAGGTCACCCATCCTAGTACTACTCTCGCCCAAGCACGCTTAACTTCGGAGTTCTGATGGGATGCGGTGCATTAGTGCTGGTATGATCGCATCCGCAAGCATTAGCGCGCATTATCTATATAAGAATCAGCGCCGCGTCTCCCAAAAGCCATAACTACGTCTTCGGTGCACCAACAATCACATAAAATATATGAATTCCTAATAACTTTTCGCGATCTTCGCGTTGTGACGGTTTCGGAAGAGTGATCGGCGAAATTCCGACAAGGTGAACGGGGGAAGGGTAAAATCGTAAATTTCGCCCTCGGTCCGGAATTTCGACTTTCACCTGTGAATTGTAAGCGTAAACGGGCATTTGAACAAGACTCGGAGCGATTTTTGGAGAAATTCCATCGTTTCGGCCTCCGAAAAAAATAATTCGCAAAAAAAGAGGGATGCAACACGAGGACTCCCCAGGAGGTCACCCATCCTAGTACTACTCTCGCCCAAGCACGCTTAACTTCGGAGTTCTGATGGGATGCGGTGCATTAGTGCTGGTATGATCGCATCCGCAAGCATTAGCGCGCATTATCTATATAAGAATCAGCGCCGCGTCTCCCAAAAGCCATAACTACGTCTTCGGTGCACCAACAATCACATAAAATATATGAATTCCTAATAACTTTTCGCGATCTTCGCGTTGTGACGGTTTCGGAAGAGTGATCGGCGAAATTCCGACAAGGTGAACGGGGGAAGGGTAAAATCGTAAATTTCGCCCTCGGTCCGGAATTTCGACTTTCACCGGTGAATTGTAAGCGTAAACGGGCATTTGAACAAGACTCGGAGCGATTTTTGGTGAAATTCCATCGTTTCGGCCTCCGAAAAAAATAATTCGCAAAAAAAGAGGGATGCAACACGAGGACTTCCCAGGAGGTCACCCATCCTAGTACTACTCTCGCCCAAGCACGCTTAACTTCGGAGTTCTGATGGGATGCGGTGCATTAGTGCTGGTATGATCGCATCCGCAAGCATTAGCGCGCATTATCTATATAAGAATCAACGCCGCGACTCCCAAAAGCCATAACTACGTCTTCGGTGCACCAAAAATCACATAAAATATATGAATTCCTAATAACTTTTCGCGATCTTCGCGTTGGGATGGTTTCGGAAGAGTGATCGGCGAAATTCCGACAAGGTGAACGGGGGAAGGGTAAAATCGTAAATTTTGCCCTCGGTCCGGAATTTCGACTTTCACCGGTGAATTGTAAGCGTAAATGGGCATTTGAACAAGACTCGGAGCGATTTTTGGTGAAATTCCATCGTTTCGACCTCCGAAAAAATAATTCGCAAAAAAAGAGGGATGCAACACGAGGACTTCCCAAGAGGTCACCCATCCTAGTACTACTCTCGCCCAAGCACGCTTAACTTCGGAGTTCTGATGGGATCCGGTGCATTAGTGCTGGTATGATCGCATCCGCAAGCATTAGCGCGCATTATCTATATAAGAATCAGCGCCGCGACTCCCAAAAGCCATAACTACGTCTTCGGTGCACCAAAAATCACATAAAATATATGAATTCCTAATAACTTTTCGCGATCTTCGCGTCGGGACGGTTTCGGAAGAGTGATCGGCGAAATTCCGACAAGGTGAACGGGGGAAGGGTAAAATCGTAAATTTCGCCCTCGGTCCGGAATTTCGACTTTCACCGGTGAATTGTAAGCGTAAACGGGCATTTGAACAAGACTCGGAGCGATTTTTGGTGAAATTCCATCGTTTCGGCCTCCGAAAAAAATAATTCGCAAAAAAAGAGGGATGCAACACGAGGACTTCCCAGGAGGTCACCCATCCTAGTACTACTCTCGCCCAAGCACGCTTAACTTCGGAGTTCTGATGGGATGCGGTGCATTAGTGCTGGTATGATCGCATCCGCAAGCATTAGCGCGCATTATCTATATAAGAATCAGCGCCGCGTCTCCCAAAAGCCATAACTACGTCTTCGGTGCACCAACAATCACATAAAATATATGAATTCCTAATAACTTTTCGCGATCTTCGCGTTGTGACGGTTTCGGAAGAGTGATCGGCGAAATTCCGACAAGGTGAACGGGGGAAGGGTAAAATCGTAAATTTCGCCCTCAGTCCGGAATTTCGACTTTCACCGGTGAATTGTAAGCGTAAACGGGCATTTGAACAAGACTCGGAGCGATTTTTGGTGAAATTCCATCGTTTCGGCCTCCGAAAAAAATAATTCGCAAAAAAAGAGGGATGCAACACGAGGACTTCCCAGGAGGTCACCCATCCTAGTACTACTCTCGCCCAAGCACGCTTAACTTCGGAGTTCTGATGGGATGCGGTGCATTAGTGCTGGTATGATCGCATCCGCAAGCATTAGCGCGCATTATCTATATAAGAATCAGCGCCGCGACTCCCAATAGCCATAACTACGTCTTCGGTGCACCAAAAATCACATTAAATATATGAATTCCTAATAACTTTTCGCGATCTTCGCGTTGGGACGGTTTCGGAAGAGTGATCGGCGAAATTCCGACAAGGTGAACGGGGGAAGGGTAAAATCGTAAATTTCGCCCTCGGTCCGGAATTTCGACTTTCACCGGTGAATTGTAAGCGTAAACGGGCATTTGAACAAGACTCGGAGCGATTTTTGGTGAAATTCCATCGTTTCGGCCTCCGAAAAAAATAATTCGCAAAAAAAGAGGGATGCAACACGAGGACTTCCCAGGAGGTCACCCATCCTAGTACTACTCTCGCCCAAGCACGCTTAACTTCGGAGTTCTGATGGGATGCGGTGCATTAGTGCTGGTATGATCGCATCCGCAAGCATTAGCGCGCATTATCTATATAAGAATCAACGCCGCGACTCCCAAAAGCCATAACTACGTCTTCGGTGCACCAAAAATCACATAAAATATATGAATTCCTAATAACTTTTCGCGATCTTCGCGTCGGGACGGTTTCGGAAGAGTGATCGGCGAAATTCCGACAAGGTGAACGGGGGAAGGGTAAAATCGTAAATTTCGCCCTCGGTCCGGAATTTCGACTTTCACCGGTGAATTGTAAGCGTAAACGGGCATTTGAACAAGACTCGGAGCGATTTTTGGTGAAATTCCATCGTTTCGGCCTCCGAAAAAAATAATTCGCAAAAAAAGAGGGATGCAACACGAGGACTTCCCAGGAGGTCACCCATCCTAGTACTACTCTCGCCCAAGCACGCTTAACTTCGGAGTTCTGATGGGATGCGGTGCATTAGTGCTGGTATGATCGCATCCGCAAGCATTAGCGCGCATTATCTATATAAGAATCAGCGCCGCGTCTCCCAAAAGCCATAACTACGTCTTCGGTGCACCAACAATCACATAAAATATATGAATTCCTAATAACTTTTCGCGATCTTCGCGTTGTGACGGTTTCGGAAGAGTGATCGGCGAAATTCCGACAAGGTGAACGGGGGAAGGGTAAAATCGTAAATTTCGCCCTCGGTCCGGAATTTCGACTTTCACCGGTGAATTGTAAGCGTAAACGGGCATTTGAACAAGGCTCGGAGCGATTTTTGGTGAAATTCCATCGTTTCGGCCTCCGAAAAAAATAATTCGCAAAAAAAGAGGGATGCAACACGAGGACTTCCCAGGAGGTCACCCATCCTAGTACTACTCTCGCCCAAGCACGCTTAACTTCGGAGTTCTGATGGGATGCGGTGCATTAGTGCTGGTATGATCGCATCCGCAAGCATTAGCGCGCATTATCTATATAAGAATCAGCGCCGCGACTCCCAATAGCCATAACTACGTCTTCGGTGCACCAAAAATCACATTAAATATATGAATTCCTAATAACTTTTCGCGATCTTCGCGTTGGGACGGTTTCGGAAGAGTGATCGGCGAAATTCCGACAAGGTGAACGGGGGAAGGGTAAAATCGTAAATTTCGCCCTCGGTCCGGAATTTCGACTTTCACCGGTGAATTGTAAGCGTAAACGGGCATTTGAACAAGACTCGGAGCGATTTTTGGTGAAATTCCATCGTTTCGGCCTCCGAAAAAAATAATTCGCAAAAAAAGAGGGATGCAACACGAGGACTTCCCAGGAGGTCACCCATCCTAGTACTACTCTCGCCCAAGCACGCTTAACTTCGGAGTTCTGATGGGATGCGGTGCATTAGTGCTGGTATGATCGCATCCGCAAGCATTAGCGCGCATTATCTATATAAGAATCAACGCCGCGACTCCCAAAAGCCATAACTACGTCTTCGGTGCACCAAAAATCACATAAAATATATGAATTCCTAATAACTTTTCGCGATCTTCGCGTCGGGACGGTTTCGGAAGAGTGATCGGCGAAATTCCGACAAGGTGAACGGGGGAAGGGTAAAATCGTAAATTTCGCCCTCGGTCCGGAATTTCGACTTTCACCGGTGAATTGTAAGCGTAAACGGGCATTTGAACAAGACTCGGAGCGATTTTTGGTGAAATTCCATCGTTTCGGCCTCCGAAAAAAATAATTCGCAAAAAAAGAGGGATGCAACACGAGGACTTCCCAGGAGGTCACCCATCCTAGTACTACTCTCGCCCAAGCACGCTTAACTTCGGAGTTCTGATGGGATGCGGTGCATTAGTGCTGGTATGATCGCATCCGCAAGCATTAGCGCGCATTATCTATATAAGAATCAGCGCCGCGTCTCCCAAAAGCCATAACTACGTCTTCGGTGCACCAACAATCACATAAAATATATGAATTCCTAATAACTTTTCGCGATCTTCGCGTTGTGACGGTTTCGGAAGAGTGATCGGCGAAATTCCGACAAGGTGAACGGGGGAAGGGTAAAATCGTAAATTTCGCCCTCGGTCCGGAATTTCGACTTTCACCGGTGAATTGTAAGCGTAAACGGGCATTTGAACAAGGCTCGGAGCGATTTTTGGTGAAATTCCATCGTTTCGGCCTCCGAAAAAAATAATTCGCAAAAAAAGAGGGATGCAACACGAGGACTTCCCAGGAGGTCACCCATCCTAGTACTACTCTCGCCCAAGCACGCTTAACTTCGGAGTTCTGATGGGATGCGGTGCATTAGTGCTGGTATGATCGCATCCGCAAGCATTAGCGCGCATTATCTATATAAGAATCAACGCCGCGACTCCCAAAAGCCATAACTACGTCTTCGGTGCACCAAAAATCACATAAAATATATGAATTCCTAATAACTTTTCGCGATCTTCGCGTTGGGACGGTTTCGGAAGAGTGATCGGCGAAATTCCGACAAGGTGAACGGGGGAAGGGTAAAATCGTAAATTTCGCCCTCGGTCCGGAATTTCGACTTTCACCGGTGAATTGTAAGCGTAAACGGGCATTTGAACAAGACTCGGAGCGATTTTTGGTGAAATTCCATCGTTTCGACCTCCGAAAAAATAATTCGCAAAAAAAGAGGGATGCAACACGAGGACTTCCCAAGAGGTCACCCATCCTAGTACTACTCTCGCCCAAGCACGCTTAACTTCGGAGTTCTGATGGGATCCGGTGCATTAGTGCTGGTATGATCGCATCCGCAAGCATTAGCGCGCATTTTCTATATAAGAATCAGCGCCGCGACTCCCAAAAGCCATAACTACGTCTTCGGTGCACCAAAAATCACATAAAATATATGAATTCCTAATAACTTTTCGCGATCTTCGCGTCGGGACGGTTTCGGAAGAGTGATCGGCGAAATTCCGACAAGGTGAACGGGGGAAGGGTAAAATCGTAAATTTCGCCCTCGGTCCGGAATTTCGACTTTCACCGGTGAATTGTAAGCGTAAACGGGCATTTGAACAAGACTCGGAGCGATTTTTGGTGAAATTCCATCGTTTCGGCCTCCGAAAAAAATAATTCGCAAAAAAAGAGGGATGCAACACGAGGACTTCCCAAGAGGTCACCCATCCTAGTACTACTCTCGCCCAAGCACGCTTAACTTCGGAGTTCTGATGGGATCCGGTGCATTAGTGCTGGTATGATCGCATCCGCAAGCATTAGCGCGCATTATCTATATAAGAATCAGCGCCGCGACTCCCAATAGCCATAACTACGTCTTCGGTGCACCAAAAATCACATAAAATATATGAATTCCTAATAACTTTTCGCGATCTTCGCGTTGGGACGGTTTCGGAAGAGTGATCGGCGAAATTCCGACAAGGTGAACGGGGGAAGGGTAAAATCGTAAATTTCGCCCTCGGTCCGGAATTTCGACTTTCACCGGTGAATTGTAAGCGTAAACGGGCATTTGAACAAGGCTCGGAGCGATTTTTGGTGAAATTCCATCGTTTCGGCCTCCGAAAAAAATAATTCGCAAAAAAAGAGGGATGCAACACGAGGACTTCCCAGGAGGTCACCCATCCTAGTACTACTCTCGCCCAAGCACGCTTAACTTCGGAGTTCTGATGGGATGCGGTGCATTAGTGCTGGTATGATCGCATCCGCAAGCATTAGCGCGCATTATCTATATAAGAATCAACGCCGCGACTCCCAAAAGCCATAACTACGTCTTCGGTGCACCAAAAATCACATAAAATATATGAATTCCTAATAACTTTTCGCGATCTTCGCGTTGGGACGGTTTCGGAAGAGTGATCGGCGAAATTCCGACAAGGTGAACGGGGGAAGGGTAAAATCGTAAATTTCGCCCTCGGTCCGGAATTTCGACTTTCACCGGTGAATTGTAAGCGTAAACGGGCATTTGAACAAGACTCGGAGCGATTTTTGGTGAAATTCCATCGTTTTGGCCTCCGAAAAAAATAATTCGCAAAAAAAGAGGGATGCAACACGAGGACTTCCCAGGAGGTCACCCATCCTAGTACTACTCTCGCCCAAGCACGCTTAACTTCGGAGTTCTGATGGGATCCGGTGCATTAGTGCTGGTATGATCGCATCCGCAAGCATTAGCGCGCATTATCTATATAAGAATCAACGCCGCGACTCCCAAAAGCCATAACTACGTCTTCGGTGCACCAAAAATCACATAAAATATATGAATTCCTAATAACTTTTCGCGATCTTCGCGTCGGGACGGTTTCGGAAGAGTGATCGGCGAAACTCCGACAAGGTGAACGGGGGAAGGGTAAAATCGTAAATTTCGCCCTCGGTCCGGAATTTCGACTTTCACCGGTGAATTGTAAGCGTAAACGGGCATTTGAACAAGACTCGGAGCGATTTTTGGTGAAATTCCATCGTTTCGACCTCCGAAAAAATAATTCGCAAAAAAAGAGGGATGCAACACGAGGACTTCCCAAGAGGTCACCCATCCTAGTACTACTCTCGCCCAAGCACGCTTAACTTCGGAGTTCTGATGGGATCCGGTGCATTAGTGCTGGTATGATCGCATCCGCAAGCATTAGCGCGCATTATCTATATAAGAATCAGCGCCGCGACTCCCAAAAGCCATAACTACGTCTTCGGTGCACCAAAAATCACATAAAATATATGAATTCCTAATAACTTTTCGCGATCTTCGCGTCGGGACGGTTTCGGAAGAGTGATCGGCGAAATTCCGACAAGGTGAACGGGGGAAGGGTAAAATCGTAAATTTCGCCCTCGGTCCGGAATTTCGACTTTCACCGGTGAATTGTAAGCGTAAACGGGCATTTGAACAAGACTCGGAGCGATTTTTGGTGAAATTCCATCGTTTCGGCCTCCGAAAAAAATAATTCGCAAAAAAAGAGGGATGCAACACGAGGACTTCCCAGGAGGTCACCCATCCTAGTACTACTCTCGCCCAAGCACGCTTAACTTCGGAGTTCTGATGGGATGCGGTGCATTAGTGCTGGTATGATCGCATCCGCAAGCATTAGCGCGCATTATCTATATAAGAATCAGCGCCGCGTCTCCCAAAAGCCATAACTACGTCTTCGGTGCACCAACAATCACATAAAATATATGAATTCCTAATAACTTTTCGCGATCTTCGCGTTGTGACGGTTTCGGAAGAGTGATCGGCGAAATTCCGACAAGGTGAACGGGGGAAGGGTAAAATCGTAAATTTCGCCCTCGGTCCGGAATTTCGACTTTCACCGGTGAATTGTAAGCGTAAACGGGCATTTGAACAAGACTCGGAGCGATTTTTGGTGAAATTCCATCGTTTCGACCTCCGAAAAAATAATTCGCAAAAAAAGAGGGATGCAACACGAGGACTTCCCAAGAGGTCACCCATCCTAGTACTACTCTCGCCCAAGCACGCTTAACTTCGGAGTTCTGATGGGATCCGGTGCATTAGTGCTGGTATGATCGTATCCGCAAGCATTAGCGCGCATTTTCTATATAAGAATCAGCGCCGCGACTCCCAAAAGCCATAACTACGTCTTCGGTGCACCAAAAATCACATAAAATATATGAATTCCTAATAACTTTTCGCGATCTTCGCGTCGGGACGGTTTCGGAAGAGTGATCGGCGAAATTCCGACAAGGTGAACGGGGGAAGGGTAAAATCGTAAATTTCGCCCTCGGTCCGGAATTTCGACTTTCACCGGTGAATTGTAAGCGTAAACGGGCATTTGAACAAGACTCGGAGCGATTTTTGGTGAAATTCCATCGTTTCGACCTCCGAAAAAATAATTCGCAAAAAAAGAGGGATGCAACACGAGGACTTCCCAAGAGGTCACCCATCCTAGTACTACTCTCGCCCAAGCACGCTTAACTTCGGAGTTCTGATGGGATCCGGTGCATTAGTGCTGGTATGATCGCATCCGCAAGCATTAGCGCGCATTATCTATATAAGAATCAGCGCCGCGACTCCCAAAAGCCATAACTACGTCTTCGGTGCACCAAAAATCACATAAAATATATGAATTCCTAATAACTTTTCGCGATCTTCGCGTTGGGACGGTTTCGGAAGAGTGATCGGCGAAATTCCGACAAGGTGAACGGGGGAAGGGTAAAATCGTAAATTTCGCCCTCGGTCCGGAATTTCGACTTTCACCGGTGAATTGTAAGCGTAAACGGGCATTTGAACAAGACTCGGAGCGATTTTTGGTGAAATTCCATCGTTTCGACCTCCGAAAAAATAATTCGCAAAAAAAGAGGGATGCAACACGAGGACTTCCCAAGAGGTCACCCATCCTAGTACTACTCTCGCCCAAGCACGCTTAACTTCGGAGTTCTGATGGGATCCGGTGCATTAGTGCTGGTATGATCGCATCCGCAAGCATTAGCGCGCATTATCCATATAAGAATCAGCGCCGCGACTCCCAAAAGCCATAACTACGTCTTCGGTGCACCAAAAATCACATAAAATATATGAATTCCTAATAACTTTTTGCGATCTTCGCGTTGGGACGGTTTCGGAAGAGTGATCGGCGAAATTCCGACAAGGTGAACGGGGGAAGGGTAAAATCGTAAATTTCGCCCTCGGTCCGGAATTTCGACTTTCACCGGTGAATTGTAAGCGTAAACGGGCATTTGAACAAGACTCGGAGCGATTTTTGGTGAAATTCCATCGTTTCGGCCTCCGAAAAAAATAATTCGCAAAAAAAGAGGGATGCAACACGAGGACTTCCCAGGAGGTCACCCATCCTAGTACTACTCTCGCCCAAGCACGCTTAACTTCGGAGTTCTGATGGGATGCGGTGCATTAGTGCTGGTATGATCGCATCCGCAAGCATTAGCGCGCATTATCTATATAAGAATCAACGCCGCGACTCCCAAAAGCCATAACTACGTCTTCGGTGCACCAAAAATCACATAAAATATATGAATTCCTAATAACTTTTCGCGATCTTCGCGTCGGGACGGTTTCGGAAGAGTGATCGGCGAAATTCCGACAAGGTGAACGGGGGAAGGGTAAAATCGTAAATTTCGCCCTCGGTCCGGAATTTCGACTTTCACCGGTGAATTGTAAGCGTAAACGGGCATTTGAACAAGACTCGGAGCGATTTTTGGTGAAATTCCATCGTTTCGACCTCCGAAAAAATAATTCGCAAAAAAAGAGGGATGCAACACGAGGACTTCCCAAGAGGTCACCCATCCTAGTACTACTCTCGCCCAAGCACGCTTAACTTCGGAGTTCTGATGGGATCCGGTGCATTAGTGCTGGTATGATCGTATCCGCAAGCATTAGCGCGCATTTTCTATATAAGAATCAGCGCCGCGACTCCCAAAAGCCATAACTACGTCTTCGGTGCACCAAAAATCACATAAAATATATGAATTCCTAATAACTTTTCGCGATCTTCGCGTCGGGACGGTTTCGGAAGAGTGATCGGCGAAATTCCGACAAGGTGAACGGGGGAAGGGTAAAATCGTAAATTTCGCCCTCGGTCCGGAATTTCGACTTTCACCGGTGAATTGTAAGCGTAAACGGGCATTTGAACAAGACTCGGAGCGATTTTTGGTGAAATTCCATCGTTTCGACCTCCGAAAAAATAATTCGCAAAAAAAGAGGGATGCAACACGAGGACTTCCCAAGAGGTCACCCATCCTAGTACTACTCTCGCCCAAGCACGCTTAACTTCGGAGTTCTGATGGGATCCGGTGCATTAGTGCTGGTATGATCGCATCCGCAAGCATTAGCGCGCATTATCTATATAAGAATCAGCGCCGCGACTCCCAAAAGCCATAACTACGTCTTCGGTGCACCAAAAATCACATAAAATATATGAATTCCTAATAACTTTTCGCGATCTTCGCGTTGGGACGGTTTCGGAAGAGTGATCGGCGAAATTCCGACAAGGTGAACGGGGGAAGGGTAAAATCGTAAATTTCGCCCTCGGTCCGGAATTTCGACTTTCACCGGTGAATTGTAAGCGTAAACGGGCATTTGAACAAGACTCGGAGCGATTTTTGGTGAAATTCCATCGTTTCGACCTCCGAAAAAATAATTCGCAAAAAAAGAGGGATGCAACACGAGGACTTCCCAAGAGGTCACCCATCCTAGTACTACTCTCGCCCAAGCACGCTTAACTTCGGAGTTCTGATGGGATCCGGTGCATTAGTGCTGGTATGATCGCATCCGCAAGCATTAGCGCGCATTATCCATATAAGAATCAGCGCCGCGACTCCCAAAAGCCATAACTACGTCTTCGGTGCACCAAAAATCACATAAAATATATGAATTCCTAATAACTTTTTGCGATCTTCGCGTTGGGACGGTTTCGGAAGAGTGATCGGCGAAATTCCGACAAGGTAAACGGGGGAAGGGTAAAATCGTAAATTTCGCCCTCGGTCCGGAATTTCGACTTTCACCGGTGAATTGTAAGCGTAAACGGGCATTTGAACAAGACTCGGAGCGATTTTTGGTGAAATTCCATCGTTTCGGCCTCCGAAAAAAATAATTCGCAAAAAAAGAGGGATGCAACACGAGGACTTCCCAGGAGGTCACCCATCCTAGTACTACTCTCGCCCAAGCACGCTTAACTTCGGAGTTCTGATGGGATGCGGTGCATTAGTGCTGGTATGATCGCATCCGCAAGCATTAGCGCGCATTATCTATATAAGAATCAACGCCGCGACTCCCAAAAGCCATAACTACGTCTTCGGTGCACCAAAAATCACATAAAATATATGAATTCCTAATAACTTTTCGCGATCTTCGCGTCGGGACGGTTTCGGAAGAGTGATCGGCGAAATTCCGACAAGGTGAACGGGGGAAGGGTAAAATCGTAAATTTCGCCCTCGGTCCGGAATTTCGACTTTCACCGGTGAATTGTAAGCGTAAACGGGCATTTGAACAAGACTCGGAGCGATTTTTGGTGAAATTCCATCGTTTCGGCCTCCGAAAAAAATAATTCGCAAAAAAAGAGGGATGCAACACGAGGACTTCCCAGGAGGTCACCCATCCTAGTACTACTCTCGCCCAAGCACGCTTAACTTCGGAGTTCTGATGGGATGCGGTGCATTAGTGCTGGTATGATCGCATCCGCAAGCATTAGCGCGCATTATCTATATAAGAATCAACGCCGCGACTCCCAAAAGCCATAACTACGTCTTCGGTGCACCAAAAATCACATAAAATATATGAATTCCTAATAACTTTTCGCGATCTTCGCGTCGGGACGGTTTCGGAAGAGTGATCGGCGAAATTCCGACAAGGTGAACGGGGGAAGGGTAAAATCGTAAATTTCGCCCTCGGTCCGGAATTTCGACTTTCACCGGTGAATTGTAAGCGTAAACGGGCATTTGAACAAGACTCGGAGCGATTTTTGGTGAAATTCCATCGTTTCGGCCTCCGAAAAAAATAATTCGCAAAAAAAGAGGGATGCAACACGAGGACTTCCCAGGAGGTCACCCATCCTAGTACTACTCTCGCCCAAGCACGCTTAACTTCGGAGTTCTGATGGGATGCGGTGCATTAGTGCTGGTATGATCGCATCCGCAAGCATTAGCGTGCATTATCTATATAAGAATCAACGCCGCGACTCACAAAAGCCATAACTACGTCTTCGGTGCACCAAAAATCACATAAAATATATGAATTCCTAATAACTTTTCGCGATCTTCGCGTTGGGACGGTTTCGGAAGAGTGATCGGCGAAATTCCGACAAGGTGAACGGGGGAAGGGTAAAATCGTAAATTTCGCCCTCGGTCCGGAATTTCGACTTTCACCGGTGAATTGTAAGCGTAAACGGGCATTTGAACAAGACTCGGAGCGATTTTTGGTGAAATTCCATCGTTTCGGCCTCCGAAAAAAATAATTCGCAAAAAAAGAGGGATGCAACACGAGGACTTCCCAGGAGGTCACCCATCCTAGTACTACTCTCGCCCAAGCACGCTTAACTTCGGAGTTCTGATGGGATGCGGTGCATTAGTGCTGGTATGATCGCATCCACAAGCATTAGCGCGCATTATCTATATAAGAATCAACGCCGCGACTCCCAAAAGCCATAACTACGTCTTCGGTGCACCAAAAATCACATAAAATATATGAATTCCTAATAACTTTTCGCGATCTTCGCGTTGGGACGGTTTCGGAAGAGTGATCGGCGAAATTCCGACAAGGTGAACGGGGGAAGGGTAAAATCGTAAATTTCGCCCTCGGTCCGGAATTTCGACTTTCACCGGTGAATTGTAAGCGTAAACGGGCATTTGAACAAGACTCGGAGCGATTTTTGGTGAAATTCCATCGTTTCGGCCTCCGAAAAAAATAACTCGCAAAAAAGGAGTGATGCAACACGAGGACTTCCCAGGAGGTCACCCATCCTAGTACTACTCTCGCCCAAGCACGCTTAACTTCGGAGTTATGATGGGATGCGGTGCATTAGTGCTGGTATGATCGCATCCGCAAGCATTAGCGCGCATTATCTATATAAGAATCAACGCCGCGACTCCCAAAAGCCATAACTACGTCTTCGGTGCACCAAAAATCACATAAAATATATGAATTCCTAATAACTTTTCGCGATCTTCGCGTTGGGACGGTTTCGGAAGAGTGAACGGCGAAATTCCGACAAGGTGAACGGGGGAAGGGTAAAATCGTAAATTTCGCCCTCGGTCCGGAATTTCGACTTTCACCGGTGAATTGTAAGCGTAAACGGGCATTTGAACAAGACTCGGAGCGATTTTTGGTGAAATTCCATCGTTTCGGCCTCCGAAAAAATAATTCGCAAAAAAAGAGGGATGCAACACGAGGACTTCCCAGGAGGTCACCCATCCTAGTACTACTCTCGCCCAAGCACGCTTAGCTTCGGAGTTCTGATGGGATGCGGTGCATTAGTGCTGGTATGATCGCATCCGCAAGCATTAGCGCGCATTATCTATATAAGAATCAACGCCGCGACTCCCAAAAGCCATAACTACGTCTTCGGTGCACCAAAAATCACATAAAATATATGAATTCCTAATAACTTTTCGCGATCTTCGCGTTGGGACGGTTTCGGAAGACTGATCGGCGAAATTCCGACAAGGTGAACGGGGGAAGGGTAAAATCGTAAATTTCGCCCTCGGTCCGGAATTTCGACTTTCACCGGTGAATTGTAAGCGTAAACGGGCATTTGAACAAGACTCGGAGCGATTTTTGGTGAAATTCCATCGTTTCGGCCTCCGAAAAAAATAATTCGCAAAAAAAGAGAGATGCAACACGAGGACTTCCCAGGAGGTCACCCATCCTAGTACTACTCTCGCCCAAGCACGCTTAACTTCGGAGTTCTGATGGGATCCAGTGCATTAGTGCTGGTATGATCGCATCCGCAAGCATTAGCGCGCATTATCTATATAAGAATCAACGCCGCGACTCCCAAAAGCCATAACTACGTCTTCGGTGCACCAAAAATCACATAAAATATATGAATTCCTAATAACTTTTCGCGATCTTCGCGTTGGGACGGATTCGGAAGAGTGATCGGCGAAATTCCGACAAGGTGAACGGGGGAAGGGTAAAATCGTAAATTTCGCCCTCGGTCCGGAATTTCGACTTTCACCGGTGAATTGTAAGCGTAAACGGGCATTTGAACAAGACTCGGAGCGATTTTTGGTGAAATTCCATCGTTTCGGCCTCCGAAAAAAATAATTCGCAAAAAAAGAGGGATGCAACACGAGGACTTCCCAGGAGGTCACCCATCCTAGTACTACTCTCGCCCAAGCACGCTTAACTTCGGAGTTCTAATGGGATCCGGTGCATTAGTGCTGGTATGATCGCATCCGCAAGCATTAGCGCGCATTATCTATATAAGAATCAACGCCGCGACTCCCAAAAGCCATAACTACGTCTTCGGTGCACCAAAAATCACATAAAATATATGAATTCCTAATAACTTTTCGCGATCTTCGCGTTGGGACGGTTTCGGAAGAGTGATCGGCGAAATTCCGACAAGGTGAACGGGGGAAGGGTAAAATCGTAAATTTCGCCCTCGGTCCGGAATTTCGACTTTCATTGGTGAATTGTAAACGTAAATGGGCATTTGAACAAGACTCGGAGCGATTTTTGGTGAAATTCCATCGTTTCGGCCTCCGAAGAAAATAATTCGCAAAAAAAGAAGGATGCAACACGAGGACTTCCCAGGAGGTCACCCATCCTAGTACTACTCTCGCCCAAGCACGCTTAACTTCGGAGTTCTGATGGGATCCGGTGCATTAGTGCTGGTATGATCGCATCCGCAAGCATTAGCGCGCATTATCTATATAAGAATCAACGCCGCGACTCCCAAAAGCCATAACTACGTCTTCGGTGCACCAAAAATCACATAAAATATATGAATTCCTAATAACTTTTCGCGATCTTCGCGTTGGGACGGTTTCGGAAGAGTGAACGGCGAAATTCCGACAAGGTGAACGGGGGAAGGGTAAAATCGTAAATTTCGCCCTCGGTCCGGAATTTCGACTTTCACCGGTGAATTGTAAGCGTAAACGGGCATTTGAACAAGACTCGGAGCGATTTTTGGTGAAATTCCATCGTTTCGGCCTCCGAAAAAAATAATTCGCAAAAAAAGAGGGATGCAACACGAGGACTTCCCAGGAGGTCACCCATCCTAGTACTACTCTCGCCCAAGCACGCTTAACTTCGGAGTTCTAATGGGATCCGGTGCATTAGTGTTGGTATGATCGCATCCGCAAGCATTAGCGCGCATTATCTATATAAGAATCAACGCCGCGACTCCCAAAAGCCATAACTACGTCTTCGGTGCACCAAAAATCACATAAAATATATGAATTCCTAATAACTTTTCGCGATCTTCGCGTTGGGACGGTTTCGGAAGAGTGATCGGCGAAATTCCGACAAGGTGAACGGGGGAAGGGTAAAATCGTAAATTTCGCCCTCGGTCCAGAATTTCAACTTTCAACGGTGAATTGTAAACGTAAACGGGCATTTGAACAAGACTCGGAGCGATTTTTGGTGAAATTCCATCGTTTCGGCCTCCGAAAAAAATAATTCGCAAAAAAAGAGGGATGCAACACGAGGACTTCCCAGGAGGTCACCCATCCTAGTACTACTCTCGCCCAAGCACGCTTAACTTCGGAGTTCTGATGGGATCCGGTGCATTAGTGCTGGTATGATCGCATCCGCAAGCATTAGCGCGCATTATCTATATAAGAATCAACGCCGCGACTCCCAAAAGCCATAACTACGTCTTCGGTGCACCAAAAATCACATAAAATATATGAATTCCTAATAACTTTTCGCGATCTTCGCGTTGGGACGGTTTCGGAAGAGTGAACGGCGAAATTCCGACAACGTGAACGGGGGAAGGGTAAAATCGTAAATTTCGCCCTCGGTCCGGAATTTCGACTTTCACCGGTGAATTGTAAGCGTAAACGGGCATTTGAACAAGACTCGGAGCGATTTTTGGTGAAATTCCATCGTTTCGGCCTCCGAAAAAAATAATTCGCAAAAAAAGAGGGATGCAACACGAGGACTTCCCAGGAGGTCACCCATCCTAGTACTACTCTCGCCCAAGCACGCTTAACTTCGGAGTTATGATGGGATGCGGTGCATTAGTGCTGGTATGATCGCATCCGCAAGCATTAGCGCGCATTATCTATATAAGAATCAACGCCGCGACTCCCAAAAGCCATAACTACGTCTTCGGTGCACCAAAAATCACATAAAATATATGAATTCCTAATAACTTTTCGCGATCTTCGCGTTGGGACGGTTTCGGAAGAGTGATCGGCGAAATTCCGACAAGGTGAACGGGGGAAGGGTAAAATCGTAAATTTCGCCCTCGGTCCGGAATTTCGACTTTCACCGGTGAATTGTAAGCGTAAACGGGCATTTGAACAAGACTCGGAGCGATTTTTGGTGAAATTCCATCGTTTCGGCCTCCGAAAAAAATAATTCGCAAAAACAGAGGGATGCAACACGAGGACTTCCCAGGAGGTCACCCATCCTAGTACTACTCTCGCCCAAGCACGCTTAACTTCGGAGTTCTGATGGGATCCGGTGCATTAGTGCTGGTATGATCGCATCCGCAAGCATTAGCGCGCATTATCTATATAAGAATCAACGCCGCGACTCTCAAAAGCCATAACTACGTCTTCGGTGCACAAAAATCACATAAAATATATGAATTCCTAATAACTTTTCGCGATCTTCGCGTTGGGACGGTTTCGGAAGAGTGATCGGCGAAATTCCGACAAGGTGAACGGGGGAAGGGTAAAATCGTAAATTTCGCCCTTGGTCCGGAATTTCGACTTTCACCGGTGAATTGTAAGCGTAAACGGGCATTTGAACAAGACTGGGAGCGATTTTTGGTGAAATTCCATCGTTTCGGCCTCCGAAAAAAATAATTCGCAAAAAAAGAGGGATGCAACACGAGGACTTCCCAGGAGGTCACCCATCCTAGTACTACTCTCGCCCAAGCACGCTTAACTTCGGAGTTCTGATGGGATCCGGTGCATTAGTGCTGGTATGATCGCATCCGCAAGCATTAGCGCGCATTATCTATATAAGAATCAACGCCGCGACTCCCAAAAGCCATAACTACGTCTTCGGTGCACCAAAAATCACATAAAATATATGAATTCCTAATAACTTTTCGCGATCTTCGCGTTGGGACGGTTTCGGAAGAGTGATCGGCGAAATTCCGACAAGGTGAACGGGGGAAGGGTAAAATCGTAAATTTCGCCCTTGGTCCGGAATTTCGACTTTCACCGGTGAATTGTAAGCGTAAACGGGCATTTGAACAAGACTGGGAGCGATTTTTGGTGAAATTCCATCGTTTCAGCCTCCGAAAAAAATAATTCGCAAAAAAAGAGGGATGCAACACGAGGACTTCCCAGGAGGTCACCCATCCTAGTACTACTCTCGCCCAAGCACGCTTAACTTCGGAGTTCTGATGGGATCCGGTGCATTAGTGCTGGTATGATCGCATCCGCAAGCATTAGCGCGCATTATCTATATAAGAATCAACGCCGCGACTCCCAAAAGCCATAACTACGTCTTCGGTGCACCAAAAATCACATAAAATATATGAATTCCTAATAACTTTTCGCGATCTTCGCGTTGGGACGGTTTCGGAAGAGTGATCGGCGAAATTCTGACAAGGTGAACGGGGGAAGGGTAAAATCGTAAATTTCGCCCTCGGTCCGGAATTTCGACTTTCACCGTTGAATTGTAAGCGTAAACGAGCATTTGAACAAGGCTCGGAGCGATTTTTGGTGAAATTCCATCGTTTCGGCCTACGAAAAAAATAATTCGCAAAAAAAGAGGGATGGAACACGAGGACTTCCCAGGAGGTCACCCATCCTAGTACTACTCTCGCCCAAGCACGCTTGACTTCGGAGTTCTGATGGGATCCGGTGCATTAGTGCTGGTATGATCGCATCCGCAAGCATTAGCGCGCATTATCTATATAAGAATCAACGCCGCGACTCCCAAAAGCCATAACTACGTCTTCGGTGCACCAAAAATAACATAAAATATATGAATTCCTAATAACTTTTCGCGATCTTCGCGTTGGGACGGTTTCGGAAGAGTGATCGGCGAAATTCCGACAAGGTAAACGGGGGAAGGGTAAAATCATAAATTTCGCCCTCGGTCCGGAATTTCGACTTTCACCGGTGAATTGTAAGCGTAAACGGGCATTTGAACAAGTCTCGGAGCGATTTTTGGTGAAATTCCATCGTTTCGGCCTCCGAAAAAAATAATTCGCAAAAAAAGAGGGATGCAACACGAGGACTTCCCAGGAGGTCACCCATCTTAGTACTACTCTCGCCCAAGCACGCTTAACTTCGGAGTTCTGATGGGATCCGGTGCATTAGTGCTGGTATGATCGCATCCGCAAGCATTAGCGCGCATTATCTATATAAGAATCAACGCCGCGACTCCCAAAAGCCATAACTACGTCTTCGGTGCACCAAAAATCATATAAAATATATGAATTCCTAATAACTTTTCGCGATCTTCGCGTTGGGACGGTTTCAGAAGAGTGATCGGCGAAATTCCGACAAGGTGAACGGGGGAAGGGTAAAATCGTAAATTTCGCCCTCGGTCCGGAATTTCGACTTCCACCGGTGAATTGTAAGCGTAAACGGCCATTTGAACAAGACTCGGAGCGATTTTTGGTGAAATTCCATCTTTTCGGCCTCCGAAAAAAATAATTCGCAAAAAAAGAGGGATGCAACACGAGGACTTCCCAGGACGTCACCCATCCTAGTACTACTCTCGCCCAAGCACGCTGAACTTCGGAGTTCTAATGGGATCCGGTGCATTAGTGCTGGTATGATCGCATCCGCAAGCATTAGCGCGCATTATCTATATAAGAATCAACGCCGCGATTCCCAAAAGCCATAACTACGTCTTCGGTGCACCAAAAATCACATAAAATATATGAATTCCTAATAACTTTTCGCGATCTTCGCGTTGGGACGGTTTCGAAAGAGTGATCGGCGAAATTCCGACAAGGTGAACGGGGGAAGGGTAAAATCGTAAATTTCGCCCTCGGTCCGGAATTTCGACTTTCACCTGTGAATTGTATGCGTAATCGAGCATTTGAACAAGGCTCGGAGCGATTTTTGGTGAAATTCCATCGTTTCGGCCTCCGATAAAAATAATTCGCAAAAAAAGAGGGATGCAACACGAGGACTTCCCATGAGGTCACCCATCCTAGTACTACTCTCGCCCAAGCACGCTTAACTTCGGAGTTCTGATGGGATCCGGTGCATTAGTGCTGGTATGATCGCATCCGCAAGCATTAGCGCGCATTATCTATATAAGAATTAACGCCGCGATTCCCAAAAGCCATAACTACGTCTTCGGTGCACCAAAAATCACATAAAATATATGAATTCCTAATAACTTTTCGCGATCTTCGCGTTGGGACGGTTTCGAAAGAGTGATCGGCGAAATTCCGACAAGGTGAACGGGGGAAGGGTAAAATCGTAAATTTCGCCCTCGGTCCGGAATTTCGACTTTCACCGGTGAATTGTATGCGTAAACGAGCATTTGAACAAGGCTCGGAGCGATTTTTGGTGAAATTCCATCGTTTCGGACTCCGAAAAAAATAATTCGCAAAAAAAGAGGGATGCAACACGAGGACTTCCCAGGAGGTCACCCATCCTAGTACTACTCTCGCCCAAGCACGCTTAACTTCGAAGTTCTGATGGGATCCGATGCATTAGTGCTGGTATGATCGCATCCGCAAGCATTAGCGCGCATTATCTATATAAGAATCAAAGCCGCGACTCCCAAAAGCCATAACTACGTCTTCGGTGCACCAAAAATCACATAAAATATATGAATTCCTAATAACTTTTCGCGATCTTCGCGTTGGGACGGTTTCGGAAGACTGATCGGCGAAATTCCGACAAGGTGAACGGGGGAAGGGTAAAATCGTAAATTTCGCCCTCGGTCCGGAATTTCGACTTTCACCGTTGAATTGTAAGCGTAAACGAGCATTTGAACAAGGCTCGGAGCGATTTTTGGTGAAATTCCGTCGTTTCGGCCTACGAAAAAAATAATTCGCAAAAAAAGAGGGATGGAACACGAGGACTTCCCAGGAGGTCACCTATCCTAGTACTACTCTCGCCCAAGCACGCTTAACTTCGGAGTTCTGATGGGATCCGGTGCATTAGTGCTGGTATGATCGCATCCGCAAGCATTAGCGCGCATTATCTATATAAGAATCAACGCCGCGACTCCCAAAAGCCATAACTACGTCTTCGGTGCACCAAAAATAACATAAAATATATGAATTCCTAATAACTTTTCGCGATCTTCGCGTTGGGACGGTTTCGGAAGAGTGATCGGCGAAATTCCGACAAGGTAAACGGGGGAAGGGTAAAATCATAAATTTCGCCCTCGGTCCGGAATTTCGACTTTCACCGGTGAATTGTAAGCGTAAACGGGCATTTGAACAAGTCTCGGAGCGATTTTTGGTGAAATTCCATCGTTTCGGCCTCCGAAAAAAATAATTCGCAAAAAAAGAGGGATGCAACACGAGGACTTCCCAGGAGGTCACCCATCTTAGTACTACTCTCGCCCAAGCACGCTTAACTTCGGAGTTCTGATGGGATCCGGTGCATTAGTGCTGGTATGATCGCATCCGCAAGCATTAGCGCGCATTATCTATATAAGAATCAACGCCGCGACTCCCAAAAGCCATAACTACGTCTTCGGTGCACCAAAAATCATATAAAATATATGAATTCCTAATAACTTTTCGCGATCTTCGCGTTGGGACGGTTTCAGAAGAGTGATCGGCGAAATTCCGACAAGGTGAACGGGGGAAGGGTAAAATCGTAAATTTCGCCCTCGGTCCGGAATTTCGACTTCCACCGGTGAATTGTAAGCGTAAACGGCCATTTGAACAAGACTCGGAGCGATTTTTGGTGAAATTCCATCTTTTCGGCCTCCGAAAAAAATAATTCGCAAAAAAAGAGGGATGCAACACGAGGACTTCCCAGGACGTCACCCATCCTAGTACTACTCTCGCCCAAGCACGCTGAACTTCGGAGTTCTAATGGGATCCGGTGCATTAGTGCTGGTATGATCGCATCCGCAAGCATTAGCGCGCATTATCTATATAAGAATCAACGCCGCGATTCCCAAAAGCCATAACTACGTCTTCGGTGCACCAAAAATCACATAAAATATATGAATTCCTAATAACTTTTCGCGATCTTCGCGTTGGGACGGTTTCGAAAGAGTGATCGGCGAAATTCCGACAAGGTGAACGGGGGAAGGGTAAAATCGTAAATTTCGCCCTCGGTCCGGAATTTCGACTTTCACCTGTGAATTGTATGCGTAATCGAGCATTTGAACAAGGCTCGGAGCGATTTTTGGTGAAATTCCATCGTTTCGGCCTCCGATAAAAATAATTCGCAAAAAAAGAGGGATGCAACACGAGGACTTCCCATGAGGTCACCCATCCTAGTACTACTCTCGCCCAAGCACGCTTAACTTCGGAGTTCTGATGGGATCCGGTGCATTAGTGCTGGTATGATCGCATCCGCAAGCATTAGCGCGCATTATCTATATAAGAATCAACGCCGCGATTCCCAAAAGCCATAACTACGTCTTCGGTGCACCAAAAATCACATAAAATATATGAATTCCTAATAACTTTTCGCGATCTTCGCGTTGGGACGGTTTCGAAAGAGTGATCGGCGAAATTCCGACAAGGTGAACGGGGGAAGGGTAAAATCGTAAATTTCGCCCTCGGTCCGGAATTTCGACTTTCACCGGTGAATTGTATGCGTAAACGAGCATTTGAACAAGGCTCGGAGCGATTTTTGGTGAAATTCCATCGTTTCGGACTCCGAAAAAAATAATTCGCAAAAAAAGAGGGATGCAACACGAGGACTTCCCAGGAGGTCACCCATCCTAGTACTACTCTCGCCCAAGCACGCTTAACTTCGAAGTTCTGATGGGATCCGATGCATTAGTGCTGGTATGATCGCATCCGCAAGCATTAGCGCGCATTATCTATATAAGAATCAACGCCGCGACTCCCAAAAGCCATAACTACGTCTTCGGTGCACCAAAAATCACATAAAATATATGAATTCCTAATAACTTTTCGCGATCTTCGCGTTGGGACGGATTCGGAAGAGTGATCGGCGAAATTCCGACAAGGTGAACGGGGGAAGGGTAAAATCGTAAATTTCGCCCTCGGTCCGGAATTTCGACTTTCACCGGTGAATTGTAAGCGTAAACGGGCATTTGAACAAGACTCGGAGCGATTTTTGGTGAAATTCCATCGTTTCGGCCTCCGAAAAAAATAATTCGCAAAAAAAGAGGGATGCAACACGAGGACTTCCCAGGAGGTCACCCATCCTAGTACTACTCTCGCCCAAGCACGCTTAACTTCGGAGTTCTAATGGGATCCGGTGCATTAGTGCTGGTATGATCGCATCCGCAAGCATTAGCGCGCATTATCTATATAAGAATCAACGCCGCGACTCCCAAAAGCCATAACTACGTCTTCGGTGCACCAAAAATCACATAAAATATATGAATTCCTAATAACTTTTCGCGATCTTCGCGTTGGGACGGTTTCGGAAGAGTGATCGGCGAAATTCCGACAAGGTGAACGGGGGAAGGGTAAAATCGTAAATTTCGCCCTCGGTCCGGAATTTCGACTTTCATTGGTGAATTGTAAACGTAAATGGGCATTTGAACAAGACTCGGAGCGATTTTTGGTGAAATTCCATCGTTTCGGCCTCCGAAGAAAATAATTCGCAAAAAAAGAGGGATGCAACACGAGGACTTCCCAGGAGGTCACCCATCCTAGTACTACTCTCGCCCAAGCACGCTTAACTTCGGAGTTCTGATGGGATACGGTGCATTAGTGCTGGTATGATCGCATCCGCAAGCATTAGCGCGCATTATCTATATAAGAATCAACGCCGCGACTCCCAAAAGCCATAACTACGTCTTCGGTGCACCAAAAATCACATAAAATATATGAATTCCTAATAACTTTTCGCGATCTTCGCGTTGGGACGGTTTCGGAAGAGTGAACGGCGAAATTCCGACAAGGTGAACGGGGGAAGGGTAAAATCGTAAATTTCGCCCTCGGTCCGGAATTTCGACTTTCACCGGTGAATTGTAAGCGTAAACGGGCATTTGAACAAGACTCGGAGCGATTTTTGGTGAAATTCCATCGTTTCGGCCTCCGAAAAAAATAATTCGCAAAAAAAGAGGGATGCAACACGAGGACTTCCCAGGAGGTCACCCATCCTAGTACTACTCTCGCCCAAGCACGCTTAACTTCGGAGTTCTAATGGGATCCGGTGCATTAGTGCTGGTATGATCGCATCCGCAAGCATTAGCGCGCATTATCTATATAAGAATCAACGCCGCGACTCCCAAAAGCCATAACTACGTCTTCGTTGCACCAAAAATCACATAAAATATATGAATTCCTAATAACTTTTCGCGATCTTCGCGTTGGGACAGTTTCGGAAGAGTGATCGGCGAAATTCCGACAAGGTGAACGGGGGAAGGGTAAAATCGTAAATTTCGCCCTCGGTCCAGAATTTCGACTTTCAACGGTGAATTGTAAACGTAAACGGGCATTTGAACAAGACTCGGAGCGATTTTTGGTGAAATTCCATCGTTTCGGCCTCCGAAAAAAATAATTCGCAAAAAAAGAGGGATGCAACACGAGGACTTCCCAGGTGGTCACCCATCCTAGTACTACTCTCGCCCAAGCACGCTTAACTTCGGAGTTCTGATGGGATCCGGTGCATTAGTGCTGGTATGATCGCATCCGCAAGCATTAGCGCGCATTATCTATATAAGAATCAACGCCGCGACTCCCAAAAGCCATAACTACGTCTTCGGTGCACCAAAAATCACATAAAATATATGAATTCCTAATAACTTTTCGCGATCTTCGCGTTGGGACGGTTTCGGAAGAGTGAACGGCGAAATTCCGACAAGGTGAACGGGGGAAGGGTAAAATCGTAAATTTCGCCCTCGGTCCGGAATTTCGACTTTCACCGGTGAATTGTAAGCGTAAACGGGCATTTGAACAAGACTCGGAGCGATTTTTGGTGAAATTCCATCGTTTCGGCCTCCGAAAAAAATAATTCGCAAAAAAAGAGGGATGCAACACGAGGACTTCCCAGGAGGTCACCCATCCTAGTACTACTCTCGCCCAAGCACGCTTAACTTCGGAGTTATGATGGGATGCGGTGCATTAGTGCTGGTATGATCGCATCCGCAAGCATTAGCGCGCATTATCTATATAAGAATCAACGCCGCGACTCCCAAAAGCCATAACTACGTCTTCGGTGCACCAAAAATCACATAAAATATATGAATTCCTAATAACTTTTCGCGATCTTCGCGTTGGGACGGTTTCGGAAGAGTGATCGGCGAAATTCCAACAAGGTGAACGGGGGAAGGGTAAAATCGTACATTTCGCCCTCGGTCCGGAATTTCGACTTTCACCGTTGAATTGTAAGCGTAAACGAGCATTTGAACAAGGCTCGGAGCGATTTTTGGTGAAATTCCATCGTTTCGGCCTACGAAAAAAATAATTCGCAAAAAAAGAGGGATGCAACACGAGGACTTCCCAGGAGGTCACCTATCCTAGTACTACTCTCGCCCAAGCACGCTTAACTTCGGAGTTCTGATGGGATCCGGTGCATTAGTGCTGGTATGATCGCATCCGCAAGCATTAGCGCGCATTATCTATATAAGAATCAACGCCGCGACTCCCAAAAGCCATAACTACGTCTTCGGTGCACCAAAAATAACATAAAATATATGAATTCCTAATAACTTTTCGCGATCTTCGCGTTGGGACGGTTTCGGAAGAGTGATCGGCGAAATTCCGACAAGGTAAACGGGGGAAGGGTAAAATCATAAATTTCGCCCTCGGTCCGGAATTTCGACTTTCACCGGTGAATTGTAAGCGTAAACGGGCATTTGAACAAGTCTCGGAGCGATTTTTGGTGAAATTCCATCGTTTCGGCCTCCGAAAAAAATAATTCGCAAAAAAAGAGGGATGCAACACGAGGACTTCCCAGGAGGTCACCCATCTTAGTACTACTCTCGCCCAAGCACGCTTAACTTCGGAGTTCTGATGGGATCCGGTGCATTAGTGCTGGTGTGATCGCATCCGCAAGCATTAGCGCGCATTATCTATATAAGAATTAACGCCGCGACTCCCAAAAGCCATAACTACGTCTTCGGTGCACCAAAAATCATATAAAATATATGAATTCCTAATAACTTTTCGCGATCTTCGCGTTGGGACGGTTTCAGAAGAGTGATCGGCGAAATTCCGACAAGGTGAACGGGGGAAGGGTAAAATCGTAAATTTCGCCCTCGGTCCGGAATTTCGACTTCCACCGGTGAATTGTAAGCGTAAACGGCCATTTGAACAAGACTCGGAGCGATTTTTGGTGAAATTCCATCTTTTCGGCCTCCGAAAAAAATAATTCGCAAAAAAAGAGGGATGCAACACGAGGACTTCCCAGGACGTCACCCATCCTAGTACTACTCTCGCCCAAGCACGCTGAACTTCGGAGTTATGATGGGATCCGGTGCATTAGTGCTGGTATGATCGCATCCGCAAGCATTAGCGCGCATTATCTATATAAGAATCAACGCCGCGATTCCCAAAAGCCATAACTACGTCTTCGGTGCACCAAAAATTACATAAAATATATGAATTCCTAATAACTTTTCGCGATCTTCGCGTTGGGACGGTTTCGAAAGAGTGATCGGCGAAATTCCGACAAGGTGAACGGGGGAAGGGTAAAATCGTAAATTTCGCCCTCGGTCCGGAATTTCGACTTTCACCGGTGAATTGTAAGCGTACACGGGCATTTGAACAAGACTCGGAGCGATTTTTGGTGAAATTCCATCGTTTCGGACTCCGAAAAAAATAATTCGCAAAAAAAAGAGGGATGCAACACGAGGACTTCCCAGGAGGTCACCCATCCTAGTACTACTCTCGCCCAAGCACGCTTAACTTCAGAGTTCTGATGGGATCCGGTGCATTAGTGCTGGTATGATCGCATCCGCAAGCATTAGCGCGCATTATCTATATAAGAATCAACGCCGCGACTCCCAAAAGCCATAACTACGTCTTCGGTGCACCAAAAATCACATAAAATATATGAATTCCTAATAACTTTTCGCGATCTTCGCGTTGGGACGGTTTCGGAAGAGTGATCGGCGAAATTCCGACAAGGTGAACGGGGGAAGGGTAAAATCGTAAATTTCGCCCTCGGTCCGGAATTTCGACTTTCACCGGTGAATTGTAAGCGTAAACGGGCATTTGAACAAGACTCGGAGCGATTTTTGGTGAAATTCCATCGTTTCGGCCTCCGAAAAAAATAATTCGCAAAAAAAGAGGGATGCAACACGAGGACTTCCCAAGAGGTCACCCATCCTAGTACTACTCTCGCCCAAGCACGCTTAACTTCGGAGTTCTGATGGGATCCGGTGCATTAGTGCTGGTATGATCGCATCCGCAAGCATTAGCGCGCATTATCTATATAAGAATCAGCGCCGCGACTCCCAATAGCCATAACTACGTCTTCGGTGCACCAAAAATCACATAAAATATATGAATTCCTAATAACTTTTCGCGATCTTCGCGTTGGGACGGTTTCGGAAGAGTGATCGACGAAATTCCGACAAGGTGAACGGGGGAAGGGTAAAATCGTAAATTTCGCCCTCGGTCCGGAATTTCGACTTTCACCGGTGAATTGTAAACGTAAACGGGCATTTGAACAAGACTCGGAGCGATTTTTGGTGAAATTCCATCGTTTCGACCTCCGAAAAAATAATTCGCAAAAAAAGAGGGATGCAACACGAGGACTTCCCAAGAGGTCACCCATCCTAGTACTACTCTCGCCCAAGCACGCTTAACTTCGGAGTTCTGATGGGATCCGGTGCATTAGTGCTGGTATGATCGCATCCGCAAGCATTAGCGCGCATTATCTATATAAGAATCAGCGCCGCGACTCCCAAAAGCCATAACTACGTCTTCGGTGCACCAAAAATCACATAAAATATATGAATTCCTAATAACTTTTCGCGATCTTCGCGTTGGGACGGTTTCGGAAGAGTGATCGGCGAAATTCCGACAAGGTGAACGGGGGAAGGGTAAAATCGTAAATTTCGCCCTCGGTCCGGAATTTCGACTTTCACCGGTGAATTGTAAGCGTAAACGGGCATTTGAACAAGACTCGGAGCGATTTTTGGTGAAATTCCATCGTTTCGACCTCCGAAAAAATAATTCGCAAAAAAAGAGGGATGCAACACGAGGACTTCCCAAGAGGTCACCCATCCTAGTACTACTCTCGCCCAAGCACGCTTAACTTCGGAGTTCTGATGGGATCCGGTGCATTAGTGCTGGTATGATCGCATCCGCAAGCATTAGCGCGCATTATCTATATAAGAATCAGCGCCGCGACTCCCAAAAGCCATAACTACGTCTTCGGTGCACCAAAAATCACATAAAATATATGAATTCCTAATAACTTTTCGCGATCTTCGCGTTGGGACGGTTTCGGAAGAGTGATCGGCGAAATTCCGACAAGGTGAACGGGGGAAGGGTAAAATCATAAATTTCGCCCTCGGTCCGGAATTTCGACTTTCACCGGTGAATTGTAAGCGTAAACGGGCATTTGAACAAGACTGGGAGCGATTTTTGGTGAAATTCCATCGTTTCGGCCTCCGAAAAAAATAATTCGCAAAAAAAGAGGGATGCAACACGAGGACTTCCCAGGAGGTCACCCATCCTAGTACTACTCTCGCCCAAGCACGCTTAACTTCGGAGTTCTGATGGGATGCGGTGCATTAGTGCTGGTATGATCGCATCCGCAAGCATTAGCGCGCATTATCTATATAAGAATCAACGCCGCGACTCCCAAAAGCCATAACTACGTCTTCGGTGCACCAAAAATCACATAAAATATATGAATTCCTAATAACTTTTCGCGATCTTTGCGTTGGGACGGTTTCGGAAGAGTGATCGGCGAAATTTCGACAAGGTGAACGGGGGAAGGGTAAAATCGTAAATTTCGCCCTCGGTCCGGAATTTCGACTTTCACCGGTGAATTGTAAGCGTAAACGGGCATTTGAACAAGACTCGGAGCGATTTTTGGTGAAATTCCATCGTTTCGGCCTCCGAAAAAAATAATTCGCAAAAAAAGAGGGATGCAACACGAGGACTTCCCAGGAGGTCACCCATCCTAGTACTACTCTCGCCCAAGCACGCTTAACTTCAGAGTTCTGATGGGATGCGGTGCATTAGTGCTGGTATGATCGCATCCGCAAGCATTAGCGCGCATTATCTATATAAGAATCAACGCCGCGACTCCCAAAAGCCATAACTACGTCTTCGGTGCACCAAAAATCACATAAAATATATGAATTCCTAATAACTTTTCGCGATCTTCGCGTTGGGACGGTTTCGGAAGAGTGATCGGCGAAATTCCGACAAGGTGAACGGGGGAAGGGTAAAATCGTAAATTTCGCCCTCGGTCCGGAATTTCGACTTTCACCGGTGAATTGTAAGCGTAAACGGGCATTTGAACAAGACTCGGAGCGATTTTTGGTGAAATTCCATCGTTTCGGCCTCCGAAAAAAATAATTCGCAAAAAAAGAGGGATGCAACACGAGGACTTCCCAAGAGGTCACCCATCCTAGTACTACTCTCGCCCAAGCACGCTTAACTTCGGAGTTCTGATGGGATCCGGTGCATTAGTGCTGGTATGATCGCATCCGCAAGCATTAGCGCGCATTATCTATATAAGAATCAGCGCCGCGACTCCCAATAGCCATAACTACGTCTTCGGTGCACCAAAAATCACATAAAATATATGAATTCCTAATAACTTTTCGCGATCTTCGCGTTGGGACGGTTTCGGAAGAGTGATCGGCGAAATTCTGACAAGGTGAACGGGGGAAGGGTAAAATCGTAAATTTCGCCCTCGGTCCGGAATTTCGACTTTCACCGGTGAATTGTAAGCGTAAACGGGCATTTGAACAAGACTCGGAGCGATTTTTGGTGAAATTCCATCGTTTCGGCCTCCGAAAAAAATAATTCGCAAAAAAAGAGGGATGCAACACGAGGACTTCCCAGGAGGTCACCCATCCTAGTACTACTCTCGCCGAAGCACGCTTAACTTCGGAGTTCTGATGGGATCCGGTGCATTAGTGCTGGTATGATCGCATCCGCAAGCATTAGCGCGCATTATCTATATAAGAATCAGCGCCGCGACTCCCAAAAGCCATAACTACGTCTTCGGTGCACCAAAAATCACATAAAATATATGAATTCCTAATAACTTTTCGCGATCTTCGCGTTGGGACGGTTTCGGAAGAGTGATCGGCGAAATTCCGACAAGGTGAACGGGGGAAGGGTAAAATCGTAAATTTCACCCTCGGTCCGGAATTTCGACTTTCACCGGTGAATTGTAAGCGTAAACGGGCATTTGAACAAGACTCGGAGCGATTTTTGGTGAAATTCCATCGTTTCGGCCTCCGAAAAAAATAATTCGCAAAAAAAGAGGGATGCAACACGAGGACTTCCCAGGAGGTCACCCATCCTAGTACTACTCTCGCCCAAGCACGCTTAACTTCGGAGTTCTGATGGGATGCGGTGCATTAGTGCTGGTATGATCGCATCCGCAAGCATTAGCGCGCATTATCTATATAAGAATCAACGCCGCGACTCCCAAAAGCCATAACTACGTCTTCGGTGCACCAAAAATCACATAAAATATATGAATTCCTAATAACTTTTCGCGATCTTTGCGTTGGGACGGTTTCGGAAGAGTGATCGGCGAAATTTCGACAAGGTGAACGGGGGAAGGGTAAAATCGTAAATTTCGCCCTCGGTCCGGAATTTCGACTTTCACCGGTGAATTGTAAGCGTAAACGGGCATTTGAACAAGACTCGGAGCGATTTTTGGTGAAATTCCATCGTTTCGGCCTCCGAAAAAAATAATTCGCAAAAAAAGAGGGATGCAACACGAGGACTTCCCAGGAGGTCACCCATCCTAGTACTACTCTCGCCGAAGCACGCTTAACTTCGGAGTTCTGATGGGATCCGGTGCATTAGTGCTGGTATGATCGCATCCGCAAGCATTAGCGCGCATTATCTATATAAGAATCATCGCCGCGACTCCCAAAAGCCATAACTACGTCTTCGGTGCACCAAAAATAACATAAAATATATGAATTCCTAATAACTTTTCGCGATCTTCGCGTTGGGACGGTTTCGGAAGAGTGATCGGCGAAATTCCGACAAGGTGAACGGGGGAAGGGTAAAATCGTAAATTTCGCCCTCGGTCCGGAATTTCGACTTTCACCGGTGAATTGTAAGCGTAAACGGGCATTTGAACAAGACTCGGAGCGATTTTTGGTGAAATTCCATCGTTTCGACCTCCGAAAAAATAATTCGCAAAAAAAGAGGGATGCAACACGAGGACTTCCCAAGAGGTCACCCATCCTAGTACTACTCTCGCCCAAGCACGCTTAACTTCGGAGTTCTGATGGGATCCGGTGCATTAGTGCTGGTATGATCGCATCCGCAAGCATTAGCGCGCATTATCTATATAAGAATCAACGCCGCGACTCCCATAAGCCATAACTACGTCTTCGGTGCACCAAAAATCACATAAAATATATGAATTCCTAATAACTTTTCGCGATCTTCGCGTTGGGACGGTTTCGGAAGAGTGATCGGCGAAATTCCGACAAGGTGAACGGGGGAAGGGTAAAATCGTAAATTTCGCCCTCGGTCCGGAATTTCGACTTTCACCGGTGAATTGTAAGCGTAAACGGGCATTTGAACAAGACTGGGAGCGATTTTTGGTAAAATTCCATCGTTTCGGCCTCCGAAAAAAATAATTCGCAAAAAAAGAGGGATGCAACACGAGGACTTCCCAGGAGGTCACCCATCCTAGTACTACTCTCGCCCAAGCACGCTTAGCTTCGGAGTTCTGATGGGATGCGGTGCATTAGTGCTGGTATGATCGCATCCGCAAGCATTAGCGCGCATTATCTATATAAGAATCAACGCCGCGACTCTCAAAAGTCATAACTACGTCTTCGGTGCACCAAAAATCACATAAAATATATGAATTCCTAATAACTTTTCGCGATCTTCGCGTTGGGACGGTTTCGGAAGAGTGATCGGCGAAATTCCGACAAGGTGAACGGGGGAAGGGTAAAATCGTAAATTTCGCCCTCGGTCCGGAATTTCGACTTTCACCGGTGAATTGTAAGCGTAAACGGGCATTTGAACAAGACTCGGAGCGATTTTTGGTGAAATTCCATCGTTTCGGCCTCCGAAAAAAATAATTCGCAAAAAAAGAGGGATGCAACACGAGGACTTCCCAGGAGGTCACCCATCCTAGTACTACTCTCGCCCAAGCACGCTTAACTTCGGAGTTCTGATGGGATTTAGTGCATTAGTGCTGGTATGATCGCATCCGCAAGCATTAGCGCGCATTATCTATATAAGAATCAACGCCGCGACTCCCAAAAGCCATAACTACGTCTTCGGTGCACCAAAAATCACATAAAATATATGAATTCCTAATAACTTTTCGCGATCTTCGCGTTGGGACGGTTTCGGAAGAGTGATCGGCGAAATTCCGACAAGGTGAACGGGGGAAGGGTAAAATCGTAAATTTCGCCCTCGGTCCGGAATTTCGACTTTCACCGGTGAATTGTAAGCGTAAACGGGCATTTGAACAAGACTCGGAGCGATTTTTGGTGAAATTCCATCGTTTCGGCCTCCGAAAAAAATAATTCGCAAAAAAAGAGGGATGCAACACGAGGACTTCCCAGGAGGTCACCCATCCTAGTACTACTCTCGCCCAAGCACGCTTAACTTAGGAGTTCTGATGGGATGCGGTGCATTAGTACTGGTATGATCGCATCCGCAAGCATTAGCGCGCATTATCTATATAAGAATCAACGCCGCGACTCCCAAAAGCCATAACTACGTCTTCGGTGCACCAAAAATCACATAAAATATATGAATTCCTAATAACTTTTCGCGATCTTCGCGTTGGGACGGTTTCGGAAGAGTGATCGGCGAAATTCCGACAAGGTGAACGGGGGAAGGGTAAAATCGTAAATTTCGCCCTCGGTCCGGAATTTCGACTTTCACCGGTGAATTGTAAGCGTAAACGGGCATTTGAACAAGACTCGGAGCGATTTTTGGTGAAATTCCATCGTTTCGGCCTCCGAAAAAAATAATTCGCAAAAAAAGAGGGATGCAACACGAGGACTTCCCAGGAGGTCACCCATCCTAGTACTAATCTCGCCCAAGCACGCTTAACTTCGGAGTTATGATGGGATGCGGTGCATTAGTGCTGGTATGATCGCATCCGCAAGCATTAGCGCGCATTATCTATATAAGAATCAACGCCGCGACTCCCAAAAGCCATAACTACGTCTTCGGTGCACCAAAAATCACATAAAATATATGAATTCCTAATAACTTTTCGCGATCTTCGCGTTGGGACGGTTTCGGAAAGAGTGATCGGCGAAAATCCGACAAGGTGAACGGGGGAAGGGTAAAATCGTAAATTTCGCCCTCGGTCCGGAATTTCGACTTTCACCGGTGAATTGTAAGCGTAAACGGGCATTTGAACAAGACTCGGAGCGATTTTTGGTGAAATTCCATCGTTTCGGCCTCCGAAAAAAATAATTCGCAAAAAAAAGAGGGATGCAACACGAGGACTTCCCAGGAGGTCACCCATCCTAGTACTACTCTCGCCCAAGCACGCTTAACTTCGGAGTTCTGATGGGATCCGGTGCATTAGTGCTGGTATGATCACATCCGCAAGCATTAGCGCGCATTATCTATATAAGAATCAACGCCGCGACTCCTAAAAGCCATAACTACGTCTTCGGTGCACCAAAAATCACATAAAATATATGAATTCCTAATAACTTTTCGCGATCTTCGCGTTGGGACGGTTTCGGAAGAGTGATCGGCGAAATTCCGACAAGGTGAACGGGGGAAGGGTAAAATCGTAAATTTCGCCCTCGGTCCGGAATTTCGACTTTCACCGGTGAATTGTAATTGTAAACGGGCATTTGAACAAGACTCGGAGCGATTTTTGGTGAAATTCCATCGTTTCGGCCTCCGAAAAAAATAATTCGCAAAAAAAGAGGGATGCAACACGAGGACTTCCCAGGAGGTCACCCATCCTAGTACTACTCTCGCCCAAGCACGCTTAACTTAGGAGTTCTGATGGGATGCGGTGCATTAGTACTGGTATGATCGCATCCGCAAGCATTAGCGCGCATTATCTATATAAGAATCAACGCCGCGACTCCCAAAAGCCATAACTACGTCTTCGGTGCACCAAAAATCACATAAAATATATGAATTCCTAATAACTTTTCGCGATCTTCGCGTTGGGACGGTTTCGGAAGAGTGATCGGCGAAATTCCGACAAGGTGAACGGGGGAAGGGTAAAATCGTAAATTTCGCCCTCGGTCCGGAATTTCGACTTTCACCGGTGAATTGTAATTGTAAACGGGCATTTGAACAAGACTCGGAGCGATTTTTGGTGAAATTCCATCGTTTCGGCCTCCGAAAAAAATAATTCGCAAAAAAAGAGGGATGCAACACGAGGACTTCCCAGGAGGTCACCCATCCTAGTACTACTCTCGCCCAAGCACGCTTAACTTCGGAGTTATGATGGGATGCGGTGCATTAGTGCTGGTATGATCGCATCCGCAAGCATTAGCGCGCATTATCTATATAAGAATCAACGCCGCGACTCCCAAAAGCCATAACTACGTCTTCGGTGCACCAAAAATCACATAAAATATATGAATTCCTAATAACTTTTCGCGATCTTCGCGTTGGGACGGTTTCGGAAAGAGTGATCGGCGAAAATCCGACAAGGTGAACGGGGGAAGGGTAAAATTGTAAATTTCGCCCTCGGTCCGGAATTTCGACTTTCACCGGTGAATTGTAAGCGTAAACGGGCATTTGAACAAGACTCGGAGCGATTTTTGGTGAAATTCCATCGTTTCGGCCTCCGAAAAAAATAATTCGCAAAAAAAGAGGGATGCAACACGAGGACTTCCCAGGAGGTCACCCATCCTAGTACTACTCTCGCCGAAGCACGCTTAACTTCGGAGTTCTGATGGGATCCGGTGCATTAGTGCTGGTATGATCGCATCCGCAAGCATTAGCGCGCATTATCTATATAAGAATCATCGCCGCGACTCCCAAAAGCCATAACTACGACTTCGGTGCACCAAAAATAACATAAAATATATGAATTCCTAATAACTTTTCGCGATCTTCGCGTTGGGACGGTTTCGGAAGAGTGATCGGCGAAATTCCGACAAGGTGAACGGGGGAAGGGTAAAATCGTAAATTTCGCCCTCGGTCCGGAATTTCGACTTTCACCGGTGAATTGTAAGCGTAAACGGGCATTTGAACAAGACTCGGAGCGATTTTTGGTGAAATTCCATCGTTTCGACCTCCGAAAAAATAATTCGCAAAAAAAGAGGGATGCAACACGAGGACTTCCCAAGAGGTCACCCATCCTAGTACTACTCTCGCCCAAGCACGCTTAACTTCGGAGTTCTGATGGGATCCGGTGCATTAGTGCTGGTATGATCGCATCCGCAAGCATTAGCGCGCATTATCTATATAAGAATCAACGCCGCGACTCCCATAAGCCATAACTACGTCTTCGGTGCACCAAAAATCACATAAAATATATGAATTCCTAATAACTTTTCGCGATCTTCGCGTTGGGACGGTTTCGGAAGAGTGATCGGCGAAATTCCGACAAGGTGAACGGGGGAAGGGTAAAATCGTAAATTTCGCCCTCGGTCCGGAATTTCGACTTTCACCGGTGAATTGTAAGCGTAAACGGGCATTTGAACAAGACTGGGAGCGATTTTTGGTAAAATTCCATCGTTTCGGCCTCCGAAAAAAATAATTCGCAAAAAAAGAGGGATGCAACACGAGGACTTCCCAGGAGGTCACCCATCCTAGTACTACTCTCGCCCAAGCACGCTTAGCTTCGGAGTTCTGATGGGATGCGGTGCATTAGTGCTGGTATGATCGCATCCGCAAGCATTAGCGCGCATTATCTATATAAGAATCAACGCCGCGACTCTCAAAAGTCATAACTACGTCTTCGGTGCACCAAAAATCACATAAAATATATGAATTCCTAATAACTTTTCGCGATCTTCGCGTTGGGACGGTTTCGGAAGAGTGATCGGCGAAATTCCGACAAGGTGAACGGGGGAAGGGTAAAATCGTAAATTTCGCCCTCGGTCCGGAATTTCGACTTTCACCGGTGAATTGTAAGCGTAAACGGGCATTTGAACAAGACTCGGAGCGATTTTTGGTGAAATTCCATCGTTTCGGCCTCCGAAAAAAATAATTCGCAAAAAAAGAGGGATGCAACACGAGGACTTCCCAGGAGGTCACCCATCCTAGTACTACTCTCGCCCAAGCACGCTTAACTTCGGAGTTCTGATGGGATTTAGTGCATTAGTGCTGGTATGATCGCATCCGCAAGCATTAGCGCGCATTATCTATATAAGAATCAACGCCGCGACTCCCAAAAGCCATAACTACGTCTTCGGTGCACCAAAAATCACATAAAATATATGAATTCCTAATAACTTTTCGCGATCTTCGCGTTGGGACGGTTTCGGAAGAGTGATCGGCGAAATTCCGACAAGGTGAACGGGGGAAGGGTAAAATCGTAAATTTCGCCCTCGGTCCGGAATTTCGACTTTCACCGCTGAATTGTAAGCGTAAACGGGCATTTGAACAAGACTCGGAGCGATTTTTGGTGAAATTCCATCGTTTCGGCCTCCGAAAAAAATAATTCGCAAAAAAAGAGGGATGCAACACGAGGACTTCCCAGGAGGTCACCCATCCTAGTACTACTCTCGCCCAAGCACGCTTAACTTAGGAGTTCTGATGGGATGCGGTGCATTAGTACTGGTATGATCGCATCCGCAAGCATTAGCGCGCATTATCTATATAAGAATCAACGCCGCGACTCCCAAAAGCCATAACTACGTCTTCGGTGCACCAAAAATCACATAAAATATATGAATTCCTAATAACTTTTCGCGATCTTCGCGTTGGGACGGTTTCGGAAGAGTGATCGGCGAAATTCCGACAAGGTGAACGGGGGAAGGGTAAAATCGTAAATTTCGCCCTCGGTCCGGAATTTCGACTTTCACCGGTGAATTGTAAGCGTAAACGGGCATTTGAACAAGACTCGGAGCGATTTTTGGTGAAATTCCATCGTTTCGGCCTCCGAAAAAAATAATTCGCAAAAAAAGAGGGATGCAACACGAGGACTTCCCAGGAGGTCACCCATCCTAGTACTACTCTCGCCCAAGCACGCTTAACTTCGGAGTTATGATGGGATGCGGTGCATTAGTGCTGGTATGATCGCATCCGCAAGCATTAGCGCGCATTATCTATATAAGAATCAACGCCGCGACTCCCAAAAGCCATAACTACGTCTTCGGTGCACCAAAAATCACATAAAATATATGAATTCCTAATAACTTTTCGCGATCTTCGCGTTGGGACGGTTTCGGAAAGAGTGATCGGCGAAAATCCGACAAGGTGAACGGGGGAAGGGTAAAATCGTAAATTTCGCCCTCGGTCCGGAATTTCGACTTTCACCGGTGAATTGTAAGCGTAAACGGGCATTTGAACAAGACTCGGAGCGATTTTTGGTGAAATTCCATCGTTTCGGCCTCCGAAAAAAATAATTCGCAAAAAAAAGAGGGATGCAACACGAGGACTTCCCAGGAGGTCACCCATCCTAGTACTACTCTCGCCCAAGCACGCTTAACTTCGGAGTTCTGATGGGATCCGGTGCATTAGTGCTGGTATGATCACATCCGCAAGCATTAGCGCGCATTATCTATATAAGAATCAACGCCGCGACTCCTAAAAGCCATAACTACGTCTTCGGTGCACCAAAAATCACATAAAATATATGAATTCCTAATAACTTTTCGCGATCTTCGCGTTGGGACGGTTTCGGAAGAGTGATCGGCGAAATTCCGACAAGGTGAACGGGGGAAGGGTAAAATCGTAAATTTCGCCCTCGGTCCGGAATTTCGACTTTCACCGGTGAATTGTAAGCGTAAACGGGCATTTGAACAAGACTCGGAGCGATTTTTGGTGAAATTCCATCGTTTCGGCCTCCGAAAAAAATAATTCGCAAAAAAAGAGGGATGCAACACGAGGACTTCCCAGGAGGTCACCCATCCTAGTACTACTCTCGCCCAAGCACGCTTAACTTAGGAGTTCTGATGGGATGCGGTGCATTAGTACTGGTATGATCGCATCCGCAAGCATTAGCGCGCATTATCTATATAAGAATCAACGCCGCGACTCCCAAAAGCCATAACTACGTCTTCGGTGCACCAAAAATCACATAAAATATATGAATTCCTAATAACTTTTCGCGATCTTCGCGTTGGGACGGTTTCGGAAGAGTGATCGGCGAAATTCCGACAAGGTGAACGGGGGAAGGGTAAAATCGTAAATTTCGCCCTCGGTCCGGAATTTCGACTTTCACCGGTGAATTGTAAGCGTAAACGTGCATTTGAACAAGACTCGGAGCGATTTTTGGTGAAATTCCATCGTTTCGGCCTCCGAAAAAAATAATTCGCAAAAAAAGAGGGATGCAACACGAGGACTTCCCAGGAGGTCACCCATCCTAGTACTACTCTCGCCCAAGCACGCTTAACTTCGGAGTTATGATGGGATGCGGTGCATTAGTGCTGGTATGATCGCATCCGCAAGCATTAGCGCGCATTATCTATATAAGAATCAACGCCGCGACTCCCAAAAGCCATAACTACGTCTTCGGTGCACCAAAAATCACATAAAATATATGAATTCCTAATAACTTTTCGCGATCTTCGCGTTGGGACGGTTTCGGAAAGAGTGATCGGCGAAAATCCGACAAGGTGAACGGGGGAAGGGTAAAATTGTAAATTTCGCCCTCGGTCCGGAATTTCGACTTTCACCGGTGAATTGTAAGCGTAAACGGGCATTTGAACAAGACTCGGAGCGATTTTTGGTGAAATTCCATCGTTTCGGCCTCCGAAAAAAATAATTCGCAAAAAAAGAGGGATGCAACACGAGGACTTCCCAGGAGGTCACCCATCCTAGTACTACTCTCGCCCAAGCACGCTTAACTTCGGAGTTCTAATGGGATCCGGTGCATTAGTGCTGGTATGATCGCATCCGCAAGCATTAGCGCGCATTATCTATATAAGAATCAACGCCGCGACTCCCAAAAGCCATAACTACGTCTTCGGTGCACCAAAAATCACATAAAATATATGAATTCCTAATAACTTTTCGCGATCTTCGCGTTGGGACGGTTTCAGAAGAGTGATCGGCGAAATTCCGACAAGGTGAACGGGGGAAGGGTAAAATCGTAAATTTCGCCCTCGGTCCGGAATTTCGACTTTCACCGGTGAATTGTAAGCGTAAACGGCCATTTGAACAAGACTCGGAGCGATTTTTGGTGAAATTCCATCTTTTCGGCCTCCGAAAAAAATAATTCGCAAAAAAAGAGGGATGCAACACGAGGACTTCCCAGGACGTCACCCATCCTAGTACTACTCTCGCCCAAGCACGCTTAACTTCGGAGTTCTGATGGGATGCGGTGCATTAGTGCTGGTATGATCGCATCCGCAAGCATTAGCGCGCATTATCTATATAAGAATCAACGCCGCGACTCCCAAAAGCCATAACTACGTCTTCGGTGCACCAAAAATTACATAAAATATATGAATTCCTAATAACTTTTCGCGATCTTCGCGTTGGGACGGTTTCGGAAAGAGTGATCGGCGAAAATCCGACAAGGTGAACGGGGGAAGGGTAAAATCGTAAATTTCGCCCTCGGTCCGGAATTTCGACTTTCACCGGTGAATTGTAAGCGTAAACGGGCATTTGAACAAGACTCGGAGCGATTTTTGGTGAAATTCCATCGTTTCGGCCTCCGAAAAAAATAATTCGCAAAAAAAGAGGGATGCAACACGAGGACTTCCCAGGAGGTCACCCATCCTAGTACTACTCTCGCCCAAGCACGCTTAACTTCGGAGTTCTAATGGGATCCGGTGCATTAGTGCTGGTATGATCGCATCCGCAAGCATTAGCGCGCATTATCTATATAAGAATCAACGCCGCGACTCCCAAAAGCCATAACTACGTCTTCGGTGCACCAAAAATCACATAAAATATACGAATTCCTAATAACTTTTCGCGATCTTCGCGTTGGGACGGTTTCAGAAGAGTGATCGGCGAAATTCCGACAAGGTGAACGGGGGAAGGGTAAAATCGTAAATTTCGCCCTCGGTCCGGAATTTCGACTTTCACCGGTGAATTGTAAGCGTAAACGGCCATTTGAACAAGACTCGGAGCGATTTTTGGTGAAATTCCATCTTTTCGGCCTCCGAAAAAAATAATTCGCAAAAAAAGAGGGATGCAACACGAGGACTTCCCAGGACGTCACCCATCCTAGTACTACTCTCGCCCAAGCACGCTTAACTTCGGAGTTCTGATGGGATGCGGTGCATTAGTGCTGGTATGATCGCATCCGCAAGCATTAGCGCGCATTATCTATATAAGAATCAACGCCGCGACTCCCAAAAGCCATAACTACGTCTTCGGTGCACCAAAAATCACATAAAATATATGAATTCCTAATAACTTTTCGCGATCTTCGCGTTGGGACGGTTTCGGAAAGAGTGATCGGCGAAAATCCGACAAGGTGAACGGGGGAAGGGTAAAATCGTAAATTTCGCCCTCGGTCCGGAATTTCGACTTTCACCGGTGAATTGTAAGCGTAAACGGGCATTTGAACAAGACTCGGAGCGATTTTTGGTGAAATTCCATCGTTTCGGCCTCCGAAAAAAATAATTCGCAAAAAAAGAGGGATGCAACACGAGGACTTCCCAGGAGGTCACCCATCCTAGTACTACTCTCGCCCAAGCACGCTTAACTTCGGAGTTCTAATGGGATCCGGTGCATTAGTGCTGGTATGATCGCATCCGCAAGCATTAGCGCGCATTATCTATATAAGAATCAACGCCGCGACTCCCAAAAGCCATAACTACTTCTTCGGTGCACCAAAAATCACATAAAATATATGAATTCCTAATAACTTTTCGCGATCTTCGCGTTGGGACGGTTTCAGAAGAGTGATCGGCGAAATTCAGACAAGGTGAACGGGGGAAGGGTAAAATCGTAAATTTCGCCCTCGGTCCGGAATTTCGACTTTCACCGGTGAATTGTAAGCGTAAACGGCCATTTGAACAAGACTCGGAGCGATTTTTGGTGAAATTCCATCTTTTCGGCCTCCGAAAAAAATAATTCGCAAAAAAAGAGGGATGCAACACGAGGACTTCCCAGGACGTCACCCATCCTAGTACTACTCTCGCCCAAGCACGCTTAACTTCGGAGTTCTGATGGGATGCGGTGCATTAGTGCTGGTATGATCGCATCCGCAAGCATTAGCGCGCATTATCTATATAAGAATCAACGCCGCGACTCCCAAAAGCCATAACTACGTCTTCGGTGCACCAAAAATCACATAAAATATATGAATTCCTAATAACTTTTCGCGATCTTCGCGTTGGGACGGTTTCGGAAAGAGTGATCGGCGAAAATCCGACAAGGTGAACGGGGGAAGGGTAAAATCGTAAATTTCGCCCTCGGTCCGGAATTTCGACTTTCACCGGTGAATTGTAAGCGTAAACGGGCATTTGAACAAGACTCGGAGCGATTTTTGGTGAAATTCCATCGTTTCGGCCTCCGAAAAAAATAATTCGCAAAAAAAAGACGGATGCAACACGAGGACTTCCCAGGAGGTCACCCATCCTAGTACTACTCTCGCCCAAACACGCTTAACTTCGGAGTTCTGATGGGATCCGGTGCATTAGTGCTGGTATGATCGCATCCGAAAGCATTAGCGCGCATTATCTATATAAGAATCAACGCCGCGACTCCCAAAAGCCATAACTACGTCTTCGGTGCACCAAAAATCACATAAAATATATGAATTCCTAATAACTTTTCGCGATCTTCGCGTTGGGACGGATTCGGAAGAGTGATCGGCGAAATTCAGACAAGGTGAACGGGGGAAGGGTAAAATCGTAAATTTCGCCATCGGATTTCGACTTTCACCGGTGAATTGTAAGCGTAAACGGGCATTTGAACAAGACTCGGAGCGATTTTTGGTGAAATTCCATCGTTTCGGCCTCCGAAAAAAATAATTCGCAAAAAAAGAGGGATGCAACACGAGGACTTCCCAGGAGGTCACCCATCCTAGTACTACTCTCGCCCAAGCACGCTTAACTTCGGAGTTATGATGGGATGCGGTGCATTAGTGCTGGTATGATCGCATCCGCAAGCATTAGCGCGCATTATCTATATAAGAATCAACGCCGCGACTCCCAAAAGCCATAACTACGTCTTCGGTGCACCAAAAATCACATAAAATATATGAATTCCTAATAACTTTTCGCGATCTTCGCGTTGGGACGGTTTCGGAAGAGTGATCGGCGAAATTCCGACAAGGTGAACGGGGGAAGGGTAAAATCGTAAATTTCGCCCTCGGTCCGGAATTTCGACTTTCACCGGTGAATTGTAAGCGTAAACGGGCATTTGAACAAGACTCGGAGCGATTTTTGGTGAAATTCCATCGTTTCGGCCTCCGAAAAAAATAATTCGCAAAAAAAGAGGGATGCAACACGAGGACTTCCCAGGAGGTCACCCATCCTAGTACTACTCTCGCCCAAGCACGCTTAACTTCGGAGTTCTGATGGGATCCGGTGCATTAGTGCTGGTATGATCGCATCCGCAAGCATTAGCGCGCATTATCTATATAAGAATCAACGCCGCGACTCCCAAAAGCCATAACTACGTCTTCGGTGCACAAAAATCACATAAAATATATGAATTCCTAATAACTTTTCGCGATCTTCGCGTTGGGACGGTTTCGGAAGAGTGATCGGCGAAATTCCGACAAGGTGAACGGGGGAAGGGTAAAATCGTATATTTCGCCCTTGGTCCGGAATTTCGACTTTCACCGGTGAATTGTAAGCGTAAACGGGCATTTGAACAAGACTGGGAGCGATTTTTGGTGAAATTCCATCGTTTCGGCCTCCGAAAAAAATAATTCGCAAAAAAAGAGGGATGCAACACGAGGACTTCCCAGGAGGTCACCCATCCTAGTACTACTCTCGCCCAAGCACGCTTAACTTCGGAGTTCTGATGGGATCCGGTGCATTAGTGCTGGTATGATCGCATCCGCAAGCATTAGCGCGCATTATCTATATAAGAATCAACGCCGCGACTCCCAAAAGCCATAACTACGTCTTCGGTGCACCAAAAATCACATAAAATATATGAATTCCTAATAACTTTTCGCGATCTTCGCGTTGGGACGGTTTCGGAAGAGTGATCGGCGAAATTCCGACAAGGTGAACGGGGGAAGGGTAAAATCGTAAATTTCGCCCTTGGTCCGGAATTTCGACTTTCACCGGTGAATTGTAAGCGTAAACGGGCATTTGAACAAGACTCGGAGCGATTTTTGGTGAAATTCCATCGTTTCGGCCTCCGAAAAAAATAATTCGCAAAAAAAGAGGGATGCAACACGAGGACTTCCCAGGAGGTCACCCATCCTAGTACTACTCTCGCCCAAGCACGCTTAACTTCGGAGTTCTGATGGGATCCGGTGCATTAGTGCTGGTATGATCGCATCCGCAAGCATTAGCGCGCATTATCTATATAAGAATCAACGCCGCGACTCCCAAAAGCCATAACTACGTCTTCGGTGCACCAAAAATCACATAAAATATATGAATTCCTAATAACTTTTCGCGATCTTCGCGTTGGGACGGTTTCGGAAAGAGTGATCGGCGAAAATCCGACAAGGTGAACGGGGGAAGGGTAAAATCGTAAATTTCGCCCTCGGTCCGGAATTTCGACTTTCACCGGTGAATTGTAAGCGTAAACGGGCATTTGAACAAGACTCGGAGCGATTTTTGGTGAAATTCCATCGTTTCGGCCTCCGAAAAAAATAATTCGCAAAAAAAAGAGGGATGCAACACGAGGACTTCCCAGGAGGTCACCCATCCAAGTACTACTCTCGCCCAAGCACGCTTAACTTCGGAGTTATGATGGGATCCGGTGCATTAGTGCTGGTATGATCACATCCGCAAGCATTAGCGCGCATTATCTATATAAGAATCAACGCCGCGACTCCCAAAAGCCATAACTACGTCTTCGGTGCACCAAAAATCACATAAAATATATGAATTCCTAATAACTTTTCGCGATCTTCGCGTTGGGACGGATTCGGAAGAGTGATCGGCGAAATTCCGACAAGGTGAACGGGGGAAGGGTAAAATCGTAAATTTCGCCCTCGGTCCGGAATTTCGACTTTCACCGGTGAATTGTAAGCGTAAACGGGCATTTGAACAAGACTCGGAGCGATTTTTGGTGAAATTCCATCGTTTCGGCCTCCGAAAAAAATAATTCGCAAAAAAAGAGGGATGCAACACGAGGACTTCCCAGGAGGTCACCCATCCTAGTACTACTCTCGCCCAAGCACGCTTAACTTCGGAGTTCTAATGGGATCCGGTGCATTAGTGCTGGTATGATCGCATCCGCAAGCATTAGCGCGCATTATCTATATAAGAATCAACGCCGCGACTCCCAAAAGCCATAACTACGTCTTCGGTGCACCAAAAATCACATAAAATATATGAATTCCTAATAACTTTTCGCGATCTTCGCGTTGGGACGGTTTCGGAAGAGTGATCGGCGAAATTCCGACAAGGTGAACGGGGGAAGGGTAAAATCGTAAATTTCGCCCTCGGTCCGGAATTTCGACTTTCACCGGTGAATTGTAAACGTAAACGGGCATTTGAACAAGACTCGGAGCGATTTTTGGTGAAATTCCATCGTTTCGGCCTCCGAAAAAAATAATTCGCAAAAAAAGAGGGATGCAACACGAGGACTTCCCAGGAGGTCACCCATCCTAGTACTACTCTCGCCCAAGCACGCTTAACTTCGGAGTTATGATGGGATGCGGTGCATTAGTGCTGGTATGATCGCATCCGCAAGCATTAGCGCGCATTATCTATATAAGAATCAACGCCGCGACTCCCAAAAGCCATAACTACGTCTTCGGTGCACCAAAAATCACATAAAATATATGAATTCCTATTAACTTTTCGCGATCTTCGCGTTGGGACGGTTTCGGAAGAGTGATCGGCGAAATTCCGACAAGGTGAACGGGGGAAGGGTAAAATCGTAAATTTCGACCTCGGTCCGGAATTTCGACTTTCACCGTTGAATTGTAAGCGTAAACGAGCATTTGAACAAGGCTCGGAGCGATTTTTGGTGAAATTCCATCGTTTCGGCCTCCGAAAAAAATAATTCGCAAAAAAAGAGGGATGCAACACGAGGACTTCCCAGGAGGTCACCCATCCTAGTACTACTCTCGCCCAAGCACGCTTAACTTCGGAGTTATGATGGGATGCGGTGCATTAGTGCTGGTATGATCGCATCCGCAAGCATTAGCGCGCATTATCTATATAAGAATCAACGCCGCGACTCCCAAAAGCCATAACTACGTCTTCGGTGCACCAAAAATCACATAAAATATATGAATTCCTAATAACTTTTCGCGATCTTCGCGTTGGGACGGTTTCGGAAAGAGTGATCGGCGAAAATCCGACAAGGTGAACGGGGGAAGGGTAAAATCGTAAATTTCGCCCTCGGTCCGGAATTTCGACTTTCACCGGTGAATTGTAAGCGTAAACGGGCATTTGAACAAGACTCGGAGCGATTTTTGGTGAAATTCCATCGTTTCGGCCTCCGAAAAAAATAATTCGCAAAAAAAGAGGGATGCAACACGAGGACTTCCCAGGAGGTCACCCATCCTAGTACTACTCTCGCCCAAGCACGCTTAACTTCGGAGTTCTAATGGGATCCGGTGCATTAGTGCTGGTATGATCGCATCCGCAAGCATTAGCGCGCATTATCTATATAAGAATCAACGCCGCGACTCCCAAAAGCCATAACTACGTCTTCGGTGCACCAAAAATCACATAAAATATATGAATTCCTAATAACTTTTCGCGATCTTCGCGTTGGGACGGTTTCGGAAGAGTGATCGGCGAAATTCCGACAAGGTGAACGGGGGAAGGGTAAAATCGTAAATTTCGCCCTCGGTCCAGAATTTCGAATTTCACCGGTGAATTGTAAACGTAAACGGGCATTTGAACAAGACTCGGAGCGATTTTTGGTGAAATTCCATCGTTTCGGCCTCCGAAAAAAATAATTCGCAAAAAAAGAGGGATGCAACACGAGGACTTCCCAGGAGGTCACCCATCCTAGTACTACTCTCGCCCAAGCACGCTTAACTTCGGAGTTCTAATGGGATCCGGTGCATTAGTGCTGGTATGATCGCATCCGCAAGCATTAGTGCGCATTATCTATATAAGAATCAACGCCGCGACTCCCAAAAGCCATAACTACGTCTTCGGTGCACCAAAAATCACATAAAATATATGAATTCCTAATAACTTTTCGCGATCTTCGCGTTGGGACGGTTTCGGAAGAGTGATCGGCGAAATTCCGACAAGGTGAACGGGGGAAGGGTAAAATCGTAAATTTCGCCCTCGGTCCAGAATTTCGACTTTCACCGGTGAATTGTAAACGTAAACGGGCATTTGAACAAGACTCGGAGCGATTTTTGGTGAAATTCCATCGTTTCGGCCTCCGAAAAAAATAATTCGCAAAAAAAGAGGGATGCAACACGAGGACTTCCCAGGAGGTCACCCATCCTAGTACTACTCTCGCCCAAGCACGCTTAACTTCGGAGTTCTGATGGGATCCGGTGCATTAGTGCTGGTATGATCGCATCCGCAAGCATTAGCGCGCATTATCTATATAAGAATCAACGCCGCGACTCCCAAAAGCCATAACTACGTCTTCGGTGCACCAAAAATCACATAAAATATATGAATTCCTAATAACTTTTCGCGATCTTCGCGTTGGGACGGTTTCGGAAGAGTGAACGGCGAAATTCCGACAAGGTGAACGGGGGAAGGGTAAAATCGTAAATTTCGCCCTCGGTCCGGAATTTCGACTTTCACCGGTGAATTATAAGCGTAAACGGGCATTTGTACAAGACTCGGAGCGATTTTTGGTGAAATTCCATCGTTTCGGCCTCCGAAAAAAATAATTCGCAAAAAAAGAGGGATGAAACACGAGGACTTCCCAGGAGGTCACCCATCCTAGTACTACTCTCGCCCAAGCACGCTTAACTTCGGAGTTATGATGGGATGCGGTGCATTAGTGCTGGTATGATCGCATCCGCAAGCATTAGCGCGCATTATCTATATAAGAATCAACGCCGCGACTCCCAAAAGCCATAACTACGTCTTCGGTGCACCAAAAATCACATAAAATATATGAATTCCTAATAACTTTTTGCGATCTTCGCGTTGGGACGGTTTCGGAAGAGTGATCGGCGAAATTCCGACAAGGTGAACGGGGGAAGGGTAAAATCGTAAATTTCGCCCTCGGTCCGGAATTTCGACTTTCACCGGTGAATTGTAAGCGTAAACGGGCATTTGAACAAGACTCGGAGCGATTTTTGGTGAAATTCCATCGTTTCGGCCTCCGAAAAAAATAATTCGCAAAAAAAGAGGGATGCAACACGAGGACTTCCCAGGAGGTCACCCATCCTAGTACTACTCTCGCCCAAGCACGCTTAACTTCGGAGTTCTGATGGGATCCGGTGCATTAGTGCTGGTATGATCGCATCCGCAAGTATTAGCGCGCATTATCTATATAAGAATCAACGCCGCGACTCCCAAAAGCCATAACTACGTCTTCGGTGTACCAAAAATCACATAAAATATATGAATTCCTAATAACTTTTCGCGATCTTCGCGTTGGGACGGTTTCGGAAGAGTGATCGGCGAAATTCCGACAAGGTGAACGGGGGAAGGGTAAAATCGTAAATTTCGCCCTTGGTCCGGAATTTCGACTTTCACCGGTGAATTGTAAGCGTAAACGGGCATTTGAACAAGACTGGGAGCGATTTTTGGTGAAATTCCATCGTTTCGGCCTCCGAAAAAAATAATTCGCAAAAAAAGAGGGATGCAACACGAGGACTTCCCAGGAGGTCACCCATCCTAGTACTACTCTCGCCCAAGCACGCTTAACTTCGGAGTTCTGATGGGATCCGGTGCATTAGTGCTGGTATGATCGCATCCGCAAGCATTAGCGCGCATTATCTATATAAGAATCAACGCCGCGACTCCCAAAAGCCATAACTACGTCTTCGGTGCACCAAAAATCACATAAAATATATGAATTCCTAATAACTTTTCGCGATCTTCGCGTTGGGACGGTTTCGGAAGAGTGATCGGCGAAATTCCGACAAGGTGAACGGGGGAAGGGTAAAATCGTAAATTTCGCCCTTGGTCCGGAATTTCGACTTTCACCGGTGAATTGTAAGCGTAAACGGGCATTTGAACAAGACTCGGAGCGATTTTTGGTGAAATTCAATCGTTTCGGCCTCCGAAAAAAATAATTCGCAAAAAAAGAGGGATGCAACACGAGGACTTCCCAGGAGGTCACCCATCCTAGTACTACTCTCGCCCAAGCACGCTTAACTTCGGAGTACTGATGGGATCCGGTGCATTAGTGCTGGTATGATCGCATCCGCAAGCATTAGCGCGCATTATCTATATAAGAATCAACGCCGCGACTCCCAAAAGCCATAACTACGTCTTCGGTGCACCAAAAATCACATAAAATATATGAATTCCTATTAACTTTTCGCGATCTTCGCGTTGGGACGGTTTCGGAAGAGTGATCGGCGAAATTCCGACAAGGTGAACGGGGGAAGGGTAAAATCGTAAATTTCGCCCTCGGTCCGGAATTTCGACTTTCACCGTTGAATTGTAAGCGTAAACGAGCATTTGAACAAGGCTCGGAGCGATTTTTGGTGAAATTCCATCGTTTCGGCCTCCGAAAAAATAATTCGCAAAAAAAGAGGGATGCAACACGAGGACTTCCCAGGAGGTCACCCATCCTAGTACTACTCTCGCCCAAGCACGCTTAACTTCGGAGTTCTGATGGGATCCGGTGCATTAGTGCTGGTATGATCGCATCCGCAAGCATTAGCGCGCATTATCTATATAAGAATCAACGCCGCGACTCCCAAAAGCCATAACTACGCCTTCGGTGCACCAAAAATCACATAAAATATATGAATTCCTAATAACTTTTCGCGATCTTCGCGTTGGGACGGTTTCGGAAGAGTGATCGGCGAAGCTCCGACAAGGTGAACGGGGGAAGGGTAAAATCATAAATTTCGCCCTCGGTCCGGAATTTCGACTTTCACCGGTGAATTGTAAGCGTAAACGGGCATTTGAACAAGTCTCGGAGCGATTTTTGGTGAAATTCCATCGTTTCGGCCTCCGAAAAAAATAATTCGCAAAAAAAGAGGGATGCAACACGAGGACTTCCCAGGAGGTCACCCATCCTAGTACTACTCTCGCCCAAGCACGCTTAACTTCGGAGTTCTGATGGGATCCGGTGCATTAGTGCTGGTATGATCGCATCCGCAAGCATTAACGCGCATTATCTATATAAGAATCAACGCCGCGACTCCCAAAAGCCATAACTACGTCTTCGGTGCACCAAAAATCACATAAAATATATGAATTCCTAATAACTTTTCGCGATCTTCGCGTTGGGACGGTGTCGGAAAGAGTGATCGGCGAAATTCCGACAAGGTGAACGGAGGAAGGGTAAAATCGTAAATTTCGCCCTCGGTCCGGAATTTCGACTTTCACCGGTGAATTGTAAGCGTAAACGGCCATTTGGACAAGACTCGGAGCGATTTTTGGTGAAATTCCATCTTTTCGGCCTCCGAAAAAAATAACTCGCAAAAAAAGAGGGATGCAACACGAGGACTTCCCAGGACGTCACCCATCCTAGTACTACTCTCGCCCAAGCACGCTGAACTTCGGAGTTCTAATGGGATCCGGTGCATTAGTGCTGGTATGATCGCATCCGCAAGCATTAGCGCGCATTATCTATATAAGAATCAACGCCGCGATTCCCAAAAGCCATAACTACGTCTTCGGTGCACCAAAAATCACATAAAATATATGAATTCCTAATAACTTTTCGCGATCTTCGCGTTGGGACGGTTTCGAAAGAGTGATCGGCGAAATTCCGACAAGGTGAACGGGGGAAGGGTAAAATCGTAAATTTCGCCCTCGGTCCGGAATTTCGACTTTCACCTGTGAATTGTATGCGTAATCGAGCATTTGAACAAGGCTCGGAGCGATTTTTGGTGAAATTCCATCGTTTCGGCCTCCGAAAAAAATAATTCGCAAAAAAAGAGGGATGCAACACGAGGACTTCCCAGGAGGTCACCCATCCTAGTACTACTCTCGCCCAAGCACGCTTAACTTCGGAGTTCTGATGGGATGCGGTGCATTAGTGCTGGTATGATCGCATCCGCAAGCATTAGCGCGCATTATCTATATAAGAATCAACGCCGCGACTCCCAAAAGCCATAACTACGTCTTCGGTGCACCAAAAATCACATAAAATATATGAATTCCTAATAACTTTTCGCGATCTTCGCGTTGGGACGGATTCGGAAGAGTGATCGGCGAAATTCCGACAAGGTGAACGGGGGAAGGGTAAAATCGTAAATTTCGCCCTCGGTCCGGAATTTCGACTTTCACCGGTGAATTGTAAGCGTAAACGGGCATTTGAACAAGACTCGGAGCGATTTTTGGTGAAATTCCATCGTTTCGGCCTCCGAAAAAAATAATTCGCAAAAAAAGAGGGATGCAACACGAGGACTTCCCAGGAGGTCACCCATCCTAGTACTACTCTCGCCCAAGCACGCTTAACTTCGGAGTTCTAATGGGATCCGGTGCATTAGTGCTGGTATGATCGCATCCGCAAGCATTAGCGCGCATTATCTATATAAGAATCAACGCCGCGACTCCCAAAAGCCATAACTACGTCTTCGGTGCACCAAAAATCACATAAAATATATGAATTCCTAATAACTTTTCGCGATCTTCGCGTTGGGACGGTTTCGGAAGAGTGATCGGCGAAATTCCGACAAGGTGAACGGGGGAAGGGTAAAATCGTAAATTTCGCCCTCGGTCCGGAATTTCGACTTTCACCGGTGAATTGTAAACGTAAACGGGCATTTAAACAAGACTCGGAGCGATTTTTGGTGAAATTCCATCGTTTCGGCCTCCGAAAAAAATAATTCGCAAAAAAAGAGGGATGCAACACGAGGACTTCCCAGGAGGTCACCCATCCTAGTACTACTCTCGCCCAAGCACGCTTAACTTCGGAGTTCTGATGGGATCCGGTGCATTAGTGCTGGTATGATCGCATCCGCAAGCATTAGCGCGCATTATCTATATAAGAATCAACGCCGCGACTCCCAAAAGCCATAACTACGTCTTCGGTGCACCAAAAATCACATAAAATATATGAATTCCTAATAACTTTTCGCGATCTTCGCGTTGGGACGGTTTCGGAAAGAGTGATCGGCGAAAATCCGACAAGGTGAACGGGGGAAGGGTAAAATCGTAAATTTCGCCCTCGGTCCGGAATTTCGACTTTCACCGGTGAATTGTAAGCGTAAACGGGCATTTGAACAAGACTCGGAGCGATTTTTGGTGAAATTCTATCGTTTCGGCCTCCGAAAAAAATAATTCGCAAAAAAAAGAGGGATGCAACACGAGGACTTCCTAGGAGGTCACCCATCCAAGTACTACTCTCGCCGAAGCACGCTTAACTTCGGAGTTCTGATGGGATCCGGTGCATTAGTGCTGGTATGATCGCATCCGCAAGCATTAGCGCGCATTATCTATATAAGAATCAACGCCGCGACTCCCAAAAGCCATAACTACGTCTTCGGTGCACCAAAAATCACATAAAATATATGAATTCCTAATAACTTTTCGCGATCTTCGCGTTGGGACGGATTCGGAAGAGTGATCGGCGAAATTCCGACAAGGTGAACGGGGGAAGGGTAAAATCGTAAATTTCGCCCTCGGATTTCGACTTTCACCGGTGAATTGTAAGCGTAAACGGGCATTTGAACAAGACTCGGAGCGATTTTTGGTGAAATTCCATCGTTTCGGCCTCCGAAAAAAATAATTCGCAAAAAAAGAGGGATGCAACACGAGGACTTCCCAGGAGGTCACCCATCCTAGTACTACTCTCGCCCAAGCACGCTTAACTTCGGAGTTCTAATGGGATCCGGTGCATTAGTGCTGGTATGATCGCATCCGCAAGCATTAGCGCGCATTATCTATATAAGAATCAACGCCGCGACTCCCAAAAGCCATAACTACGTCTTCGGTGCACCAAAAATCACATAAAATATATGAATTCCTAATAACTTTTCGCGATCTTCGCGTTGGGACGGTTTCGGAAGAGTGATCGGCGAAATTCCGACAAGGTGAACGGGGAAAGGGTAAAATCGTAAATTTCGCCCTCGGTCCGGAATTTCGACTTTCACGTGTTTATTGTATGCGTAATCGAGCATTTGAACAAGGCTCGGAGCGATTTTTGGTGAAATTCCATCGTTTCGGCCTCCGAAAAAAATAATTCGCAAAAAAAGAGGGATGCAACACGAGGACTTCCCAGGAGGTCACCCATCCTAGTACTACTCTCGCCCAAGCACGCTTAACTTCGGAGTTCTGATGGGATCCGATGCATTAGTGCTGGTATGATCGCATCCGCAAGCATTAGCGCGCATTATCTATATAAGAATCAGCGCCGCGACTCCCAAAAGCCATAACTACGTCTTCGGTGCACCAAAAATCACATAAAATATATGAATTCCTAATAACTTTTCGCGATCTTCGCGTTGGGACGGATTCGGAAGAGTGATCGGCGAAATTCCGAAAAGGTGAACGGGGGAAGGGTAAAATCGTAAATTTTGCCCTCGGTCCGGAATTTCGACTTTCACCGGTGAATTGTAAGCGTAAACGGGCATTTGAACAAGACTCGGAGCGATTTTTGGTGAAATTCCATCGTTTCGGCCTCCGAAAAAAATAATTCGCAAAAAAAGAGGGATGCAACACGAGGACTTCCCAGGAGGTCACCCATCCTAGTACTACTCTCGCCCAAGCACGCTTAACTTCGGAGTTCTAATGGGATCCGGTGCATTAGTGCTGGTATGATCGCATCCGCAAGCATTAGCGCGCATTATCTATATAAGAATCAACGCCGCGACTCCCAAAAGCCATAACTACGTCTTCGGTGCACCAAAAATCACATAAAATATATGAATTCCTAATAACTTTTCGCGATCTTCGCGTTGGGACGGTTTCGGAAGAGTGATCGGCGAAATTCCGACAAGGTGAACGGGGGAAGGGTAAAATCGTAAATTTCGCCCTCGGTCCAGAATTTCGACTTTCACCGGTGAATTGTAAACGTAAACGGGCATTTGAACAAGACTCGGAGCGATTTTTGGTGAAATTCCATCGTTTCGGCCTCCGAAAAAAATAATTCGCAAAAAAAGAGGGATGCAACACGAGGACTTCCCAGGAGGTCACCCATCCTAGTACTACTCTCGCCCAAGCACGCTTAACTTCGGAGTTCTGATGGGATCCGGTGCATTAGTGCTGGTATGATCGCATCCGCAAGCATTAGCGCGCATTATCTATATATGAATCAACGCCGCGACTCCCAAAAGCCATAACTACGTCTTCGGTGCACCAAAAATCACATAAAATATATGAATTCCTAATAACTTTTCGCGATCTTCGCGTTGGGACGGTTTCGGAAGAGTGAACGGCGAAATTCCGACAAGGTGAACGGGGGAAGGGTAAAATCGTAAATTTCGCCCTCGGTCCGGAATTTCGACTTTCACCGGTGAATTGTAAGCGTAAACGGGCATTTGAACAAGACTCGGAGCGATTTTTGGTGAAATTCCATCGTTTCGGCCTCCGAAAAAAATAATTCGCAAAAAAAGAGGGATGCAACACGAGGACTTCCCAGGAGGTCACCCATCCTAGTACTACTCTCGCCCAAGCACGCTTAACTTCGGAGTTATGATGGGATGCGGTGCATTAGTGCTGGTATGATCGCATCCGCAAGCATTAGCGCGCATTATCTATATAAGAATCAACGCCGCGACTCCCAAAAGCCATAACTACGTCTTCGGTGCACCAAAAATCACATAAAATATATGAATTCCTAATAACTTTTCGCGATCTTCGCGTTGGGACGGTTTCGGAAGAGTGATCGGCGAAATTCCGACAAGGTGAACGGGGGAAGGGTAAAATCGTAAATTTCGCCCTCGGTCCGGAATTTCGACTTTCACCGGTGAATTGTAAGCGTAAACGGGCATTTGAACAAGACTCGGAGCGATTTTTGGTGAAATTCCATCGTTTCGGCCTCCGAAAAAAATAATTCGCAAAAAAAGAGGGATGCAACACGAGGACTTCCCAGGAGGTCACCCATCCTAGTACTACTCTCGCCCAAGCACGCTTAACTTCGGAGTTCTGATGGGATCCGGTGCATTAGTGCTAGTATGATCGCATCCGCAAGCATTAGCGCGCATTATCTATATAAGAATCAACGCCGCGACTCCCAAAAGCCATAACTACGTCTTCGGTGCACCAAAAATCACATAAAATATATGAATTCCTAATAACTTTTCGCGATCTTCGCGTTGGGACGGTTTCGGAAGAGTGATCGGCGAAATTCCGACAAGGTGAACGGGGGAAGGGTAAAATCGTAAATTTCGCCCTTGGTCCGGAATTTCGACTTTCACCGGTGAATTGTAAGCGTAAACGGGCATTTGAACAAGACTGGGAGCGATTTTTGGTGAAATTCCATCGTTTCGGCCTCCGAAAAAAATAATTCGCAAAAAAAGAGGGATGCAACACGAGGACTTCCCAGGAGGTCACCCATCCTAGTACTACTCTCGCCCAAGCACGCTTAACTTCGGAGTTCTGATGGGATCCGGTGCATTAGTGCTGGTATGATCGCATCCGCAAGCATTAGCGCGCATTATCTATATAAGAATCAACGCCGCGACTCCCAAAAGCCATAACTACGTCTTCGGTGCACCAAAAATCACATAAAATATATGAATTCCTATTAACTTTTCGCGATCTTCGCGTTGGGACGGTTTCGGAAGAGTGATCGGCGAAATTCCGACAAGGTGAACGGGGGAAGGGTAAAATCGTAAATTTCGACCTCGGTCCGGAATTTCGACTTTCACCGTTGAATTGTAAGCGTAAACGAGCATTTGAACAAGGCTCGGAGCGATTTTTGGTGAAATTCCATCGTTTCGGCCTCCGAAAAAAATAATTCGCAAAAAAAGAGGGATGCAACACGAGGACTTCCCAGGAGGTCACCCATCCTAGTACTACTCTCGCCCAAGCACGCTTAACTTCGGAGTTCTGATGGGATCCGGTGCATTAGTGCTGGTATGATCGCATCCGCAAGCATTAGCGCGCATTATCTATATAAGAATCAACGCCGCGACTCCCAAAAGCCATAACTACGTCTTCGGTGCACCAAAAATCACATAAAATATATGAATTCCTAATAACTTTTCGCGATCTTCGCGTTGGGACGGTTTCGGAAGAGTGATCGGCGAAGCTCCGACAAGGTGAACGGGGGAAGGGTAAAATCATAAATTTCGCCCTCGGTCCGGAATTTCGACTTTCACCGGTGAATTGTAAGCGTAAACGGGCATTTGAACAAGTCTCGGAGCGATTTTTGGTGAAATTCCATCGTTTCGGCCTCCGAAAAAAATAATTCGCAAAAAAAGAGGGATGCAACACGATGACTTCCCAGGAGGTCACCCATCCTAGTACTACTCTCGCCCAAGCACGCTTAACTTCGGAGTTCTGATGGGATCCGGTGCATTAGTGCTGGTATGATCGCATCCGCAAGCATTAACGCGCATTATCTATATAAGAATCAACGCCGCGACTCCCAAAAGCCATAACTACGTCTTCGGTGCACCAAAAATCACATAAAATATATGAATTCCTAATAACTTTTCGCGATCTTCGCGTTGGGACGGTTTCAGAAGAGTGATCGGCGAAATTCCGACAAGGTGAACGGGGGAAGGGTAAAATCGTAAATTTCGCCCTCGGTCCGGAATTTCGACTTTCACCGGTGAATTGTAAGCGTAAACGGCCATTTGAACAAGACTCGGAGCGATTTTTGGTGAAATTCCATCTTTTCGGCCTCCGAAAAAAATAATTCGCAAAAAAAGAGGGATGCAACACGAGGACTTCCCAGGACGTCACCCATCCTAGTACTACTCTCGCCCAAGCACACTGAACTTCGGAGTTCTAATGGGATCCGGTGCATTAGTGCTGGTATGATCGCATCCGCAAGCATTAGCGCGCATTATCTATATAAGAATCAACGCCGCGATTCCCAAAAGCCATAACTACGTCTTCGGTGCACCAAAAATCACATAAAATATATGAATTCCTAATAACTTTTCGCGATCTTCGCGTTGGGATGGTTTCGAAAGAGTGATCGGCGAAATTCCGACAAGGTGAACGGGGGAAGGGTAAAATCGTAAATTTCGCCCTCGGTCCGGAATTTCGACTTTCACCTGTGAATTGTATGCGTAATCGAGCATTTGAACAAGGCTCGGAGCGATTTTTGGTGAAATTCCATCGTTTCGGCCTCCGAAAAAAATAATTCGCAAAAAAAGAGGGATGCAACACGAGGACTTCCCATGAGGTCACCCATCCTAGTACTACTCTCGCCCAAGCACGCTTAACTTCGGAGTTCTGATGGGATCCGGTGCATTAGTGCTGGTATGATCGCATCCGCAAGCATTAGCGCGCATTATCTATATAAGAATCAACGCCGCGATTCCCAAAAGCCATAACTACGTCTTCGGTGCACCAAAAATCACATAAAATATATGAATTCCTAATAACTTTTCGCGATCTTCGCGTTGGGACGGTTTCGGAAGAGTGATCGGCGAAATTCCGACAAGGTGAACGGGGGAAGGGTAAAATCGTAAATTTCGCCCTCGGTCCGGAATTTCGACTTTCACCGGTGAATTGTATGCGTAAACGAGCATTTGAACAAGGCTCGGAGCGATTTTTGGTGAAATTCCATCGTTTCGGACTCCGAAAAAAATAATTCGCAAAAAAAGAGGGATGCAACACGAGGACTTCCCAGAAGGTCACCCATCCTAGTACTACTCTCGCCCAAGCACGCTTAACTTCGGAGTTCTGATGGGATCCGGTGCATTAGTGCTGGTATGATCGCATCTGCAAGCATTAGCGCGCATTATCTATATAAGAATCAACGCCGCGACTCCCAAAAGCCATAACTACGTCTTCGGTGCACCAAAAATCACATAAAATATATGAATTCCTAATAACTTTTCGCGATCTTCGCGTTGGGACGGTTTCGGAAGAGTGATCGGCGAAATTCCGACAAGGTGAACGGGGGAAGGGTAAAATCGTAAATTTCGCCCTCGGTCCGGAATTTCGACTTTCACCGGTGAATTGTAAGCGTAAACGAGCATTTGAACAAGGCTCGGAGCGATTTTTGGTAAAATTCCATCGTTTCGGCCTCCGAAAAAAAATAATTCGCAAAAAAAGAGGGATGCAACACGAGGACTTCCCAGGAGGTCACCCATCCTAGTACTACTCTCGCCCAAGCACGCTTAACTTCGGAGTTCTGATGGGATCCGGTGCATTAGTGCTGGTATGATCGCATCCGCAAGCATTAGCGCGCATTATCTATATAAGAATCAACGCCGCGACTCCCAAAAGCCATAACTACGTCTTCGGTGCACCAAAAATCACATAAAATATATGAATTCCTAATAACTTTTCGCGATCTTCGCGTTGGGACGGTTTCAGAAGAGTGATCTGCGAAATTCCGACAAGGTGAACGGGGGAAGGGTAAAATCGTAAATTTCGCCCTCGGTCCGGAATTTCGACTTTCACCGGTGAATTGTAAGCGTAAACGGGCATTTGAACAAGACTCGGAGCGATTTTTGGTGAAATTCCATCTTTTCGGCCTCCGAAAAAAATAATTCGCAAAAAAAGAGGGATGCAACACGAGGACTTCCCAGGACGTCACCCATCCTAGTACTACTCTCGCCCAAGCACGCTGAACTTCGGAGTTCTGATGGGATCCGGTGCATTAGTGCTGGTATGATCGCATCCGCAAGCATTAGCGCGCATTATCTATATAAGAATCAACGCCGCGATTCCCAAAAGCCATAACTACGTCTTCGGTGCACCAAAAATCACATAAAATATATGAATTCCTAATAACTTTTCGCGATCTTCGCGTTGGGACGGTTTCGAAAGAGTGATCGGCGAAATTCCGACAAGGTGAACGGGGGAAGGGTAAAATCGTAAATTTCGCCCTCGGTCCGGAATTTCGACTTTCACCGGTGAATTGTAAGCGTAAACGGGCATTTGAACAAGACTCGGAGCGATTTTTGGTGAAATTCCATCGTTTCGGCCTCCGAAAAAAATAATTCGCAAAAAAAGAGGGATGCAACACGAGGACTTCCCAGGAGGTCACCCATCCTAGTACTACTCTCGCCCAAGCACGCTTAACTTCGGAGTTCTGATGGGATCCGGTGCATTAGTGGTGGTATGATCGCATCCGCAAGCATTAGCGCGCATTATCTATATAAGAATCAACGCCGCGACTCCCAAAAGCCATAACTACGTCTTCGGTGTACCAAAAATCACATAAAATATATGAATTCCTAATAACTTTTCGCGATCTTCGCATTGGGACGGTTTCGGAAGAGTGATCGGCGAAATTCCGACAAGGTGAACGGAGGAAGGGTAAAATCGTAAATTTCGCCCTCGGTCCGGAATTTCGACTTTCACCGGTGAATTGTAAGCGTAAACGAGCATTTGAACAAGGCTCGGAGCGATTTTTGGTGAAATTCCATCGTTTCGGCCTCCGAAAAAAATAATTCGCAAAAAAAGAGGGATGCAACACGAGGACTTCCCAGGTGGTCACCCATCCTAGTACTACTCTCGCCCAAGCACGCTTAACTTCGGAGTTCTGATGGGATCCGGTGCATTAGTGGTGGTATGATCGCATCCGAAAGCATTAGCGCGCATTATCTATATAAGAATCAACGCCGCGACTCCCAAAAGCCATAACTACGTCTTCGGTGCACAAAAATCACATAAAATATATGAATTCCTAATAACTTTTCGCGATCTTCGCGTTGGGACGGTTTCGGAAGAGTGATCGGCGAAATTCCGACAAGGTGAACGGGGGAAGGGTAAAATCGTAAATTTCGCCCTTGGTCCGGAATTTCGACTTTCACCGGTGAATTGTAAGCGTAAACGGGCATTTGAACAAGACTCGGAGCGATTTTTGGTGAAATTCCATCGTTTCGGCCTCCGAAAAAAATAATTCGCAAAAAAAGAGGGATGCAACACGAGGACTTCCCAGGAGGTCACCCATCCTAGTACTACTCTCGCCCAAGCACGCTTAACTTCGGAGTTCTGATGGGATCCGGTGCATTAGTGCTGGTATGATCGCATCCGCAAGCATTAGCGCGCATTATCTATATAAGAATCAACGCCGCGACTCCCAAAAGCCATAACTACGTCTTCGGTGCACCAAAAATCACATAAAATATATGAATTCCTAATAACTTTTCGCGATCTTCGCGTTGGGACGGTTTCGGAAGAGTGATCGGCGAAATTCCGACAAGGTGAACGGGGGAAGGGTAAAATCGTAAATTTCGCCCTCGGTCCGGAATTTCGACTTTCACCGGTGAATTGTAAGCGTAAACGAGCATTTGAACAAGGCTCGGAGCGATTTTTGGTAAAATTCCATCGTTTCGGCCTCCGAAAAAAATAATTCGCAAAAAAAGAGGGATGCAACACGAGGACTTCCCAGGAGGTCACCCATCCTAGTACTACTCTCGCCCAAGCACGCTTAACTTCGGAGTTCTGATGGGATCCGGTGCATTAGTGCTGGTATGATCGCATCCGCAAGCATTAGCGCGCATTATCTATATAAGAATCAACGCCGCGACTCCCAAAAGCCATAACTACGTCTTCGGTGCACCAAAAATCACATAAAATATATGAATTCCTAATAACTTTTCGCGATCTTCGCGTTGGGACGGTTTCAGAAGAGTGATCTGCGAAATTCCGACAAGGTGAACGGGGGAAGGGTAAAATCGTAAATTTCGCCCTCGGTCCGGAATTTCGACTTTCACCGGTGAATTGTAAGCGTAAACGGGCATTTGAACAAGACTCGGAGCGATTTTTAGTGAAATTCCATCGTTTCGGCCTCCGAAAAAAATAATTCGCAAAAAAAGAGGGATCCAACACGAGGACTTCCCAGGAGGTCACCTATCCTAGTACTACTCTCGCCCAAGCACGCTTAACTTCGGAGTTCTGATGGGATCCGGTGCATTAGTGCTGGTATGATCGCTTCCGCAAGCATTAGCGCGCATTATCTATATAAGAATCAACGCCGCGACTCCCAAAAGCCATAACGACGTCTTCGGTGCACCAAAAATCACATAAAATATATGAATTCCTAATAACTTTTCGCGATCTTCGCGTTGGGACGGTTTCGGAAGAGTGATCGGCGAAATTCAGACAAGGTGAACGGGGGAAGGGTAAAATCGTAAATTTCGCCCTTGGTCCGGAATTTCGACTTTCACCGGTGAATTGTAAGCGTAAACGGGTATTTGAACAAGACTCGGAGCGATTTTTGGTGAAATTAAATCGTTTCGGCCTCTGAAAAAAATAATTCGCAAAAAAAGAGGGATGCAACACGAGGACTTCCCAGGAGGTCACCCATCCTAGTACTACTCTCGCCCAAGCACGCTTAACTTCGGAGTTCTGATGGGATCCGGTGCATTAGTGGTGGTATGATCGCATCCGCAAGCATTAGCGCGCATTATCTATATAAGAATCAACGCCGCGACTCCCAAAAGCCATAACTACGTCTTCGGTGTACCAAAAATCACATAAAATATATGAATTCCTAATAACTTTTCGCGATCTTCGCATTGGGACGGTTTCGGAAGAGTGATCGGCGAAATTCCGACAAGGTGAAAGGAGGAAGGGTAAAATCGTAAATTTCGCCCTCGGTCCGGAATTTCGACTTTCACCGGTGAATTGTAAGCGTAAACGAGCATTTGAACAAGGCTCGGAGCGATTTTTGGTGAAATTCCATCGTTTCGGCCTCCGAAAAAAATAATTCGCAAAAAAAGAGGGATGCAACACGAGGACTTCCCAGGTGGTCACCCATCCTAGTACTACTCTCGCCCAAGCACGTTCAACTTCGGAGTTCTGATGGGATCCGGTGCATTAGTGCTGGTATGATCGCATCCGAAAGCATTAGCGCGCATTATCTATATAAGAATCAACGCCGCGACTCCCAAAAGCCATAACTACGTCTTCGGTGCACCAAAAATCACATAAAATATATGAATTCCTAATAACTTTTCGCGATCTTCGCGTTGGGACGGTTTCGGAAGAGTGATCGGCGAAATTCCGACAAGGTGAACGGGAGAAGGGTAAAATCGTAAATTTCGCCCTCGGTCCGGAATTTCGACTTTCACCGGTGAATTGTAAGCGTAAACGGGCATTTGAACAAGACTCGGAGCGATTTTTAGTGAAATTCCATCGTTTCGGCCTCCGAAAAAAATAATTCGCAAAAAAAGAGGGATCCAACACGAGGACTTCCCAGGAGGTCACCTATCCTAGTACTACTCTCGCCCAAGCACGCTTAACTTCGGAGTTCTGATGGGATCCGGTGCATTAGTGCTGGTATGATCGCTTCCGCAAGCATTAGCGCGCATTATCTATATAAGAATCAACGCCGCGACTCCCAAAAGCCATAACGACGTCTTCGGTGCACCAAAAATCACATAAAATATATGAATTCCTAATAACTTTTCGCGATCTTCGCGTTGGGACGGTTTCGGAAGAGTGATCGGCGAAATTCCGACAAGGTGAACGGGGGAAGGGTAAAATCGTAAATTTCGCCCTTGGTCCGGAATTTCGACTTTCACCGGTGAATTGTAAGCGTAAACGGGCATTTGAACAAGACTCGGTTTGATTTTTGGTGAAATTAAATCGTTTCGGCCTCTGAAAAAAATAATTCGCAAAAAAAGAGGGATGCAACACGAGGACTTCCCAAGAGGTCACCCATCCTAGTACTACTCTCGCCCAAGCACGCTTAACTTCGGAGTTCTGATGGGATCCGGTGCATTAGTGCTGGTATGATCGCATCCGCAAGCATTAGCGCGCATTATCTATATAAGAATCAACGCCGCGACTCCCAAAAGCCATAACTACGTCTTCGGTGTACCAAAAATCACATAAAATATATGAATTCCTAATAACTTTTTGCGATCTTCGCATTGGGACGGTTTCGGAAGAGTGATCGGCGAAATTCCGACAAGGTGAAAGGAGGAAGGGTAAAATCGTAAATTTCGCCCTCGGTCCGGAATTTCGACTTTCACCGGTGAATTGTAAGCGTAAACGAGCATTTGAACAAGGCTCGGAGCGATTTTTGGTGAAATTCCATCGTTTCGGCCTCCGAAAAAAATAATTCGCAAAAAAAGAGGGATGCAACACGAGGACTTCCCAGGTGGTCACCCATCCTAGTACTACTCTCGCCCAAGCACGTTCAACTTCGGAGTTCTGATGGGATCCGGTGCATTAGTGCTGGTATGATCGCATCCGAAAGCATTAGCGCGCATTATCTATATAAGAATCAACGCCGCGACTCCCAAAAGCCATAACTACGTCTTCGGTGCACCAAAAATCACATAAAATATATGAATTCCTAATAACTTTTCGCGATCTTCGCGTTGGGACGGTTTCGGAAGAGTGATCGGCGAAATTCCGACAAGGTGAACGGGGGAAGGGTAAAATCGTAAATTTCGCCCTCGGTCCGGAATTTCGACTTTCACCGGTGAATTGTAAGCGTAAACGGGCATTTGAACAAGACTCGGAGCGATTTTTAGTGAAATTCCATCGTTTCGGCCTCCGAAAAAAATAATTCGCAAAAAAAGAGGGATCCAACACGAGGACTTCCCAGGAGGTCACCTATCCTAGTACTACTCTCGCCCAAGCACGCTTAACTTCGGAGTTCTGATGGGATCCGGTGCATTAGTGCTGGTATGATCGCTTCCGCAAGCATTAGCGCGCATTATCTATATAAGAATCAACGCCGCGACTCCCAAAAGCCATAACGACGTCTTCGGTGCACCAAAAATCACATAAAATATATGAATTCCTAATAACTTTTCGCGATCTTCGCGTTGGGACGGTTTCGGAAGAGTGATCGGCGAAATTCCGACAAGGTGAACGGGGGAAGGGTAAAATCGTAAATTTCGCCCTTGGTCCGGAATTTCGACTTTCACCGGTGAATTGTAAGCGTAAACGGGCATTTGAACAAGACTCGGTTTGATTTTTGGTGAAATTAAATCGTTTCGGCCTCTGAAAAAAATAATTCGCAAAAAAAGAGGGATGCAACACGAGGACTTCCCAAGAGGTCACCCATCCTAGTACTACTCTCGCCCAAGCACGCTTAACTTCGGAGTTCTGATGGGATCCGGTGCATTAGTGCTGGTATGATCGCATCCGCAAGCATTAGCGCGCATTATCTATATAAGAATCAACGCCGCGACTCCCAAAAGCCATAACTACGTCTTCGGTGTACCAAAAATCACATAAAATATATGAATTCCTAATAACTTTTTGCGATCTTCGCATTGGGACGGTTTCGGAAGAGTGATCGGCGAAATTCCGACAAGGTGAAAGGAGGAAGGGTAAAATCGTAAATTTCGCCCTCGGTCCGGAATTTCGACTTTCACCGGTGAATTGTAAGCGTAAACGAGCATTTGAACAAGGCTCGGAGCGATTTTTGGTGAAATTCCATCGTTTCGGCCTCCGAAAAAAATAATTCGCAAAAAAAGAGGGATGCAACACGAGGACTTCCCAGGTGGTCACCCATCCTAGTACTACTCTCGCCCAAGCACGCTTAACTTCGGAGTTCTGATGGGATCCGGTGCATTAGTGCTGGTATGATCGCATCCGAAAGCATTAGCGCGCATTATCTATATAAGAATCAACGCCGCGACTCCCAAAAGCCATAACTACGTCTTCGGTGCACCAAAAATCACATAAAATATATGAATTCCTAATAACTTTTCGCGATCTTCGCATTGGGACGGTTTCGGAAGAGTGATCGGCGAAATTCCGACAAGGTGAAAGGAGGAAGGGTAAAATCGTAAATTTCGCCCTCGGTCCGGAATTTCGACTTTCACCGGTGAATTGTAAGCGTAAACGAGCATTTGAACAAGGCTCGGAGCGATTTTTGGTGAAATTCCATCGTTTCGGCCTCCGAAAAAAATAATTCGCAAAAAAAGAGGGATGCAACACGAGGACTTCCCAGGTGGTCACCCATCCTAGTACTACTCTCGCCCAAGCACGCTTAACTTCGGAGTTCTGATGGGATCCGGTGCATTAGTGCTGGTATGATCGCATCCGAAAGCATTAGCGCGCATTATCTATATAAGAATCAACGCCGCGACTCCCAAAAGCCATAACTACGTCTTCGGTGCACCAAAAATCACATAAAATATATGAATTCCTAATAACTTTTCGCGATCTTCGCGTTGGGACGGTTTCGGAAGAGTGATCGGCGAAATTCCGACAAGGTGAACGGGGGAAGGGTAAAATCGTAAATTTCGCCCTCGGTCCGGAATTTCGACTTTCACCGGTGAATTGTAAGCGTAAACGGGCATTTGAACAAGACTCGGAGCGATTTTTGGTGAAATTCCATCGTTTCGGCCTCCGAAAAAAATAATTCGCAAAAAAAGAGGGATGCAACACGAGGACTTCCCAGGAGGTCACCCATCCTAGTACTACTCTCGCCCAAGCACGCTTAACTTCGGAGTTCTGATGGGATCCGGTGCATTAGTGCTGGTATGATCGCATCCGCAAGCATTAGCGCGCATTATCTATATAAGAATCAACGCCGCGACTCCCAAAAGCCATAACTACGTCTTCGGTGCACCAAAAATCACATAAAATATATGAATTCCTAATAACTTTTCGCGATCTTCGCGTAGGGACGGTTTCGGAAGACTGATCGGCGAAATTCCGACAAGGTGAACGGGGGAAGGGTAAAATCGTAAATTTCGCCCTCGGTCCGGAATTTCGACTTTCACCGGTGAATTGTATGCGTAAACGAGCATTTGAACAAGGCTCGGAGCGATTTTTGGTGAAATTCCATCGTTTCGGCCTCCGAAAAAAATAATTCGCAAAAAAAGAGGGATGCAACACGAGGACTTCCCAGGAGGTCACCCATCCTAGTACTACTCTCGCCCAAGCACGCTTAACTTCGGAGTTCTGATGGGATCCGATGCATTAGTGGTGGTATGATCGCATCCGCAAGGATTAGCGCGCATTATCTATATAAGAATCAACGCCGCGACTCCCAAAAGCCATAACTACGTCTTCGGTGCACCAAAAATCACATAAAATATATGAATTCCTAATAACTTTTCGCGATCTTCGCGTTGGGACGGTTTCGAAAGAGTGATCGGCGAAATTCCGACAAGGTGAAAGGAGGAAGGGTAAAATCGTAAATTTCGCCCTCGGTCCGGAATTTCGACTTTCACCGGTGAATTGTAAGCGTAAACGAGCATTTGAACAAGGCTCGGAGCGATTTTTGGTGAAATTCCATCGTTTCGGCCTCCGAAAAAAATAATTCGCAAAAAAAGAGGGATGCAACACGAGGACTTCCCAGGTGGTCACCCATCCTAGTACTACTCTCGCCCAAGCACGCTTAACTTCGGAGTTCTGATGGGATCCGGTGCATTAGTGCTGGTATGATCGCATCCGAAAGCATTAGCGCGCATTATCTATATAAGAATCAACGCCGCGACTCCCAAAAGCCATAACTACGTCTTCGGTGCACCAAAAATCACATAAAATATATGAATTCCTAATAACTTTTCGCGATCTTCGCGTTGGGACGGTTTCGGAAGAGTGATCGGCGAAATTCCGACAAGGTGAACGGGGGAAGGGTAAAATCGTAAATTTCGCCCTCGGTCCGGAATTTCGACTTTCACCGGTGAATTGTAAGCGTAAACGGGCATTTAAACAAGACTCGGAGCGATTTTTGGTGAAATTCCATCGTTTCGGCCTCCGAAAAAAATAATTCGCAAAAAAAGAGGGATGCAACACGAGGACTTCCCAGGAGGTCACCCATCCTAGTACTACTCTCGCCCAAGCACGCTTAACTTCGGAGTTCTGATGGGATCCGGTGCATTAGTGCTGGTATGATCGCATCCGCAAGCATTAGCGCGCATTATCTATATAAGAATCAACGCCGCGACTCCCAAAAGCCATAACTACGTCTTCGGTGCACCAAAAATCACATAAAATATATGAATTCCTAATAACTCTTCGCGATCTTCGCGTTGGGACGGTTTCGGAAGAGTGATCGGCGAAATTCCGACAAGGTGAACGGGGGAAGGGTAAAATCGTAAATTTCGCCCTCGGTCCGGAATTTCGACTTTCACCGGTGAATTGTATGCGTAAACGAGCATTTGAACAAGGCTCGGAGCGATTTTTGGTGAAATTCCATCGTTTCGGCCTCCGAAAAAAATAATTCGCAAAAAAAGAGGGATGCAACACGAGGACTTCCCAGGAGGTCACCCATCCTAGTACTACTCTCGCCCAAGCACGCTTAACTTCGGAGTTCTGATGGGATCCGATGCATTAGTGCTGGTATGATCGCATCCGCAAGGATTAGCGCGCATTATCTATATAAGAATCAACGCCGCGACTCCCAAAAGCCATAACTACGTCTTCGGTGCACCAAAAATCACATAAAATATATGAATTCCTAATAACTTTTCGCGATCTTCGCGTTGGGACGGTTTCGAAAGAATGATCGGCGAAATTCCGACAAGGTGAACGGGGGAAGGGTAAAATCGTAAATTTCGCCCTCGGTCCGGAATTTCGACTTTCACCTGTGAATTGTATGCGTAAACGAGCATTTGAACAAGGCTCGGAGCGATTTTTGGTGAAATTCATCGTTTCGGACTCCGAAAAAAATAATTCGCAAAAAAAGAGGGATGCAACACGAGGACTTCCCAGGAGGTCACCCATCCTAGTACTAATCTCGCCCAAGCACGCTTAACTTCGGAGTTCTGATGGGATCCGATGCATTAGTGCTGGTATGATCGCATCCGCAAGCATTAGCGCGCATTATCTATATAAGAATCAACGCCGCGACTCCCAAAAGCCATAACTACGTCTTCGGTGCACCAAAAATCACATAAAATATATGAATTCCTAATAACTTTTCGCGATCTTCGCGTTGGGACGGTTTCGGAAGAGTGATCGGCGAAATTCCGACAAGGTGAACGGGGGAAGGGTAAAATCGTAAATTTCGCCCTCGGTCCGGAATTTCGACTTTCACCGGTGAATTGTAAGCGTAAACGGGCATTTGAACAAGACTCGGAGCGATTTTTGGTGAAATTCCATCGTTTCGGCCTCCGAAAAAAATAATTCGCAAAAAAAGAGGGATCCAACACGAGGACTTCCCAGGAGGTCACCTATCCTAGTACTACTCTCGCCCAAGCACGCTTAACTTCGGAGTTCTGATGGGATCCGGTGCATTAGTGCTGGTATGATCGCTTCCACAAGCATTAGCGCGCATTATCTATATAAGAATCAACGCCGCGACTCCCAAAAGCCATAACTACGTCTTCGGTGCACCAAAAATTACATAAAATATATGAATTCCTAATAACTTTTCGCGATCTTCGCGTTGGGACGGTTTCGGAAGAGTGATCGGCGAAATTCCGACAAGGTGAACGGGGGAAGGGTAAAATCGTAAATTTCGCCCTCGGTCCGGAATTTCGACTTTCACCGGTGAATTGTAAGCGTAAACGAGCATTTGAACAAGACTCGGAGCGATTTTTGGTGAAATTCTATCGTTTCGGCCTCCGAAAAAAATAATTCGCAAAAAAAGAGGGTTGCAACACGAGGACTTCCCAGGAGGTCACCCATCCTAGTACTACTCTCGCCAGAGCACGCTTAACTTCGGAGTTCTGATGGGATCGGTGCATTAGTGCTTGTATGATCGCATCCGCAAGGATTAGCGCGCATTATCTATATAAGAATCAACGCCGCGACTCCCAAAAGCCATAACTACGTCTTCGGTGCACCAAAAATCACATAAAATATATGAATTCCTAATAACTTTTCGCGATCTTCGCGTTGGGACGGTTTCGAAAGAGTGATCGGCGAAATTCCGACAAGGTGAACGGGGGAAGGGTAAAATCGTAAATTTCGCCCTCGGTCCGGAATTTCGACTTTCACCGGTGAATTGTATGCGTAAACGAGCATTTGAACAAGGCTCGGAGCGATTTTTGGTGAAATTCCATCGTTTCGGACTCCGAAAAAAATAATTCGCAAAAAAAGAGGGAAGCAACACCAGGACTTCAGAGGAGGTCACCCATCCTAGTACTACTCTCGCCCAAGCACGCTTAACTTCGGAGTTCTGATGGGATCCGGTGCATTAGTGCTGGTCTGATCGCATCCGAAAGCATTAGCGCGCATTATCTATATAAGAATCAACGCCGCGACTCCCAAAAGCCATAACTACGTCTTCGGTGCACCAAAAATCACATAAAATATATGAATTCCTAATAACTTTTCGCGATCTTCGCGTTGGGACGGTTTCGGAAGAGTGATCGGCGAAATTCCGACAAGGTGAACGGGGGAAGGGTAAAATCGTAAATTTCGCCCTCGGTCCAGAATTTCGACTTTCACCGGTGAATTGTAAGCGTAAACGGGCATTTGAACAAGACTCGGAGCGATTTTTGGTGAAATTCCATCGTTTCGGCCTCCGAAAAAAATAATTCGCAAAAAAAGAGGGATGCAACACGAGGACATCCCAGGAGGTCACCCATCCTAGTACTACTCTCGCCCAAGCACGCTTAACTTCGGAGTTCTGATGGGATCCGGTGCATTAGTGCTGGTATGATCGCATCCGCAAGCATTAGCGCGCATTATCTATATAAGAATCAACGCCGCGACTCCCAAAAGCCATAACTACGTCTTCGGTGCACCAAAAATCACATAAAATATATGAATTCCTAATAACTTTTCGCGATCATCGCGTTGGGACGGTTTCGGAAGAGTGATCGGCGAAATTCCGACAAGGTGAACGGGGGAAGGGTAAAATCGTAAATTTCGCCCTCGGTCCGGAATTTCGACTTTCACCAGTGAATTGTATGCGTAAACGAGCATTTGAACAAGGCTCGGAGCGATTTTTGGTGAAATTCCATCGTTTCGGCCTCCGAAAAAAATAATTCGCAAAAAAAGAGGGATGCAACACGAGGACTTCCCAGGAGGTCACCCATCCTAGTACTACTCTCGCCCAAGCACGCTTAACTTCGGAGTTCTGATGGGATCCGATGCATTAGTGCTGGTATGATCGCATCCGCAAGCATTAGCGCTCATTATCTATATAAGAATCAACGCCGCGACTCCCAAAAGCCATAACTACGTCTTCGGTGCACCAAAAATCACATAAAATATATGAATTCCTAATAACTTTTCGCGATCTTCGCGTTGGGACGGTTTCGGAAGAGTGATCGGCGAAATTCCGACAAGGTGAACGGGGGAAGGGTAAAATCGTAAATTTCGCCCTCGGTCCGGAATTTCGACTTTCACCGGTGAATTGTAAGCGTAAACGAGCATTTGAACAAGACTCGGAGCGATTTTTGGTGAAATTCTATCGTTTCGGCCTCCGAAAAAAATAATTCGCAAAAAAAGAGGGTTGCAACACGAGGACTTCCCAGGAGGTCACCCATCCTAGTACTACTCTCGCCAGAGCACGCTTAACTTCGGAGTTCTGATGGGATCGGTGCATTAGTGCTTGTATGATCGCATCCGCAAGGATTAGCGCGCATTATCTATATAAGAATCAACGCCGCGACTCCCAAAAGCCATAACTACGTCTTCGGTGCACCAAAAATCACATAAAATATATGAATTCCTAATAACTTTTCGCGATCTTCGCGTTGGGACGGTTTCGAAAGAGTGATCGGCGAAATTCCGACAAGGTGAACGGGGGAAGGGTAAAATCGTAAATTTCGCCCTCGGTCCGGAATTTCGACTTTCACCGGTGAATTGTATGCGTAAACGAGCATTTGAACAAGGCTCGGAGCGATTTTTGGTGAAATTCCATCGTTTCGGACTCCGAAAAAAATAATTCGCAAAAAAAGAGGGAAGCAACAGCAGGACTTCAGAGGAGGTCACCCATCCTAGTACTACTCTCGCCCAAGCACGCTTAACTTCGGAGTTCTGATGGGATCCGGTGCATTAGTGCTGGTCTGATCGCATCCGAAAGCATTAGCGCGCATTATCTATATAAGAATCAACGCCGCGACTCCCAAAAGCCATAACTACGTCTTCGGTGCACCAAAAATCACATAAAATATATGAATTCCTAATAACTTTTCGCGATCTTCGCGTTGGGACGGTTTCGAAAGAGTGATCGGCGAAATTCCGACAAGGTGAACGGGGGAAGGGTAAAATCGTAAATTTCGCCCTCGGTCCGGAATTTCGACTTTCACCAGTGAATTGTATGCGTAAACGAGCATTTGAACAAGGCTCGGAGCGATTTTTGGTGAAATTCCATCGTTTCGGCCTCCGAAAAAAATAATTCGCAAAAAAAGAGGGATGCAACACGAGGACTTCCCAGGAGGTCACCCATCCTAGTACTACTCTCGCCCAAGCACGCTTAACTTCGGAGTTCTGATGGGATCCGATGCATTAGTGCTGGTATGATCGCATCCGCAAGCATTAGCGCTCATTATCTATATAAGAATCAACGCCGCGACTCCCAAAAGCCATAACTACGTCTTCGGTGCACCAAAAATCACATAAAATATATGAATTCCTAATAACTTTTCGCGATCTTCGCGTTGGGACGGTTTCGGAAGAGTGATCGGCGAAATTCCGACAAGGTGAACGGGGGAAGGGTAAAATCGTAAATTTCGCCCTCGGTCCGGAATTTCGACTTTCACCGGTGAATTGTAAGCGTAAACGAGCATTTGAACAAGACTCGGAGCGATTTTTGGTGAAATTCTATCGTTTCGGCCTCCGAAAAAAATAATTCGCAAAAAAAGAGGGTTGCAACACGAGGACTTCCCAGGAGGTCACCCATCCTAGTACTACTCTCGCCAGAGCACGCTTAACTTCGGAGTTCTGATGGGATCGGTGCATTAGTGCTTGTATGATCGCATCCGCAAGGATTAGCGCGCATTATCTATATAAGAATCAACGCCGCGACTCCCAAAAGCCATAACTACGTCTTCGGTGCACCAAAAATCACATAAAATATATGAATTCCTAATAACTTTTCGCGATCTTCGCGTTGGGACGGTTTCGAAAGAGTGATCGGCGAAATTCCGACAAGGTGAACGGGGGAAGGGTAAAATCGTAAATTTCGCCCTCGGTCCGGAATTTCGACTTTCACCGGTGAATTGTATGCGTAAACGAGCATTTGAACAAGGCTCGGAGCGATTTTTGGTGAAATTCCATCGTTTCGGACTCCGAAAAAAATAATTCGCAAAAAAAGAGGGAAGCAACAGCAGGACTTCAGAGGAGGTCACCCATCCTAGTACTACTCTCGCCCAAGCACGCTTAACTTCGGAGTTCTGATGGGATCCGGTGCATTAGTGCTGGTCTGATCGCATCCGAAAGCATTAGCGCGCATTATCTATATAAGAATCAACGCCGCGACTCCCAAAAGCCATAACTACGTATTCGGTGCATCAAAAATCACATAAAATATATGAATTCCTAATAACTTTTCGCGATCTTCGCGTTGGGACGGTTTCGGAAGAGTGATCGGCGAAATTCCGACAAGGTGAACGGGGGAAGGGTAAAATCGTAAATTTCGCCCTCGGTCCGGAATTTCGACTTTCACCGGTGAATTGTAAGCGTAAACGGGCATTTGAACAAGACTCGGAGCGATTTTTGGTGAAATTCCATCGTTTCGGCCTCCGAAAAAAATAATTCGCAAAAAAAGAGGGATGCAACACGAGGACATCCCAGGAGGTCACCCATCCTAGTACTACTCTCGCCCAAGCACGCTTAACTTCGGAGTTCTGATGGGATCCGGTGCATTAGTGCTGGTATGATCGCATCCGCAAGCATTAGCGCGCATTATCTATATAAGAATCAACGCCGCGACTCCCAAAAGCCATAACTACGTCTTCGGTGCACCAAAAATCACATAAAATATATGAATTCCTAATAACTTTTCGCGATCATCGCGTTGGGACAGTTTCGGAAGAGTGATCGGCGAAATTCCGACAAGGTGAACGGGGGAAGGGTAAAATCGTAAATTTCGCCCTCGGTCCGGAATTTCGACTTTCACCAGTGAATTGTATGCGTAAACGAGCATTTGAACAAGGCTCGGAGCGATTTTTGGTGAAATTCTATCGTTTCGGCCTCCGAAAAAAATAATTCGCAAAAAAAGAGGGATGCAACACGAGGACTTCCCAGGAGGTCACCCATCCTAGTACTACTCTCGCCCAAGCACGCTTAACTTCGGAGTTCTGATGGGATCCGATGCATTAGTGCTGGTATGATCGCATCCGCAAGCATTAGCGCTCATTATCTATATAAGAATCAACGCCGCGACTCCCAAAAGCCATAACTACGTCTTCGGTGCACCAAAAATCACATAAAATATATGAATTCCTAATAACTTTTCGCGATCTTCGCGTTGGGACGGTTTCGGAAGAGTGATCGGCGAAATTCCGACAAGGTGAACGGGGGAAGGGTAAAATCGTAAATTTCGCCCTCGGTCCGGAATTTCGACTTTCACCGGTGAATTGTAAGCGTAAACGAGCATTTGAACAAGACTCGGAGCGATTTTTGGTGAAATTCTATCGTTTCGGCCTCCGAAAAAAATAATTCGCAAAAAAAGAGGGTTGCAACACGAGGACTTCCCAGGAGGTCACCCATCCTAGTACTACTCTCGCCAGAGCACGCTTAACTTCGGAGTTCTGATGGGATCGGTGCATTAGTGCTTGTATGATCGCATCCGCAAGGATTAGCGCGCATTATCTATATAAGAATCAACACCGCGACTCCCAAAAGCCATAACTACGTCTTCGGTGCACCAAAAATCACATAAAATATATGAATTCCTAATAACTTTTCGCGATCTTCGCGTTGGGACGGTTTCGAAAGAGTGATCGGCGAAATTCCGACAAGGTGAACGGGGGAAGGGTAAAATCGTAAATTTCGCCCTCGGTTCGGAATTTCGACTTTCACCGGTGAATTGTATGCGTAAACGAGCATTTGAACAAGGCTCGGAGCGATTTTTGGTGAAATTCCATCGTTTCGGACTCCGAAAAAAATAATTCGCAAAAAAAGAGGGAAGCAACAGCAGGACTTCAGAGGAGGTCACCCATCCTAGTACTACTCTCGCCCAAGCACGCTTAACTTCGGAGTTCTGATGGGATCCGGTGCATTAGTGCTGGTCTGATCGCATCCAAAAGCATTAGCGCGCATTATCTATATAAGAATCAACGCCGCGACTCCCAAAAGCCATAACTACGTCTTCGGTGCACCAAAAATCACATAAAATATATGAATTCCTAATAACTTTTCGCGATCTTCGCGTTGAGACGGTTTCGGAAGAGTGATCGGCGAAATTCCGACAAGGTGAACGGGGGAAGGGTAAAATCGTAAATTTCGCCCTCGGTCCGGAATTTCGACTTTCACCGGTGAATTGTAAGCGTAAACGGGCATTTGAACAAGACTCGGAGCGATTTTTGGTGAAATTCCATCGTTTCGGCCTCCGAAAAAAATAATTCGCAAAAAAAGAGGGATGCAACACGAGGACATCCCAGGAGGTCACCCATCCTAGTACTACTCTCGCCCAAGCACGCTTAACTTCGGAGTTCTGATGGGATCCGGTGCATTAGTGCTGGTATGATCGCATCCGCAAGCATTAGCGCGCATTATCTATATAAGAATCAACGCCGCGACTCCCAAAAGCCATAACTACGTCTTCGGTGCACCAAAAATCACATAAAATATATGAATTCCTAATAACTTTTCGCGATCATCGCGTTGGGACGGTTTCGGAAGAGTGATCGGCGAAATTCCGACAAGGTGAACGGGGGAAGGGTAAAATCGTAAATTTCGCCCTCGGTCCGGAATTTCGACTTTCACCAGTGAATTGTATGCGTAAACGAGCATTTGAACAAGGCTCGGAGCGATTTTTGGTGAAATTCTATCGTTTCGGCCTCCGAAAAAAATAATTCGCAAAAAAAGAGGGATGCAACACGAGGACTTCCCAGGAGGTCACCCATCATAGTACTACTCTCGCCCAAGCACGCTTAACTTCGGAGTTCTGATGGGATCCGATGCATTAGTGCTAGTATGATCGCATCCGCAAGCATTAGCGCTCATTATCTATATAAGAATCAACGCCGCGACTCCCAAAAGCCATAACTACGTCTTCGGTGCACCAAAAATCACATAAAATATATGAATTCCTAATAACTTTTCGCGATCTTCGCGTTGGGACGGTTTCGGAAGAGTGATCGGCGAAATTCCGACAAGGTGAACGGGGGAAGGGTAAAATCGTAAATTTCGCCCTCGGTCCGGAATTTCGACTTTCACCGGTGAATTGTAAGCGTAAACGAGCATTTGAACAAGACTCGGAGCGATTTTTGGTGAAATTCTATCGTTTCGGCCTCCGAAAAAAATAATTCGCAAAAAAAGAGGGTTGCAACACGAGGACTTCCCAGGAGGTCACCCATCCTAGTACTACTCTCGCCAGAGCACGCTTAACTTCGGAGTTCTGATGGGATCGGTGCATTAGTGCTTGTATGATCGCATCCGCAAGGATTAGCGCGCATTATCTATATAAGAATCAACGCCGCGACTCCCAAAAGCCATAACTACGTCTTCGGTGCACCAAAAATCACATAAAATATATGAATTCCTAATAACTTTTCGCGATCTTCGCGTTGGGACGGTTTCGAAAGAGTGATCGGCGAAATTCCGACAAGGTGAACGGGGGAAGGGTAAAATCGTAAATTTCGCCCTCGGTCCGGAATTTCGACTTTCACCGGTGAATTGTATGCGTAAACGAGCATTTGAACAAGGCTCGGAGCGATTTTTGGTGAAATTCCATCGTTTCGGACTCCGAAAAAAATAATTCGCAAAAAAAGAGGGAAGCAACAGCAGGACTTCAGAGGAGGTCACCCATCCTAGTACTACTCTCGCCCAAGCACGCTTAACTTCGGAGTTCTGATGGGATCCGGTGCATTAGTGCTGGTCTGATCGCATCCGAAAGCATTAGCGCGCATTATCTATATAAGAATCAACGCCGCGACTCCCAAAAGCCATAACTACGTATTCGGTGCACCAAAAATCACATAAAATATATGAATTCCTAATAACTTTTCGCGATCTTCGCGTTGGGACGGTTTCGGAAGAGTGATCGGCGAAATTCCGACAAGGTGAACGGGGGAAGGGTAAAATCGTAAATTTCGCCCTCGGTCCGGAATTTCGACTTTCACCGGTGAATTGTAAGCGTAAACGGGCATTTGAACAAGACTCGGAGCGATTTTTGGTGAAATTCCATCGTTTCGGCCTCCGAAAAAAATAATTCGCAAAAAAAGAGGGATGCAACACGAGGACATCCCAGGAGGTCACCCATCCTAGTACTACTCTCGCCCAAGCACGCTTAACTTCGGAGTTCTGATGGGATCCGGTGCATTAGTGCTGGTATGATCGCATCCGCAAGCATTAGCGCGCATTATCTATATAAGAATCAACGCCGCGACTCCCAAAAGCCATAACTACGTCTTCGGTGCACCAAAAATCACATAAAATATATGAATTCCTAATAACTTTTCGCGATCATCGCGTTGGGACAGTTTCGGAAGAGTGATCGGCGAAATTCCGACAAGGTGAACGGGGGAAGGGTAAAATCGTAAATTTCGCCCTCGGTCCGGAATTTCGACTTTCACCAGTGAATTGTATGCGTAAACGAGCATTTGAACAAGGCTCGGAGCGATTTTTGGTGAAATTCCATCGTTTCGGCCTCCGAAAAAAATAATTCGCAAAAAAAGAGGGATGCAACACGAGGACTTCCCAGGAGGTCACCCATCCTAGTACTACTCTCGCCCAAGCACGCTTAACTTCGGAGTTCTGATGGGATCCGATGCATTAGTGCTGGTATGATCGCATCCGCAAGCATTAGCGCTCATTATCTATATAAGAATCAACGCCGCGACTCCCAAAAGCCATAACTACGTCTTCGGTGCACCAAAAATCACATAAAATATATGAATTCCTAATAACTTTTCGCGATCTTCGCGTTGGGACGGTTTCGGAAGAGTGATCGGCGAAATTCCGACAAGGTGAACGGGGGAAGGGTAAAATCGTAAATTTCGCCCTCGGTCCGGAATTTCGACTTTCACCGGTGAATTGTATGCGTAAACGAGCATTTGAACAAGGCTCGGAGCGATTTTTGGTGAAATTCCATCGTTTCGGACTCCGAAAAAAATAATTCGCAAAAAAAGAGGGAAGCAACAGCAGGACTACAGAGGAGGTCACCCATCCTAGTACTACTCTCGCCCAAGCACGCTTAACTTCGGAGTTCTGATGGGATCCGGTGCATTAGTGCTGGTCTGATCGCATCCGAAAGCATTAGCGCGCATTATCTATATAAGAATCAACGCCGCGACTCCCAAAAGCCATAACTACGTCTTCGGTGCACCAAAAATCACATAAAATATATGAATTCCTAATAACTTTTCGCGATCTTCGCGTTGGGACGGTTTCGGAAGAGTGATCGGCGAAATTCAGACAAGGTGAACGCGGGAAGGGTAAAATCGTAAATTTCGCCCTCGGTCCGGAATTTCGACTTTCACCGGTGACTTGTAAGCGTAAACGAGCATTTGAACAAGACTCGGAGCGATTTTTGATGAAATTTCATCGTTTCGGCCTCCGAAAAAAATAATTCGCAAAAAAAGAGGGATGCAACACGAGGACTTCCAATGAGGTCACCCATCCTAGTACTACTCTCTCCCAAGCACGCTTAACTTCGGAGTTTTGATGGGATCCGGTGCATTAGTGCTGGTAAGATCACATCCGCTAGCATTAGCGCGCATTATCTATATAAGAATCAACGCCGCGACTCCCAAGAGCCATAACTACGTCTTCGGTGCACCAAAAATCACATAAATTCCGACAAGGTGAACGGGGGAAGGGTAAACTCGTAAATTTCGCCCTCGGTCCGGAATTTCGACTTTCACCGGTGAATTGTAAGCGTAAACGAGCATTTGAACAAGACTCGGAGCGATTTTTGGTGAAATTCCATCGTTTCGACCTCCGAAAAAAATAATTCGCAAAAAAAGAGGGATGCAACACGAGGACTTCCCAGGAGGTCACCCATCCTAGTTCTACTGTCGCCCAAGCACGCTTAACTTCGGAGTTCTGATGGGATCCGGTGCATTAGAGCTGGTATGATCGCATCCGCAAGCATAAGCGCGCATTATCTATATAAGAATCAACGCCGCGACTCCCAAAAGCCATAACTACGTCTTCGGTGCACCAAAAATCACATAAAATATATGAATTCCTAATAACTTTTCGCGATCTTCGCGTTGGGACGGTTTCGGAAGAGTGATCGGCGAAATTCCGACAAGGTGAACGGGGGAAGGGTAAAATCGTAAATTTCGCCCTCGGTCCGGAATTTCGACTTTCACCGGTGAATTGTAAGCGTAAACGAGCATTTGAACAAGACTCGGAGCGATTTTTGGTGAAATTCCATCGTTTCGACCTCCGAAAAAAATAATTCGCAATAAAAGAGGGATGCAACACGAGGACTTCCCAGGAGGTCACCCATCCTAGTACTACTCTCGCCCAAGCACGCTTAACTTCGGAGTTCTGATGGGATCCGGTGCATTAGTGCTGGTATGATCGCAACCGCAAGCATAAGCGCGCATTATCTATATAAGAATCAACGCCGCGACTCCCAAAAGCAATAACTACGTCTTCGGTGCACCAAAATCACATAAATATATGAATTCCTAATAACTTTTCGCGATCTTCGCGTTGGGACGGTTTCGGAAGAGTGATCGGCGAAATTCAGACAAGGTGAACGCGGGAAGGGTAAAATCGTAAATTTCACCCTCGGTCCGGAATTTCGACTTTCACCGGTGACTTGTAAGCGTAAACGAGCATTTGAACAAGACTCGGAGCGATTTTTGATGAAATTTCATCGTTTCGGCCTCCGAAAAAAATAATTCGCAAAAAAAGAGGGATGCAACACGAGGACTTCCAATGAGGTCACCCATCCTAGTACTACTCTCTCCCAAGCACGCTTAACTTCGGAGTTCTGATGGGATCCGGTGCATTAGTGCTGGTAAGATCACATCCGCTAGCATTAGCGCGCATTATCTATATAAGAATCAACGCCGCGACTCCCAAGAGCCATAACTACGTCTTCGGTGCACCAAAAATCACATAAATTCCGACAAGGTGAACGGGGGAAGGGTAAACTCGTAAATTTCGCCCTCGGTCCGGAATTTCGACTTTCACCGGTGAATTGTAAGCGTAAACGAGCATTTGAACAAGACTCGGAGCGATTTTTGGTGAAATTCCATCGTTTCGACCTCCGAAAAAAATAATTCGCAAAAAAAGAGGGATGCAACACGAGGACTTCCCAGGAGGTCACCCATCCTAGTTCTACTGTCGCCCAAGCACGCTTAACTTCGGAGTTCTGATGGTATCCGGTGCATTAGAGCTGGTATGATCGCATCCGCAAGCATAAGCGCGCATTATCTATATAAGAATCAACGCCGCGACTCCCAAAAGCCATAACTACGTCTTCGGTGCACCAAAAATCACATAAAATATATGAATTCCTAATAACTTTTCGCGATCTTCGCGTTGGGACGGTTTCGGAAGAGTGATCGGCGAAATTCCGACAAGGTGAACGGGGGAAGGGTAAAATCGTAAATTTCGCCCTCGGTCCGGAATTTCGACTTTCACCGGTGAATTGTATGCGTAAACGAGCATTTGAACAAGGCTCGGAGCGATTTTTGGTGAAATTCCATCGTTTCGGACTCCGAAAAAAATAATTCGCAAAAAAAGAGGGAAGCAACAGCAGGACTACAGAGGAGGTCACCCATCCTAGTACTACTCTCGCCCAAGCACGCTTAACTTCGGAGTTCTGATGGGATCCGGTGCATTAGTGCTGGTCTGATCGCATCCGAAAGCATTAGAGCGCATTATCTATATAAGAATCAACGCCGCGACTCCCAAAAGCCATAACTACGTCTTCGGTGCACCAAAAATCACATAAAATATATGAATTCCTAATAACTTTTCGCGATCTTCGCGTTGGGACGGTTTCGGAAGAGTGATCGGCGAAATTCAGACAAGGTGAACGCGGGAAGGGTAAAATCGTAAATTTCGCCCTCGGTCCGGAATTTCGACTTTCACCGGTGACTTGTAAGCGTAAACGAGCATTTGAACAAGACTCGGAGCGATTTTTGATGAAATTTCATCGTTTCGGCCTCCGAAAAAAATAATTCGCAAAAAAAGAGGGATGCAACACGAGGACTTCCAATGAGGTCACCCATCCTAGTACTACTCTCTCCCAAGCACGCTTAACTTCGGAGTTCTGATGGGATCCGGTGCATTAGTGCTGGTAAGATCACATCCGCTAGCATTAGCGCGCATTATCTATATAAGAATCAACGCCGCGACTCCCAAGAGCCATAACTACGTCTTCGGTGCACCAAAAATCACATAAATTCCGACAAGGTGAACGGGGGAAGGGTAAACTCGTAAATTTCGCCCTCGGTCCGGAATTTCGACTTTCACCGGTGAATTGTAAGCGTAAACGAGCATTTGAACAAGACTCGGAGCGATTTTTGGTGAAATTCCATCGTTTCGACCTCCGAAAAAAATAATTCGCAAAAAAAGAGGGATGCAACACGAGGACTTCCCAGGAGGTCACCCATCCTAGTTCTACTGTCGCCCAAGCACGCTTAACTTCGGAGTTCTGATGGGATCCGGTGCATTAGAGCTGGTATGATCGCATCCGCAAGCATAAGCGCGCATTATCTATATAAGAATCAACGCCGCGACTCCCAAAAGCCATAACTACGTCTTCGGTGCACCAAAAATCACATAAAATATATGAATTCCTAATAACTTTTCGCGATCTTCGCGTTGGGACGGTTTCGGAAGAGTGATCGGCGAAATTCCGACAAGGTGAACGGGGGAAGGGTAAAATCGTAAATTTCGCCCTCGGTCCGGAATTTCGACTTTCACCGGTGAATTGTAAGCGTAAACGAGCATTTGAACAAGACTCGGAGCGATTTTTGGTGAAATTCCATCGTTTCGACCTCCGAAAAAAATAATTCGCAATAAAAGAGGGATGCAACACGAGGACTTCCCAGGAGGTCACCCATCCTAGTACTACTCTCGCCCAAGCACGCTTAACTTCGGAGTTCTGATGGGATCCGGTGCATTAGTGCTGGTATGATCGCAACCGCAAGCATAAGCGCGCATTATCTATATAAGAATCAACGCCGCGACTCCCAAAAGCAATAACTACGTCTTCGGTGCACCAAAATCACATAAATATATGAATTCCTAATAACTTTTCGCGATCTTCGCGTTGGGACGGTTTCGGAAGAGTGATCGGCGAAATTCAGACAAGGTGAACGCGGGAAGGGTAAAATCGTAAATTTCGCCCGCGGTCCGGAATTTCGATTTTCACCGGTGACTTGTAAGCGTAAACGAGCATTTGAACAAGACTCGGAGCGATTTTTGATGAAATTTCATCGTTTCGGCCTCCGAAAAAAATAATTCGCAAAAAAAGAGGGATGCAACACGAGGACTTCCAATGAGGTCACCCATCCTAGTACTACTCTCTCCCAAGCACGCTTAACTTCGGAGTTCTGATGGGATCCGGTGCATTAGTGCTGGTAAGATCACATCCGCTAGCATTAGCGCGCATTATCTATATAAGAATCAACGCCGCGACTCCCAAGAGCCATAACTACGTCTTCGGTGCACCAAAAATCACATAAATTCCGACAAGGTGAACGGGGGAAGGGTAAACTCGTAAATTTCGCCCTCGGTCCGGAATTTCGACTTTCACCGGTGAATTGTAAGCGTAAACGAGCATTTGAACAAGACTCGGAGCGATTTTTGGTGAAATTCCATCGTTTCGACCTCCGAAAAAAATAATTCGCAAAAAAAGAGGGATGCAACACGAGGACTTCCCAGGAGGTCACCCATCCTAGTTCTACTGTCGCCCAAGCACGCTTAACTTCGGAGTTCTGATGGGATCCGGTGCATTAGAGCTGGTATGATCGCATCCGCAAGCATAAGCGCGCATTATCTATATAAGAATCAACGCCGCGACTCCCAAAAGCCATAACTACGTCTTCGGTGCACCAAAAATCACATAAAATATATGAATTCCTAATAACTTTTCGCGATCTTCGCGTTGGGACGGTTTCGGAAGAGTGATCGGCGAAATTCCGACAAGGTGAACGGGGGAAGGGTAAAATCGTAAATTTCGCCCTCGGTCCGGAATTTCGACTTTCACCGGTGAATTGTAAGCGTAAACGAGCATTTGAACAAGACTCGGAGCGATTTTTGGTGAAATTCCATCGTTTCGACCTCCGAAAAAAATAATTCGCAATAAAAGAGGGATGCAACACGAGGACTTCCCAGGAGGTCACCCATCCTAGTACTACTCTCGCCCAAGCACGCTTAACTTCGGAGTTCTGATGGGATCCGGTGCATTAGTGCTGGTATGATCGCAACCGCAAGCATAAGCGCGCATTATCTATATAAGAATCAACGCCGCGACTCCCAAAAGCAATAACTACGTCTTCGGTGCACCAAAATCACATAAATATATGAATTCCTAATAACTTTTCGCGATCTTCGCGTTGGGACGGTTTCGGAAGAGTGATCGGCGAAATTCAGACAAGGTGAACGCGGGAAGGGTAAAATCGTAAATTTCGCCCTCGGTCCGGAATTTCGACTTTCACCGGTGACTTGTAAGCGTAAACGAGCATTTGAACAAGACTCGGAGCGATTTTTGATGAAATTTCATCGTTTCGGCCTCCGAAAAAAATAATTCGCAAAAAAAGAGGGATGCAACACGAGGACTTCCAATGAGGTCACCCATCCTAGTACTACTCTCTCCCAAGCACGCTTAACTTCGGAGTTCTGATGGGATCCGGTGCATTAGTGCTGGTAAGATCACATCCGCTAGCATTAGCGCGCATTATCTATATAAGAATCAACGCCGCGACTCCCAAGAGCCATAACTACGTCTTCGGTGCACCAAAAATCACATAAATTCCGACAAGGTGAACGGGGGAAGGGTAAACTCGTAAATTTCGCCCTCGGTCCGGAATTTCGACTTTCACCGGTGAATTGTAAGCGTAAACGAGCATTTGAACAAGACACAGAGCGATTTGTGGTGAAATTCCATCGTTTCGGCCTCCGAAAAAAATAATTCGCAAAAAAAGAGGGATGCAACACGAGGACTTCCGAGGAGGTCACCTATCCTAGTACTACTCTCGCCCAAGCACGCTTAACTTCGGAGTTCTGATGGGATCCGGTGCATTAGTGCTGGTATGATCGCATCCGCAAGCATTAGCGCGCATTATCTATATAAGAATCAACGCCGCGACTCCCAAAAGCCATAACTACGTCTTCGGTGCACCAAAAATCACATAAAATATATGAATTCCTAATAACTTTTCGCGATCTTCGCGTTGGGATGGTTTCGGAAGAGTGATCGGCGAAATTCCGACAAGGTGAACGGGGGAAGGGTAAAATCGTAAATTTCGCCCTCGGTCCGGAATTTCGACTTTCACCGGTGACTTGTAAGCGTAAACGATCATATGAACAAGACTCGGAGCGATTTTTTGTGAAATTCTATCGTTTCGGCCTCCGAAAAAAATAATTCGCAAAAAAAGAGGGTTGCAACACGAGGACTTCCCAGGAGGTCACCCATCCTAGTACTACTCTCGCCAGAGCACGCTTAACTTCGGAGTTCTGATGGGATCGGTGCATTAGTGCTGGTATGATCGCATCCACAAGGATTAGCGCGCATTATCTATATAAGAATCAACGCCGCGACTCCCAAAAGCCATAACTACGTCTTCGGTGCACCAAAAATCACATAAAATATATGAATTCCTAATAACTTTTCACGATCTTCGCGTTGGGACGGTTTCGGAAGAGTGATCGGCGAAATTCCGACAAGGTGAACGGGGGAAGGGTAAAATCGTAAATTTCGCCCTCGGTCCGGAATTTCGACTTTCACCGGTGAATTGTAAGCGTAAACGAGCATTTGAACAAGACTCAGAGCGATTTTTCGTGAAATTCCATCGTTTCGACCTCCGAAAAAAATAATTCGCAAAAAAAGAGGGATGCAACACGAGGACTTCCCAGGAGGTCACCCATCCTAGTACTACTCTCGCCCAAGCACGCTTAACTTCGGAGTTCTGATGGGATCCGGTGCATTAGTGCTGGTATGATCGCATCCGCAAGCATAAGCGCGCATTATCTATATAAGAATAAACGCCGCGACTCCCAAAAGCCATAACTACATCTTCGGTGCACCAAAATCACATAAAATATATGAATTCCTAATAACTTTTCGCGATCTTCGCGTTGGGACGGTTTCGGAAGAGTGATCGGCGAAATTCAGACAAGGTGAACGCGGGAAGGGTAAAATCGTAAATTTCGCCCTCGGTCCGGAATTTCGACTTTCACCGGTGACTTGTAAGCGTAAACGAGCATTTGAACAAGACTCGGAGCGATTTTTGGTGAAATTCCATCGTTTCGGCCTCCGAAAAAAATAATTCGCAAAAAAAGAGGGATGCAACACGAGGACTTCCCATGAGGTCACCCATCCTAGTACTACTCTCGCCCAAGCACGCTTAACTTCGGAGTTCTGATGGGATCCGGTGCATTAGTGCTGGTAAGATCACATCCGCTAGCATTAGCGCGCATTATCTATATAAGAATCAACGCCGCGACTCCCAAGAGCCATAACTACGTCTTCGGTGCACCAAAAATCACATAAATTCCGACAAGGTGAACGGGGGAAGGGTAAACTCGTAAATTTCGCCCTCGGTCCGGAATTTCGACTTTCACCGGTGAATTGTAAGCGTAAACGAGCATTTGAACAAGACACAGAGCGATTTGTGGTGAAATTCCATCGTTTCGGTCTCCGAAAAAAATAATTCGCAAAAAAAGAGGGATGCAACACGAGGACTTCCCAGGAGGTCACCTATCCTAGTACTACTCTCGCCCAAGCACGCTTAACTTCGGAGTTCTGATGGGATCCGGTGCATTAGTGCTGGTATGATCGCATCCGCAAGCATTAGCGCGCATTATCTATATAAGAATCAACGCCGCGACTCCGAAAAGCCATAACTACATCTTCGGTGCACCAAAAATCACATAAAATATATGAATTCCTAATAACTTTTCGCGATCTTCGCGTTGGGACGGTTTCGGAAGAGTGATCGTCGAAATTCCGACAAGGTGAACGGGGGAAGGGTAAAATCGTAAATTTCGCCCTCGGTTCGGAATTTTGACTTTCACCGGTGACTTGTAAGCGTAAACGATCATTTGAACAAGACTCGGAGCGATTTTTAGTGAAATTCCATCGTTTCGGCCTCCGAAAAAAATAATTCGCAAAAAAAGAGGGATGCAACACGAGGACTTCCCAGGAGGTCACCCATCCTAGTACTACTCTTGCCCAAGCACGATTGACTTCGGAGTTCTGATGGGATCCGGTGCATTAGTGCTGGTAAGATCACATCCGCAAGGATTAGCGCGCAATATCTATATAAGAATCAACGCCGCGACTCCCAAGAGCCATAACTACGTCTTCGGTGCACCAAAAATCACATAAATTCCGACAAGCTGAACGGGGGAAGGGTAAACTCGTAAATTTCGCCCTCGGTCCGGAATTTCGACTTTCACAGGTGAATTGTAAGCGTAAACGAGCATTTGAACAAGACACAGAGCGATTTGTGGTGAAATTCCATCGTTTCGGCCTCCGAAAAAAATAATTCGCAAAAAAAGAGGGATGCAACACGAGGACTTCCCAGGAGGTCACCTATTCTAGTACTACTCTTGCCCAAGCATGCTTAACTTCGGAGTTCTGATGGGATCCGGTGCATTAGTGCTGGTATGATCGCATCCGCAAGCATTCACGCGCATTATCTATATAAGAATCAACGCGGCGACTCCCAAAAGCCATAACTACGTCTTCGGTGCACCAAAAATCACATAAAATATATGAATTCCTAATAACATTTCGCGATCTTCGCGTAGGGACGGTTTCGAAAGAGTGATCGGCGAAATTCCGACAAGGTGAACGGAGGAAGGGTAAAATCGTAAATTTCGCCCTCGGTCCGGAATTTCGGCTTTCACCGGTGAATTGTAAGCGTAAACGAGCATTTGAACAACACTCGGAGCGATTTTTGGTGAAATTCCATCGTTTCGGCCTCCTTAAAAAATTAATTCGCAAAAAAAGAGGGATGCAACACGAGGACTTCCCAGGAGGTCACCCATCCTAGTACTACTCTCGCCCAAGCACGCTTAACTTCGGAGTTATGATGGGATCCAGTGCATTAGTCCTGGTATGATCGCATCTGCAAGCATTAGCTCGCATTATATATATAAGAATCAACGCCGCGACTCCTAAGATCCATAACTACGTCTTCGGTGCACCAAAAATCACATAAATTTCGACAAGGTGAACGGGGGAAGGGTAAAATCATAAATTTCGTCCTCGGTCCGGAATTTCGACTTTCACCGGTGAATTGTACGCGTAAACGAGCATTTGAACAAGACTCGGAGCGATTTTTGGTGAAATTCTATCGTTTCGGACTCCGAAAAAAATTATTCGCAAAAAAAGAGGGTTGCAACACGAGGACTTCCCAGGAGGTCACGCATCCTAGTACTACTCTCGCCCAAGCACGCTTAACTTCGGAGTTCTGATGGGATCCGGTGCATTAGTGCTGGTATGATCGCATCCGCAAGCATTAGCGCGCATTATCTATATAAGAATCAACGCCGCGACTCCCAAAAGCCATAACTACGTCTTCGGTGCACCAAAAATCACATAAACTATATGAATTCCTAATAACTTTTCGCGATCTTCGCGTTGGGACGGTTTCGGAAGAGTGATCGGCGAAATTCTGACAAGGTGAACGGGGGAAGGGTAAAATCGTAAATTTCGCCCTCGGTCCGGAATTTCGACTTTCACCGGTGACTTGTAAGAGTAAACGAGCATTTGAACAAGACTCGGAGCAATTTTTGGTGAAATTCCATCGTTTCGGCCTCCTCAAAAAATTAATTCGCAAAAAAAGAGGGAGTCAACACGAGGACTTCCCAGGAGGTCACCCATCCTAGTACTACTCTCGCCCAAGCACGCTTAACTTCGGAGTTCTGATGGGATCCGGTGCATTAGTGCTGGTATGATCGCATCTGCAAGCATTAGCGCGCATTATATATATAAGAATCAACGCCGCGACTCCCAAGATCCATAACTACGTCTTCGGTGCACCAAAAATCACATAAATTTCGACAAGGTGAACAGGGGAAGGGTAAAATCATAAATTTCGTCCTCGGTCCGGAATTTTGACTTTCACCGGTGAATTGTACGCGTAAACGAGCATTTGAACAAGACTCGGAGCGATTTTTTGTGAAATTCTATCGTTTCGGACTCCGAAAAAAATAATTCGCAAAAAAAGAGGGTTGCAACACGAGGACTTCCCAGGAGGTCACGCATCCTAGTACTACTCTCGCCCAAGCACGCTTAACTTCGGAGTTCTGATGGGATCCGGTGCATTAGTGCTGGTATGATCGCATCCGCAAGCATTCGCGCGCATTATCTATATAAGAATCAACGCGGCTACTCCAAAAAGCCATAACTACGTCTTCGGTGCACCAAAAATCACATAAAATATATGAATTCCTAATAACTTTTCGCGATCTTCGCGTTGGGACGGTTTCGGAAGAGTGATCGGCGAAATTCCGACAAGGTGAACGGGGGAAGGGTAAAATCGTAAATTTCGCCCTCGGTCCGGAATTTCGACTTTCACCGGTGAATTGTAAGCGTAAACGAGCATTTAAACAAGACTCGGAGCGATTTTTGGTGAAATTCCATCGTTTCGGCCTCCGAAAAAAATATTTCGCAAAAAAAGAAGGATGCAATGTTGTTGGTCGTTTTCGGAAAACTCGAGATGCCAAGAAGGCACGTCGCTCAAAGGGCCGATGGTCAGGCCGGAGGTCCTGAAGAGCGGCAAGTCTTCAAGCCCTCGCCCAAACTCTTGACTCCTTGAGTCGAGCCTAGCCCCTCGAGTCGAGACTTGAGTCGGCCCCCTGAGTTGAGCCTCGCTCCTCGAGTTGAGACTTCATTCAGTCTCCTCGAGTCGAGCTTCGCTCCTCGAGTTGAGCCTTGAGTCAGTCTCTTCGAGTCGAGCTTCGCTCCTCGAGTCGAGCCTTGAGTCAGTCTCCTCGAGTCGAGCTTCGCTCCTCGAGTTGAGCCTTGAGTCAGTCTCCTCGAGTCGAGCTTCGCTCCTCGAGTCGAGCCTTTAGTCAGTCTCCTCGAGTCGAGCTTCGCTCCCCGAGTCGAGTCACTCTCGTCAAATGGAAACCTTCATATTTCACGTGGTAAGAATGGTATTCGAAGACCCCTAAAGGTCCACAAGAGTCCGGCAAGACGAGCCATTCGCCGCGCACACAGCACGCTGCGTCGGCCAGCCATGCAGCAAGCCGCGCGCCGCGCCAGGCAGGCACGCGCCGCGCCAAGACTTGCCCGCGCCGCGCGCTCCGTGCACCGCGCATCCTGCGCCGCGTCCAGTGACCCGCGCGCCGCGCCAGACGACCCGCGCCGCGTGCCGCACGTTTTGCGCCGCGCTTTGTGCGCCGCGCGCGCCGTGCGCCTCCTGTTGACGGCGCGCGCGTTCCTAGTCCCACATGGACGAAAAAGAAGCCTTCTAAGGCCCTCAGACACCTATAAATACCCCCTCTCATTGAGGGGAAAGCCATCCCATTCATTCTCAAGGAACTTGAGACTTCTCTCTGCTTCTCTGGATGCCATCCTTGGCCTGAAGCAGATTCTCCTCGATTTCTTATTCTCAGAGATTCTGAAGCGCTTTCCGGGGACTCCCGAGTGCCGCCTCTCTTGATCGAACGATTAATCTTGAGCCCACGAGTGCTTTAACGGTTTTCGACTGAAAATCGCCTACGCGTCTAGCACCCTAGACGCGTCCACCATTTATGACAAGAAATCGCCTACGCGTCCGGCATTTCCAACTAGGAATCGCCTACGCGTCCGGAATCTCCGCCACAACAAGGAACTCTTGACTTAGAGTCTTCCATGTCTCCAAAAGAGAGAAAACACACATTCTCTCTCGCATACGCGATCTCCGAAGTTCTGAGACGTCGCCGAGGACTCCTTCTTCGAGTACGCTTCTCCACCAAGTCTTCGGGTACGTAGGCAGCCGACAACCAAGGCACGGTCACTCCTCCTCCTCACCCCCTACCTCTCCCGAGAGGCGGGTTGATCGGAGAAAACCCTAGCTCGAGACTATCGAGTTCACACTCTTGGCCCGGGTGCGATCACTTGGTCCGGCCTTGGATCGAACCGCCCGAGGTTTTAAATAGTTGTTCATTTTCGTGCGACAACATTTTGGCGCTAGAAGAAGGGGACTTCCCGACCTGTTCAGCCCGAAATCCCTTCTGTTCATCTTCTTCTTTTCATCTACAAACTCAACTTTCTTGAACTTGAGAAAAGATGAGTACTCAACCACCCGTACGTTCTGAGGGCGTGAACAACCCCGAAAACGTCATTGGGACCAAGAAATACTTCTTGCGCTCCCGAGCGCATGGTGACGAAGAGTCGTTCCACGAAGAGAGCTCGACCCGCTCACTATCTCCATCTCCTGATAGCAGGGACAACCGCATCATGGAGCTGGAGGAGAGTATCCGCCAACTAAAGGCGAAGAACGCGAGGTACCACAACCGACTGGCTGCGAAGTCGAGTCGAGCATCACTCCTCGAGTCGAGTCATTCTCCTCGAATCGAGCTTCGCTCCTCGAGTTGAGCCTTGCTCTTCAAGATGAGTCACACTCCTCGAGTTGACCTTGCTCCTCGAGACGAGTCATTCTCCTCGAATTGAGCTTCGCTCCTCGAGACAAGTCATTCTCCTCGAGTCGAGCCTTGCTCCTCGAGTCGAGTCATTCTCCTTGTGTCAAGCCTCGCTCCTCGAGTCGAGTCACTCTCCTCGAGTCGAGCCTTACTCCTCGAGACAGGTCATTCTCCTCGAGTCGAGCCATGCTCTTCGAGACGAGTCATACTCCTCGAGCCGAGGCATGCTCTTCGAGACGAGTCACACTCCTCGAGTCGAGCCTTGCTCCTTGAGACGAGTCATTCTCCTCGAGTCGAGCTTCGCTCCTCGAGACAAGTCATTCTCTTCGAATCGAGCCTCGCTCCTCGAGTCGAGTCACACTCCTCGAGTCGAGCCTTGCTCCTCGAGACAAGTCATTCTCCTCGAGTCGAGCTTCGCTGCTCGAATCGAGTCATTCTTCTCGAAGTCGAGCCTCGCTCCTCGGGTAGAGTCATTCTCCTCGAGTCGAGCCTTGCTCCTCGAGACGAGTCATTCTTCTCGAAGTCGAGCCTCGCTCCTCGAGTAGAGTCATTCTCCTCGAGTCAAGCCTTGCTCCTCGAGACGATTCATCCTCTTCGAGTCGAGCTTCGCTCCTCGAGACGAGTCATTCTCCTCGAATCGAGCTTCGCTCCTCGAGACAAGTCATTCTCCTCGAGTCGAGCCTTGCTCCTCGAGTCGAGTCATTCTCCTCGCGTCAAGCCTCGCTCCTCGAGACGAGTCATTCTCCTCGAGTCAAGCCTCGCTCCTCGAGTCGAGTCACTCCCTCGAATCGAGCCTCGCTCCTCGAGACAAGTCATTCTCCTCGAGTCGAGCTTCGCTGCTCGAATCGAGTCATTCCTCTCGAAGTCGAGCCTCGCTCCTCGAGTCGAGTCATTCTCCTCGAGTCGAGCCTTGCTCCTCGAGACGATTCATTCTCTTCGAGTCGAGCTTCGCCCATCGAGTCGAGTCATTCTCCTCGAGTTGAGCCTCGCCCCTCGAGTCGAGTCGTTCTCCTCGAGTCGAGCCATGCTTCTCGAGACGAGTCAGTCTCCTCGAATCGAGCTTCGCTCCTCGAGTCGAGCTTAAACTTTACGCACGAAGAGCCTCCGTCCGTGCCTCACGAGACGATTTACTTCACCAACAAAGAGACCAAGCGAGTTGTGCATCTGCACAATGACGCGATAGTGCTCAAAGCCCAAGTGGCCAACAACTTGGTGAAAAGAGTTCTCATCAACAACGGCAGCGCTGCCGACATAATTTTCAAGTCCACCCTAGAGCGCATGAAGCTCGGGGGGCTACGCCCAACTCCGACCCAAACACCTTTATTTGGGTTCACTGGGGAGAGAGTCATGACCGAAGGCATCATCGATCTACCGGTCACCTTCGGAACTCCCGGAGGCATTGAAGTCATTCACATGGTCCCATTCCTAGTGGTCGACCAAGAGTCCCCCTACAACGTAATCGTTGGGCGACCCACGTCGAACCGGCTAAGGGCAATCACTTCAACATACCACCTACTGGTGAAGTTCCCTACCAAGGATGGAATCGGCATCATGGCTGGAGATCAATCCCAAGCCAGAATATGCTACATCCAGGGAATCGATGGAAAAACTGCTAGAAAGACGGTTAACACAATCTCCCAGCTCAGAGATAGCGTCGATTCGACCAAGGTCCTCCGCGAAGTCCATGAAGACACCTGCATGACACCCAAGTGCAAGGTAACGGCGTCCTCATCAGGGACCCCACAGAGTCTACCAAGTCATACATGGACGAGACACCGATCTATCACCTGTGGAATGCGGAACACTTGAGAAAGTACTACCAGTAGCCAGCGCTTCCCCCCATTTTATTTCTTTGCTTTCCAACATTCAATAAGGCCTACGAGCCAATGTTTTAGGATTTCAAATTTTTGCAATATTAATAAAGTTCGAGGTTTTTCTTTCAAAATCCACTTTATCAAAGATTTTCAATCATCAAAGATTACACTTGTAAACCCAAAACTCGGGAGGCTAGTGACATAGGCAATGGTAAGTACGCTCAAAATCCTCAAGAAAGTACGCTCCACAAAAAGAAAGCACGCTCCATCAAAACAAAACACCCGAACATAAAACGAGAACAAGCGTGCACGTAAGACGCCTCAGCGGCGCGCCACAAGCCATCCCAGAGATGAAGGCTAAGACGCCTCCACGGCGCGCCACAAGCCATCCCAGAGATGCAGGCTAAAACGCCTCCGCAGCGCGCCATAAGCCATCCCAAAGATGCAGGCTAAGACGCCTACATGGCGTACCTAAGACGCCTACATGGCGCAACCTAAGACGCCTACATGGCGCACTTAAGACGCCTACATGGCGCAACCTAAGACGCCTACATGGCGCACTTAAGACGCCTACATGGCGCACGTAAGACGCCTAAATGGTGCAACCTAAGACGCCTACATGGCGCGACCTAAGACGCCTACATGGCGCACTTAAGACGCCTACATGGCACACGTAAGACGCCTAAAGGCGCAACCTATAAGACGCCTACATGGCGCAACCTAAGACGCCTACATGGCGCACTTAAGACGCCTACATGGCGCACGTAAGACGCGTAAAGGTGCAACCCGTAAGACGCCTACATGGCGCAACCTAAGACGCCTACATGGCGTACTTAAGACGCCTACATGGCGCACGTAAGACGCGTAAAGGCGCAACCCGTAAGACGCCTACATGGCGCAACCTAAGACGCCTACATGGCGCACTTAAGACGCCTACATGGCGCACGTAAGACGCCTACATGGCGCAACCTAGGACGCCTACATGGCGCACTTAAGACGCCTACATGGCGCGCGTAAGACGCCTACATGGCGCAACCCAAGACGCCTACATGGCGCGCTTAAAACGCCTACCTGGTGCGACTTAAGATGCCCACATGGCGCAACCAAGTCGTCACTCGCGATGCACCTAAGGCGCCTACATGGCGTACTTAAGACGCCCACATGGCGCAACCAAGTCGTCCCTCGTGATACACCTAAGTAACCTACATGCCGCATCTAGGCCATCCCTCACGACTTGCCTACGATGCCTAAAACAACGTACAGAGCCGTCTCTAATGACGCGCTCTGAGTCACCGCAAGGCGCTGCGTATGATGACTAATCGCAACGCACCTGAACTGCCATACAAGGCGTAGGTCGTGCCATCTTCACCACCGCCTACTGAGCGCAATCACACTCGCCTTAGGAGACTCCCCATTCCGTGCGAGCTAATTGAAGCTGCTCGCAAAGCCTCGCGAACCCTGCCTCTGAGCAAGAACCTCGCTCGGCCTGAACTGGCTGAGACTTCGCTCCTCGAGTCGAGCTTCGCTCCTCGAGACAAGTCACTCTCCTCGAGTCGAGCTTCGCTCTTCGAGTCAAGTCATTCCCATTGAGTCGAGCCTCGCTCCTCGCGTTGAGTCATTCTCCTCGAGTCGAGCATTGCTCCTCAATTCGAGTCACTCTCCTCGAGTCGAGCTTTGCTCCTCGAATCGAGTCATTCTCCTCGAGTCGAGCCTCGTTCCTCGAGTCGAGTCATTCTCCTTGAACCGAGCCTCGCTCCTCGAGTCGAGTCATGCTCCTCGAGTCAAGTCACTCTCCTCGAGTCGAGCTTCGCTCCTCGAGTCGAGTCATCCTCCTCGAGTCGAGCTTCGCTCCTCGAGACAAGTCACTCTCCTCGAGTCGAACTTCGCTCCTCGAGTCAAATCACTGTGCTCGAGTCGAGCCTTGCTCCCCGAGTCAAATCATTCTCCTCGAGTCGTGCCCCGCTCCTCGAGTCGGGTCATTCTCCTCAAGTCGAGCCTCGCTCCTCGAGTCGAGTCATTCTCCTCAAGTCGAGCTTTGCTCCTCGAGTCGAGTCATTCTCCTCGAGTCGAGCCCCGCTCCTCGAGTCGAGCCATTCTCCTCAAGTCGAGCTTTGCTCCTCGAGTCGAGTCATTCTCCTCAAGTCGAGTTTCGCTCCTTGAGTCGAGTCATTCTCCTTGAAGTCGAGCTTCGCTCCTTGATTCGAGTCATTCTCCTCGAAGTCGAGCCTCGCTCCTCGAGTCGAGTCATTCTCCTCAAGTCAAGCTTTGCTCCTCGAGTCGAGTCATTCTCCTCAAGTCGAGCTTCGCTCCTCGAGTCAGATCACTGTCCTCGAGTCGAGCCTTGCTCCCCGAGTCAAATCATTCTCCTCGAGTTGTGCCCCACTCCTCGAGTTGAGTCATTCTCCTCAAGTCGAGCCTCGCTCCTCGAGTCGAGCCTCTCTCCTCGAGTCGAGTCATTCTCCTCAAGTCGAGCTTTGCTCCTCGAGTCGAGTCATTCTCCTTAAGTCGAGCTTCGCTCCTCGAGTCAAATCACTGTCCTCGAGTCGAGCCTTCCTCCCCGAGTCAAATCATTTATTTCACTCATTTACCTCATGAAATCGTCAATTTCGGGACAATTTCGTAAAATGTACCACTCAGCGAGCAATCGTATATTCTCATCTAAGCGTATTGTGGTCATCTTCCCGTAAGGCCGACAACTTGATGACTGAAACACCGATAACTCCCGTTCGACACCTTCGAAGTTAGACGCGACGTCTGTTCGTTGGGGCATGTTGAAACGATTCTCAACGCCTTCTAGATACCTTGAGCAGAATGTCAATGCTTCGTCTACAACATAGGCTTCGGCAATTGAACCCTCTGGTCTAGCTCGATTACGCACAAAGTTCTTGAGCGTTCCAAGGTATCTCTCAAATGGATACATCCACCGCATATGAACTGGACCTCCGTTAATTGCCTCCTCCGGTAGATGCATTACCAAATGAACCATGATTGTGAAGAATTCAGGCGGGAAAATTCGTTCCAGCTTACACAATATAAGCTGCACATCCTCCTGCGCCTTCTCAATGTCTGAAATTACCAGCGTTCTAGAGCAAATAAGTCTGAAGAAGTTGCAGAGCTCTATTATGGCATCTCGAATGGTTCGATCCAGAAAAGGACGAATAGCAGGAGCCAATAAGCGCTGCATAATCACGTGACAATCGTGAGACTTCAAACCCGTCAACCTCCCATCCGCGGTAACATTCTTCTTCAAATTCCCCGCAAAACCATCGGGAAATCTGACAGATCTCAAGAACTCAGTAAACCGCTTCCGTTTTGAAGGTGTCAGAGTGTATGACGACGGCGGTTTCATCCATCTATCTCCTTCTTGGTACAAATGAATCTCGTGCCTTATGTTCCAGTCCGCCAAAGTCAACCGCGCCTTATCTGTGTCTTTCGTCTTCCCCTCGATGTTCAGCAAGGTACCCAGAAGATTGTCGCATACATTCTTTTCTATATGCATTACATCGAGGTTATGCTTCAGCGTAAGACTCGACCAATACGGCAACTCGAAGAAAATACTTTTCTTGGTCCAATTCAGCTCACTCGCATCATGCTTTCGTTTCTTCCCGCCGAAGTCAGGGTGCTTCCCCGGGGTTGCATCTCCCACTAATCGCAATTGTCGAAGTATGTCGCTCGCTGATTTTCTCGCTGGTGGTGGTCGTTTCTCATTTTGTACCTTGTACAGTTTGCTCTTCCTCATCGGGTGTAACAACGGCAAGAATCGACGATGATCGCAGTAAACAATCTTGTTTCGAGCCTTGAAAGATGGTGTGTCGTTGTTACACGTCGGACAAGCAAGGTACCCTTGTCCACTCCATTTCGACAAACTGTTTCTCGCTGGAAAATCATTCACCGTCCATAGAAGTACGGAGAACAACCTGAATAGCTCACCGGTCGAACCATCTCTCAACACAACACCGGTTTCCCACAATTCCTTCAGCTCATCAATCAGCGGTCGTAAGAAAACATCCATGTCTTTTCCCGGCGCACTACGACCTGGTATAAGCAATGTTAACATCAAGTACGATGTTTTCATGCACAACCACGGCGGTAAATTGTACGCAGTCAAGACTACCGGCCATATACTGTACGATAAACTCATGTCACCAAATGGGTTGAAACCATCAGCGGCAAGTCCAAGCCGGACGTTCCTCGGTTCTGCCGCAAACATGGGATATTTTCGGTCGATCTCCTTCCACGTTGCTCCATCTGCAGGATGTCACAGTACACCATCCTCCTTAATGCGTTCATTCTCGTGCCACTGCATCTGTAGAGCTGTGTGCCGACTCGCGTACAGTCGCTTAAGTCGATCTTTCAGTGGAAAGTAGCGCAACACTTTATGCGCTACTTTTTTTCCACCGTCTTTCTTCAGCCACCGGCTCTCATTACAAACTGGACACTCGTCTAGATTGGCGTTGTCCTTCCAAAACAACGCGCAATCGTGTTTGCAGACGTGAATCGACTCGTAACCCATACCAAATCGACGCATTTCGCCTTTGCTTCATAGTGTGACTCTGGAATCGTGTTGCCGATCGGATGAGTCTTTTTCAGTACTTTCAGTAGCTGATCAAACGACTTATTCGTCCACTTGTTCATCACTTTCAAATGCATCAACGTGACAACAAAGGAGAGTGACGAATACTCCGTACAACCCGGCCATAATTTTGTGTTCAGGTCGCTGAAAAGGTCATCGAACTGTCTACTCTGGTATTCTGCATTCGGTTCAATACTGTCATCATCACCGTCTACGTCGTTGTGATCTAAGATATCGTGTATAGCATCAAACATCCTGCCTCCTCCTCTGTAATCCGTCTGATACTGCATTACGTCATCTTCTTCCTCCCCGTGAAAGTTCCACCTCGTGTAATTCCTCTTAAATCCTCTGATAAAGAGATGATTCTCTATATCAGGAATTTTTTGCATCAACACATTGTTACACCTCTTGCATGGACACTTAACTCGTCCTTCGACATTTACGTGTTGTCGGGCCATTGCCATGAACTCTGTCATGCCAGCCGCAAACTCAACGCTTAAACGTTGGTCCTCGATTATCCAATTCCTATTTGGATAACTCATTTTACCTATAGATTGAACATTTCAAAATTTAGTAGTTTTCGGATTTTATTTTATAATTTCTCGATCCTACCGAAATTTCGGCAGAACCTCCCCTATAAACTTAACAACCCGGCATCAAGCCTTTAACTTTAAAACCTGCATAGAAACATCCTAAAACTAACAATAAATCCAACCTCAGTGGTTCGATTATTAAAATTCATAATCCATATCAACTAATTAATTTTACATTTTTAATCATTTCTAACAAGAATATAATACAATTCCATTTAATTTACATAAACTAACTAATTGTTTTTACATGTTTTTACATAATTTTACCTAATATAAATATTTATACGTAATATTAAAATTTATAACTAATTTAAATATTTGTGTAAACAAAACTAATTTAAATATTTATAAAATTTATAACAAATATATAATTCATTTATAACTAATTAATTCATTTATAATTTATAAAATTTATAACAAATATATAATTCTAAAAATATAAATGATGTAAATATAACTAATTAAAATAAATTTATAACTAATATATAACTAAAGTTATACATATAAATAACTAATATATATAACTAATATATTAATTCTATAACTAACTAATATATATATATATATATATATATATATATATATATATATATATATATATAAAGTTTAAAAAAAAAACTTACCGATCCAGAGGGAGAGCTAGCGCGCGGGAACAAGAGGAGGGGAAGCGGCCAAGGACGGCGTCGGCGGGGAAGCGGCTACGACGTCGGCGGCGGAGCGGCGGAGTAGTGGCGGAGCGCGGCGGAGGAGCTGCAATGGGAGAGAGAGAGGTAAGGAGAGAGCTATGAGGAGATAGAGAACTGAGGAGAGATAGACTTACCGGGGAGGACGACATCGACGTCGACGGCATCGGCGGCACACGGCGGAGGAGGGCACACGGCGGACGAACGACGGGAGAGGCGAAAATGAGAGAAAAACTCGATTTAGGTCAGGAAAACGTAATGGGGAAACTAATTCGCGATCTGGTATTTAAAGAAATTTAGCGACGATTTAATCGTCGCTAATTGATTACATTTCGTCGCTAAATGCACTTAAATAACCAGGCATTTAGCGACGAATAATAGAGATTTAGCGACGATTTGATCATCGCTAAATCATTTCATTTTAATTTAATGGGAGGGATTTTTCCCTCTTTAAAATTCGTCAAAATTCGAAAACATTTAGCGACGATTTCTTCATCACTATTTGTATAGCGACGACAAAAAAATATTTAGCAACGAGAAATTCGTCGCTAAATGTTTTCGTCTTAATTAAATTGGAGGGATTTTTCCCTCTTTAAACTTTGAAATTAATTCTACATTATTAGCGACGATATTCTCGTCGCTAAATGAATTCAGAAATCATTAGCGACGAATTTATCGTCTCTAAATATTTTCCCGCGAACTTAGCGACGACAAAAAAGAATTAGCGACGATAAATTCGTCGCTAATTATCTTTGCCGCCAAACATTAATATTTTTGGCACCAAAAAATTAGCGACGATATTATCCTCGCTAAAAGGGTGATTAGCGACGATTTATTAGCGACGATTTATTAGTCGCAAATAGTTTCGTCGCTAAATGTGGTATTTCTTGTAGTGTCGGCCTCCAAAAAAATAATTCGCAAAAAAATAGGGATGCAACACGAGGACTTCCCAGGACGTCACCCATCCTAGTACTACTCTCGCCCAAGCACGGCTAACATCGGAGATCTGATAGAATCCGGTGCATTATTGCTGGTATGATCGCATCCGCAAGCATTAGCGCGCATAATCTATATAAGAATCAACGCCGCGACTCCCAAAAGACATAACTACGTCTTCGATGCACCAAAAATCACATATAATATATGAATTCCTAATAACTTTTCGCGATCTTTGCGTTGTGACGGTTTCGGAAGAGTGATCGATGAAATTCAGACAAGGTGAACAGGGGAAGGGTAAAACCATAATTATCGCCCTCGGTCTGGGATTTCGACTTTCACCGGTGAATTAAGAGCGTAAACGAGCATTTGAACAAGACTCGGACCGATTTTTGGCCAAATTCAATCGTTTCCGCCTCCGAGAAAAATAATTCGCAAAAACATAGGGATGGAACACGAGGACTTCCCAGGATGTCACCCATCCTAGTACTACTCTCGCCCAAGCACGCTTAACTTTGGAGTTCTGATGGGTTCCGGTGCATCAGTGCCGGTATGATCGCATCCGCAAGCATTAGCGCGCATTATCTATATAAGAATCAACGGCGCGACTCCCAGAAGCCATAACAATGTCTTCGATGCACCAAAAATCACATATAATATCTGAATTTACAATAACTTTTCGCGATTTTTGCGTTGGGACGATTTCGGAAGAGTGATCGATGAAATTCCAACAAGGTGAACGGGGGAAGAGTAAAATCGTAAATTTCGCCCTCGGTCCATGACATCGACTTTCACCGGTGAATTGTAAGCGTAACCGAGCATTTGAACATGTCTCGAAGCGGTTTTTGGTCAAATTCCATCGTTTCGGCCTCGAAAAAAATAATTCGCAAAAAAAGAGAGATGCAACACGAGGACTTCCCAGGAGGTCACCCGTCATAGTACTACTCTCGCCCAAGCACGCCTAACTTCGGAGATCTGATGGGATCCGGTGCATTAGTGTTGGTATGATCGCATCCCTAAGCATTAGCACGCATTATCTACATAAGAATCAACGCCGCGACTACTAAAAGCCATAACTACGTTTTCGATGCACCATAAATCACATATAATATTAGAATTCCTAATAACTTTTCGCGATCTTCGCATTGGGACGGTTTCGGAAGAGTGATCGGTGAAATTCCGACAAGGTGAACGTGGGAAGGGTAAAATCATAAATTTCGCCCTCGGTCCAAGATTTCCACTTTCACCAGTGAATTGTAAGCGATTTTTGGTAAAATTCCTTCGTTTCGGCCTCCGAAAAAAATAATTCGCAAAAAAAGAGGGATGCAACACGAGGCCATCCCAGGACGTCACCCATCCTAGTACTACTCTCGCCCAAGCACGCCTAACATCGGAGATCTGATGGGATCCGGTGCATTACTGCTGGTATGATCGCATCCGCAAGCATTAGCGCGCATAATCTATAAAAGAATCAACGCCGCGATTCCCAAAAGCCATCACTACGTCTTCGATGCACCAAAAATCACATATAATATATGAGTTCCTAATAACTTTTCGCGATCTTTGCGTTGGGACGGTTTCGGAAGAGTGATAGGTGAACTTCCGACAAGGTGAACGCGGGAAGGGTAAAATCGTAAATATCGCCCTCGGTCTGGGATTTCGACTTTCACCGGTGAATTATGAGCGAAAACGAGTGTTTGAACAAAACTCGGACCGATTTTTGGCAAATTCCATCGTTTCCGCCTCCGAGAAAAATAATTCGCAAAAAAAGAGAGATGCAACACGAGGACTTCCCAGGAGGTCACCCATCCTAGTACTACTCTCGCCCAAGCACGCTTAACTTTGGAGTTCTGATGGGTTCCGGTGCATTAGTGCTGGTATGATCGCATCCGCAAGCATTAGCGCGCATTATCTATATAAGAATCAACGTCGCGACTCCCAAAAGCCATAACAATGTCTTCGACACAATAAAAATCACATATAATATGTGAATTCCTAATAACTTTTCGCGATCTTTGCGTTGGGACGGTTTCGGAAGAGTGATCGATGAAATTCCAACAAGGTGATCGGGGGAAGGGTAAAATCATAAATTTCGCCCTCGGTCCGAGATTTTGACTTTCACCTGTGAATTGTAAGCGTAAACGAGCATTTGAACAAGACCCGTAGCGATTTTTGGTCAAATTCCGTCTATTCGGCCTCCCAAAAAAATAATTCACAAAAAAAGAGGGACGCAACACGAGGACTTCCCAGGACGTCACCCATCCTAGTACTACTCTCGCCCAAGCACGGCTAACATCGGAGATCTGATAGGATCCAGTGCATTATTGCTGGTATGATCGCATCCGCAAGCATTAGCGCGCATAATCTATATAAGAATCAACGTCGCGACTCCCAAAAGACATAACTACGTCTTCGATGCACCAAAAATCACATATAATATATGAATTCCTAATAACTTTTCGCGATCTTTGCGTTGGGACGGTTTCGGAAGAGTGATTGATGAAATTCAGACAATGTGAACGGGGGAAGGGTAAAATCGTATATATCGCCCTCGGTTTGGGATTTCGACTTTCACCGGTGAATTAATAGCGTAAACTTGCATTTGAACAAGACTCGGACCGATTTTTAGCCAAATTCCATCGTTACCGCCTCCGAGAAAAATAATTCGCAAAAAAAAGAGATGCAACACGAGGACTTCCCAGGAGGTCACCCATCCTAATACTACTCTCGCCCAAGCACCCTTAACTTTGGAATTCTGATGGGTTCCGGTGCATTAGTGCTGGTATGATCGCATCCTCAAGCATTAGCGCGCATTATCTATATAAGAATCAACGTCGCGACTCCCAAAAGCCATAACAATGTCTTCGATGCACCAAAAATCACATATAATATCTGAATTTCTAATAACTTTTCGCGATCTTTGTGTTGGGACTGTTTCGGAAGAGTGATCGATGAAATTCCAATAAGTTGAACGGGAGAAGGATAAAATCGTAAATTTCGCCCTCGATCCATGATTTCGACTTTCACCGGTGAATTTTAAGCGTAAACGAGCATTTGAACAAGTCTCGAAATGATTTTTGGTCAAATTCCATCGTTTCGGCCTCGAAAAATATAATTCGCAAAAAAAGAGGGATGCAACACGAGGACTTCTCAGGAGGTCACCCATCCTAGTACTACTCTCGCCCAAGCACATCTAACTTCGGATATCTGATGGGATCTGGTGCATTAGTGCTGACTGTTTCGGAAGAGTGATCGATGAAATTCCAAGAAGTTGAACGGGGGAAGGATAAAATCGTAAATTTCGCCCTCGGTCCATGATTTCGACTTTCACCGGTGAATTTTAAGCGTAAACGAGCATTTGAACAAGTCTCGAAATGATTTTTGGTCAAATTTCATCGTTTCGGCCTCCGAAAAAAATAATTTGCAAAAAAAGAGGGATGCAACACGAGGACTTCCCAGGACGTCACCCATCCTAGTACTACTCTCGCCCAAGCACGCCTAACTTTTTGCCATAACTTTTTGCGAATTTTGGTCCCGTCGTTTCCGCCTCTGAAAAACATAATTCGCAAAAAAAGAAAGATGCTACACGAGGATCCAGTGCATTAGGGCTGGTATGATCACATCCGCAAGCATTAGCGCGCATTATCTATATAAGAATCAATGTCGCGACTCCCAAAATCCATAACAATGTCTTCGATGCACCAACAATCACATATAATATCTGAATTTCTAATAATTTTCGCAATCTTTGCGTTAGGACGGTTTCGGAAGAGTGATCGATGAAATTCCAACAATGTCAACGGGGGAAGGGTAAAATCGTAAATTTCGCCATCGGTCCATGATTTCGACTTTCAGCGGTGAATTGTAAGCGTAAACGAGCACTTGAAAAAGACTCGAAGCGGTTTTTGGTCAAATTTCATCCTTTCGGCCTCGAAAAAAATAATTCGCAAAAAAAGAGGGATGCAACACGAGGACTTCCCAGGAGGTCACCCATCCTAGTACTACTCTCGCCCAAGCACGCCTAACTTCGGAGATCTGATGGGATCCGGTGCATTACTGCTGGTATGATCGCATCCGCAAGCATTAGCGCGCATAATCTATATAAGAATCAACGCCGCGACTCCCAAAAGCCATAACTACGTCTTCGATGCACCAATATAATATATGAATTCCTAATAACTTTTCGCGATTTTGCGTTGGGACGGTTTCGGAAGAGTGATCGGAGATATTCCGACAAGGTGAACGGGGGAAGCGTAAAATCTTAAATATCGCCCTCGGTTTGGGATTTCGACTTTCACCTGTGAATGATAAGCGTAAACGAGCATTTGAACAAGACTCGGAGCGATTTTTGGCCAAATTCCATCGTTTTTGCCTCCGAGAAAAATAATTCGCAAAAAAAGAAGGATGCAACACGAGGACTTCCCAGGAGGTCACCCATCCTAGTACTTCTCTCGCCCAAGCACGCTTAACTTTGGAGTTCTGATGGGTTCTGGTGCATTAGTGCTGGTGTGATCGAATCCGCAAGCATTAGCGCGCATTATCTATATAAGAATCAACGTTGCGACTCCCAAAAGCCATAACAATTTCTTCGATGCACCAAAAATCACATATAATATCTGAATTCCTAATAACTTTTCGCGATCTTTGCGTTGGGACGGTTTGGGAAGAGTGATCGATGAAATTCCAACAATGTGAACGGGGGAAGGGTAAAATCGTAAATTTTGCCCTCGGTCCATGATTTCGACTTTCACCGGTAAATTGTAAGCGTAAACGAGCATTTGAACAAGTCTCGAAGTGGTTTTTTTTCAAATTCCATCGTTTCGGCCTCGAAAAAAATAATTTGCAAAAAAAGAGGGATGCAACACGAGGACTTCCCAGGAGGTCACCCGTTCTAGTACTACTCTCGCCCAGGCACACCTAACTTCGGAGATCTGATGGGATCTGGTGCATTAGTGTTGGTATGATTGCATCCGCAAGCATTAGTGCGCATTATCTACATAAGAATCAACGCCGCGACTGTTGTCAGTCGTTTTCGGAAAACTCGAGACGCCAAGAAGGCGCGTCGCTCAAAGGGCCGATGGTCAGGCCAGAGGTCCTGAAGAGCGGCGAGCCCTCAAGCCCTCGCCCAAACTCTTGACTCCTTGAGTCGAGCCTAGTCCCTCGAGTTGAGACTTGAGTCGGCTCCCTGAGTCGAGCCTTGCTCCTCGAGTCGAGACTTGATTCAGTCTCCTCGAGTCAAGCCTCACTCCTCGAGTTGAGCCTTGAGTCAGTCTCCTCGAGTCGAGCCTCGCTCCTCGAGTTGAGCCTTGAGTCAGTCTCCTCATGTCGAGCCTCGCTCCTCGAGTTGAGCCTTGAGTCAGTCTCTTCGAGTCGAGCCTCGGTCCTCGAGTTGAGCCTTGAGTCAGTCTCCTCGAGTCGAGCCTTGGTCCTCGAGTTGAGCCTTAAGTCAGTCTGCTCAAGTCAAGCCTCGGTCCTTGAGTTGAGCCTTGAGTCAGTCTCCTCGAGTCGAGCCTCGCTCCTTGAGTCGAGACTTGATTCAGTCTCCTCGAGTCGAGCCTCGTCCCTCCGAGTCGGGACCGGAGTCGGTCCTCTCGAGGCGAGCCCCGACTCGGATCATATCCATCGAATAGATACATTCGTGTCATAAACACGGAATGCGAAGCCCACAATAGCTCAACGGGCCCGGAAGTACGACGGTCGCGAAAAGCCCAAGAAGACCAGCCCTGCGCGCGCTGCGCCTACGCTCGCTGCGCTGCGCCGCGACAGCCACCGACCCCATTAAGCAGCATCGTCGTCCCACGTCTCTTGGCTAAATGGGGCATGGACATCATTGGCCAGCTTCCTAGAGCACCAAGGCAATACGAATATGCCATAATCGCCATTGACTACTTTACTAAGTGGGTAGAGGCCGAGCCGCTCGCCAGAATAACTAAAGCAAACACGACGAGCTTCATCTGGTAAAGCTTTATATGCAGGCACGGTATCCCCGCCTCGATTGTGACCGACAATGGCGCACAATTCGACAACGCACGAGTAAGAGATATCTGCGATCAGCTAAAGATCAGTAAGATCTTCTCCTCGCCGCGTCATCCTCGGGCCAATGGCCAGGTCGAAGCAGTCAACAAGACTATCAAGAGCAATCTTAAAAAGAAGCTCGAAGGCAGAAAAGGCGCCTGGGCCGAGGAATTGCCGTTCTTCCTATGGGCTTACAGGACGACCGCGCGAAACGCCATTCTCCCTCGCATATGGGATCGAGGCCGTGGTTCCGATCGAAACGGAGATACCCACGTTCCGAGTCGATACCTTCAACGAAGCGAACAACAACGAGGTCATGCGCCTGGAGTTGGATTTGATCGACGAAAAGATATCAGAAGTATTCAGACGCCTCGCTGCACAGAAGCGCAATGTCGAAAGATACTACAACTCCAAGATCAAAAGGCGAACCTTTGCCGTCGGAAGCCTTGTACTCAGGCGAGTCTTCCAGAATACACAAGTTCAAGGCGCTGGCGTCCTAGGCCCAAACTGGGAAGGCCCCTATAGAGTCCGAAAAGTCATTCACGACGGGACATACTACATTGAGCACACAGACGGAACTCCGATTCGCCACCCGTGGAATGCGGAACACTTGAGGCAGTACTACCAGTAGCTAGTGTTCCCCACGTTTTATCGCTTTTATTTCCCATTTTCAATAAGGCCTACGAGCCAATGTTTTAGGACTTTAAATTTCTTGCAAATTTTTCGCAAACGTAATAAAATTCGTGTTTTCCATTTCAAAATTCGTCTTGTGCAAGTTTTCCGTTTATCAAAAATTAAAACTTATAACCCCAAAACTTGTGGGGGCTAGCAATGGTAAGGAAACCCTCAAAAAGAACACGCTCCACAAAATTTTTTTAAGACTCCTACATGGCGCACCTAAGACGCCTACATGGCGCAACCAAGACGCCTACATGGCGCAACCAAGACGCCTACATATCGCACCTAAGACGCCTACATGGCGCAACCGAGACGCCTACATGGCGCAACCAAGATGCCTACCTGGCGCACCTAAGACGCCTACATGGCGCACTCAAGACGCCTACATGGCGCAATAAGACGCCTACATGGCGCACTCAAGATGCCTACATGGCGCACGTAAGACGCCTACATGGCGCAACCAAGTCGTCTCTCGAGACGCACCCAAGATGCCTACATGGCGCACTAAGACGCCTACATGGCGCACCTAAGACGCCTACATGGCGCACCTAAGATGCCTATATGGCGCACGTAAGACGCCTACATGGCGCAACCCAAGACGCCTACATGGCGCACTCAAGACGCCTACATGGTGCACTTAAAACGCCTACATGGCGCACCTAAGACGCCTACATGGCGCACCTAAGACGCCTACATGGCGCACTTAAGACGCCTACATGGCGCATCTAAGACGCCTACATGGCGCACTTAAGACGCCTACATGGCGCAACCTAAGACGTCTGCATCACGCAATCAGGACACCTACCCGGCACACATAAGGTGCCTAGGTAGCATGGCTGACTCGCAGTTGAAAAAACTTGCAGAACGCAAAGTGCGTCTGAAGTGAGTTCCTGTTGAGAAAAAAGAACTGGCAAGACCATTGACACAAACACTTGCCTATCAAAACATGCCATGACAAATGAATGAGCAAAAACGTTCATAAAAATAAATAACGTCTCATAAAAGGAAGGGCAACTGCCCCAAAAATCCTAGAAAGCAAGTGCTAAAACAAGTGCGCTGAAAGGAAAAACCTAAAAGAAAGCATGCGCTAAACACTTGCGCAGGAAATATAATAAAGAAAAATATATCACTCGGCGGGATCGTCGCCAATAGGATCGGCCCCGTCGAGTGGTGGGAACAGCGAGTCGAAGAAGTGGAAGGTGACCCCCCGAGAAGCATTCTCGGTAGCTGTGGCGTCCCGACACTCCACTGCCGCCGCATGTCTCGCCTCTTCGACCCCGACGTTGAAATCGTCCTGAAGGTCGGACGCAAGCTATTCCGCTGCAGCTTTCTCCGCGGTGACCCGAGCCACCTCCTCCGCCAAGGAGTCGCGCTCATGCTCCGCTCGAACACGGGCAGCTTCGCTCGATGAAAGTTGGCCCTGAAGAATACCTATTTCTTCTGTGCGCGACTCCAACTGGCATCGAAGGTCCCGCACCTCACTCCGGAAGACCTCTGTCGATCGAGTCGCCACCTCTAGAGCTTGACGTTCCGTTGTTAGCTCCTCAACCATTTTCGCCACGGTCGACTGAGCACGGTCGCATTTTCCGCGGGTAACCCCTAGTTCCACGCGAGCCTCTTGAAGCTGCTCGCGTAGACTCGCAAACTCTGCCTTTGAGTGAGAACCTCACTCGGCACGGGCCAGCTGAGACTTCGCTTGAGCAAGCTCTTCTTGGGCAAGGCGGGAACCACCCGGTGGAAGCCATCAGCTCAGGCGAACGAAACCATTCGAAAACCTTCCGAGCCTCCGACATTCGCCGGATCTCCTTCACGAAGTCGAGATCATCGGCCCCCGCGTCAGCAGAAAACTCGGTTAAGGGACCGAACCGAAGTGGCGCGTCGCCAAAAGCCTCCGCCGAGACCCACACTCACGGTCTTCGATTATATTTCTCTGAGTCCGTGATCAGCTTAGTATTCCGGCGATCACGGGCCATGAAGAAACCGAGTTGCCCGGGCGCATGAAAGACCGCGATGAGATTGCGAAAGTCGCTCACGGTCATCACCCGCTCGGTCTGGCAATACCACTCCATGTGACACATTGCCACGATGCGGTAAAACACCGGACTCATCTGACAAGCATGCACCCCCAGTCGTGCGAGGAGCTGCTGGACGATGGGTTGGAACGGCAACCGCAACCCGCAGTTGAGACTCGTGACCGAAACTACGGCAAAACCACGGCGAGGATGGAAAGGACGGTCGCCCTGTAACGGACGGAGGAGTGCCACGGACGATGGAATGGCAAATGCCTCCCTGAGACCGATGAATGTTCGGTAGGTGAGCGAGCTCGAAGCATCGACCCCCGAACAATCGAAGCCCTCGGGAGCAGCAAAGCCCTCCTCGGGATACCACTCCGTCCTAGCAAGCGACCTCGCCGACACTATCGCCTCTGCGTCAGGGGTCTCGGGCTTAGCACCCCCTGGCTCCACGGAAGGGCCTCCGCCCTCTGGCACGGCCCTTCGGGATGCTCCGGTGCGAGGCCTTCGGCCCCCGGACATGTCTCTGAATCACCTCCGAGATCTTCAAACTCGGGACCAAAATCGTCCACGCAGTCAATCTCATCGAGGACCGACTCTAGCGGAGTCATTGCATCCACGCCCGCAATATCTCCCGGCGTGCCATGAGAATCCAAGTCGGACTTTGCCACGTCGAGGCAGGTCTTGTCGCGAGCCCCCTCGCCAACCAAGTTGATCACGAGGCGAGGAGAAGGATCCCCGGACGTGGGATGATCGACCCCCCCCACCTGTGCCGCGCCCAGTTGGCGCACACTCCTCCTGAGGCTGAGGGACGGGCACGGTCGCGCCCGACTCGCCTCCTTCGAGCCACTGCTCCACTCCACTTGGATTCTCTTCCACGTGCAGAGGAACTTCCCTTAATCCTGCGAAGAGGTCAACCTCTACATGTTCAGAATCCTGAAACAAGAGAGAGAAATCAATCTCGGGATCCTTAGTTGAGAAAAGGGAAGGAATTTCCATAATGCAAGAAGTAGAAAAGAAAAAAAGTGTAGAGAAAGAGAGAAAAAATAAAGTGGAAGAATGGGAGAGAGGGGGGGCTTATCTATAGACTCCTAGGGGGGGGGTAGGAGTCCAAATCCTACTCCCGCAAGGAGAAAAATGGAGGAAAACCTCCAAAAAAGTCGGATTCCCCCGCGCGAAGCGAACCAACCCCGCGCACGGGGCGCGCCGCGCGGGTCGCGTCACACAGGCCGCGCGCCGCGCCATCCAGGGCGCGTGCCGCGTGGCTACACCAAAAAAAGGGGAAGAAAAGGAAAGGAAAACTTTCCTTGGGTGACGAGATTTTGAAGATATTTTCCTCAATCACCCAACATAAAAGACGAAAAGTTCATCGCCGGGAACCTCCCGAGCGACGAACTTGGGGGGCTAATGTTGTCGGTCATTTTCGGAAAACCCGAGACGCCAAGAAGGCACGTCGCTCAAAGGGCCGATGGTCAGGCCGGAGGTCCTGAAGAGCGGCGAGCCCTCAAGCCCTCACCCAAACTCTCGACTCCTTGAGTCGAGCCTAGCCCCTCGAGTTGAGACTTGAGTCGGCTCCCTGAGTCGAGCCTCGCTCCTCGAGTCGAGACTTGATTCAGTCTCCTCGAGTCAAGCCTCACTCCTCGAGTTGAGCCTTGAGTCAGTCTCCTCGAGTCGAGCCTCGCTCCTCGAGTTGAGCCTTGAGTCAGTCTCCTCGAGTCGAGCCTCGCTCCTCGAGTTGAGCCTTGAGTCAGTCTCCTCGAGTTGAGCCTTGAGTCAGTCTCCTCGAGTCGAGCCTCGCACCTCGAATCGAGACTTGATTCAGTCTCCTCGAGTCGAGCCTCGTCCCTCCGAGTCGGGACCGGAGTCGGTCCCCTCGAGGCGAGCCGCGACTCGGATCATATCCATCGAATAGATACATTCGTGTCATAAACCCGGAATGCGAAGCCTACAATAGCTCAATGGGCTCGGAAGGACGATGGTCGCGAAAAGCCCACGAAGACCTTCCCAGCGCGCGCCGCGCCCGGGCAAGGTCGCGCCGCGCGTGGTGCGCCGCTGCCCCTTTGTGCGCCTCCACTTGAAGAAGCGCGCACTCCTAGTCCCACATGGACAATGAAGGACCTTCTTAAGGTCCTCGAACACCTATATAAACCCCCTCTCGCTGAGGGGGAAGCCATCCCTTCATCTCCTATCGATACGCTCGAATTCTCGCTCTCCTCTGCTTCTCTTGATGCCATCTTTGGCCTGAAGCATTCTCGCAAGTCACTCCCATTCTCAGAGGTTCCGAAGCACTCACGGGGACTTCCCGACCGTTGTTCCCTCTGATCGAACCCCCCCAGTGATCAAGCACGCTCCTAGGGTTCTCGACTAGAGTCCCCCTACGCATCTAATACGCTAGACGCGTACGCGATCTCCGAAGTTCTGAAACGCCGCCGAGGACTCCTCCGCGCCCCGTGTCCTTCGTCGAGTACGCTTGTCCACCAAGGCTCCGCGCCTTACACTGCGTTACACACGCCTGAACTACGTTCTGACCTGATCCCACACACGGGTACGTAGGCAGCCGACACACAAGGCACGGTCACTCCTCCTCCTCACCCCTTCCCTCTTCCGAGAGGTGGGTTGATCGGAGAAAACCTAGCTCGAGACTTTCGAGTTCACACTTTTGGCCCGGGTTGGATCACTTGGTCCGGCCTTGGATCGAACCGCCCGAGGTATTCAATCGTTGTTCATTTTCGTGCGACAATAGCGACTACTAAAAGCCATAACTATGTTTTCGATGCACCATAAATCACATATAATATTATAATTCCTAATAACTTTTCGCGATCTTCGCGTTGGGACGGTTTCGGAAGAGTGATCAGTGAAATTCCGACAAGGTGAACGGGGGAGGTGTAAAAACATAAATTTCGCCGTCGGTCCGAGATTTCGACTTTCACCGGAGAATTGTAAGCGTAAACGAGCATTTGAACAAGATCCGTAGCGATGTTTGGACAAATTCCATCGTTTCAGCCTCCGAAAAAAATAATTCGCAAAAAAAGATCGATGCAACACGAGGACTTCCCAGGACGTCACCCATCCTAGTACTACTCTCGCCCAAGCACGCCTAACATCCGAGATCTGATGGGATCCGGTGCATTAATGCTGCTATGATCGCATCCGCAAGCAGTAGCGCGCATAATCTATATAAGAATCAACGCCGCGAATCCCAAAAGACATAACTACGTCTTCGATGCACCAAAAATAACATATAATATATGAATTCCTAATAACTTTTCGCGATCTTTGCGTTGGGACGGTTTCGGAAGAGTGATCGGTGAAATTCCGACAAGGTGAACGGGGGAAGGGTAAAATCAAAAATTTCGCCCTCGGTCCATGATTTCGACTTTCACCGGTGAATTGTAAGCGTAAACGAGCATTTGAACAAGTCTCGAAGTGATTTTTGGTCAAATTCCATCGTTTCGGCCTCGAAAAAAATAATTTGCAAAAAAAGAGGGATGCAATACGAGGACTTCCCAGGAGGACACCCATCCTAGTACTACTCTCCCCCAAGCACGCCTAACTTCGTGGATCTGATGGGATCCGGTGCATTATTGCTGGTGTGATCGCATCGGCAAGCATTAGCGCGCATTATCTATATAAGAATCAATGCCACGACTACCAAAAGCCATAATTACGTTTTTGATGCACCATAAATCACATATAATATTAGAATTCTTAATAACTTTTCGCGATCTTCGCGTTGGGACGGTTTCGGAAGAGTGATCGGTGAAATTCTAACTAGGTGAACGGGGGAAGGGTAAAACCATAAATTTCGCCCTCATTCCGGGATTTCGACTTTCACCGGTGAATTGTAAGATTAAACGAGCATTTGAACAAGACTCGGAGCGATTTTTGGTCAAAGTCCATCGTTTCGGCCCCCGAAAAAAAATAATTCGCAAAAAAAGAGGGATGCAAAACGAGGACTTCCCAGGAGGCCACCTATCCTAGTACTACTCTCGCCCAAGCACGCCTAACTTCGGAGATCTGAAGGGATCCGGTGGATTACTGCTGGTATGATCGCATCCGCAAGCATTAGCGCTCATTATCTATCTGAGAATCAACGTCGTGAATCCCAAAAGCCATAACAATGTCTTCAATGCACCAAAAATCACATATAATATCTGAATTCCTAATAACTTTTCGCGATCTTTGCGTTGGGACTGTTTCGGAAGAGTGATCAATGAAATTCCAAGAAGGTGAACGGGGGAAGGGTAAAATCGTAAATTTTGCCCTCGGTCCATTATTTCGACTTTATCCGGTTAATTGTAAACGTAAATGAGCATTTGAACAAGTCTCGAGGTGGTTTTTGGTGAAATTCCATTGTTTCGGCCTTGAAAAAAAATAATTCCCAAAAAAAGAAGGATGCAACACGAGGACTTCCCAGAAAGACACCCATCCTAGTACTACTCTCACCCTAGCACGCCTCAATTCTGAGATCTGATGGGATCCGGTGCATTAGTGCTGGTATGATCGCATCCGTCAGCATTAGCGCGCATTATCTATATAAGAATCAACGCCGCGACTCCCAAAAGCCATAACTACATTTTTTATGCACCATAAATCACATATAATATTAGAATTTCTAATAACTTTTCGCGATCTTCGCGTTGGGACGGTTTCGGAAGAGTGATCGGTGAAATTCCGACAAGCTGAACGGGGGAAGGGTAAAATCATAAATTTAGGCCTCGGTCCACGATTTCGAATTTCACCGATGAATTGTAAGCGTAAACGAGTATTTGAACAAGACTCGAAGCGGTTTTTTGTTAAATTCCATCGTTTCGGCCTCGAAAAAAATAATTCGCAAAAAAAGAGGGATGCAACACGAGTACTTCCCAGTAGGTCACCCATCATAGTACTACTCTCGCCCAAGGACGCTTAACTTTGGAGTTCTGATGGGTTCCGGTGCATTAGTGCTGGTATGATCGCATCCGCAAGCATTAGGGCGCATTATCTATATAAAAATCAACGTCGCGACTCCCAAAAGCCATAACAATGTCTTCGATGCACCAAAAATCACATATAATATTAGAATTTCTAATAACTTTTCGCGATCTTCGTGTTGGGATGGTTTCGGAAGAGTGATCTATGAAATTCGAACAAGGTGAACGGGGGAAGGGTAAAATCGTAAATTTCGCCCTCGGTCCATAATTTCGAATTTTAACGGTGAATTGTAAGCATAAACGAGCATTTGAACAAGACTCGAAGCGGTTTTTGGTCAAATTCCATCATTTCGGCCTCGGAAAAAATAATTCGCAAAAAATGAGGGATGTAACACGAGGACTTCCTAGTAGGTCACCCATCCTAGTACTACTCTGCCCCAAGCACGCCTAACTTCGGAGATCTGATGGGATCCGGTGCATTAGTGCTGGTATGATCGCATTCGCAAGAATTAGCGCGTATTATCTATATAAGAATCAACGCCGCGACTACCAAAACCATAACTACATTTTCGATGCACCCTAAATAACATATAATATTAGAATTTCTAATAACTTTTCGCGATCTTCGCGTTGTGATGGTTTCGGAAGAGTAATAGGTGAAAATCCGACAAGTTGAACGGGGGAAGGGTAAAATCATAAATGTCGCCCTCTGTCTGGGATTTCGACTTTCACCGGTGAATTGTAAGCGTAAACGATCATTTTAACAAGACTCGAAGCGGTTTTTGGTCAAATTCCATCGTTTCGGCCTCGAAAAAAATAATTCGCAAAAAAAGAGGGATGCAACACGAGGACTTCCCAGGAGGTCACCCATCCTAGTACTACTCTCGCCCAAGCACGCTTAACTTCGGAGTTCTGATGGGATCCGGTGCATTAGTGCTGGTATGATCGCATCCGCAAGCATTAGCGCGCATTATCTATATAAGAATCAACGCCGCGACTCCCAAAAGCCATAACTACGTCTTCGGTGCACCAAAAATCACATAAAATATATGAATTCCTAATAACTTTTCGCGATCTTCGTGTTGGGATGGTTTCAGAAGAGTAATCGGTGAAATTCCGACAAGTTGAACCGGTGAACGGTAAAATCGTAAATTTCGCCCTCGGTCCATGATTTCGACTTTCACCGGTGAATTTTAAGCGTAAACGATCATTTGAATAAGACTTGAAGCGGTTTTTGGTCCAATTCCATCGTTTCGGCCTCGAAAAAAATAATTCGCAAAAAAAGAGAGATGCAACATGAGGACTTCCCAGGAGGTCACCCATCCTTGTACTACTCTCGCCCAAGCACACTTAACTTCGGAGATCTGATGGGATCCGGTGCATTAGTGCTGGTATGATCGCATCCGCAAGCATTAGCGCGCATTATCTATATAAGAATCAACGCTGCGACTACTAAAGGCCATAACTACGTTTTCGACGCACCATAAATCACATATAATATTAGAATTCCTAATAAATTTTCGCGATCTTCGGGTTGGGACGGTTTTGGAAGAGTGATCGATTAAATTCCGACAAGGTGAACGGCGGACGGGTAAAATTGTAAATTTCGCCGTCAGTCCAGAATTTCGACTTTCACCGGTAATATGTAAGCGTAAACGAGCATTTGAACAACACTCGGAGAGATTTTGGTGAAATTCCATCATTTTGGCCGACAAAAAAAAAATAATTCGCAAAAAAAGAGGGATGAAACACGAGGACTTCGCAGGAGGTCAACAATCCTAGTACTACTCAAGCCCAAGCACGCTTAACATTGGAGTTCTTATGGGATCCGATGCATTAGTACTGGTATAATCGCATCCGCAAGCATTAGCGCGCATTATCTATATTAGAATCAACGCCGCGACTACCAAAACCATAACTACCTTTTCGATGCACCATAAATCACATATAATATTAGAATTTCTAATAACTTTTCTCAATCTTCGTGTTGGGACGGTTTCGGAAGAGTGATCGGTGAAATTCCGACAAGCTGAACGGGGGAAGGGTAAAATCATAAATTTCGGCCTCGATCCATGATTTCGACTTTCACCGGTGAATTGTAAGCTTAAACGAGTATTTGAACAAGACTCGAAGCGGTTTTTGGTCAAATTTCATCGTTTCGGCCTCGAAAAAAATAATTCGCAAAAAAAAAGGGATGCAACACGAGGACTTCCTAGGAGGTCACCCATCCTAGTACTACTCTTGCCCAAGCACGCCTAACTTCGGAGATCTGATGGGATCCGGTGCATTAGTGCTGGTATAATCGCATCCGCAAGCATTAGCGCGCATTATCTATATAAGAATCAACGTCGCGACTCCCAAAAGCCATAACAATGTCTTCGATGCACCAAAAATCACATATAATATCTGAATTCCTAATAACTTTTCGCGATCTTTGCGTTGGGACGGTTTCGGAAGAGTGACCAATGAAATTCGAACAAGGTGAACGGGGGAAGGGTAAAATCGTAAATTTCGCCCTCGGTCCATGATTTCGACTTTCACCGGTGAATTGTAAGCGTAAACAAGCATTTGAACAAGACTCGAAGCGGTTTTTGGTCAAATTCCATCGTTTCGGGTTCGGAAAAAATAATTCGCAAAAAAAGAGGGATGCAACACGAGGACTGCCCAGGAGGTCACCCATCCTAGTACTAGTCTCGCCCAAGCGCGCTTAACTTCAGAGATCTGATGGGATCTTGTGCATTAGTGCTGGTATGATCGCATCCGCAAGCATTTGCGCGCATTATCTATATAAGAATCAACACCACGACTACCAAAAGTCATAACTACGTTTTCGATGCACCATAAATCACATATAATATTAGAATTCCTGATAAATTTTCGCGATCTTTGCGTTGGGACGGTTTTAGAAGAATGATCGATGAAATTCCGACAAGGTGAACGGTGGAAGGATAAAATTGTAAATTTCGCCGTCGATCCGGAATTTCGACTTTCACCGGTAATATGTAAGCGTAAACGAGCATTTGAACAACACTCGGAGTGATTTTGGTCAAATTCCATAGTTTTGGCATAAAAAAAATAATTCGCAAAAAAAGAGGGATGAAACACGACGACTTCGCAGGAGGTCAACAATCCTAGTACTACTCAAGCCCAAGCACGCTTAACATTGGAGTTCTTATGGGATCCGATGCATTAGTGCTGGTATGATCGCATCTGCAAGCATTAACGCGCATTATCTATATAAGAATCAACGCCGCGACTCCCAACAGCCATAACTACGTGTTCGATGCACCAAAAATCTCATATAATATATAAATTCCTAAAACTTTTCGCGATCTTCGTGTTCGGAAGGTTTTGGAACCGTGAACGCTGAAATTCCGACAAGGTGAACGATGGAAGGGTAAAATCATAAATTTCGCCCTCGGTCCGGAATTTCGACTATCACTGGTGAATTGTAAGCGTAAACGAGCATTAGAACAAGACTCGGAGCGTTTTTTGGTGAAATTCCATCGTTTCGGCCTCCGAAAAAAATAATTCGCAAAAAAAGAGGGATACCACACGAGGACTTACCAGGAGGTCACCCATCCTAGTACTACTCTCACCCAAGAACGCCTAACTTCGGAGATCTGATGGGATCCGGTGCATTACTGCTGGTATGATCGCATCCGCAAGCATTAGCGCACATAATCTATATAAGAATCAACGCCGCGACTACCAAAAGTCGTAACTACGTTTTCGATGCACCATAAATAACATATAATATTAGAATTCCTAATAAATTTTCGCGATCTACGCGTTGGGACGGTTTCCGAAGAGTGATCGGTGAAATTCCGACAAGGTGAACGAGGGAAAGGTAAAATCATAAATTTCGCCCACGGTCCATGATTTCGACTTTCACCGGTGAATTGTAAGCGTAAACCAACATTTGAACAAGACTCGAAACGGTTTTTGGTCAAATTCCATCGTTTCGGCCAGAAAAAAAATAATTCGCAAAAAAAGAGGGATGCAACACGAGGACTTCCCATGAGGTCACCCATACTAGTACTACTCTCACCCAAGCACGCCTAACTTCGGAGATCTGATGGGATCTGGGGCATTAGTGCTGGTATGATCGCATCCGCAAGCATTAGCGCGCATAATCTATATTAGAATAAACGGTGCGACTCCAAAATGCCATAACTACGTCTTCGATGCACCAAAAATCACATATAATATATGAATTCGTAATAACTTTTCGCGATCTTTGCGTTGGGACTGTTTCGGAAGAGTGATCGGTGAAATTCCGACAAGGTGAACATGGGAAGGGTAAAATCATAAATATCGCCCTCAGTCTAGGATTTCGACTTTCACCAGTGAATTATGAGCGTAAACGAGCATTTGAACAAGACTCGGAGGGATTTTTGGCCAAATTCCATCGTTTCCGCCTCCAAGAAAAATAATTCGCAAAAAAAGAAGGATGCAACACGAGGACTTCCCAGGAGGTCACCCATCCTAGTACTACTCTCGCCCAAGCACGCTTAACTTTGGAGTTCTGGTGGGATCCGATGCATTAGTGCTGGTATTATCGCATCCGCAAGCATTAGCGCGCATTTTCTATATAAGAATCAACGTCGCAACTCCCAAAAGCCATAGCAATGTCTTCGATGCACAAAAAATCACATATAATATTTGAATTCCTAATAACTTTTCGCGATCTTTGCGTTGGGACGGTTTCGGAAGAGTGATTGATGAAATTCCAACAAGGTGAACGTGTGAAGGGTAAAATCGTAAATTTCGCCCTCGGTCCATGATTTCGACTTTCACCGGTGAATTGTAAGCGTAAACGAACATTTGAAAAAGACTCGAAGCGGTTTTTTGTCAAATTCCATCGTTTTGGCCTCGAAAAAAATAATTCGCAAAAAAAGAGGGATGCAACACGAGGACTTCTTAGGAGGTCACCCATCCTAGTACTACTCTCACCCAAGCACGCCTAACTTCGGAGATCTAATGGGATCCGGTGCATTAGTGCTGGTATGATCACATCCGCAAGCATTAGCGCGCAATATCTATATAAGAATAAACACCGCGACTACCAAAAGCCATAACTACGTTTTCATGCACCATAAATCACATATAATATAGAATTCCTAATAACTTTTCGACTTTCACGGTGAATTGTGAGCGGAAACGAGCATTTGAACATGTCTCGGAGCGACTTTTTGCCAAATTCCATCGTTTCGGCATCCAAGAAAAATAATTCGCAAAAAAAGAATGATGCAACACGAGGACTTCCCAAGAGGTCACCCATCCTAGTACTACTCTCGCAAGAGCACACCTAACTTCAGAGATCTGATGGGATCCGTTGCATTACTAGTGGTATTATCGCATCCACAAGCATTAGCGCCCATAATCTATATAAGAATCAACGCTGCGACTCCCAAAAGCCTTAACTACGTCTTCGATGCACCAAGAATCACATATGATATATGAATTCCTAATAACTTTTCGCGATCTTTGCGTTGGGACGGTTTCGGAAAAGTGATCGGTGAAATTCGGACAAGGTGAACGGGGGGAAGGGTAAAATTGTAAAAATATCGACCTCGGTCTGGGATTTTGACTTTCACCGGTGAATTATAAGCGTAAACGAGCATTTGAACATGACTCGGAGCGACTTTTGGCCAAATTCCATCGTTTTCGCCTCCGAGTAAAATAATTCTCAAAAAAAGAAGGACGCAACACGAGGACTTCCCAGGAGGTCACCCATCCTAGTACTACTCTCGCCCAAGCACGCTTAACTTTGGAGTTCTGATGGGTTCCGGTGGATAAGTGCTGGTACTATCGCATCCGCAAGCATTAGCGCGCATTAGCTATATAAGAATCAACGCCGCGACTACCAAAAGCCATAACTACGTTTTCGATGCACCATAAATCATATATACTATTAGAATTCCTAATAACTTTTCGCGATCTTTGCGTTGGGACGGTTTCGGAAGAGTGATCGGTGAAATTCCGACAAGGTGCACGGGGGAAAGGTAAAATCATAAATTTCACCCTCGGTCCATGATTTCGACTTTCACCGGTGAATTGTAAGCGTAAACGAGCATTTGAACAAGACTCGAAGCGGTTTTTGGTCAAATTCCATCATTTCGGCCTCGAAAAAAATAATTCGCAAAAAAAGAGGGATGCAACACGAGGACTGCACATGAGGTCACCCATCCTAGTACTACTCTCGCCAGAGCACGCTTAAGTTCGGAAATCTGATGGGATCCGGTGCATTACTGCTGGTATGATCGCATCCACAAGCATTAGCGCGCATAATCTATATAAGAATCAACGCCGCAACTCCCAAAAGCCGTAACTACGTCTTCGATGCACCAAAAATCACATATAATATATGAATTCTTAATAACATTTCGCGATCTTTGCGTTGGGACTGTTTCGGAAGAGTGATCGGTGAACTTCCGACAAGGTGAACGGGGGAAGGGTAAAATCGTAAATATCGCCCTCGGTCTGGGATTTCGACTTTCACCGGTGAATTATGAGCGTAAACGAGCATTTGAACGAGACTCGGAGCGATTTTTGGCCAAATTCCATCGTTTCTGCCTCCGAGAAAAATAATTCTAAAAAAAAGAAGGATGCAACACGACGACTTCGCAGGAGGTCAACAATCCTAGTACTACTCAAGCCCAAGCACGCTTAACATTGGAGTTCTTATGGGATCCGATGCATTAGTGCTGGTATGATCGCATCTGCAAGCATTAACGCGCATTATCTATATAAGAATCAACGCCGCGACTCCCAACAGCCATAACTACGTGTTCGATGCACCAAAAATCTCATATAATATATAAATTCCTAAAACTTTTCGCGATCTTCGTGTTCGGAAGGTTTTGGAACCGTGAACGCTGAAATTCCGACAAGGTGAACGATGGAAGGGTAAAATCATAAATTTCGCCCTCGGTCCGGAATTTCGACTATCACTGGTGAATTGTAAGCGTAAACGAGCATTAGAACAAGACTCGGAGCGTTTTTTGGTGAAATTCCATCGTTTCGGCCTCCGAAAAAAATAATTCGCAAAAAAAGAGGGATACCACACGAGGACTTACCAGGAGGTCACCCATCCTAGTACTACTCTCACCCAAGAACGCCTAACTTCGGAGATCTGATGGGATCCGGTGCATTACTGCTGGTATGATCGCATCCGCAAGCATTAGCGCACATAATCTATATAAGAATCAACGCCGCGACTACCAAAAGTCGTAACTACGTTTTCGATGCACCATAAATAACATATAATATTAGAATTCCTAATAAATTTTCGCGATCTACGCGTTGGGACGGTTTCCGAAGAGTGATCGGTGAAATTCCGACAAGGTGAACGAGGGAAAGGTAAAATCATAAATTTCGCCCACGGTCCATGATTTCGACTTTCACCGGTGAATTGTAAGCGTAAACCAACATTTGAACAAGACTCGAAACGGTTTTTGGTCAAATTCCATCGTTTCGGCCAGAAAAAAAATAATTCGCAAAAAAAGAGGGATGCAACACGAGGACTTCCCATGAGGTCACCCATACTAGTACTACTCTCACCCAAGCACGCCTAACTTCGGAGATCTGATGGGATCTGGGGCATTAGTGCTGGTATGATCGCATCCGCAAGCATTAGCGCGCATAATCTATATTAGAATAAACGGTGCGACTCCAAAATGCCATAACTACGTCTTCGATGCACCAAAAATCACATATAATATATGAATTCGTAATAACTTTTCGCGATCTTTGCGTTGGGACTGTTTCGGAAGAGTGATCGGTGAAATTCCGACAAGGTGAACATGGGAAGGGTAAAATCATAAATATCGCCCTCAGTCTAGGATTTCGACTTTCACCAGTGAATTATGAGCGTAAACGAGCATTTGAACAAGACTCGGAGGGATTTTTGGCCAAATTCCATCGTTTCCGCCTCCAAGAAAAATAATTCGCAAAAAAAGAAGGATGCAACACGAGGACTTCCCAGGAGGTCACCCATCCTAGTACTACTCTCGCCCAAGCACGCTTAACTTTGGAGTTCTGGTGGGATCCGATGCATTAGTGCTGGTATTATCGCATCCGCAAGCATTAGCGCGCATTTTCTATATAAGAATCAACGTCGCAACTCCCAAAAGCCATAGCAATGTCTTCGATGCACAAAAAATCACATATAATATTTGAATTCCTAATAACTTTTCGCGATCTTTGCGTTGGGACGGTTTCGGAAGAGTGATTGATGAAATTCCAACAAGGTGAACGTGTGAAGGGTAAAATCGTAAATTTCGCCCTCGGTCCATGATTTCGACTTTCACCGGTGAATTGTAAGCGTAAACGAACATTTGAAAAAGACTCGAAGCGGTTTTTTGTCAAATTCCATCGTTTTGGCCTCGAAAAAAATAATTCGCAAAAAAAGAGGGATGCAACACGAGGACTTCTTAGGAGGTCACCCATCCTAGTACTACTCTCACCCAAGCACGCCTAACTTCGGAGATCTAATGGGATCCGGTGCATTAGTGCTGGTATGATCACATCCGCAAGCATTAGCGCGCAATATCTATATAAGAATAAACGCCGCGACTACCAAAAGCCATAACTACGTTTTCATGCACCATAAATCACATATAATATAGAATTCCTAATAACTTTTCGACTTTCACGGTGAATTGTGAGCGGAAACGAGCATTTGAACATGTCTCGGAGCGACTTTTTGCCAAATTCCATCGTTTCGGCATCCAAGAAAAATAATTCGCAAAAAAAGAATGATGCAACACGAGGACTTCCCAAGAGGTCACCCATCCTAGTACTACTCTCGCAAGAGCACACCTAACTTCAGAGATCTGATGGGATCCGTTGCATTACTAGTGGTATTATCGCATCCACAAGCATTAGCGCCCATAATCTATATAAGAATCAACGCTGCGACTCCCAAAAGCCTTAACTACGTCTTCGATGCACCAAGAATCACATATGATATATGAATTCCTAATAACTTTTCGCGATCTTTGCGTTGGGACGGTTTCGGAAAAGTGATCGGTGAAATTCGGACAAGGTGAACGGGGGGAAGGGTAAAATTGTAAAAATATCGACCTCGGTCTGGGATTTTGACTTTCACCGGTGAATTATAAGCGTAAACGAGCATTTGAACATGACTCGGAGCGACTTTTGGCCAAATTCCATCGTTTTCGCCTCCGAGTAAAATAATTCTCAAAAAAAGAAGGACGCAACACGAGGACTTCCCAGGAGGTCACCCATCCTAGTACTACTCTCGCCCAAGCACGCTTAACTTTGGAGTTCTGATGGGTTCCGGTGGATAAGTGCTGGTACTATCGCATCCGCAAGCATTAGCGCGCATTAGCTATATAAGAATCAACGCCGCGACTACCAAAAGCCATAACTACGTTTTCGATGCACCATAAATCATATATACTATTAGAATTCCTAATAACTTTTCGCGATCTTTGCGTTGGGACGGTTTCGGAAGAGTGATCGGTGAAATTCCGACAAGGTGCACGGGGGAAAGGTAAAATCATAAATTTCACCCTCGGTCCATGATTTCGACTTTCACCGGTGAATTGTAAGCGTAAACGAGCATTTGAACAAGACTCGAAGCGGTTTTTGGTCAAATTCCATCATTTCGGCCTCGAAAAAAATAATTCGCAAAAAAAGAGGGATGCAACACGAGGACTGCACATGAGGTCACCCATCCTAGTACTACTCTCGCCAGAGCACGCTTAAGTTCGGAAATCTGATGGGATCCGGTGCATTACTGCTGGTATGATCGCATCCACAAGCATTAGCGCGCATAATCTATATAAGAATCAACGCCGCAACTCCCAAAAGCCGTAACTACGTCTTCGATGCACCAAAAATCACATATAATATATGAATTCTTAATAACATTTCGCGATCTTTGCGTTGGGACTGTTTCGGAAGAGTGATCGGTGAACTTCCGACAAGGTGAACGGGGGAAGGGTAAAATCGTAAATATCGCCCTCGGTCTGGGATTTCGACTTTCACCGGTGAATTATGAGCGTAAACGAGCATTTGAACGAGACTCGGAGCGATTTTTGGCCAAATTCCATCGTTTCTGCCTCCGAGAAAAATAATTCTAAAAAAAAGAAGGATGCAACACGAGGACTTCCCAGGAGGTCACCCATCCTAGTACTACTCTCGCCCAAGCACGCTTAACTTTTGAGTTCTGATGGGATCCGATGCATTAGTGCTGGTATGATCGCATCCGCAAGCAATAGCGCGCATTATCTATACAAGAATCAACGTCGCGACTCCCAAAAGCCATAACAATGTCTTCGATGCATCAAAAATCTCATATAATATCTGAATTACTAATAACTTTTCGCGATCTTTGCGCTGGGAAGGTTTCGGAAGAGTGATCGATGAAATTCCAACAAGGTGAACGGGGGAAGGGAAAAATCGTAAATATCACCCTCGGTCTGGGATTTCGAATTTCACCGGTGAATTATGACTGTAAACGAGCATTTGAACAAGACTCGGAGATATTTTTGTACAAATTCCATCGTTTCGGCCTCCGAAAAAATAATTCGCAAAAAAAGAGGGATGCAACACGAGGATGTCCCCGGAAGTCACCCATCCTAGTACTACTCTCCCCCAAGATCGCTTAATTTCAGAGTTCTGATGGGATCCGGTGCATTAGTGCTGGTATGATCGCATCTGTAAGCATTAGCGCACATTATCTATATAAGAATCAACGCCGCGACTCCCAAAAGCCATAACTAAGTCTTTGATGCACCAAAAATCACATATAATATATGAATTCCTAGTGACTTTTCGCGATTTTTGCGTTGGGATGGTTTAGAAAGAGTGATCGGTGAAACTCCGACAAGGTGAACGGGGGAAGGGTAAAATCGTAAATTTCGTCCTCGGTCCGGGATTTCGAGTTTCACCGGTGAATTGTAAGCGTAAACGAGCATTTGAACAAGACTCGGAGCGATTTTTGGTCAAATTCCATCGTTTCGGCCTCCGGAAAAAATAATTCGCAAAAAAATAGGGATGCAACAAGAGGACTTCCCAGGAGGTCACCCATCCTAGTACTACTCTCGCCCAAGGACGCCTCAATTCGGAGATCTGATGGGATCCGGTGCATTACTGCTGGTATGATCGCATCCGCAAGCATTAGAGCGCATAATCTATATAAGAATCAACGTTGTGACTCCCAAAAGCCTTAACTACGTCTTCGATGCACCGAAAATCACATATAAATTATGAATTCCTAATAACTTTTCGCGATCTTTGCGTTGGGACGGTTTCGGAAGAGTGATCGGTGAAATTCGGACAAGGTGAATGAGGGAAGGGTAAAATCGTAAATATCGCCCTCGGTCTGGGATTTCGACTTTAACCGGTGAATTATAAGCGTAAACGATCATTTGAACAAGACTCGGAGAGATTTTTGGCCAAATTCAATCGTTTTCGCCTCCGAGAAAAATAATTCTAAAAAAAAGAAGGATGCAACACGAGGACTTCCCAGGAGGTCACCCATCCTAGTACTACTCTCGCCCAAGCACGCTTAACTTCGGAGTTCTGATTGGTTCTGGTGCATAAGTGCTGGTATGATCGTATCCGCAAGTATTAGCTCGCATTATCTATATAAGAATCAATGCCGCGACTAACAAAAGCCATAACTAACGTTTTCGATGCACCATAAATCATATATAATATTAGAATTCCTAATAACTTTTGTCGATCTTCGCGTTGGGAGGGTTTCGGAAGAGTGATCGGTGAAACTCCGACAAGGTGAACGGGGGAAAGGTAAAATCGTAAATTTCGCCCTCGGTCCATGATTTCGATTTTCACCGGTGAATTGTACACGTAAATGAGCATTTCAACAAGTCTCGAAGCGGTTTTTGGTCAAATTCCATCGTTTCGGCTCCGAAAAAATAATTCGCAAAAAAAGAGGGATGCAACACGAGGACTTCCCAAGAGGTCACCCATCCTAGTACTACTCTCACCCAAGCACGCCTCAATTCAGAGATCTGATGGGATCCGGTGCATTACTGCTGGTATGATCGCATCCGCAAGCATTAGCGCGCATAGTCTATATAAAAATCACATATAAATTATGAAATCCTAATAACTTTTCGCGATCTTTGCGTTGGGACGGTTTCGGAAGAGTGATCGCTGAAATTCGGAGAAGGTGAACGGGGGAAGGGTAAAATCGTAAATACCGCCCTCGGTCTGGGATTTCGACTTTTACCGGTGAATTATAAGCGTAAACGAGCATTTGAACAAGACTCGGAGCGATTTTTGGCCAAATTCCATCGTTTTCGCCTCCGAGAAAAATAATTCTAAAAAAAAGAAGGATGCAACACGAGGACTTCCCAAGAGGTCACCCATCCTAGTACTACTCTCGCCCAAGCACGCTAAAGTTTGGAGTTCTGATGGGATCCGGTGCATTAGTGCTGGTATGATCGCATCCGCAAGCATTAGCGCGCATTATCTATACAAGAATCAACGTCGCGACTCCCAAAAGCCATAACAATGTCTTCGATGCACCAAAAATCTCATATAATATCTGAATTACTAATAACTTTTCGCGATCTTTGCGTTGGGAAGGTTTCAGAAGAGTGATCGATGAAATTCCAACAAGGTGAACGGGGGAAGGGTAAAATCGTAAATATCGCCCTCGGTCTGGGATTTCGAATTTCACCTGTGAATTATGAGCGTAAACGAGCATTTGAACAAGACTCGGAGCGATTTTTGTACAAATTCCATCGTTTCGGCCTCCGAAAAAAATAATTCGCAAAATAAGAAGGATGCAACACGAGGACTTCCAAGAAAGTCACCCATCCTAGTACTACTCTCGCCCAAGCACGCTTAACTTCGGAGTTCTGATGGGATCCGGTGCATTAGTGCAGGTATGATCGCATCTGTAAGCATTAGCGAGCATTATCTATATAAGAATCAACGCCGCGACTCCCAAAAGCCATAACTACGTCTTCGATGCACCAAAAATGACATATAATATTAGAATTCCTTGTAACGTTTCGTGATTTTCGAGTTGGGATGGTTTAGAAAGAGTTATCGGTGAAACTCCGACAAGGTGAACGGGGGAAGGGTAAAATCGTAAATTTCGTCCTCGATCCGGGATTTCGACTTTCACCGGTGAATTGTAAGCGTAAACGAGCATTTGAACAAGACTAGAAGCGATTTTTGGTCAAATTCCATCGTTTCGGCCTCGAAAAAAATAATTCGCAAAAAAAGAGGGATGCAACACGAGGACTTCCCAGGAGGTCACTCATCCTAGTACTACTTTCACCCAAGCACGCCTCAATTCGGAGATCTGATGGGTTCCGGTGCATTACTGCTGGTATGATCGCATCCGCAAGCATTAGCGCACATAATCTATATAAGAATCAACGCTGCGACTCCTAAAAGCGTTAACTACGTCTTCGATGCACCGAAAATCACATATAAATTATGAATTCCTAATAACTTTTCGCGATCTTTGTGTTGGGACGGTTTCGGAAGAGTGATCGGTGAAATTCGGACAAGGTGAACAGGGGAAGGGTAAAATTGTAAATATCACCCTCGGTCTGGGATTTCGACTTTCACCGGTGAATTATAATCGTAAACGAGCATTTGAACAAGACTCGGAGAGATTTTTGGCCAAATTCCATCGTTTCGGCCTCCGAAAAAAATAATTCTACAAAAAAGAAGGATACAACACGAGGACTTCCCAGGAGGTCACCTATCCTAGTACTACTCTTGCCCAAGCACGCTTAACTTCGGAGTTTTGATGGGTTCCGGTGCATAGGTGCTGGTACGATCACATCCGCAAGCATTAGCGCGCATTATCTATATAAGAATCAATGCCGCGACTACCAAAAGCCATAACTACGGTTTCGATGCACCATAAATCATATATAATATTAGAATTCCTAATAACTTTTCGCGATCTTCGCGTTGGGACGGTTTCGGAAGAGTGATCGGTGAAATTCCGACAAGGTGAACGGGGGAAAGGTAAAATCATAAATTTCGCCCTCGGTCCATGATTTCGACTTTCACCGGTGAATTGTAAGCGTAAACGAGCATTTGAACAAGACTCGAAGCGGTTTTTGGTCAAATTCCATCGTTTTGCCTCCGAAAAAAATAATTCGCAAAAAAAGAGGGAAGCAACACCAGGAATTCAGAGGAGGTCACCCATCCTAGTACTACTCTCGCCCAAGCACGCTTAACTTTGGAGTTCTAATGGGATCCGGTGCATTAGTGCTGGTATGATCGCATCCGCAAGCATTAGCGCGCATTATCTATATAAGAATCAACGTCGCGACTCCCAAAAGCCATAACAATGTCTTCGATGCAACAAAAATCACATATAATATCTAAATTCCCAATAACTGTTCGCGATCTTTGCGTTGGGAAGGTTTAGGAAGAGTGATTGGTGAAATTCCGACAATGTGAACGGAGGAAGGGTAAAATCGTAAATATCACCCTCGGTCTGGGATTTCGACTTTCACCGGTGAATTATGAGCGTAAACGAGCATTTGAACGAGACTCGGAGCGATTTTTAGCAAAATTCCATCGTTTCCGCCTCCGAGAAAAATAATTCTCAAAATAAGAAGGATGCAACACGAGGACTTCCCAGGAGGTCACCCATCCTAGTACTACTCTCGCCCAAGCACGCCTAACTTCGGAGATCTGATGGGATCCGGTGCATTAGTGCTGGTATGATCGCATCCGTAAGCATTAACGCGGATTGTCTATATAAGAATCAACACCGCGACTCCCAAAAGCCATAACTACGTCTTCGATGCACCAAAAATCAAATATAATATTAGAATTCCTAGTAACTTTTCGTGATTTTCGAGTTGGGATGGTTTAGAAAGATTTATCGGTGAAACTCCGACAAGGTGAACGGGGGAAGGGTAAAATCGTAAATTTCGTCCTCGATCCGGGATTTCGACTTTCACCGGTGAATTGTAAGCGTAAACGAGCATTTGAACAAGACTCAAGCGATTTTTGGTCAAATTCCATCGTTTCGGCCTCGAAAAAAATAATTCGCAAAAAAAAGAGGGATGCAACACGAGGACTTCCCAGGAGGTCACCCATCCTAGTACTACTCTCGCCCAAGCACGCTTAACTTTGGAGTTCTGATGGGTTCCGGTGCATAAGTGCTGGTATGATCGCATCCGCAAGCATTAGCGCGCATTATCTATATAAGAATCAACGCCGCGACTTCCAAAAGCCATAACTACGTTTTCGATGCACCATAAATCATATATAATACTAGAATTCCTAATAACTTTTCGCGATCTTTGCGTTGGGACGGTTTCGGAAGAGTGATCGGTGAAATTCCGACAAGGTGAACGGGGGAAGGGTAAAATCGTAAATATCGCCCTCGGTCTGGGATTTCGACTTTCACCGGTAAATTATGAGCGTAAACAAGCATTTGAACGAGAGTCGGAGCGATTTTTGGCCAAATTCCATTGTTTCCGCCTTCGAGAAAAATAATTCTAAAAAAAAGAAGGATGCAACACGAGGACTTCCCAGGAGGTCACCCATCCTAGTACTACTCTCGCCCAAGCACGCTTAACTTTGGAGTTCTGATAGGATCCGGTGCATTAGTGCTGGTATGATCGCATCCGCAAGCATTAGCGCGCATTATCTATACAAGAATCAACGTCGCAACTCCCAAAAGCCATAATAATGTCTTCGATGCACCAAAAATCTCATATAATATCTGAATTACTAATAACTTTTCGCGATCTTTGCGCTGGGAAGGTTTCGGAAGAGTGATCGATGAAATTCCAACAAGGTGAACGGGGGAAGGGTAAAATCGTAAATATCGCCCTCGATATGGGATTTCGAATTTCACCGGTGAATTATGAGCGTAAACGAGCATATGAACAAGACTCGTAGCGATTTTTGTACAAATTCCATCGTTTCGGCCTCCGAAAAAAATAATTCGCAAAAAAAGAGGGATGCAACACGAGGACTTCCCTGGAAGTCACCCATCCTAGTACTACTCTCCCCCAAGATCGCTTAACTTCAGAGTTCTGATGGGATCCGGTGCATTAGTGCTGGTATGATCGCATCTGTAAGCATTAGCGCGCATTATATATATAAGAATCAACGCCGAGACTCCCAAAAGCCATAACTACGTCTTCGTCTCTCTCGCAGCACGTCTCTCTTCCTTTCCTCGTTAACTCGAGCAACCACGAAAGTTTCTATCACTAAATCACTCAAGATAAAAAGGAATTAGTGTGTGGGCACTTTCAAACCATACGACTTAAGAACGAGTCTTGAAGTCGCAAAGCTAAACACTAGGTCAAATGAGGACCTATGTGCCAAAACAATAAAAACAAAATTGAATAGAGAGAGAGAGGAGAGGGGCGGCCAAGTCTAGAGAGAGAAGCTCTCAATCTCTAAAACATTTGATGAATGAAATGTGTGGAATGAGGCTCCTATTTATAGGAGAGGTTTCACCTTCAATAAGGTAGTTTCCTCTTCTATAGAATATCACATATTCATGAGCCAATTTCCCCTTTTCTTTCATGAGGCACACGGCCAAGAGGATCCAAGCAAGTCCTTGGATTTGTTTCCTCTTTTATTTGCTTCTCCCTTGACCCATGTGGCCGAATTCCCTCTTGCCTCTTTGAGGAAATTTGTTTCCTCTTTTTCTTTTGGCAAGTATCTTCATACATTCATGCACAAAATATTCTCTCTTTCTTTGGGTATGTTGGGCGCTTATTTCACTCTAGAAGGATCTTCTAGAAGCTTCTTCATTTGTTCATGACAACATGAGAAAGACCCATTAAGAATTTTCAATAAAATTCTTATGAAACGAAATTAATCCACAAGGTCCAATTAATCTAATTTGGCCGAGTGACATTAAGTCATCAAATGACATTGTCAAAAAATTTATTGACATTCATTTCATCATATGTCCAAAATGACAAAATTACCCTTTTGACAATTTTCGTAAAACTTGTCTCGTTTTTGTTTTGACTTAGCTTCTAGTTTAACTATTCCTACTCGATGTCATTCGTGGCAGTGACCTCATGGATCCAAATGAACAAAGCTTGAGCTAAACACTTGGACTCAAAAGTTCACAAACCTTTTCCAAGTTTAGCTTAATGTCAATTGACTCCACTAAAGAGTTGACACTGAAAATCTCTCGGTTCAAATGAATTTATTTTCTACTCAAGAATTCAACCAAATTATGATGAGCGGATCCACTAAATATTATCTATGTTTACCCTTCATGAATATCATCAGCTAGTCGGGATTTACAAAATTACCATTTTACCCTTCTAGCTCTTATTTCCTCAACTCCTTTGTAGCTTGTGAATAAGTTAGAAACAATGTATTGACGATGAACTAACAAGTCACATTGTTTCATCCAAAGGAGTCAAGACTCAATTTGGACACTGGCTAGTTCATTTATTCACATTCCAAGGAACAAAGCATGAGGTGATATACATTGCATTTCAGCAATCTTGTACATAAATTCCATATCTATGAGAACTTCACAAAGTTACTCATGACATTCTCACAACCTAGTATTTCACCAATAGGCCTTGTTCGGAATCACAAAGTGAGTCCGAACTCTGACTTTCTCAAATGAGAATACATAAGGTGTGAAACGACATGTCTCATTTCAGGATTAAGGTAAGCACGATGCAATTCATACGTAGTGACTTCGAGACATAAGAGGTTAAATGGTTTGTTCTTATTTTGTCTCAAGAAGTGCACTGGTCAATTCAGTACCTTCGGAAGATACCTAGAAGAACTATAGAGTCTCCAACTCTCAATGCCCCATAACCAGACATCATAGATTCTCCTAACAGTCATACTGAGGTCAATAGTCTTTTGACCCTTAGATTGCAAATATATCGTTTTAAGCAAACTACGAAGAGTTTGTTCATGCAAATCTACATTTGTCTCTTCGTAAGTTGTTTAGTTTGTTTATGGACTAAAGACTAATGTTTTATCATAAAGCTTCAACAAGACAAGGAGGAATGAATGAACGTTTCAGCTTTTTATTAATGAATAAGCAATTACAAGCAAGAGTCTTCATGAGACTTTATTACATCAAATGTACAATATAAAGATTACAAATCTTCTTGTGGGCACCATTGACAACAGAGATTGCATCATGTTTAACATAAGAGTACGTAATCTAGTACATGAACAACAAAAGATTGCTTACTCTATTACATTAACAAACTAGTACTTAAATCAAGAGAATGTCATAAATAAGTACTTACATATTAATTTAACCAAGAAAAATAAAATTTTTGCTAATTGTCATCCATTTCCAAGTCTGAACCCACTTTCGTTGCTATTTTAACCGCCCCTGTGTCTGTGTAGATTGATTGTGAACTTTTGTCGATACATGGCCATGTCCTCTTGTCGGATTTCCAATAGATCATACTCGTGAGTCAAAAACTCAATGGCCTTTATAACAAACATTCCACAGTCGCCACTATTTTTAAAAATTTGAAATTAGACATCTTGTATGTTCAACAATATGATATTATTCAATAATATAGCAAGACGTTGATGTCAAATGTAGATGGAAATTGTTGACATCTATATGCCAACAACTGGTATCAATTGTTGACGTATAGATGTCAACAATTGCCATCAACAGTTGACATTGTTGACATTGATGTCAACTGTTGATGGCAACTATTGACATCTATATGTCAACAACTGTCATTGGTATCAATTGTTGACGTATAGATGTCAACAATTTCCATCAACAGTTGACATCGATGTCAACAATTGGTTCAACAACAACAATATTCATTCAATAACAATATTCAATCAACAATATTCTCACCTTAAACCGAAATTACCCATAATCAATTACCCAAAACTAAGGGATAAACCGAAATTCAACAATCTCATTCAACAATTCTCTTGAATCAATAATCCATATTCAACAAATCAACAATTCAATCAATCAACAATCAATAATTCAATCAATCCCATCAATCAATAACAACAAAACCAAGATAACCCAATGCAATAAACAATTACCCAAAACATGTTAACCGAAATTAAAACAAATCAACCGAAAACCCCTAAACTAACCTGAATATTGGGGACTTGAGTTGTTCTTCTTCCTCGGCGTCAAACGTGCCATGCATAGGCTTCACCTTCCTACGCCGAGGCTTCTTCGGCGACATTTTCACCGGTTTGGGTGAAGTTGTGGTTTTTCTTTTCCGGGACAGTGGCGACCATTTGGGTGAAGACGGCGACTCCTCCGGCACCTTCGGCTTTGTCCGAGGACTCCGTCTAACAACTTCATTTTTTTTCGGGTTGTTTGGGTGAAAGTCGTTATCGTCTATTTCCCTTTTAGGGTTAGGATTTGGAGGTTTATCTTGGTGGGAGAGGGAGAGCGTGACAGAGGAGGGAGAGCGCGATGATGAGAGAAAGAGCGAGGATGAGAAAGAGGGAGAGCGCGACAGAGGAGGGAGGAGGGAGAACAGAGATGATGATGGGGAGACGAGAAATGAGGATAATTTGGGAAGTGATCGGTTTGAGGAGAGAAGAAAGACGGTTTGAGGAGAGAGAGAAATGAGCGGTTTAAATGAGGAGAAAACGAGGGAGTGATAATGAGCGGGAATGATAGGTGAGGAGAGTGAACATTATGGATAAAAAAGGGTTGGCGTGGATTGTAAGAAAAAAACTAAATGCTAGTTGTATATTTGAGTTAGTGACATTGACTCGTTTGACACAACTTTGCTTAAAAAAAGTGATTTTAGAATAGCTATACGAAAAAACTATTGTTTTAAAAAACAGATGAGTGTTTGGTAAACTATTGTATAATAGCTGTAGCTGTTAGCAAAAGCTGATTTAGTGTTTGGTAAAATATATATTAATATTTATAAGTAATAATTATTTATATAAAATGTAATTAATATTAATAATAAGATATTTTTTGTATATAAAAAATATATCAAAGTGGGTGTCTATAGATTGTAAAAAATAAATTATAAATTTTGTGACTTCAAAAAAATTATTTGATAAAAACATATAAAGATAATTAGAATTAAAAGTTAGTGTAAGAGAAAAAAAAAGTTAAAATAGAAAAACTGCAAACCAAAACCTAAAACTTCGTATAAAAGCGCTTCAAATTGTAGCTTTTAGTTTTTTAGTTAAAATATTCAAAAATACTTTTTTGTTTAAAAAAAAACAATTTTATCAAACACTTAAATATGATTTAACTTAAAAAAAAAGCTAAAATCAACATTAATAAGCTTAGTTAAATATAGCCAATAATAGGGGTGTTCATGAGAACCGACGAACCAAACAACCCGATCATCCAAACTAAACCGCACTCTTTTTTAACCCGCCCCATTACAACCCGAAAATTTTTGGGTTGAAACTAACCCAACCCGCAAGTGTTTCGGGTTGGTTTGGTTTTTGAGCGTCATGAGATTGGGTTGAACCAAACCAACCCGATCCCGTTAAAATAATAAAAAAATTCTCTAAAAAAATGAAAAATGTTATCAAGGTAAAAAAAAAAAAAAAATACACCATATGCTTTATGGTTTTAAAATAAGAATATAAATGCATTTTCAAATTAATTAATAATTTTGTAGGTGTATCTTTATGCTCACGACAGTTGACAAATACATAATATAAGTAGACTCAATATGATCATAAAGACTTACTTATATTAGTTTCAACAACTCATTTTTTTATTTTACAGATTTTTCACGAGGTCTAGATTTTTATGGAGCATGAAATTTGAGATGAGACATAATTTATTTATTCTTAGTATTTGCATGGTTTTTTTATGAATTTGATTCAACGATTCTTTTTTGTACTTTTGTTGCGACAAATTAACCCGAAGAACCCGACTTAAACCACTCCAATAATTTCGGGTTTAGGTTGAGTTATAAAAATGACAAACCGAAAATTTCGGGTCGAGTTCATGAAATATACAAACCCGAATAACCCAACCCGATGTAGAGGCCTAGCCAATAATTCGGTAGCGTGACAATTTCCCTTTTTTTATTTTTTTTTTCACTTCGAAATTTTCTAATTGACTCGTTTTTCACTGGCTCTTTAGTTTGTGGATAAGGAAACCCCTTCTTTTCTCTTTCATGCAATAATTTTTGAAACACTCGAAACCAAAGCAAACAACGAACTCCAAAAACGCCATGGCTGGTCTCACAACCAGCTGTCCCCTGAAAATCCTTTCCTTCCACAAAATGACGCCGTCTTCTTCCGACTCCAAGCTCTTCGGCGTTCGAATCAGAAGCCCTAACCAAAACGTACTCCGACACAGTTCTCTTTCGGCAATCTCAGCTCCGACGACCTCCCGATACGGCGGAGGCGGCGGAGGACCTCGATACTCCGGCGGCTCCGATTCCCGGCGGTTTCGGAGCAGCGAACCCGTCGAAGAAGAAGAAGCTCTCGATATGTCCAAAATCAGGTTCGTTTGGAGCTTCTTTCATTTCTTTTGTGATTTGAAAAACGATGAAGTGGAATTGAAGTGTAGCTTGGTTTGCAATAGGTCAGACTCGGTGAGGCTCATTGACGATAAGCAAAATATGGTGAGTTATTGAATTCTGTTTTTGGTACTGTGCATTTTGGTTCATAGTTTATGGATTAGATTTTGTGAATTTTTATCTGAATCGATTGTGTTTTTCACTGAAGATTGGAATAGTGTCCAAGACCGAGGCGGTTCGAATGTCAAACGCTGCGGGGCTTAATCTCGTATGTTATTATCTTCATGAATTGTCTCATTTAGAGTTTATATGATAAATTTTAGGGAACATGACATCTTTATACCCCGAGTTTAGGTGAAAAGCTGACTTCATACCCTTGGTTCTCAGAAATGCCAAGTTCATACCCTTAGATTCACTAAAATGTTGACATTGTACCTTAAGATTTAAAACTATGCTAGAATTATACCATTTGTTGACTATTTATTCATTTTGACAATCAAAATTTTCTTTGATACTCATTTTTCCCTGATACACACTCTATGCATTATTAAAATAACAAAACACACCCAAACCAACAAGACGACCTTCTTCTAGCCTTCGCTGTCAGCCACCACAGTACTGCCAGCTCCGACTCTGTCGCTGCCGATCTCCGCAAATCACATTAAATATAATCTGTAAAACAAAAAAACCTGTTTAAGAAGAAGGGCTTGTTGGTGGAGAGGCCTTGAACCTCCTCTGACACCAATGAAATGCAAATTAGGAGGTCTATTCTCATTCTCATTCTCACTTCTTGTGTTTGTGATGAGATATTTCTGAGGGCGACCGAAATTGAGAGCCAAATAGAGAGCAAAGCAAATGGAAATTTGAGCAACCAAAGTACGAACCCAACTCACTCCTCTTCCCAACCATGAGTTATATTTTAGGATCATTGTATAGCTATAAGCCTATAAAGTATGAAATGAAAAGTGTGAATCAGATCTTCGGCAGTTCTTTTTCTTCTATTCCTATCTTATTTCTTCGCTTTGTGGGTCTGTGACTAGGTCGAGAGAGATTAGATTTAGATTGGTGTCATGTTTTTTAGGATAAGAAAAAGGGTAATCCTTGTGTCGTTTAATCTCGGAGCTCGTTGAGGAAGGAGTTTAAGACCGGAGATCCGGTGTCGGAGGCGGAGAAGCGGCGATGGAGGTCGAGAAACATTAGTTTGCAGGAGAGGAGAGTGGTGAGGAGGAAGAGGGAGGACGCGACGACGCGTTTGCAGATATCGGCAACGACGGAGAGTCGTCGCTGACGTGCCGTGGTGCTTGGTCGTCTTGTCGATTTGTGTGTGATTTTTATTTTTAAATAGTACGAAGTGTGTATCAGCTATCAGGGCAAAATGGGTATCAAAGGAAATTCAAATGGTCAAAATGAACTAATAGTCAACAAAAGGTTGTATAATTGTGGCATAGTTTTAAATATTAAGGTACAATCTCGACATTTTAGTAAATCTAAAGGTATGAACTCGAAATTTCTGGAAACCAAAGGTACGAAGTCAGCATTTCACTTAAACCCCTAGGTGTAAAGATGTCATTTTCCCTAAATTTTACTTAGCGTTTCATTGGTCAAAAACCTAGATTTTTGTTTTGTTTTGTGTTTCGTGTAGTTGTTTCAAAGTATGGAATTAGTAAAACATAAGAAATGGTTGAACCTAACTTTTTCTACTCGGATACTAAAAATGGTAATCAGATACAAAATGGATTGGAAGTTTAACAACTGGTTCTCCTTTTAGTCTTGATATTGCATCTCACTAGGCACATTATAGGGAGAGATGTGAAAAAATAAAAATAAAATTAGATTCTAAAATTAGAAATGCATTTGTGAAACCTTAGATGTTGAAAGCGAGTTGATATCCTGTACCTTTTTTTTTTCCCACAGCATGACAAGAAACCATTGAACTATAACTTATTGTGTCAATTGGATAATAGATTTTATTTTCCACTCTTTATATTCATGTTCTTCTTGCTTTGCAGGTTATATTATCGCTTGAAGCGGATCCCCCAGTTGTCAAAATAATGGATTACAAGTATAAGATTTTTTTATTTATGAAGCTTTTCATTTAGTGTATGTAAATTTTGCATTTATACTTATATCTCCTTTATGATTACCATAGTAAAACTTAAGTTCAAATTTGACCTTGGTTCAGGGGTGTGAACTTTATGTTATGCAGAGTAGTTCAAATTTGCACTACTAGATCCTTAACCATATTCTCTTCTTCTTCTTCTTCTTCTTCTTCTTCTTCTTCTTCTTCTTTCTTCCAGTAAATATAGATACGAACAACAAAAGAAAAAAAGAGAACAGCAAAAGAAAAGTGCTGGTACAGACTTCTCCATCATTGTCTCTTTTTCCTTACCACTCACGTGCTGTTTTTGGATCAATAGATATAACTAACTGCCTTTTTAATGAAATATCAGCAAGTCGCATGGATCTGAAAGAGCTTAAGATGAGGTATGATCTATAAGTCTTGATTTGTTATTTGTGTACGTTGTGTTGATGGGGATTTTGATTTTTAATTCGTTGTCACAACTCGTCGATTATGCCTCTAGTTGTTTGGGTATGGTTATGGTACCGAGCATTTAACTGTGGTTAGATTACGGTGTAAACGGTAGAACAGGGTGACTAATACTTAGTTAAAGTGGTGAATTTGAGCCTTTGAATTTCCAATATAGATTGAAATCACTTGTTTTAGTACTTGCCCGCGTATTTGGTCTCAACCGTTCTAAATTTTGTATAATATGTTATTCCTTTCTTTCTGCAAAGATTTTGAAACAATTGCTACGTAATTTTGTTCATCTCAAGCATCCAGAAAAATCTTAATATTCTATATCCAAAGAATAAGTTATTGAAATCCTAAAGTGCTGTTTATCTTTGCAGTTACAATATTGATCAACACGACTATTCCGTCCGCTTGAGATCTGCCCAGAGATTTTTGAAAGATGGTGACAAGGTTGATTTCTTTTGCAGTTTGTTTTTTTTAGTTTATATATACGTTTGCAGTTTTTTTTAGTTTATATATGTATATATAAAAATATGGATTATAAGTGTAGTGAAACCTTAACTAATATCTGTGCAGGTTAAAGTGGTTGTGAACTTGAAAGGCCGCGAAAATGAGTTTCGGAAGTTTGCCATCGAGCTATTAAAACGTTTCCAGGATGATGTTGGAGAGGTACTTGCTCAAGTCCATTTTACAGGAATAACACTTAAAATTCAGTTTAAAATGGGTCCATTAGAAAAATAGCCATCTTAAACGTTTGATATTGCTAAATTCTCAGATAGAAGTTAGCGTAGCTTTTTTTATGAAAAAGGGTCACTAGAACACTTATGGAACACAAAAAGTTTATATATTTATTCAGAAAACATTATCTGGCTCAAAGAAATGTCCTGGATGACAATGAATCATGAAGGCTATACAACAACAAATAAAAGAACGCGGATGTATTGATTTCACTGTTGAAATATGTAGATATTAGCATTAGCTGTGCCTGAGGTATTCTGCTTCAGGGTTTGTGATGATATTCTAGTCCATGTTGATTTAATTAAACTAGTAGGCCCTTCTTACTTTGATGTTCATTTACAGCTTGCTACAGTGGAAGCAAAAAGCTTTCGGGAGAGAAACGTGTACGTGGTCTTAGTGCCTAACAAGGCTGTTCAACCGAAAGCTCAAGAACAGCCAAAGAAAAAAGAGACATCCGATGCAGTAGATGAAGTATCAGCTAGTTTATAGTGCGTTTAAAATTTTCCCTGCAGATTCAACTAGTAGTCCAACGGTGACATGTTCAGTTATGTCCATCATCATTGCAGAATGTCCGAGGTTTGTGTATAGAATCCGTGTATGTAACGCCCGGTTAAGAATGTCGAAAACTAAAATTACTGGGTGGTATTCGAAATTTGTTGTGATGTATAGTCAATTGACTAGGACATACAGAGAGAGCAACAATTTTGTTTTACTAGTGCTTTTAGATCTACCAACAATTTTACAATTCATTTCATGTGATTTACTGTATAATGTGGTGGTTTTAGGGAAAAACTCCTCGTCTTCTCATTGATGCAACTGAAATCCTGTCCTGATTGACACAAGTCATAATGATTTTTATCTATTTTTATTTTAACATCATTTGCCGCCTTATTTCTGAAAGGAGACTGAAATTCATCTAGTCATGACTAAAACTTTTCTTCTAAGATCTTGAAGTCCAAGCATGCATTTGATATTTCTGTTGTTTCATTCTCTTCACTGAAACTGTCTAGCTAACCACTGAGTTTGTTGTGTGCTATTTTAAGCTAAGTTGGTTGATGGGTATTTCTGAAGCATATCTGATTGTTATAGCTAAAGCCTTTTGTTTTTTTGAAACAGCCTTGTGTGGCTTGGTTTCCTTTTTTCGTGTGACACTGAAGGAAAATTAGTAAGACGTCACAATTTAGGTACACGAAAAAAAAAACATCCCTCTCTGTTGACAGAAACACGTCTCAAAGGCAAGTATTGCGTAAATATCCAATTATCCATGCTTGCTTTTTTCCAAAATTACCAACTTGAAAAGGAGAATATGAGCAATAATACCCATACATCTAAATCATCTGAAAGAAAATAAATGAATTTTTTTAAATGAATTTTTTTATATATAAAAGTTACTAGTAATTTATTTTATCTTATGAGAAATGGAACTCTAATGTGTGAAGCTCTTCGTACACGAATGGTAGTTTTGTCATTTAATACTTTAGCGATGAAATAGTCGACAAAAATTATATGAAGGATATAATACATAGACCTCAATTTCAAATACAGGGATTATTTCCTATTTTCATGTAAAAGACGTTTTAGAATTTTTTTAAAGTTAGACCCAACATCAAATAAAGTCAAAACTTGGAATTCGCAAACGTGTTTTGTGTTATGGTCTGATTTCAAATTTAAAAGCAGTTGTGAGTTTTAGATAGTCATTCATTTTTCAATAATACTTTGTCATGCACATTATACGATAGATGTGTCACGTAAGTATAAAAAAAAATTACAATATCTAACATTCAATGACATTTTGACAAAATTTAAGACTCTTGACACAAAATGTAGTGATGGTGAAGTGTCAACATCAGTGATAATAAGTAGACAACCTTCTAAAATCAACACATGCCTACAAAAAAGAAAATAAAATCTTCTCATTATTTTCTTGCCCAATCTGTTGATAAGTATAGCATAATGACTAAAGTGGTATCTGAACTACAAACTGTTGTATTGTCTACAAAACAAACATAATTCACTCGTGGCAATGGCAAGGAGTAAAATATACGCGTGCAAGTATATATTGTATTAGTTTGTTGATATTCATTATCGACATGTCACAGAAAGTTGTATATTGCACCCACTTTGACCATACCTTGTAATTTATAAACAATATATTCGTAAAGAAAAATACTATTAATATCATGTCTTACTTATTGCCCTTAATTAAAAAAATTGACCAGCAGATATCGCTAGCCAGAAGATGCATGAGCTAACAGGTTATCCAATTTGTACGCAATATTTATTTTCAATAATCAATAATGTTCAGCTATAGAATAGACGCTTAAACTTAAGCTAATTAATACCCCAATATTCACTTAATAAATCACACTTAGAACTAGTATACTAAGCATATATATAATTAGTTTAAGATATACTTAAATATGTCAATAAAAATTACAAGCACAAATAAGCTATGTAGCTGAAGGATTAGCGAAATTGGCATGTGAATTCACATGTAACAAAGGGTTATGCTGTAAATAAAGTAAAAAAAAAAAAAAAAAAAAAAAAAAAAAGAGTTGAAGCTTAACTTCAAGGCAATGGTGACCTTGTAACCAACAACACCTACACCAGCAGTGGCAATAGAGAGGGTCATTAGGTGAGAGAGAGTTTGTGATTCACACCAAGAAAATATGCCTTTCTTCTTCCATTCTTAAGCCCATCTTTCACTCCTCATTCATTCATTCATTCATTCATCCATTTATTCATATCCCTCTCTATCGCTGGTCTACGACTTGTTGTCTCACCATGGAAGCTAGTGCCGGACTTGTCGCTGGATCTCACAACCGCAACGAACTCGTAGTCATTCAAGGCCATGAAGAGGTTCATATCTAAACAAAATATATAATGCACATTCAGTGTAACATATGTAACTTAATGCAACTTATTAACTACAGAATTTAGCATATGGTGTTTATTCTGTTTTTTTTTTTAATATTATGAAGATTGAGTTTACATGGATGATTAAATATTATAACAACTGATTTAAAAAAATATATATTAAAACAACTCATCATTAGTGAGATTCGTAAGAAAAGTAATAATCCACATTATTACAATAGAATAGATACATGATGGATAATATATAATACTAGCTGCTAGAATCGTATAAAATCACATAATTATAGGTGCACTCGTGATAATTAATATCAATCTAGGCTTAAATTTTTTTTTTTTATTCAATGCATGCATTGTGTTTAGGGAAACTAATTAATGTTATAATAATAATATTACACATATACGCAGAACACTTACAAGTTACAATACTTATATCTTGTGATATCTTTGTCTTTACATCAATAAAAATCTTGTCATACATGATAATACTAATATATTTCTGAATTTTTGTCTATTTATAATTAAATAAATTAATAATGAATCGATGCAGCCAAAAACACTTAGAAACTTGGATGGTCAAGTGTGTGAGATATGTGGAGACCAAGTGGGACTGAATGTTGATGGAGAGTTGTTTGTGGCTTGCAATGAGTGTGGTTTTCCCGCTTGCCGTCCATGCTATGAATATGAGCGAAGAGAGGGCACCCAAAACTGCCCTCAGTGCAAAACCAGATACAAACGCCTTAAAGGTACGTACATATATATATATATATTATATATATATCATAAAATCATGCCAATATGAGGGTGATTCATATAATATTTTTAGAAATTAATTTAAATATGGTTTGATTAGGGAGTCCAAGAGTGGAGGGAGATGATGAAGAAGAAGATGTGGATGACATAGAACATGAGTTCATTGATGTGATTGAAAATGATAATGAGAAGACAAAGAAAGAGCATGTTTTGGATGCCATGCTTTATGGGAAGATGAGCTATGGAAGAGGCCCTGAAGATGATCACAATTCTCATTTTCCACCTCTCATTAACGGTCGAACCTCCGCACAGGTAATTGTTTATTGATTAACCTCAAGCATTTCAGAATTAATTTTATAACATTTTTAGCGCAAATAGACTAAGTTTAAGTGACATCTTGCTCCGTACTAATTTTATAAGCAATATGGCCATCAAACTATTGATTGTGTGTCATTTTAGTTATTTCTACAATATATATATATATATATATATATATATATATATATATATATAATGAAATAATATCCCCTTGGATACTTAGATTCAACTTAAATGACTTGTTAACAATAATAATAATAAATATTTCATATTTTTTTCATAAAGAATACTAAATTGCTACAACAGCAGTAGTTTGATGCTCATAAAATTTAGTTTCGGTACCAAAATATCATCTACATAAAAATTAGGAGACTCTAACAAACTCGGTCTGATAAAATCATAAACAATTTTTGTTTTAGACGTTTCATGAGTCTGTGATATGTATGTATGAAGGTGAGTGGAGAATTTCCATTGGGATCTCATGGTCATGGAGACCAAATGTTGTCTTCTTCTCTCCACAAGCGAGTCCACCCATATCCAGTTTCTGAGCATGGTTTGAACACTTTCAACATTTTTCTATTTAAAATGACCAATGATATATGAACACAAGACAATATGAGCTTCATGCATATTTGGAATATTTATTTTCAAAGCAGGAAGTGGAAGGTGGGATGAGAAGAAAGAGGGTGAATGGAAAGACAGAATGGATGATTGGAAAATGCAACAAGGAAATCTGGGCCATGAACCTAATGACTCAAACGACCCTGAAATGGCCTTGTATGTGTTAAGACGTTTATAAATAAATAAAATTTGATATATATAAGTGCATTGTCTTTTTTCTTCTTCTTTTTCTAGTGAAGTGATATGTGTGGTTTGGTGCACAGGGTTGATGAAACAAGGCAGCCAATGTCAAGGAAAGTGCCGCTCCCGATGAGCAAGATCAACCCTTATCGGATGGTCATAATCGCTCGGCTGTTTGTGTTGGCGTTGTTCCTGCGGTACAGGATTCTGAACCCGGTGCACGAGTCCATCGGGCTGTGGCTGACTTCCGTGATATGTGAAGTGTGGTTCGCCTTCTCTTGGATCCTCGATCAGTTCCCCAAATGGTTTCCCATCGACCGTGAGACTTACCTCGATCGCCTCTCACTCAGGTAAACTTGGATGGAAAGGCAAATGAGATGTCCAAATAAAAATGGTTTTTTTATTTTTTGTTTTTTGTTTTTTTAAACTGTGGTGTTCAAGTTTAATCCACTAGATCTACGAGCCCCTTACATCATCGACCCTCAGACAACCTCAGGTCCCTAAATTTCCCTTACCACTAGACCAACATCTTGGGGTTGAGGTCGAAATTTAATAAAATGGTTTACATTCAAAAGAAGAAGTAAAAAAAAAGAGTAATTCACTCTTAATTGCTTTGGTAAAAGATTTCTTAATAGACTTTACTAAGTCCACAAGGCCCTGGCGATTCGACCGAGAGACCTCCGAGTGACCCCAAGTTTTTGAATTTGAGGGGGGTTAAATCTTAAGAGAGCTTATTAAGTAGATGGGTAGTTGTAAAATGTATTGTTATGGATAATGTGACCGGCAATGATCAGGTACGAGAGGGACGGAGAGCCGAACATGCTCGCACCAGTGGACGTCTTTGTGAGCACGGTGGACCCAATGAAAGAGCCTCCAATCGTGACGGCCAACACAGTCCTTTCGATATTGGCCATGGACTACCCGGTCGAAAAGATCTCGTGTTACATCTCTGACGACGGAGCTTCCATGTGCACGTTCGAAGCCCTGTCGGAGACCGCCGAGTTCGCTCGCAAATGGGTGCCCTTCTGCAAGAAATTCACTATCGAGCCACGGGCGCCCGAGATGTACTTCACCGAGAAGATCGACTATCTCAAGGACAAAGTTCAGCCCACTTTCGTCAAGGAGAGACGAGCCATGAAGGTAAAGAAAAAAAAAATGAATTAATCTTATAATTCAATGATAGATTTTGGACTTTTCAAGAGGTGTGTGCTTTACCGAAGCTTTATAACTACTAGGCATTCCATTTTTGTACCAACACATTTTTCAAACAAACCCAAGTCTCTCTAACCTTTTTTTTTTTTTTTCTTTTACTTATTGTTCGGTTTTCGACAGAGAGAATATGAGGAATTCAAGGTGAGGATAAATGCCCTTGTAGCAAAAGCGACGAAAACTCCTGCAGAAGGATGGATTATGCAAGACGGGACACCGTGGCCCGGTAACAACACCAAAGACCACCCAGGAATGATACAAGTCTTCCTCGGCCACAGCGGAGGCCTCGATACCGAGGGAAACGAGCTTCCCCGTCTCGTCTACGTCTCTCGTGAAAAACGGCCCAGCTTTTCACATCACAAGAAAGCCGGTGCAATGAACGCTCTGGTATAAATTAAATAAAAAATCTCAACGCATACTTAAAAACTGTTTTCGTCACACCATTCTCGAATATAACTTTTCAGGTCCGTGTCTCTGCCGTGCTTACTAACGCGCCGTTCATGCTGAACTTGGACTGTGACCATTACATAAACAACAGCCGGGCCGCAAGAGAGGCCATGTGCTTCTTGATGGACCCGCAGGTCGGGAAGAGGGTTTGCTACGTTCAGTTCCCACAGAGATTCGACGGCATCGACAAGAACGACAGATACGCCAATAGAAACTCCGTCTTCTTCGATGTGAGTCACTCTGCTCAAAACCATAGTCACGAGAAAATAACAAATTTGATAAATTTTGTTTTTTTTTTTTTCCCTACCTCTCAGATCAACATGAGGGGTCTTGATGGAATCCAAGGTCCAGTATATGTGGGCACGGGATGTGTGTTCAGAAGACAAGCCTTGTACGGATACAATCCTCCAAAGGGTCCAAAGCGTCCCAAGATGGTCAGTTGCGACTGTTGCCCTTGCTTCGGCCGCCGAAAGAAGCTTCCCAAGTATGTCAAGAATGATGAAGAAAATGCAAGCCTACAAGGTCTGAACCACGAAATCCCTTGTACATCACATAAAGCTCTATATATCGTCTTCAAGGATAGAGTGCCGAGAAAAGCCGCAGATTTTTTCAAAGTCCATTGGCAATATTACATTTCCCCCATTTTTCAGTAATAAAGGGATATTCTGAAATTCAGGGGAAAAAAAAACCCGCCAGAAGTCAGATTTCTGCATTTTTTTATAAATTCAATATCATGCCGACGAAAACATGCAAAATTTTGAATATGAATTTTAGTTTTTTTTTTTTTTTTTTTAACTTTTTAGTCGGCATTCTTATCAGCCACTGGAAAATAACCATCAGCCAATCATCATAAGCTAGCATTTTGAACCTTGGTCTAAAGTATCATCTGTCTGTAGGGACCGGCGAGGAGACGGAGCTCCTGATGTCTCACATGAACTTCGAGAAGAGGTTTGGACAGTCTGCGATCTTTGTGACCTCAACTCTGATGGTGGAAGGCGGAGTCCCTCCATCATCGAGCCCAGCAGCGCTGCTCAAAGAAGCTATCCACGTCATCAGTTGCGGGTACGAAGACAAAACGGAATGGGGTCTCGAGGTAAGGCCAAATCAAGATAGTGATTTTAATGATACTAGAGATACGACTGACAGAGAGAGTTTCGGTTTTTTGTTCTTTTTCTTTTTTGGCAGCTGGGATGGATTTACGGGTCGATCACAGAGGACATCCTTACCGGCTTCAAGATGCACTGCCGTGGCTGGAGGTCGATTTACTGTATGCCAAAGAGGCCCGCGTTCAAGGGAACGGCTCCGATCAATCTCTCAGATCGTCTCAACCAAGTTCTCAGGTGGGCTTTGGGCTCCATCGAGATCTTCTTCAGTCACCACAGCCCGCTTCTGTACGGCTACAAGGAAGGGAAGCTCAAGTGGCTCGAGCGCTTTGCTTATGTCAACACCACTGTCTACCCTTTCACCTCTTTGCCTCTTCTCGCCTACTGTACCCTCCCCGCTATCTGCTTGCTCACCGATAAATTCATTATGCCTCCGGTAATTACAAAAACCTTCTCCACCTTCTTCGGAATCAATAGCAAAAGCTCATTATATCACTATTTAAAACCTTTCTGTTACAGCCCCGGATTCGATCTCAAAACGGTAGCTTTGCCAATCTTTCACTGAGCTTAGTCTCCCCTTCTTTGGGAGAGACTAAACTTGAGGTGATTGATTATTAGCTATTTTTCTCGTTAAGTTAGGATCACTTCAAAAGACCAAGGATTACAACAGTAAACCCTATTTATTTATCTAAATTTCAAATAATTAAAATACATAATTTAAAACTAAATTGCATATGTTAAAACCCTAATTCTAGGTTTGAAAACCCTAAATTAATTACCCTATATAGTAAATAACTAACAGTTTCTGTTTCATCTAATATTTTGTAGGGATGAATAATTTCACACGCAAGATATAGACTAGACTTTTCGGCTATTAAAAACTTTGAAATGCTAATCTAGAACTGTGTCCATGTCTCTTATTAATGATTGTTCAGTTGTTTTGAATAGTTAAATATAATATGTTCTACTTCTGTATAGATTTTTTTTTTTTTTGGTTATGAAACGGAGAATTATCTTATTAGAAACGGCAAAGCCTTGAAAATACAAAGCCTTCCGATGGGTATGTATAATATTTTTTCAATCGGAACTTCAATGTAGTCTAGGATTGTGAATGAAAGCAATGACATAAAAAATAAAATACAAGAAATATAAAAGAATTACCTAAGAGTTGTTTGGTCTAGTGATTACTAGTGAGTTCCCCGAAATGTTGTGGGGTCAGGCGGGGGACCTAGGGACCAAGCTCTAATTTTGAAAAAATTAAAGATACCATTGTTGATTTCCTGATGACTCCAGATAAGCACATTTGCGAGCCTCTACTTCATAGCCCTCTTCATCTCTATCATCGTTACGGGGATCCTGGAGCTGAGGTGGAGCGGGGTGAGCATCGAGGAGTGGTGGAGGAACGAGCAGTTTTGGGTCATCGGCGGCGTCTCGGCTCACCTCTTTGCGGTTGTTCAGGGCCTCCTCAAGGTTTTGGCAGGAATCGACACAAACTTCACCGTCACTTCAAAGGCCGCGGACGACGACGACTTCGGAGAATTGTACACGATCAAGTGGACCACGCTGCTCATCCCGCCCACCACGATCTTGATCATCAACATCGTCGGAGTCGTGGCCGGGATCGCCGACGCCATCAACAACGGCTACCAGTCGTGGGGCCCGCTCTTCGGGAAGCTCTTCTTCGCTTTCTGGGTGATCGTCCATCTCTACCCCTTCCTCAAAGGTCTCATGGGGAGGCAGAACCGAACGCCGACCATCGTCATCATTTGGTCCGTGCTTTTGGCCTCTATCTTCTCGTTGCTTTGGGTTCGGATCGACCCGTTTGTGATGAAGACCAAGGGACCCGATGTCAAGCAATGCGGACTCAACTGCTGAAAGAAACAAAAAATGAAAAGAAAAAAAAAAAACAACTTTTTGCATGTCTCCTCCATAAAGAAAAAAAAAGGTGTATTTTTGTTTGTCTTGAGTATTGTGTATCAACGAAGAAAAAAAAAACAGTGCAGGTTCTGAACTATAAAATTATAGTGTATTTTTTTTTTTTTTTTTTTTGGTGTAGCATATTTCAGTTGTACTCGGTTTTGTGAGTAAATTTTAGAATAAATGACATTTTTAGTCCCTCGTCTTTGATCACTTTAAAAATTGCACCCCGAATAAAAAAAAATTGTTTTATCAATCCTTTTATTATTGTCATTTTTTCACTTTCAATCATTTTGTTAAAAAAACCGTCAAAACAAATGAAAAATGGATCATGTGCTTATCATGTGCTTTTTAAATGAGAATAAAATCGTAATTTAATAATAAATTAAAAAACAAATCATATTACAATTAAAATTAATAAAATAAAAAATAATAGTTAAAAAAAATAAAAATATCGAGCCGCTTTGAAAGAGAAGAGACCTTCAATGGCGGCGAGAAGAGCAGTGCTACAAAACCTGAAGAGTGCAAGTCCAGGCTTTGCCTCGAAGCTCTAATTCCGTTAAACCTACTTCGCCTCCTCTTTCAACGCGATACGTAGCCGTTTCTTCTCCGAGGAGGTCAAAGGCCGAAACAGTTATATTACCCAGTCGAAGGTTCTGATTTGTTTATTTATCATTTGCCTTTTTTTAAATGTGGTGTGTTTCTGGGTTTAGAATATAAGATCGGACTAGCACTATCTTGTATCTTACTGTGATTTCTCTGATAATCTTGTACTTTTTAATTGAGTCTTTTGTTTTGGGATTACAACATCGAATTTTTCTTGGTGTTATTATTTGATTTTTTTTTTTAAGTTTTAGCATGATTGACTTTGTCTCTGATTTTGAGCAGGTAATCAATGGTAAGACCAGTTTGCAATCTGTCACCCGTAAGCTTTACTTTCTTTAGCTTAATTGTTATGATATAGCGATATATGGCTTCTGAAACTCACTATGTTAGTTGTTTTGGGTGATTAAGCGACTTGGAAAGCTGTTCATGGTGTGTCAATAAAAGGCATAGAAGTGGAAAAGTGGCTTCCTTTTGCTCTGTTCCTCACAACACTGAAACCACCATGGTAGCATCTCTAATTGCTACTTTTTTTATTTGCTAAAAATGTTGGCACTATCGAAAATTGGCGTGCTTGTTTGCTTCTCTGATGTCTTTTTCATTTTTCTCAGTGTGTCAAAGATCTTCTGCCAGCTGTTGATGGTGAAAAGATAGATATTTTTATTTTTTTAACTATTATTTTTTATTTATTTTATATTTTATTAATTTTAATTGTAATATGATTTGTTATTTAATTTATTATTAAATTACGATTTTGTCAAAATTTAAAAAGCACATGATAAGCACATATCCATTTTTCATCTGTTTTGATAGTTTTTTTAACAGAATGACTGAAAGTGAAAAAGTGATTATCATAAAGGATTGATAAAACAGTTTTTTTTCGTTCGGGGGTGCAACTTGTTAAAGTGGTCAAAGATGAGGGATCAAAAATATCATTTATCCTAAATTTTAAGAAGTGTCACCGAGCTTGTATGCTCGTGAAAACCGAGCTTGTATGCTCGTGAAAGTTTTTATATAGCTTTTGAAAGAACTTTTATAATATAATAACGTTTAGATAATCGGCCCAAAACTCTTTTTACGTTTTGAAACTCGGTTCCCACGATTATGAGCCCGTGCTTACGAATAGTAAGCTTGGGTAGTCCGCATTTTTGTAACTCTTTTAGAAGCGAAAAATTTTACCGTTTTTTTTAGCGGACTAGCTCTAAGAACTTTTGTTATTCCTTAAATGTAAATTAATTTTATTTCCGTTGTTTGTTTGATAAAACGAGTATGTAAAGTATGTTTGAAATGTTTTTTTCACTTTCGGTCGTTGAAAATATAATGGTTACTAAAATATAAAGGGATAGGTCGCGATCCGAGGGCGACGGGTGTCTTGCAGGTCGTGACATGAATGAATGAAAAAAGCAGCCAATAATCAATCACCAAAAATTTGGTCTTTTGAGCTCAAAAGAGAGAGGAGACTAAACTCAATGAAAGATTGGCAAACTCTTGTTTTGAGATCGAATCTTGGGATGTGACATAAAAAACTAACGAGTTTTAAAACAAGAAAATATCCTACAAACGCCAGTGAAAAAATTCGAATTTATCTTATGGTGTTCTTGAGCAAAAAAAATATGACAGGACTGTAACTTTTATCGCAAGAATCCAAAAAAATACTGAGACTTATTTACAATATCCAAATATGCATTTAAATTAGTCATGAAAAAAGCTAGCCAAATGTAATGTATTACTTCACATTGTTGATATAAAAGTAAGAAAGAAATAAATTAAATCTAACCTGAAAAGAGGAGTAATTTGTCTCTCACCAAAAGTCTCCGCATGAACAAACGCCATCCTTAAAATGATGGAATCTGTTGCAATCCCTGACCACTATAACTCTCTCCATAATCTTCGAAATCAGTTTAATCCACTCGTGACAGTCTAAACAAGTCCGGAAATTCTTAATCACTCGAATTACTGTCCCGGGTTCGGTCGCAACAAAGCCAAAACTAATGGCCAGTTTCTCACTGTGAACATTCACCAACAATTCCTGGTCTTCTGCCTCAAAGTCCTTTAAAGCACTGGCCGTGTCTGTTCGATATCCTGTCTCTTCAGCCTTCCGTATCAACTTATTGAGCATCGCGTAGATCTCCGCCGATCTTGGATGCGTTTCGTCTCCGGATTTAAAGAGATGACTGGTATCCCCGATCTCGATCAAGGTGTACCCGGGTGTCTTTCTCAGCCTCTTCACATTTAGAAGCTGCCGGACCGAAGCTGCGTTCAAGAAACTACCATTGGACATATAGACATTGGAGAGCATTACATAGGACCCAGAGTTTTCTGGGTCGATCTCGAATATCTTCTCGGACGCTATTTTCGCCACCCTCTGGTTTTTGTGGATCGTGCAAGCTCCGAGCAAGGAACACCAGACAGACACGTCTAGCTTTACATCCATTTCTTGTATGAACTCCATGGCCTTATCTAAATGCCCGGCTCGGCCAAGGATATCAACCATGCACGCGTAATACATGACCGAGGGCTTAAACTTGTGATCGTCAACCATGGACTTGAAGACCTCCTCCCCGATTCTCACCAGCCCCCCGTGGCTACAAGCAGACAAGGCCGATAGGAAGGTGAATCCGTCCGGTGAAAACCTTGAGCCGTACATCTCGTTGAAGAGCTTACAAGCTTCGTGTCCGTTTCCGTGGAGGCCGTACCCAGTTATCATCGCGTTCCAAGTGACCGTGTTTTTATCGCCAATCGAGTCGAATATTCTCCGAGCTTCCTCGACGTCCCCGCATTTCGCATACATGTCGACCAGAGCCGTTTGCACAAATGTGTTGGCGTCGAGTTTCTTTTCCGTGGCAAATTTATGGACCCATTTGCCGAGGCTGAGAGTTCCGAGTTGAGCACAAGCCGAGAGAATTGTTACAACGGTGGTCGCATTTGGAGTGAACTCATTCATCATTTTCCCGAAGAGAAAAATCGCCGGGTCAGTCAGTCCGTTCTGGGTGTAACCCGAGATCATTGCGTTCCAGGACTCTATATTTTTCTCCGGGATCTCATCGAAAAGCTTTCTTGCGGACTCGATCTCGCTCAACCGAGAGTAAGCTGAGACTAACGATGTCGAAACCGAAGGGTCTGAGAGGACACCATGCTTCAGGCTAAAACTCTGAATACAGGTAACGAGTTGGGTGTGACCATAGGGCGAAGAAACCGGGATCAAACCCACAACCGTACCCGAATTTACTCTCGCTCCCAAACCTAGCAATCTCTTGAAAAGCCAAACCGAGGACTCAGTGTCATCATTACGAGAGAACCCATCGATCATTGTGTTACAGCTTATCAAATCTGGGCAACAAATACCATCAAACAAAAACCTGGCAGCACCAATGTCCCCACACTTCGCATACATCGAGACCAAACCCGTGGCTACACGTACATCCCCATCAAACCCTAACTTGTAGCACAAGCAATGAACCCCCGCCCTGAGCCAAGAATCTCCGACCTCGGCTGCAGCAGGAAGAACTGAAGCGAAACTTGCCGCGTTAAGCCTCAACCCGCGACCCACCATATCCAAGAAAAGCCTTACAGCCTCCTGCGAAAACCCATTCCTCGTCAGACCCGAAACAGCCGTGTTAACCAGAGGAACGTCTCTATGGGGAATTCCGTCGAACACCTTAAGTGCATACCCAACTTTCGAGAGCTGGCAATACAACCCAACAACGGCGGTCCCGGCGGGAGAATCTTCGGAGAGTCCTTCGACTACCAATTGAGCGTGGAGGATAGAAGCGAAGTCGGAATCTCCGATCTCCGACGCGGCCAAAATGGCGTAGGCATAAGTCAACCCGTCGGGTCGTAGATTGGTGTTCTTCCTCAGATGCGTATAAACGGAGAGAGACGAGAGAGGGAATCCGTTTTCTGAGAATCCCTTGATGAGGACTCTGAAGAGGAAGAGATCGGGATTTCGGACGGAGAAGGCCCTGGCGGCACGGAGGGCGTTGAAGTTGCAGAGCCTCTGGACGAGCTTGCTGAGGAAGACGAGGTCTTTATGGTAGCCATTGACGATGGCTTGGGCGTGGGTTTGGAAGAGGTTCGATAGGCTCGTGGCGTTGTTGAGGACGCCGATGAAGAAGTTCCGACTCAGAGCCATGGCTCGTTTCTTCAATATTTGGCGGGCTTTTTTATTTGGTTCTTTGGTATATATGGACGGTAGTTCGTAGTTAGTTAGGATGGAATCGGACTATATGAAAGAGAAATTTGATTAATCGGATTATATATAAGGACGGTAGTTTGTAGTTGGTTAGGTTTTATTTTTGTTAAAGGCACTTGGGAGGAGAAAGAACACTTATAGATGTTCATGAATGTAATTACGCATGTTTTTAATATACCAAAAGATCGATGTAGACAGATTTACGTTCGACTTAAAACTCGAAGTCCCATACGTAATGAGTACGATTCCGATGGCTCCTGCTGTTTTGAATGACGATGGTGACGTTTCATATTATATGAAGTACATAAATTATAAAAGATTTTCACTTTGTCTAACCTTGGTAACAAAACAGATCATGACGCCAATTGCGTATCGAGGAGTATGTAAAGGGAAATATGTGATAGTTGGAGAGTTGTCTCGCAATGAACCGAAGAAGAGACATGATATTCTTATTATCGAGGACCGACAAAATAATCCTATAATCAACAACAAACACAATGGTCGCGATGATGCCTTGTATAATGCGTACAAGGGTTGCCAAAGACGAAGTGTACATGCGTGATAGAGATGATTGCCACAATAGTGACAAAGATGATGAACTAAGCAGTGACGGGGGTGATGAACACAATAATGACGGACGTGGTGAGCACAATAATGACGGAGATGATGGAGATAACAATGTTAGAGGTGGAGAATTTAAAGAATTCGCGAATCCTGAAGAATATGATGACTTTGTGAAAACTTTTACAGTACCCTCGGCTCATTGTCAACCGTCGGGTGAGCCTCCGATAATAGGATCATCGATCATGCCTTATTCATTGAAAGCGCCAGAGTTCACAACCGATGATGTTGTGAAGGAAGAACAAAGTCATTATCCAAGTCATTCTACTATAGTTAATATAGACTAATGTGCTTGAATTCGCAAATGAAATATTTTAAATTTTTAAATTTTTTAACTAACCATTGAAAATAACATGTAGCTTAGAATAAATATATATTGGGCAACAATTTGAGAGCAAGCAGGAATTGAAGAAACATATCCACTTGTATGCTCTGAAACATAATTTCGAATTTAGAGTGAAATCTCCTTCAAAAAAGAGATGGTATGTTCTATGCAAAGATGAGAAATGCATGTGGATGCCGAGGGGTGTCGTGCAGTGATCTGATATGTGAGAGATTACGGCGTACGAGAGTAGACAATCCTATTCGTGTGTCGTTTAAACGGATGGCCATCGAGGAGCTGCACCATAGGTCATTACTCACGTATTTAAAGATTAGTATTCCATTAGCTCTATGGCGGAGTATGCAACGCATAATGTCAGGGAAGAAGTCAAGATAAGACGGGGTATGAACATATCGTATCCCCGATAAATTGTCGGCACTTCCGAAGTTTGTACGTTCGGAAGAATATTTCGCTTGGGAAGTAACAATGCTTAGGGTATATTGTTGGAATTGATCTAGGGTTAAGAAAAGATTTAACGCTTTGAGCAAGCGGTGGGAAATTTTTTTTTTCTTTTAAACAAGTAAAACGATTTTACTAACCTAGACAAATAGCAAGCACATGTTACTATTAAAACTATCTTAAAGCGATTACACATTTACTAACCTTTGTGAAGCTTGATTGTTGAGAAGGTTTTGGAGGTTGAATCGCTCGTCTCCCCACGCAGCTCATCTTTCTTCGTTTTTCGGGAACTCGAGTAACCAAGAAAGTTTCTATCACATAAATCACTCGAGGTAAGAAGGAATAAGTGTGTGGGCACTTTTAAACACGACGAGTCAAGAACAAGTCTTAGAGTCGAAGAGCTAAAATAAACGCTAGGTCAAATGTGGACCTAGGTGCCAAAACAAAAACGAAAGGAGCTAGAGAGAGAGAGAGGGATGGGCGGTCAACTCTAGAGAGAGAAGCTCTCGATCTCTAAAATTTATGGGATGAGAAACAATGAGAATGAGGGCCCTATTTATAGGAGAGGAATTGCCTTCAACAAGGTAGTTTCCTCTTCTATAGAATATCGCATATTCTTGAGCAAATATTGCCCTCATTCTCTTTAAGTCACACGGCCAACATGGCTTCTAGAAGCCCTTGGATTTGTTTCCACTTTTGTTTCCTATCTTGCCTTGGCCGCCCACTTCATTTCCTCTTAGAGGAAATTTGTTTCCTATTTTTCTTTTGGCAAGTATCTTCATACATCAATGTACAAAATTGGTTATCTTTCTCTTGGGTTTGGGTGTGCAACACCATCTAGAAGGTGCTTCTAGATATTTCTTTATTTGTTCATGACAACATAAGAAAAGTCCATTAAGAATTTTCAAGTAAAATTCCATGAAATGAAATTAATCCTCAGGGCCCAAATTCATCAATATGGCCTAGTGGATCAATTGCTTGTCATCATATGACAATGTCAAAAAAACTTATTTATTGACATTCATTTTATCACATGTCCAAAAAGACAAAAATACCATTTAGACATTTTTCGTAAAACTTGTCTAGTTCTTATTTTAACTTAGCTTCTAGTTTAACTAATCCTACTCGGTTGACTTGTGACAGCGACCTCATGGATCCAAATGAACAAAGCTTGAGCTAACACACTTGGACTCAAAAGTTCACAAACATTTTCCAACTTTAGCTTAATGTCAACTGAATCCACTAAAGAGTTGACACTGAGAATCTCTAGGTTCAAATGAATTTATTTTCTACTCAAGAATTCAACTTAATTGTGATGAGTGGATCCACTGAATATTATCTATGTTTACCCTTCATGAATGTCATCAGCTAGTCGGGATTTACTAAATTATCATTTTACCCTTCTAGCTGTTATTTCTTCAACTCATTTGTCGCTTGTGAATAAGTTAGAAGCAATGTATTGACGAGGAGCTAACAAGTCACATTGATTCATCCAAAAGTGTCATGACTCAATTTGGACACTGGCCAGTTCATTTAATTGCATGAGGTGATATACATTGCATTTAAGCAATCTTGTACATGAATTTCATATCTATGAGATCTTCACAAAGTTACTCATGACATCTTCATAACTTAGTATTTCACCAATAGGTCCTGTTCAGAATCACATAGTGAATCCGAACTCTGACTTTCTAAAATGAGAATACGTACATGTCTCATTTCAGGATTGAGGTAAGCATGATGCAATTCATACGTAGTGACTTTGAGACATAAGAGGTTAAATGGTTTGTTCTTATCTTGTCTCTAGAAGTGCACTGGTCAATTCGGCAGCTTCAGAAGATACCTAGAAGAACTAAAGAGTCTCCAACTCTCAATGTCCCATAACCATACATCATAGATTCTCCTAACAATCATACTGAGATCAATAGTCCTTTGATCCTTAGATGGAGAATATATTATTTTAAGCAAACCATGAAGAGTTTGTTCATGCAAATCTACATTTTTCTCTTCATATGTTGTTAGGTTTGTTTAAGGACTAAAGACTATAGATTATTGTTACCGGTCGTTTTCGGGACACCGAAATTCAAAAACAATTCAAGACCGGCCGGGCTTCGCCGGCCGGAAGCCCAACGGGCCCCGGCCCACCAAGCCCGAGTGCCCTGACGCATCCACGGCCCAGCATGGCCGGTGCGCGCGCACCTGCGCCCCCGGCCCAGTGGGCCTCAGCGCGCCCTAGCGCGCCTGGCTCACGCGCGCCCTGCTCCCGCGCCCCCGGCGTCCCGGCCTGGGGGCGCGGGACCCGCGCACGCTTCCGTGCCCCCTTGCATCCCGGCCCGCGCGCGCTCCCGCGCCCCAGGCGTCCCGGCCCGCGCGCGCTCCCGCGCCCCGGGCGTCCCGGCCCGCGCACGCCCCGACGCCCCGGCCGAGCGCCCCTGCTGCCTCGACCGGGTGCTCCTGCTGCCCCGGCCGAGCGCCCCTGCTGCCCCGGCCGAGATTCCCTGCTGCCCCGGCCGAGCGCCCCTGCTGCCTCGGCCGGGCGCTCCTGCTGCCCAGGCCGAGCGCCCCTGCTGCCCCGGCCGAGCACCCCTGCTACCCCGGCCGAGCGATCCCAACGCCTCGGCCGGGCACGCCTGCCGCCAAGCGCGCCACGCCCGGCCAAGTCTCGCGCTCGGCGCGCCCCGCTCCCATCCAGACGACACGCCACGCGTGCCCCGCGCGCCCTGCTCCCGGCCACCCGATGGGCCTCAAGGGGCCGGCCCAAGGCCTCCCTCCAATGCTATAAATACCCCTCCTATGGGGAGGGAAAGGCACGCTGATTCAGCCCCACAATTCCAATTCTCACACAACACTTCTCTCACTCGAGAATTCTCTCTTCTCCCGTGCTCTTGTGACATTCCAAGAGCGCGCGCTCCTCCTCCCTCGGCTCAGAAATACAAGGACCCCCCTCCACGAGAGGGAGCGCGCTCCTTTTCTGCGACCCGAGCTCCTGCAGTACACACTGCTCTCCTGCTTCTGGGCCATTGAGCTAGAACTCCGAGCTACGAGGCAAGCGACCCCTCTAAAGTCTTCACTAGAAGCTACGAGCCGGTTCATACTCTAAAGCCTTGGATTCTCAAGCCTCCGAGCCCAAGATAGCCCTCAATACACAAATTGAACTACGTTCTGACCTGATCCCGACTAAAGGGTACGTAGGCAGCCTGTTGGGGAATCAAGTGGGTATCAGACACGAACAATCGCTCTAATACCACTTGTTGGTGGATCGAGCGCGCATCGGACACGAACGATCGCTCCGATGTGACTCGTCTGAGATGATTCCAACATATAAACATATTTATGCGGAAAAATAATTAATTACGCTAATCATAAGCTAATTAAATTATGGTTATAATTAACAAGATCTAGTTATGTTTAATTAATTTAATTCACGAGAGCATATAAGTCAAGCAACCGATATAAGAGTAAACGAGTACTTACATTGATTTTCGGTTCAGCTACAGAACGCTCCAATCCAATCGCGTACTCCTTGCGTCGTCTTGATGAAGGACTCGAGGATGACACCTTAGTCTTCCGAAACGTAATCTCCGAGACGAATAAGAAAGATGAGTGGGCACAGTCTTTATCTCACTAGATCACGAAACTAGGTGTTTCGAGATCTCTCTCTTATTTTACTAAGAATGTAAACGAATTTCCGAGGGGTAGAGAAGCAGAAGTGCACGGCCAAGGAAGGCTAGGATGCACGAAATTTTTCACAAAAATTGCTTAAAATAATTGCTTATTTTTGCCTTCTCATGAACCCCTATTTATAGTAGTAAAAATGAGATATTCATGGAATCTTCCAGAATATTTTATTTCCTTTTATTGTGTTCACACTAGTGGATTAAATCTAGACCATTGGATCTCAATAAGTGAATCCTACTTTTTCTCTCATCCATCAGATCAATATCTATGAGATATTATTCTTTTATTTAAATAGAGAATAATTTATTTAGTGAGATAATAAAGGAGAATATATTATTCTCCTAAATATTCTCCTAAATACTTTCCTTTAAATAAGGAGCAAATATAGGACAATATCTTATATTTTTCTCTCTCCTTTATTTAAACAACTAAAGAGAAAATATTGGTGAATACCAATATTATAAATTTCGAATTTTAGGCACACGGCCAAGGGGGATTTGCGCAAACCCTAGTGCCAAAAATTCCCAAATCCGATTTTCATATTTTGTGCAAGGCCCAATTGCTTAAAACCCAATTAATTATTTATTTACTTAGTCCAACAATAAACAAATAATTAATAATTGTTTATTTACTTGATCAAACAATAAATAAACAATTCTACCATAAATATTTATTTAATTCTGCGAATACCCGTTTTCCAGAATTAATGTTGTCAATCACAATTACAGCAAGTGAGATTAATAATGATAAACATTATTATACGAAAGTTCTTATCCGCCTTTATCAGAGCCGAATCGGGGACTATGGACCTAGTAATAGGAGCTTAACAAATCCGATGAAAAAGACGAAATAGTCATTTCTCTTTTGTCCATCGATTCGTCTAATCTTGGTCAAATACTCCACCTTGTAAGCCAAGACTGAACTCTACTTTATACTAGAATTATATTTACTCATCGTGACGAGTGTCCACTGATATAGTCAGTTCGTGATCAAGATCCTCCAGGTTCAACCCGTGTCAAGAGAAGTCAATTTTTCCGTTATACTTTTCTTGATACATATCAGCCCTAAGCATTGTTGCTTCCCCAGCGAAAGATTCTTTCGAACGTTACTTACTTCGAAAGTGCTAGCAATCTATCGGTTCTGGAATCAACCCTTAGGTGAGTGAACATTAACCTTCTTTCAGGAAGGCTGGATTCTGTATCTGTAAATCACTTCCCACTCGAATCATGCTCTGAGAAAACTCCCAAGACATAAGCTGTGATTAGCATGAAAAGCCTTTTAGCGAATGAGTCAAAGAGCTCAGTAACATAACCCAGTGTCCATGATCACTTCAGGATTTAGATCAAGTCTTACTGTGACCATCATAGTGGCCTCGGTTAGTGTGTCGTAACGGTCCTTAAACGACACATCTACGCCAAGACCTGTCCAGGTCGTACACTTATCACAAGTGTAGAATGCTCCCACATAGTGATCAGCCTTCACCTATGTGTTCCACATATATGACTTTAGATATAGCTTTCCAGGTGTATATCAGTCATCGACCATGTTTTAGCACACCGCCCGAACTCAGGTGCCCAGCACGTGACTCAGTTAGATACGGAGGCTATGGAAGATAGTTGTTATTGATTCTAATTGTTTAGAACTCAACCCACTAATCATATAATGCTAATAAAGTAATCTTATTATCGAATTTAGTAATCATTATCTTCAAGTGGGCAATATTCCCAACAATCTCCCACTTTGACCAGAGAAGATAAGTTTCCTTCAGCCAATTTAATTCTTTGCCATCATTATAGACGGTTTAGACTTTGACCCAGGATTGAGATTCCCATCATATGGATTCCAACTTTTATCTATACTCTATCATTTATGTCGATCTGACATATGTCCCATTTTCATATTATTCTAGTTCATGCATTTTTGCAAGTGATTGACTTAACATTTAAGGTCAAGTCAATTTATTCACAGTAAATAAATTTACTTTAGAACAAATTAACACTTCGCATACCTTTAGATTATACACCAGACTTTATATCTAAAGATAACAAGTCTCCCTATCAAGGTGTACATCCCTTTGGTGCCAAAACAGGTTGCACCATTGCATGGTTTGATCTCATCACCACTTACTATAGTGTGATTTATTGAACGTGTTTAAATAAGAACTTTATTGACCTATTTCCATTACTTGGTTATTTATAGTTCATCTTTGTTTGTCGTGTTCATATTCAATATATACACAGGACTTTAAGGATCTACTATATTTAAATAACTAAGTATCTCACTATTTCCAGAAATTACAGTGTTTACAACACATGTAGTTATTCTCGGAAATACGACATTTTCTAAGGTCTAATTATTAGTCCTTTTAAAGACAATGTTGATAGCCTCAACATTGAGCTCATACCATATATCAATAAGTATGTTTGAGACATAATGGAACGAGCATGTCGTTTCTAAATTTAATTTTAGAAACAGTTAGCTCAGTCAATTTACTTGTGTCGTAATGAGGTCTAGAACTATAATAGTAATGACTTTATTCATGACACTTGTTTAGGAGCTATACTTATCGATCATTCTCAAAATATCGATTATAACAAACATCCATGTACAATCATGACTAGTTTGTTAAGTACTTAGGATCTACCTTTCATATTTCAAAAGGTTTAGTAGTATAACTACTTCGATCCATGTCTTTATGTTATTGGAACTTCATCCTCAAAGGACAGTTCATCTTCAATTTTGAAGATCCCTAATGAAGTGGTTTGTGGTATCAGAAAGAAGAGTATCATTGATGATAATGTCTCTCCTTAAGGGCTCAATCCCTTACCTTATAGCTTATTAAAGCTTAAACCATTTCATTAATCCTTTAGCTAATAGCTTAATAGGTAGATCTATTAAATATGGGCTAATAACTTTCAGACAAGTTAGTATGATCGAGAGTGATATCTCAAGATCATGTCTTTCCATTTAAGGAAAGTTTATTGTTGATGAGAGTGACAAGGATCCTTTCTAGGATGCTCCCACTAGGTTATTGATTTTAACGACAAGATAATTCAAAATTATCCTTTCTTTCAATTCATTGATTTATGTGGCAAGATAATCATTGATTACTTTTCCACTTTAATTATTGAATAATAGCATATACATTCCGGTTAAGGATGCCATCTTCAATGATGGGTTTAATCCCGTGAAGGATGTTGCTGTTTATTGAACAACAAGTGGTTAGATTTCATTAAAGAAAGCTCTCACTCTTTTATTGAACAATAGTGACTAGAATCCAATTAAGGATGCTCCCACTCAATAATATTGGTTATTTGGTGGCTAGGTTCCATTTATGGATGCTCCCACTATGTTAATGAATAAGAGTAGCTAGGTTCCAGCTAAGGATGCTCCTACTCGATTATTGAATTTTAGACTGGCTAGGTTCCAATTAAGGATGCTCCCACTCAATCAATAAATCTAGAGTGACTAGGTTCCATTCAAGGATGCTCCCACTGTTGTCAATGGTGCCCACAAGAAGAGTTGTAGTGTGTGTTTATGTACATTTGATGTCATATAGTCTTACGAAGACTCTTGCTTGTAACTGCTTATTTATTAATAAAAGTTGAAACGTTCATTCAATCTTCCTTGTCTGAAGCTTTATGATAAAACCTTAGTCTTTTAGTCCATAAACAAACTAAACAACTTACGAAGAGACAAATGTAGATTTGCATGAACAAACTCTTCGTAGTTTGCTTAAAACGATATATTCGCAGTCTTAGGGTCAAAGGACTATTGACCTCAGTACGATTGTTAGAACAATCTATGATATCTGGTTATGAGGCATTGAGAGTTGGGGACTCTATAGTTCTTCTAGGTATCTTCCGAAGGTACTGAATTGACCAGTGCACTTCTAGAGACAAGATAAGAACAAACCATTTAACCTATTATGTCTCGAAGTCACTATGTATGAATTGCATCATGCTTACCTTAATCCTGAAATGAGACATGCCATTTCACACCTTAGTATTCTCATTTGAGAAAGTCAGAGTTCGGACTCACTACGTGATTCCGAACAGGGCCTATTGGTGAAGTACTAAGTTGTGAGAATGTCATGAGTAACTTTGTGAAGTTCTCATAGATATGGAATTCATGTACAAGATTGCTGAAATGCAATGTATGTCACCTCATGCTTTGTTCCTTGGAGTGTGAATAAATGAACTGGCCAGTGTCCAAATTGAGTCCTGACTCTTTTGGATGAAACAATGTGACTTGTTAGCTCCTCGTCAATACATTGTTTCTAACTTATTCACAAGCGACAAAGGAGTTGAGGAAATAACAGCTAGAAGGGTAAAATGGTAATTTAGTAAATCCCGACTAGCTGATGACATTCATGAAGGGTAAACATAGATAATATTCAGTGGATCCGCTCATCATAATTAGGTTGAATTCTTGAGTAGAAAATAAATTCATTTGAACCGAGAGATTTTCAGTGTCAACTCTTTGGTGGAGTCAGTTGGCATTAAGCTAAACTTGGAAAAGGTTTGTGAACTTTTGAGTCCAAGTGTTTAGCTCAAGCTTTGTTCATTTGGGTCCATGAGGTCACTGTCACGAATCACATCGATTAGGAATAGTTAAACTGGAAGCTAAGTCAAAACAAGAACGAAAATTGTCAAAAGGGTATTTTTGTCTTTTGAGACATATGATGAAATGAATGTCAATAAATTTTTTGACAAGTTCATTTGATGACTTAATGTCACTCGGCCATAATAAGATTAATTGGGCCTTGTGGATTAATTTCATTTCATAAGAATTTTATTGAAAATTCTTAATGGACCTTTTTCATGTTGTCATGAACAAGTGGAAAAGCTTCTAGAAGGCCTTTCTAGTATTAGAATAGGCGCCCACCACCCAAGAGGAAAGATAGAATATTTTGTGCATAAATGTATCAAGATACTTGCCAAAAGAAAAAGAGGAAACAAATTTGCATGTGTATGAATTAGGGTAATCGGCCAAGTGAGAAAAAGGCAAGCCAAGGAACAAAAAAGGAAACAAATCCAAGCCTCTAGGAGGCTGCCTTGGGCGCCCAAAATGGAATGGGAAATAATGGATTTTTGCTCATGAATATGTGATATTCTATAGAAGAGGAAACTACCTTATTGAAGGTAAAACCTCTCCTATAAATAGGAGCCCCATTCCTCACTTTTCATTCATCCAAGTTTAAGAGATTTGAGAGACTCTCTCTCTAGAACTTTGGCCGCCCCTTCTTCTCTCTCTAGTTTATTTTCGATTTTCTTGTTTTCGCACCTAGGTCCTCACTCGACCTAGTGTTTAGCTCTGCGACTTCAAGACTCGTTCTTAAGTCGTAGTGTTTAAAAGTGTCCACTCACTAATTCCTTTATTTCGAGTGATTTAGTGATAGAAACTTTCGTGGTTGCTCGAGGTGCCGAGGAAAGAAAGAGAGACGTGCTGCGAGGGGAGACCAGCGTTGCAAACTTTCCAAAAGCTTCTTCAAAGTTCAAGCTTCAAGAAAGGTTAGTAAACTTCTATACTCACAATAGTTTTTAATTACATGTACTTGCTCTTTGTCTAGGTTAGTAAAAACTGTTTTTACTTGTAAAAGAAAATTTTTAAAATTCCGCCGCTTACCGAAGCATTAATTATTTTCTTAAACCCTAGATCGATTCCAACATGGGCGACCCACGTTGAACAGACTAAGGGCTATCACGTATCACCTACTGGTGAAATTCCCCACCGAGGAGGGGATCGGCGTCATGGCTGGTGATCAAACCCAAGCGAGGATATGCTATGTCCAAGGCGTGGACGGCAAGCCCGCCGAAAAAAGGGTTCACACGATCTACCAGCTAGAAGACGACTACCCGTGTGATAAAAAAGACGCACGGCAGTTCGGGGAGCTAGACCCCCGTGACAATATCGAGAGGTTGAAAGTTGACACCCTCGATGATCTCACTTCGATCGTTCTCGACGAAGCTAAACCTGACCAGGTAGTGAAGATCGGTGCACAACTCCCTCTCGCCATCAAAACTCAACTCGCGTCCTTCCTTCGGGAGTTTAAGGATGTCTTTGCGTGGACACATGCAGACATGCCCGGTATAGACCCCGACGTGATTGTGCACCGATTGAATGACGATAAAACTATCGCTGAAAAGGTACAAGCTAGACGTGCGTTCAACCCCGAACGATACCTAGCGATAAACGAGGAAGTCGAAAAGCTTCTCTCCGCTGGTTTCATCCGAGAAACCAAGTATCCCAAGTGGGTGGCCAATGTGGTCATGATCAAAAAGCTTAATGGGAAGTGGCGCATTTGTATAGATTACAAAGATCTTAACAAAGCCTGCCCAAAAGATTGCTTTCCACTCCCACGCATCTAACAACTGGTCGACGCCACGGCAGGACATGAACTGCTAAGTTTCATGGACGCCTACTCAGGCTATAACCAGATACGAATGCACGGGCCCGATCAGATCAAGACGACCTTCGTCACCGATCGCGGCCTCTACTGCTATAAGGCCATGCCTTTCGGCCTTAAAAATGGAGGAGCTACTAACCAACGATTGGTAAACCGGATCTTCGCCGACCTAATCGGCAAGACCATGGAAGTATACGTGGACGACATGCTCGTTAAAAGCCTACTGGCCACCAATCACGTAGACAACCTGAGGGAGATGTTTTTAATCCTCCGCCGGTACAAAATGAAGCTCAACCCCAACAAATGTGTGTTCGGGGTCGAATCCGGGAAGTTCCTAGGCTACATAGTTAGCCGTCGAGGTATCGAAGCGAACCCCGAGAAAATCAAGGCACTCCTTGACATGAAGTCTCCGCGACGTGTCAAGGAAGTCCAAAGTCTGACCGGTCGGATTGCCGCCCTCTCGCGTTTTGTGGCCAAAGCAACCGACAAGTGTCAACCGTTCTTCAAACCAATAAAGAAGACGGACGGCTTTGAATGGACGGACGAGTGCGAGAAGGCCTTTCAAGAAATGAAGGCCTATTTCGGGACACCTCCGTTCCTCTCCAAGCCAAAAGATGGCGAGACGCTCTACGTCTACCTCGCCGTCTCCGAACGAGCTGTAAGCGCTGTGCTGATCCGTGAAGAAGATAAGGCTCAATGGCTTATCTTCTACGTGAGCAAAGCCCTACTTGACGTCGAAACGCGTTACACAGAGATAGAGAAGCTCTCTCTCGCTCTCCTCGTAGCCACCAAAAAGCTACGCCCTTACTTCCAGGCTCACCCAATTGTTGTCCGAACGGGGCACCCTATCGGTAAAGCTCTTCAAAGGGGAACATCGACTCGCATGGTGATCTGGTCCCAGGAATTGAGCGAGTACGGGATCGAGTTTCACCCGAGAGCAGCAATAAAGGCTCAAGCCTTAGCTGATTTCGTGGCAGAATTCTCCTACACTCCCGACATGGGAAGAGCAGAAGACGACTCGACCGACGACTTGTCGGCTCGAAAGAGAAAGGTCGACCCTACGGGTCCCATCTGGGAACTACACGTAGACGGAGTATCTAATGCCCAGGGAGCAGGCGCCGACGTGATTCTAACAAATCCCGACTGGGAAAAGTTGCGCTACGCCCTCCACTACGGATTCCAGGCCTCCAACAATGAGGCCGAGTACGAAGCCCTCATCGTAGGACTAGAGCTCGCTCAAAAGCTCAACGTACAGAATTTACGAATAACTGTGACTCGCAGTTGATCGTAAATCAGGTTAAAGGCGACTACGTTACCAAAGAACCTAACATGATCGCCTACTTGGAAAAGACAAATGCCAAGCTAGATGCCTTCTCCTTGTTCGAGATCATCCAGATCCCAAGAGAAGAGAACTCCGAGGTTGACGCCCTAGCTCGCCTCGGATCCGGTATCACCGAAGATGGGTTGGGAACTATCCCGATCGAGTCTCTCTCGCGACCATCCGTCTCACGTGACGAGGTTGGAACGATTGAGAGCACCGCTCATGCAACTTGGATGACCCCGCTTACGGACTTCTTGCAAAGAGGGGCACTTCCCAAAGACCGCAAAGAAGCCGAAAGGCTGAAAGCCCTCACATCTAAGTACGTGTTGAGAGGCGAAGCCCTATACAAGCGCGGGTACTCAACCCCGCTGCTCCGATGCCTCAACAGCATCGAGTCGACTAAGGTCCTCCGCGAAATTCACGAAGGCCTCTGCGGAAACCACTCAGCTGGGAGGTCCCTTGCGCTGAAAGCGCTTCGACAAGGCTATTTCTGGCCGACGATGAAAAGAGACGCCTACGACTGGGCGAGAAAGTGCGACAAGTGTCAGCGTTTCTCTAACGTTCCACGACAGCCGCCATCTCCCATCGGTAGCATCGTCGTCCCACGTCCCTTTGCGAAATGGGGCGTGGATATTATCGGCAAGCTTCCTAAAGCTCCGAGGCAATACGAATACGCCATCGTCGCTATCGACTACTTCACTAAGTGGGTCAAAGCCGAACCTCTGGCCAGGATCACCGAGGCCAACACCACAAACTTCATCTGGAAGTCTATAATATGCTACCACGGCATCCCCGCGTCAATTGTGATCGACAACGGCGCGCAATTCGACAACGCTAGGGTTAGAGAAATCTGCGCCCAACTAGGGATAAGCAAGACATTCTCATCCCCGCGACACCCACAGGCTAATGGCCAAGTGGAAGCCGTCAACAAGACGATTAAAAGCAACCTCAAGAAAAAGCTCGAAGCCAAAAAAGGCGCCTGGGCTGAGGAGCTGCCTTTCATCCTGTGGGCCTATCGAACGACCGTTCGAAACGCCGCCGGAGAGACCCCCTTCTCCCTAGCTTTTGGGATTGAAGCGGTGGTCCCCGTGGAAACAGAAGTCTCCATCTACCGGGTCGACACTTTCGACGAAAGAGAAAATGATGAAGCCATGCGCCTCGAACTGGATCTAATCGACGAGAAAAGATCCGAGGCCCTCACCAGACTCGCTACACAAAAGCGAAAGGTTGAGAGATACTACAATGCCAAAGTCAAAAGGCGGATCTTCGCCGTCGGCAGCCTTGTACTCAGACGCGTGTTCCAAAACACCCAAGTGCAAGGCGCCGGGGTCCTGGGCCCAAATTGGGAAGGACCATATAGAGTTCGACAAGTCATACATGACGGAACCTACTACATCGAACACACGGATGAAACTCCAATCCGGCACCCGTGGAACGCCGAGCACTTGAGGCAGTACCACCAGTGACCAAGTCCCCCCATTTATTGCTCTGATTTCCCTTATTCAATAAGGCCTACGTGCCACTGTTCAAGGATGTTCCCTGTTAGCAAAAATTAATAAAATAAAGTTTGCGGTCTCTTTTTTTTGCCCACTTTATTAAAAAGTTTTTAGTCAACACGGCACGACCTGTAAACTAAAAACTTGGGGGGCTAATGGATCCTGCGACATACGCTCAAGAATTCACGGCAAAAAAAAAACCCTTAAGCCCCCCACTCATGGGATACAGAGGCTTAAGAAGCTCGGACCCCGACGGCTCATCAAGCATACGGGTCCGAGAAAAGACGTCGGCCTAACCCGGCGCAACACATATGCTCGGTCGCTCAACAGCACGAGCTCAAAGACGCCGGACCAGCCTGGCGCAACACATAAAGTTCGGTCACTCAACAGCACGAACACTTTTACCCAGGCCTAAGTCCCCCACGGGGATACAGACATAGGAAGCTCGAACCCCGACGGCCCTTCGTGCATACGGGTTCGGGTAAAATGTTGGCCTTCCCGGCGTGCCGTAAGACGCGTAAAGACGCAGGTGAAAGATGTCTCTCGGGACGCATGTAAGACGCGTAAAGGCGCTGCCTCAAACCCTAAAAAGGCCAAATTTAAGCCAAACAAATGTTCGCTAGCCTCAAGGCACGAACACCAAAGACGCCGGCCTAACCCGGCGCAATAAGGTTTGAGTAAAAGACATCGGCCTAACCCGGCGCAACCGCGTTTGCTTGCTCCAGGGCAAGCGAGCCCAAAAGACGTCGGCCTAACCCGACGCACCCGCGTCCGCTTGCTCCAGGGTGAGCGGATCCAAAAAGACGTCGGCCTAACCCAACGCACCCGCGTCCGCTTGCCCCAGGGTGAGCGGACCCAAAAAGACGTCGGCCTAACCCGACGCACCCGCGTCCGCTTGCTCCATGGTGAGCGGACCCAAAAAGACGTCGGCCTAACCCGACGCACCCGCGTCCGCTTGCCCCAGGGTGAGCGGACCCAAAAAGACGTCGGCCTAACCCGATGCACCCGCGTCCGCTCGCCCCAGGGTGAGCGGACCCAAAAAGACGTCGGTCTAACCCGACGCACCCGCGTTCGCTTGCTCCAGGGTGAGCAAACCCAAAAAGACGTCGGCCTAACCCGACGCACCCGTGTTCGCTTGCTCAAGGGTAAGTGAACCCATAAAGACGCCGACCTAACCCGGCGCAACCTACGCTCGTCGCTCAAAAGCACGAGCTCCTAAGACGCTGGCCTAACTCCGGTGCAGTTTTCGTTCACTTGCTCCAGGGCGCGAACTCAAAAGACGCCGGCCCAACCCGGCGCGACATACACGTCCAGTCGCCAACGGCACGGACGCAGAGCCCCCGGGAACTACCCAGTACGACCTCTTTGATCGCCGAAGGGCACGAAGAGAAGTCACGGGGCCACAACCACCTAACTGGGCACAAACGCCCCCTCGCCTCGAACGTTGAACGACGACAAGTCGTAACGATAGAGTGAGCGGGGGACAAATCCCAGCTAGGGACGCAAAACCTGCCAAAACTATTGGTAAGGATACAAGCCCTTCGGGCCACATTAGCCCACAAAGAAGGCATATACGAGTCAAATTGCTCGGAAAATGAGATAGGCATTCGACATGAAAGCAACAAAAATATCTCATGAATAAGAAGAGCCACAACTCTGAATCCAATGAACACGTGCTGAATAAAAAGTGCATGAAAAATAAATAAAATCCTAGAAAAGGAAAAGAAAGCAAAGCGTAAAACATACGCTCTAAAAACGAAGCCACACGGCTCAAACAGCACCCTCATCTAGCAGGGGAAACAAGGTGTCGAAGAAGTCAAAAGTGACCCCCCGGGCCTCGTTCTCGATCGCGGTCGCATCTCGACATTCCACCGCTCCGGCGCGACGGGCCTCCTCGGTCCCTATGTCGTAGTCATCTTGCAAGTCGGACGCTCTTCGCTCCGCTTCTGCAAGCCGGGATGAAAGGCGAGCGTTCTCCTCCGCCAGAGAGTCGCGCTCGCGCTCCGCCCGAACACGCGCCGCTTCGGTCGAAGTAAGCTGGCGGTGCGACGACTCCAAGGCGTGGGATCGAGCATCCAGTTGCCTCCGAAGGTCGGTATCCTCAGTGCGAAAAATCTCCGCTGATCGGGTCGCCACCTCACAAGCTCGCCGTTCTTCGGTGAGCTCCCCCGCCATCTTGGCCACCGACGTTTGGGCTCCATCGCGCTGATCCCGTGCGACTAGGAGTTCCACCGTAGCCTCGCGAAGCTGGTCTCGAAGCATCTCAGTCTCCGCCCCCGGGTGCGAACCTCGCTCGACCTGAGCCAGCCTAGCCTTCGTCCGAGCGAGCTCCTCTTGGGATGCCCCTAAGCGCCTGATAAAGTCGTGCAAAATCCTGTCGCTCCGTACGGCCCTCGCGTACGCCTGCAACGACAAAGAAGCAAGGGTTAAAACTAAAACCTACGCTTATGACAAATAAACAGAAATGCTGACCCTCTGAGCATCGGTAACCCCCGCCTGAAAGAAGGCAATGTCGCTCTTCGACGCCACGCCCTTCCACTAGGATAGTGGGGATCCCTCGAGATGATGGAAGCAATCCCCTCGGGCCTCTATCGCCTCCAGCTCCACCGCCGAGTTTGCCCTCTTGGGTTCGGAACGCTCGTCAGGGGGCGCCGCTGTCGAAGATCTCTTCAAAGAAGCAGGAGCTTTGGTTCAGCTACATAAGCAGTCTCGACACGCTCTCCCCTCGCCTTGCGGTCAGCGACCCTAGAACGGATCTCCGCCATCGACGCAGGGTCCCGAGAAGCGGAAGCCAGCCTTCTAGCTCGCCTCTTCGCGGCTACGCGACACATAGCGACAAAGGTCATGCTCCTGTCGAACAAAAAATTTACAAAATCGTAAAGTTACCTCGAGAAGCAGGAGCGACTGGCTGAGCCTCGGGACTCAGGGGCCTGCTCGCCCGGCGCGCCTCCTCGGTGCCCGGAGCAAAGGGCGGGAACCACCCGGTGAGCGCAATCAGCTCGGGGGAATGGAACCGTTCGCCAGCCTTGCGGGCTTCCGACATCCCCGATATTTCCCTCACAAAGGGGAGCTCCACTGCCCCCTCATCCGCTGGAAAGTCGGCCAAACGACCGAAGCAAAGGGGCGCCTCGCCAAAGGCGTCCGAGGTGACCCACACCCACGCCCGGCGGCTAGGCGGATCACTATCCTCGACCAGCCTCACGTTGCCCCGAGCACGGGCCATATGAAATCCCAGCTTCCCCGGCGCCGGGAAAACGGCGACCAGATTACGGAAGTCGTCCACAGTCATGGCACGCTGCGTCTGGCAGTGCCACTCCATGAAGCATGTAGCCAACAGGCGGTAGAACGCCGGGCTCATTTGACATGCATGGACCCCTAGTCGGGTCAGGATCTGCTGGACGATCGTTGGGAACGGGAGGCGTAACCCGCAGACAAGGCTCCCGATCGTCACGGCCGCATATCCGTCCCTGGGACGAGAGGGCCTGTCCTCGGGGGCAGGTCTAAGCAACCCCACCGAGGGGGGGATGTTATACGTCTCCCAGAGCGTGCTAAAGACGCGGGAAGTGAGCGTGCTCGCTGCGTCGATCCCCCTGCAGTCCAGGCCGACAGGGGCAACAGAGTCGCCAACGCCGTACATACGAGTCCTCTCCAGTGACCGGGCATAAGTGTAGCCCGAAGCCTCAGCAGACTCGAAAGCCGACCAGGCCGTCGCCAACACTTTCCCGTTACGTTTCTCCTTCCCCCTCGCGGGAGGAGCCTCCAAGTCATCTTTGGGGCCTTTTGAGCCCGACCCTAGGGGGTCGTCGGAGTAAATCTCATCCAAGAAAGATTCGGACGGCACTATCGAAAGCCCGGCGCCCGAGGCATCTAAATCAGACGCCCGGGGGAGCCCGGTACTCACCTCCGCTTCACCTCGCTGCTTGAGCAAGGGGGCGTCAAAGAACGCCTCGCGGGAAACCAGGTTGATCACCAACCGCGACGAACGCGAGTCCTTGGACCCTTCGTCCTCCCCTTCGGGGCCGCACCTGGTAGTAGGCCTCTCCCGGGCCCCGCCAGCTCGGCTATCGCCGCGGCGTCAGTCTCCAACTCTGCGAGCCATTTGTCGGCCGCGTTAGAGTCTTCCTCAACAAAGATGGGAATCCCGTCGAGTTCCTCAAAGGGACCCTTGGCCGCCCCCCCAAAATCTGGGAGAGGGCAGGTAGAGTCAACCTTGGGATCATCAACGTGGGAAACAAGCTCACTCCCCATTAAAGAAGGGTAAAAAAATCGGCTGCCCAGGGGGAATTTCAAACTCAAAAGAATTTTTCAATTACCCACAGGCTGCCAAGTGTGAACAGAAAGGGAGGAGGGCTCTCCTATTTATAGGAGAGGAAGGAGCAAACCCTGCTCCTCCCCCCCCCCCCCCCCCCTTGCGCGCGCGACACAAGGCCCGGCCCGCGGGCCGGCCTCGCTTGCGCGCCAATTCACCGGCGCCAGGCCGCGCGCGGGCCTTGCTGCCCAGCCGGCCTGGTCCGACCCCCCAGGGGTCCGGCCGACAAAAAAAAAAGAAAAAAAAGATATGCGTGCGTACGGTCACGCATGACCGAAGGTAAAAAAAAAGACCTCAACGCCCTTTCTTTTTCTAAAGTTCATGACTTACGTCCCGTAAGCCGTAAACTTGGGGGGCTAATGTTACCGGTCGTTTTCGGGACACCGGAAATTCAAAAACAATTCAAGACCGGCCGTGCTTCGCCGGCCGGAAGCCCAACGGGCCCCGGCCCACCAGGCCCGAGCGCCCTGACGCACCCACGGCCCAACAGAGCCGGCGCGAGCGCACCTGCGCCCCCGGCCCAGAGGCCACGCGCACCCGCACCCCCGGCCCAGTGGGCCTTAGCGCGCCCTAGCGCGCCTGGCCCATGCGCGCCCCGCGCCCCGGCCTTCCCGGCCCGCGCGCGCTCCCGCGCCCTGGGCGTCCCGGCCCGCGCGCTCTCTCGCGCTCCCGGGCGCCCCGGCCCTTGCGCGCTCCCGCGCCCCGGGCGTCCCGGCCCGCGCGCGCTCCCCGCGCCCCGGGCGTCCCAGCCCGCGCGCGCCCCCGCGCGTCCCGGCCCGCACGTGCTCCCGGGTGCCCGGGCCCTCGCACGCCCCAGCGCCCCGGCCGAGCGCCTCTGCTGCCTCGGTCGGGCGCCCCTGCTACCCGGGCCGAGCGCCCCTGCTGCCTCGGCCGGGTGCTCCTGCCGCCTTGGCCGGGTGCCCCTGCTGCCCCATCCGAGCGCCCCTGCTGCCTCGGCCGGGTGCTCCTGCCGCCTGGGCCGGGTGGCCAAGCTAGAGAGAGAAGCTCTCAATCTCTAAAACTTTGGAATGAATAAACAATGAGAATGAGGCCTCTATTTATAGGGGAGAGATTACCTTCAATAAGGGGGATTACCTTCAATAAGGTCGTTTCGTCTTCTATAGAATATCACATATTCATGAGCAAAATTTGTTCTTTACCCTATAGAGTCACACGGCCAAACATAATCCAAGCAAGTCCTTGGATTTTTTTCCTCTTTTATTTTGCTCTCTCCTTGCCTTAGTTGGCCGCCCATTTGGTTTCCTTGTAAAGGAAATTTATTTCCTCTTTTTCTTTTGGCAAGTATCTTGATACATCAATGCACAAAATAATCACTCTTTTTTCTTTGGGTTAGACGGCCAAGCCTTCTAGAAGGTGCTTCTAGATTTTTCTTCATTTGTTCATGACAACATAAGAAATGCCCATTAAGAATTTTCAAGTAAAATTTAATGAAATGAAATTAATCCTCAAGACCCAATAATCTCTTCATGGCCGAGTGGTTTAAGTTTCATTTGTCATCATATGACAATGTCAAAAAAAATTATTGACATTCATTTCCTCCTATGTCCAAAAGGACAAAGATACCATTTATACAATTTTCGTAAAACTTCTGTCGTTCTTGTTTTGACTTAGCTTCTTCTTTAACTATTCCAACTCGACATGATTTGTGACAGTGACCTCATGGATCCAGATGAACAAAGCTTGAGCTAAAATACTTGGACTAAAAAATTCACAAACCTTTTCCAAGTTTAACTTAATGTCAACTGACTCCACTAAAGAGTTGACACCGAGAATCTCTCGGTTCAAATGAATTTATTTTCTAATCAAGAATTCAACTAAATTATGATTAGTGGATCCATTGAATATTATCTATGTTTACCCTTCATGAATATCATCAGTTAGTCGGGATTTACAAAATTATCATTTTACCCTTCTAGCTGTTATTTCCTCAACTCCTTTGTCGCTTGTGAATAAGTTAGAAACAATGTATTGACGAGGAGCTAACAAGTCACATTGATTCATCCAAAAGTGTCATGACTCAATTTGGACCTGGCCAGTTCATTTATTCACATTCCAAGGAACAAAGCATGAGGTGATATTGTAATGTATAAACTTTTGTATATGCTCGACTTGTGAATTTGAATAAAATAGACGAGTTTTATTTCAAATTCTTGTTGCATATGAGACGTCCTTAAATTTTAAATATCTTGGAAAATGATAATATTTGAGGTCGATGAAATTTCGGAATGAGAATATTCGAGTAATTCAATATTATTATTCGGAACATACTCGTAGATTTATAAATCTCGAGAGTAAAAATAAATTCCGGGATCCCTTAAATATACTCAAAATAAAGGGAAATAATAATAATTTTCTCGGTTATTTTTCAAGATTATTTTTAATTAATTAAGGACAGGATTGTGAGATTTTATTTTAAAAGGACTTATGTGCAACATTTTGAAGGACGAGATTGAAAGAAAAAGAGGAAAATGGGTCGGTTTAAGAGAGGCGTGTCAAGATGTGATTGGGCTACTTGTGCACATGTGGCGTGATAAGAGAATGCCACGTAGCCAATAATTCCACTCTCCCTCTCTCCTTTTCGGCCACCTCATTCTTTCCCTCTCTCTTTCTTTTCTCTATTTTCTTCTTCTCCTCTTCACGCGCGCGCTCATCTGCAGACACAAGGAAAAAGGAAAAAAAAAATTGGTTAGCTTGGATCTTCACCCTTGCCGACCATCATCACCAGCACCATCCCGTCTCTCTCTTCTCCCTCTTTCCTCATCGCGCGCCATCCCTCTTGCCGAGCCTCCATCGCGCGCGCTCCGGGCTGAGGAAGAACCAGACTCGCCGACAGCTACAGAGACGCCGGAGCAAGTAGGAAGACGTCGGGGAAGAGGGAAAGCTCACCAAAGACGCCTAATCTCACGATTTGAGGTAGAGATTCCTCTCTTTGGATTTGATTTCGTGGTTAGGGTTCTTGGGTTGATTTGGGGGTTTTTGGGTCCGAGTGAGATTTTGGTGGAATTGCTTGATTTTATTGTTATTTGGACTCGATTGGTGATGATTATAACTCGAATTTAAGGATTGTTCTCGGATTTCATTGGTTTGGTAGTGTTTTGGCCGAAAATCCCATGAACGAGGGTTTTGAGGATTCTTTTTGGGGCTTTTCGATTTGTGAGGGTTGTTTGATGATATTGAGATGTTTCTGAACCTGTTTCGTGCTCGAGTCTTGATTAAAAATGGCTGTTTGAATTTTACTTGATTTTTGGACGAATTTTCTTTGAGATTGCTAACCTGGCCGGGAGAGTCTTTAAGGTTTGTTTTCAGATTTGTGATGAATTGTTGTTGTGTGAGGCTGTGATGATAAATCTGAGAACCTATATGTTTTGGGTTGAGTAGCTGCTTGGCCGTGAGTTGTTTGATGTGTTTGGTTTGGTTGGTTTTTTTGTTTGGCGTTGGTGAAGTGTGTTGGCCGTGTAACTTGTTGGCTGGGTGATTCATTTTGATGTTTGGCCATGGGCAATAGTTTGGCTGATTTAATCTGATTGTGGTATGATAGTTCTGAGCCTCAATTTGAGTTTTTGTGATCGTTTCCGTGTTAGGATGTTTCCGGTTAGTTGGATTCGGGTTGAGTTCGCTTGAATTGGTTTTGGGTTCGGGTTTTGAGTTGTGAAAACGGGATTTGGATTATTAGAGTTGGAATTAAGATGTTAACTCGTTATCAGATTCCGGGTTTGAATTACAAATCTTGACGGACGAACGGGAACCAGACGAGTCAAGGGCAACAAGACCGGTTTATGAAGATATCAAGTTAAAAGAGTTATCGAAATAAAGCTCGATTAACTCGTGAGTTTTAAATCGCTTATAGCGTTTAAATACTCTTAGATTGTCTTATGATATGTACTTTCAGTATTTAAATAAATAATTTAGAATTATTTATTTAATAACATTTATGAATTTAATTTATTTATTCGTTTGGAATTCTCGGTTATTTTAATTTCGGATTAGTTAATTTATTTAAGACTCACGATTATTATTGAATTTTATTTCGTATTAGTTTCGATACAAAAGTGCGGAGTCTTGAATAAGTTTGACTTCCGAAAAATCGGAGAATAATAAATTAAATTCTCGAATTCCGAATCGACTCGGATCTAATCCCGACAACGAACCCTATCTTCTTCAAGTAATCTCGAATCCAATAACTAACGGATATTCAACTTTGGATGATAGTTCTTTCGATGTTTCGACAAGTATCAAGTATCTCGGAGAACGTGAAAAGCAAGACATCACCTGAAGTCGTCGAGCTTTCTGTCAAACTATTCCAGGTAAGTGTGGAGACTTAAGTCAACTACATACCAAGGGAATAACCTTGTTTGTTTGTGCATTTATTTGCTAGTAAACAAGAGTAGGTGAAAGCCCTAAAATGAATAAACTTGAAAGTTAAGGCTTCGGCCACTCTTGCTTGAAAATTTAGTTCGGGTTTTTCCCGTAAGGTTCAAACGCTAACTTGAACCAACCACGATGTTATCTTGTTTTATTAGATCCCTCTGCTCACCATAGTGGATAGGTTAGATCTGTCGGTGAATCGAGCACGTATCAGACACGAACAATCGCTTTGATACGACTTGTTGGAGATGATTCCACCATATAATCATATTAATGCGGAAAATAATTAATTACGCTAATCATAAGCTAATTAAATTATGGTTATAATTAACAAGATCTAGTTATGTTTAATTAATTTAATTCACGAGAGCATATTTATCAAGCAACTAATTTGAACGAAAAGCGAATACTTACATTGATTTTCGGTTCAGCTACAGAACGCTTCTAAACCAATCGCGTACTCCTTGCGTCGTCTTGATGAATGACTCAAGGATGACACCTTAGTCTTCCGAAACGTAATCTCCTAGATGAATAAGAAAGATGAGTGGACACAGTCTTTATCTCACTAGATCACGAAACTAGGTGTTTCGACATCTCTCTCTTATTTTACTAAGAATGGAAACGAATTTCCGAGGGGAGTTAGAGGCAAATGCATGGCCAAGGGAGGCTAGTGATGCACGAAATTTTCACAAAATAATTGCTTATTTTTGTCTTCTCATGAACCCCTATTTATAGTAGTAAAATGAGATATTCATGGAATCTTCCAGAATATTTTATTTCCTTTTATTGTGTTCACACTAGTGGATTAAATCTAAGCCATTCGATCTCAACAAGTGAATCCTACTTTTTCTCTCATCCACCAGATCAATATCTATGGGATATTATTCTCTATTTAAATAGAGAATATATTATTCAGTGAGTGAATAAAGGAGAATATATTATTTCCCTTTAAATATATTATCATATATTCTCCTAAATACTTTCCTTTAAATAATGAGAAAATATAGGACAATATCTTATATTATTCTCTCTCCTTTATTTAAACAAGTAAAGAGAAAATATTGGTAAATATCAATATTATAAAAATCAGTTTTTAGGCACACGGCCAAGGGGATTTGCGCAACTCCCGTGCCAAAATTCCCAAATCCGATTTTCATATTTTGTGCAAGGCCCAATTACTTAAAACCCAATTAATTATTTATTGACTTGGTCCAACAATAAAAAAATAATTAATAATTGTTTATTTACTTGATCAAACAATAAATAAACAATTCTACCATAAATATTTATTTAATTCTGCGAATACCCGTTTTCCAGAATTAATGCCGTCAATCACAATTACAGCAAGTGAGATTAATAATGATAAACATTATTATATGAAAGTTCTTATCCGCCTTTATCAGAGTCGAATCGGGGACTATGGACCTAGTAATAGAAGCTTAACAAATCCGATGAAAAAGACGAAATAGTCATTTCTCTTTTTCCATCGATTCGTCTAATCTTGGTCAAATACTCCACCTTGTAAGCCAAGACTGAACTCTCCTTTATACTAGAATTATATTTACTCATCGTGACGAGTGTCCACTGATATAGTCAGTTCGTGATCAAGATCCTCCAAGTTCAACCCGTGTCAAGAGAAGTCAATTTTTCCGTTATACTTCTCTTGATACATATCAGCCCTAAGCATTGTTGCTTCCCCAGCGAAAGATTCTTTCGAACGTTACTTACTTCGAAAGTGCTAGCAATCTATCGGTTCTGGAATCAACCCTTAGGTGAGTGGATATTAACCTTCTTTCATGAAGGCTAGATTCCGTATCTGTAAATCACTTCCCACTCGAATTATGCTCTGAGAAAACTCCCAAGACATAAGCTGTGATTATCATGAATAACCTTTTAGCGAATGAGTCAAAGAGCCCAGTAACATAACCCAGTGTCCATGATCACTTCAGGATTTAGATCAAGTCTCATTGTGATCATCATAGTGGTCTCGGTTAGTGTGTCGTAACGGTCCTTAAACGACGCATATACACCAAGACCTGTCCAAGTCGTACACTTACCACAAGTGTAGAATGCTCCCACATAGTGATCAGCATTCACCTATATGTTCCACATATATGACTTTAGATATAGCTTTCCAGGCGTATATTAGTCATCGACCTCGTTTTAGCTCACCGCCCGAACTCATGTGCCAAGCACGTGACTCAGTTTAATACGGAGGCTATGGAAGATAGTTGTTATTGATTCTAATTGTTTAGAACTCAACCCACTAATCATATAATGCTAGTAAAATAATCTTATTATCGAATTTAGTAATCATTTATTCATTATCTTCAAGTGGGCAATATTGTTCCTAATAATCTCTCGCTTTGACCAGAGAAGAGAAGTTTTCTTCAGCCAATTTGATTCTTTGCCATCATTATAGACGGTTTAGACCTTGACCCAGGATTGAGATTCTCATCATATGGATTCCCACTTTATCTATTCTCTATCATTTATATCGATCTGACATATGTCACATTTTCATATTATTCTAGTTCATGCATTTTTGCAAGTAATCTTTGACTTACCATTTAAGGTCAAGTCAAATTGTTCATAGTAAATAAATTTACTTTAGAACAAATTAACACTTCGCATACCTTTAGATTATACACCAGACTTTATATCTAAAGATAACAAGTCTCCCTATCAAAATGTACATCCCTTTGGTGCCAAAACAGGTTGCACCATTGCATGGTTTGATCTCATCACCACTTACTATAGTGTGATTTATTGAACGTGTTTAAATAAGAACTCTATTGACCTATTTCCATTACTTGGTTATTTATAGTTCATCCTTGTTTGTCGTGTTCATATTCAATATATACACATGAATTTAAGGATCTACTATATTTAAATAACTAAGTATCTCACTATTTCCAGAAATTACAGTGTTTACAACACATGTAGTTATTCTCGGAAATACGACATTGTCTAAGGTCTAATGTTAGTCCTTTTAAAGACAATGTCCATAGCCTCAACATTGAGTTCATACCTTATATCAATAAGTATGTTTGAGACATAATGGAACGAGCATGTCGTTTCTGAATTTAATTTTAAAAACAGTTAGCTCAGTCAATTTACTTGTGTCATAATGAGGTCTAGAACTATAATAGTAATGACTTTATTCATGACACTTGTTTAGGAGCTACACTTATCGATCATTCTCAAAATATTGATTATAACAAACATCCATGTACAATCATGATTAGTTTGTTAAGTACTTAGGATCTACCTTTCATATTTCAAAAGGTTTAGTAGTATAACTACTTTGATCCATGTCATTATGTTATTGGAACTTCATCCTCAAAGGACAGTTCATCTTCAATTTTGAAGATCCCAAATGAAGTGGTTTGTGGTATCAGAAAGAAGAGTATCATTGATGATAATGTGTCTCCTTAAGGGCTCAATCCCTTACCTTATAGCTTATTAAAGCTTAAACCATTTCATTAATCCTTTTATAGATCTCTCTATTCCTTTAAGCTAATAGCTCAACAGGTAGATCTATTAAATATGGGCTAATAACTTTCAGACAAGTTAGTATGATCGAGAGTGATGACTCAAGATCATGTCATTTAAGGAAAGTTTATTGTTGATGAGAGTGACAAGGATCCATTCTAGGATGCTCCCACTAGGTTATTGATTTTAACGACAAGATAATTCAAAATTATCATTCCTTGCAATTCATTGATTTATGTGGCAAGGTAATCATTGATTACTCTTCCACTTTAATTATTGAATAATAGCATATACATTCCGGTTAAGGATGCCATCTTCAATTATGAGTTTAATCCTATGAAGGATGTTGCTATTTATTGAACAACAAGTGGCTAGATTTCATTAAAGAAAGCTCCCGCTCTTTTTTTTTTTGAACGATAGTGACTAGAATCCAACTAAGGATAGTCCCGCTCAATAATATTGGTTATTTAGTGGCTAGGTTCCATTTATGGATGCTCCCACTAAGTCAATGAATAAGAGTAGCTAGGTTCCAGCTAAGGATGCTCCTACTCGATTATTGAATTTTAGACTGGCTAGGTTCCAATTAAGGATGCTCCCACTCAATCAATAAATCTAGAGTGGTTAGGTTCCATTCAAGGATGCTCCCACTCAATCAATATGAATATTAGTGACTAGGTTCCAATTAAGGAAGCTCCCACTAATTTAATTCATCATCAACACTAACTCTTAGTTGTGTCTCCTTTATTACTTATTATTCGCACAAGTCATTGTCGAATAATTGTAATAATTATTTAGACGCTTTCAAAGCTCTAAATAGTTCTTAAACAATAAAACATATTCAACATAAAAATTTAATGAAGCAATAAAAGCTAATTAAATTCTAACAGAGATAATAACTTAGAAAATATTTATATTTATTTATTGTGCTTCTATATAGCATACGAACGGAAAAAAAATGACCTTCATATTCTATATCTTTTTCATAAGGACATAAGCATTCATGCATATTCAAATATCATAAAAGCAATCAAGGCATTCAATTATAGAAGGAAATATTTAAAGACACAACCATGTGCTCATAAATAATGTAATAAAACATAAACAAAGAAAGATTCATCCTATCTGGAATAACCATAAAGGATACAGTCCAGAAAACCTCGGATTATTAAATGACACATCTCATGTTCAAAAATAAATCCAAAAATGAAAGTAATAAAACTAGCGGGAAATTAGATCTTCAAACGGAGCATGAGCTTCTCTACAATTCGGGCTTGAATCCGACATTGTTCAGCAAGCTCGTCTACACACGTGTGCTCCATCAGATTTGCTCTGCAACAAGAAAAGAAGTATGCTCATGAATAATTATCCTCAAAACATTTTTAGGATATCTTTAATCATGAATTTTAAGGTACCATACCAGCATTCTTCTTGTTTTTCTCAAGCTCAGCCAAGTACAAAGGACAATGCCTCTTCCAATGGCCTTCAGTGTTGCAGTGATGACATTTACCAATGTTTTCTCGCTTCTTTTCTTTTCATTTTCCACTTCTCTTGAAGTTCTTCCTTTCCTTTTTAGCGGGACCTTTCCCCTTTGAAGTATTCGGACGTGCCTTAGATGACTCAGCACCAGAAGTCAACTTTTTCTTGGTTTTAGACGAAGAACTCTTGTCAGCATAGAGAGTTGACCCTTTGTTCTTCCCATGTCGAGTGATAGACTCGAAAGTCTGTAGTTCATTCAATAGCTGAGACAGTCCATACGTCAACTTGTTCATGATGTAGTTGGACGTAAACTGTATGAAGTCACTCGAAAGGGAATTCAGGATTATTCCCACCTGAGTAACCTCATCCATCGGTGCCCCATGGAGTTCAGCTTCGGTGAAGTAGTTAGTCATCTTCATGACATGATCCCTCACCAGAGTTCCCGCAGTCATCCTAGTGCTAGTGCACTTACGGGTGAGCTCAATGCGGGCTTGCTCGCTTTGCATCCCAAACATTTGTTGCAACGAGTCAAGGATCTCCACAGTTGTCTCCTTCCCTTCCATCTTAGTTCGCAACGCATCAGATATGCTTGCGAGCATGTAGGCCACCGCCTTGTTATTGGCAGTAGTCCACTTCTCATAGTCCTCACTCAAGTTCTTGGAGGAACCATGAGCAGGAAGAAGAGGTCTGTCTTTAGTGAGGATAAAGCGGATGCTTTCACTCACAAGCACAATGTTGAGATTCGACTTCCACTTAGGGAAGTTATCTCCAGTCAGGACGTCTTTCGACAACAGGGCCATAATAGGGTTCGACATGATTACTAAAAACATAAAAGCACATTTACTAGCAATATGAAAAGAAACAACCATCAATATAATTTAGGAAATAGAAACTATAATGCAAACATGCACGGGATAAAATACTAATCAAAAGAACCTAGTTTTTATATTCCAAGATAATTCGACTAATAGCCACTGTCCGTTTCACTCTGGTGACGTAACGGAGTGCACCTAGTGAAAATGAGAACCATCTCAGATTAGTGAGCAATCATAGTACATGCACCTACGTAACTATGCTCACTAACTACCAATTTTATAGGAATCTTTGGCCACATGAGCAACCACTGGTTGGTTCATGCATGAGTCAACCCAACATTTCAGTGAAAGAAATCTAGCTCATACGCACTAGCGTAACTAGTACACGCAGAGATCAACCCTCCCACCTATCGTCAGAGACACAACCTTGGTATTGGAATCAGAAAAGCCCTTCCGAATGGAACTGACCACCATGTTTAGAAAACCGCCGGTCACGAGGGGATCTTTCATCCTCACGGTGTTGTGTCAATGTTGGAGACCTACGACTCAATATACTTTCAGTATTTTAATTTTCCTAGCATTAACTTTAATCTAGGTGATCCACTCGAGTTAACTAAGTCATATTAAAAACTCGAGTGTTTCTAAGCTACCCTAAAAAACAGATGTTTCGATATAGTTTAGTGATTAGGAATTCGTGACATCTACTCTTGATTATCCTAAAAGTATTCCATCACAGAAAAGCTCCCAGTAGAGAAGGTGAGGCACTAGGTCTTCTTAAGTACCTCTCAGCTTAGCCTCTTATCGGCTTGGTGACAGAGCTCTCCGATCCGTTCAACTCATTCATTAATTAACTATCCTAATCCAATTAGACAATTTTAATGAATGAAAGCCCATGACAACCATTAACATACGATACATGATCTAAGTTATAGCATACAAGCATGGCATAGTAATTAAATAAACAAGCAAGAGCAGGCAAGAATGGTTTGATTCGGATTGATAGTTTCCTATTTGATTTTATAAAGTAAATCAAGATGAGCCCAATCATATTGGCGCATGGTTTCAATTGGGCCCATTCTTATGTCCCTTAGGAAAAATAAATCAATATCAAATTATTTAATTTTTCCAATTTTTTTTATCGAAAAAATTAATTAAGTAATGGCCCATTCTAATGTCCCATTTAAAATAAATCGATATCATAATCATTTATTTTGTAATGTTTTAAATAAAAATCATTAGGGCTCAAGCCCATACAATTAATTAAATAAAACATTTAAAAACTTAATTTTTTTTCGGTAATTTTTTTTTCAATGAGTGGGCCCGTGGGCCCACTAGGGTTTCCGGGCTGAGGCCCGGACGAATCCTCTAATCTTGACCTAGGTCAAGATTAGACTTGCGGCTGCACCGGACCGCCGCCGCCACGAGGGCGCGGCCCGGCACAAAGAGGACGGTCGAAACTTGTCACAAAATTTTGTGACAAGTTTTCTTGTGGCGTAGTCGTGGAGGCTTTCTTCGTCCATCATGCTTCTTTGTTGTGTGTTCGTCTCTCGCCGATCGTCGTGATCAAGAATGTCGCACCATCGGATTACAACAATAATAATAATAATTACATAAAGCCTATATCCGTTGAATTTCGGGTTTACAAAAAATCTAGAAAAGCGAGAATCAAATATTCTACGATCAAACCACGTATCATATATTGAATTGCATGAAATTCACATCCACATATAATTTCATTCAAACCATATTTAAATTAATTACAAGAACAAATCGATTAATTAATCATAACAACTAACTCTGATACCACTTGTCAGTGAATCGAGCGCGTATCAGACACGAACAATCACTCTGATACGACTCGTTGGAGATGATTCCACCATATAACCATATTAATACGGAAAAATAATTAATTACGCTGATTATAAGCTAATTAAATTATGGTTATAATTAACAAGATCTAGTTATGTTTAATTAATTTAATTCACGAGAGCATATTTATCAAGCAACCAATTTGAACGAAAAACGAATACTTACATTGATTTTCGGTTCAGCTACAGAACGCTCCTAAACCAATCGCGTACTCCTTGCGTCGTCTCGATGAAGGACTCGAGGATGACACCTTAGTCTTCTGAAACGTAATCTCCGAGATGAATAAGAAAGATGAGTGGGCACAGTCTTTATCTCACTAGATCACGAAACTAGGTGTTTCGAGATCTCTCTCTTATTTTACTAAGAATGGAAACGAATTTCCGAGGGGAGGGAGAGACAGATGCATGGCCAAGGGAGGCTAGTGATGCACGAAATATTCACAAAATAATTGCTTATTTTTGCCTTCTCATGAACCCCTATTTATAGTAGTAAAATGAGATATTCATGGAATCTTCCAGAATATTTTATTTCCTTTTATTGTGTTCACACTAGTGGATTAAATCTAGGTCATTGGATCTCAACAAGTGAATCCTACTTTTTCTCTCATCCGCCAGATCAATATCTATGGGATATTATTCTCTATTTAAATAGAGATTATATTATTTAGTGAGAGAATAAAGGAGAATATATTATTTCCCTTTAAATATATTCTCATATATTCTCCTAAATATTTTCCTTTAAATAATGAGAAAATATAGGACAATATCTTATATTATTCTCTTTCCTTTATTTAAACAACTAAAGAGAAAATTATCAATATTATAAAAATCGGTTTTTAGGCACACGGCCAAGGGGGATTTGCGCAACTCCCATGCCAAAATTCTCAAATCTGATTTTCATATTTTGTGCAAGGCCCAATTACTTAAAACCCAATTAATTATTTATTTATTTGGTCCAACAATAAACAAATAATTAATAATTATTTATTTACTTGATCAAACAATAAATAAACAATTCTACCATAAATATTTATTTAATTCTGCGAATACCCGTTTTCCAGAATTAATGCTGTCAATCACAATTACAGCAAGTGAGATTAATAATGATAAACATTATTATACGAAAGTTCTTATCCGCCTTTATCAGAGCCGAATCGGGGACTATGGACCTAGTAATAGAAGCTTAACAAATCCGATGAAAAAGACGAAATAGTCATTTCTCTTTTTCCATCGATTCGTCTAATCTTGGTCAAATACTCCACCTTGTAAGCCAAGACTGAACTCTCTTTTATACTAGAATTATATTTACTCATCGTGACGAGTGTCCACTGATATAGTCAGTTCGTGATCAAGATCCTCCAGGTTCAACCCGTGTCAAGAGAAGTCAATTTTTCCGTTATACTTCTCTTGATACATATCAGCCCTAAGCATTGTTGCTTCTCCAGCGAAAGATTCTTTCGAACGTTACTTACTTCGAAAGTGCTAGCAATCTATCGGTTCTGGAATCAACCCTTAGGTGAGTGAACATTAACCTTCTTTAAGGAAGGCTGGATTCTGTATCTGTAAATCACTTCCCACTCGAATTATGCTCTGAGAAAACTCCCAAGACATAAGCTGAGATTAGCATGAATAGCCTTTTAGCGAATGAGTCAAAGAGCCCAGTAACATAACCCAGTGTCCATGATCACTTCAGTATTTAGATCAAGTCTCACTGTGACCATCATAGTGGCCTCGGTTAGTGTGTCGTAACGGTCCTTAAACGACACATCTACACCAAGACCTGTCCAAGTCGTACACTTACCACAAGTGTAGAATGCTCCCACACAGTGATCAGCCTTCACGTATGTGTTCCACATATATGACTTTAGATATAGCTTTCCAGGCGTATATCAGTCATCGACCTCGTTTTAGCTCACCGCCCAAACTCAGGTGCCCAGCACGTGACTCAGTTTAATACGGAGGCTATGGAAGATAGTTGTTATTGATTCTAATTGTTTAGAACTCAAGCCACTAATCATATAATGCTAATAAAGTAATCTTATTATCGAATTTAGTAATCATTTATTCATTATCTTCAAGTGGGCAATATTATTCCTAACAAGATCAAGGGTGACGGGAGAGCATAAGTCAAACTCTTGGTTTCAAACCAAGTGTGGAAGTACCGGGAGTCATATCCCGAATCTTCTTTCTAAAGTACTTAACGAGCACGAAAGAAAAACATTAATTCCTTCGGAGTTTATCCCGAGATGCTCTCATGTAGTAGTATGAGTGTGTACTCTGCGTGCCGCAGAGTACCCGAACCTTAATTGCACGGTTGTCGGTGGTACCCACAAGTCAACGACTTGTGTTTGTGGCAGACCAATGTGGTCTGTATAGTGCTGAGTAGTCAAAACTGGGGAGAACCCAACAATACGGGAAGACGCCTCGAGCGAACCCGATGGTAAAGGGCAGTCGCCTCGAGCGAACCCAACGATAACGGGCAGTCGCCACGAGCGAACCCGATGGTAAAGGGCAGTCGCCTCGAGCGAACCCAACGATAACGGGCAGTCGCCACGAGCGAACCCGATGGTAAAGGGCAGTTGTCTCGAGCGAACCCAACGATAACGGCCAGTCGCCACGAGCGAACCCGATGATAAAGGGCAGTCGCCTCGAGCGAACCCAACGATAACGGGCAGACGCCTCGAGCGAACCCGATGATAAAGGGCAGTTGCCACGAGCGAACCCAACGATAACGGGCAGACGCCTCGAGCGAACCCGATGGTAATGGGCAGTCGCCTAGAGTGAACCCATTCAGCAATGAGCAGCCGCCTCGAGTGAACTCATTGTCGTGCCAAGGTGGCACACATGCGCCGACGTCAAATGAACATGGTACCACTAGTGGATCCCAGACAAATGTTAAAACTTAGGTCAGCTGATGACTGCTGCTCGAGGTCTAAAGCTGGTCTCTGGTTGGACCGGAGGAAATAGCAGTGAGTAGTGTATAACCTTGTGGGTTGGCAAGTATGTAGATAGAGTGTGACGTCACACATCAGTCTTGCTCTAATGTTATGTTCTAGCTGCATCTAGCGATCATTCAATATTCTTATGTGTTTGTTTGTACGTCACATGGCATTAGTCGCTTTATTTTCTAAGTTAGACTCCCACTTACTGAGTCAATCGATGTTGTCAATGGTGCCCACAAGAAGAGTAGTAGTGTTTATTTATGTACATTTGATGTCATATAGTCTTATGAAGACTCTTGCTTGTAATTGCTTATTCATTAATATAAAGTTGAAACGTTCATTCAATCTTCCTTGTCTGAAGCTTTATGATAAAACCTTAGTCTTTTAGTCCATAAACAAACTTAACAACTTACGAAGAGACAAATGTAGATTTGCATGAACAAACTCTTCGTAGTTTGCTTAAAACGATATATTCGCAGTCTTAGGGTCAAAGGACTATTGACCTCAGTACGATTGTTAGAACAATCTATGATATCTGGTTATGAGGCATTGAGAGTTGGGGACTCTATAGTTCTTCTAGGTATCTTCCGAAGGTACTGAATTGACCAGTGCACTTCTAGAGACAAGATAAGAACAAACCATTTAACCTCTTATGTCTCGAAGTCACTATGTATGAATTGCATCATGCTTACCTTAATCCTGAAATGAGACATGCCATTTCACACCTTAGTATTCTCATTTGAGAAAGTCAAAGTTCGGACTCACTATGTGATTCCGAACAAGGCCTATTGGTGAAGTACTAAGTTGTGAGTCTGTCATGAGTAACTTTGTGAAGTTCTCATAGATATGGAATTCATGTACAAGATTGCTGAAATGCAATGTATGTCACCTCATGCTTTGTTCCTTGGAGTGTGAATAAATGAACTGGCCAGTGTCCAAATTGAGTCCTGACTCTTTTGGATGAAACAATGTGACTTGTTAGCTCCTCGTCAATGCATTGTTTCTAACTTATTCACAAGCGACAAAGGAGTTGAGGAAATAACAGCTAGAAGGGTAAAATGGTAATTTAGTAAATCCCGACTAGCTAATGACATTCATGAAGGGTAAACATTGATAATATTCTGTGGATCCGCTCATTACAATTAGGTTGAATTCTTGAGTAGAAAATAAATTCATTTGAACCGAGAGATTTTCAGTGTCAACTCTTTAGTGGAGTCAGTTGACATTAACCTAAACTTGGAAAAGGTTTGTGAACTTTTGAGTCCAAGTGTTTAGCTCAAGCTTTGTTCATTTGGGTCCATGAGGTCACTGTCACGAATCACATCGAGTAGGAATAGTTAAACTAGAAGCTAAGTCAAAACAAGAACGAGACAAGTTTTACGAAAATTGTCAAAAGGGTAAATTTGTCTTTTTGGACATAGCATGAAATGAATGTCAATAAATTTTTTTGACATGGTCATATGATGGCCTAGATCACTTGGCCATGATGTGTTCATTGGGCCTTGTGGATTAATTTCATTTCATAGAATTTTACTTGAAAATTCTCAATGGGCTTTTCTTATGTTGTCATGAACAAGTAAAGAAAAATCTAGAAAGGCTTTCTGGAAGCCCTTTGGCCGTCCAACCCAAGAGAATGGGAGACTAATTTCGTGCAGCCCCATAGAGAAAAAGAGAGTTTATTTTGTGCATTGATGTATGAAGATACTTGCCAAAAGAAAAAGAGGAAACAAATTTCCTTTAGAAGGAAAGTGCATTTTCGGCCAATAAGAGAGAAAGCAAATGAGGAAACAAATCCAAAGGCTTCTAGAAGCTCATTTGGACGTGCAAGGGGTATGAGGAAACTACCTTTTGAAGGTAATCCTCCTCCTATAAATACCCCACCTCATTCCTCTCATTTGATTCATTCAACATAAGTTAGAGATTGAGAGACTCTCTCTCTAGACATTGTTGGCCGAATTCCTCTCTCTCTCTCTCTAGTTTATTTTCGATTTTTTCTTGTCTTGGCACCTAGGTCCTCACTCGACCTAGCGTTTAGCTCTGCGACTTCGAGACTCGTTCTTAAGTCGTAGCGTTTAAAAGTGCCCACTCACTGATTCCTTCTTTTCGAGTGATTTAGTGATAGAAACTTTCGTGGTTGCTCGAGGTGCCGAGGAAAGAAAGAGAGACGTGCTGCGAGGGGAGACGAGCGTTGCAAACTTTCCACAAGCTTCTTCAAAGTTCAAGCTTCAAGAAAGGTTAGTAAACTTCTAGCTCATATTGGTTTTTAATTACATGTACTTGCACTTGTCTAGGTTAGTAAAAATTGTTTTACTTGTAAAAGAAAATTTTTAAAATTCCGCCGCTTACCGAAGCGTTAATTATTTTCTCAAACCCTAGATCGATTCCAACAATCGACTCATAGTTTTATGACCCTTGGTAATGTAGATAAGGGAAAAGTTGGTAAACGGGAAAACGAGAATGAAGACCGAGACCGAGCGCGTATTGCCTTGACCTATGGGCTATGGGGTTCCTTAATCGGGGGTTAGTATCTTCTGTTTAATTTCAGGATTGAGGTAAGCATGATGCAATTTATACGTAGTGACTTCGAGACATAAGAAGTTAAATGGTTTGTTCTTATCTTGTCTCTATAAGTGCGCTGATCAGTTCAGTACCTTCAGAAGATACCTAGAAGAACTATAGAGTCTCAAACTCTCAATGTCCCATAACCAGACATCTTAGATTCTCCTACCAATCGTACTGAGATCAATAGTCTTTTGATCCTTAGATTGTGAATATATTGTTTTAAGCAAATCATGAAGAGTTTGTTCATGCAAAATCTAAATTTGTCTCTTCATGTGTTGTTAGGTTTGTTTATGGACTAAAGACAAAGGTTTTATCATAAAGCTTCAGACAAGGAAGAATGAATGAATGTTCCAAATTTTATCAATAAACAAGCAATTACAAGCAAGAGTCTTCGTGAGACTTTATTACATCAAATGTACATAAGTAAAGACTACAACTCTTTTTGTGGGCACAATTGACAGCAATATTTACAGTTGTAGAGAAGCTTGAGGATGCCTCTTTGACTTTCCTTGAGCGGTAAAAGGGGACATGTCGTGTCATTGACCTTGGACCATCCAAACTGTCCTTGACCGGCGTCTCAAGGGGCCGACCAGAGCCTCTCCGGCTAGCGTCACAGCTGAGTGTCCAAGGCCCGACCTTGTGACCACACATAGGCCAAAATGGAACGAGAATCTCCAATCCTAAGCTCTACGCAAATGGTCGATACTCCAGCTTTTAAGTTCGCTCCACTTATCTGTATGTTCGCTCTAGCAATTTGTGTGTTCCTGAGAAAGAAAGAACATATGGGCTATTGGGGCCTGGAGACAATGCCTTTGATGCGCACTCCAACCTTCAACACTAGTATGATTACGTCGGGGACATAAGAATTCTCGAGAGATATATCTTAGCAAGAAGTGTGATTTTGGATGAGTGTATATGTAGAGAATGTTTGTTACTTCCCCTCTCACTGAGAGGGGATATTTATAGTTTTAGAGAAGATTGAGGATGCCTCTTTGACTTGCCTTGGGAAGAAAAATGGACTTTCCATGTGACTGAACTAGGACCGGTCGGACTGCCCTTGACCGGTGTGTCAAGTGGCTGGCCAGAGCCTATCCGGCTGGCGTGATAAATGACTGACCAGAGAATGACTGGCCGGGTGGCAGGAGGCCGATCAAGGGTTGCCTATCTAGGTGGCAAGGACCAATCAAGGCTGGCCTGACCGGTGTGTCAACAGGCCGACTAGAGTCTACTTGTCCGGGTGGCAAATGACCGACTAGGGTCTGCTTGGCCATGTGGCAACTGGCTAGTCAGGGTCTGCCTAACCGGGTGGCAGGAGGCCGGCCAGGGGTTGCATGTCCGGGTGGCAAGAGGTCGGCCAGGGTCTGCATGGTCGGGTGGTAGTTGACCGGTCAAACTCTCTTGACTGATTTTAACTAATTTTTCTGGATACAATGATTCATTCTTTTTTTTTCGGCGGGTAATATACTTGATATTACATATTCCACCGTTGATATTTTAATTCTTTTACTGTTATATCCGGGCAGATATACGTATCGGTGTGATGTTGTTATTAAAAAATGTTTAATAAGAAAAAATAAATCCAAATTTTTAAAGAAAAATAAAAATTGAAAATGTAAGGAAAAATTACCATTGTCTTCCACTCATGCTTTTAAAATATTCATGGAGTAATCATTTCTTTTTTTTCGGACAAAAATACCATTGTCTTCCAAATCTGCTCAACAACTATTGAAATTTGATTAACAGTTTTTTAAATCTAGTTAACAGCTATTAAAATTTGGTACAAAATATTAGTATATTGAAATCTGCTTAATAATAATTGAAATCCAGTTAACAGTTATTGAAATCTGATTATCAGTTACTAATGATAAAATGGACACTTCAAAAATTAAAACGGTTATTTACAAAATAAAAAAAAATGGTCAGCGGTTAATATTAATTTGTTTTATTTATTTATGAAAAACAGCTATTGAAGTCTATTTCCACTTAATATACTGAGATTGCCCGTACTTCTTAAAGCCCCAAAAAATTATTAAAAAGCCTAAAAGAAATACCCTTCTTCTTCTTCACTCTTGTGTTGTTTTCTTATACTTCTTGTTCTTGTTGAAGTAGGGACACATAACATTGCCCTGTTATGATTTTAAAAGACTTTTGGCTACTTACAGAAGGGGAATTGTAATCTGAATGACTCAAAGGAAAAAAAAAACCAACTAGTCCGGCCAAGAAGGGTCTCGCCAAAGTACCATCATTGAGAATCGCCAATCCAAACAACTCGATCATCCAAACCAAACAGTATTCTTTTTTAACCCGTCCCATTAAAATCCGAACAAATTTGCGTTGTAACCAATCACCGCAAGTGTTTCGGATTTGTTTGGTTTTTTATAGTCATGAGATTGGGTTGAACCAAACCAACCCGATGCCGTTAGATTAAAAAAAAAAATTAAAAAAATGTTTATCAATGTAAAATAAAATAAAAATACACCATATTAATGAAAATATAAATGCATTTTTTAATTAATTAATTATTCTATAGGTGTATTTTCATGCTCGCGACAGTTGGCAAAGAGATAATACAAATACTTGATGATAAAGATCTTTTTAATTTTTTTTTAATGGAGTGAAATTTGAGAGAAGACATGATTTATTTATTCTTAGTATCTGCATGGTTTTTGTTGATAATTTGATTCAACGATTCTATTTTGTACTTTTGTTGTGAAAAATTAATAACTCGAACAAACCAACATAAGCCACCCTAAATTAACCAAACCAAACCAAACCAAACCGACTGTTATCGGCTTGGTTTGGTTTCAATTAAGGATTGAAATACCATTACCGATACCGTACCGGAACTCATATTTTGTTGGGTTACCGGGAGATACCAATGGTTTACCGGGGTATCCAGTGAGGGTAAGGATAAACAGTACCGATGAAGTTACCGTTACCGACGTGGTTTATCGAAAAATACCGGATTTACAGAGGGGTATCCAATGAACACATCATTATATAATTTTTTTTTTAAACATAGGATAAAAATGTAAATAGTCTACAATATTTTCATTACAATACATCACGTTTTACACTTCAACATACCCATTGTTGCAATCAACCCTCTATTATTTAAGACTCACGATCATGAGCTTAAAATTTCAAAATTTTCAAAGGTCGGCCCACGATCATTGGCTGAAATTTTTAAAAATTTAAAAAATTGACCCATTTTTTTTTAATTTAAAAAAAATTGACTTGGTTTTCGTGGTTTCGGTAACCGATCCGGTTACCGGCAGTTTTTTCAGTATCTAGCGGTTTTGTTCATATCGCTACCAGTAAGTGCCAAAAACCGGCATACTTGCCGATTTTCTTCCGGTAACCTCGGTATTTCAATCCTTTTCAATACCATAAACGGTTTGGATTGAGTTATAAAAATGAAAAATCGAAAATTTCGGGTCGGGACATAAAACGTATAAACCCGAATAACTCAACCCTATGTACATGCTTAGTATTAACCTACTTGCAGAGTTGCCGAGCCATCTCCTTGCCGAGTGTAAAACTCGTAGTAAACAAGATTCATTATTCAAGCAACCTACTAATATTTTGCTTTCAACTGTCCAAGACCGAGATGGATGCTCTTAAATTCGGGATTGACTAACATCCCGAGATCTTCATTAACTTTTGGTACATGAGGCTCCAACAGGACCCCGTGAAAAATGAGCACAAACTTGAATAGAAGATTCAGTTGGAAACAAAACACTAATTCTAGAAAAAGGAAGGTGAGAAACAACCTTCTCCGAAGAGTATTAAAAAAAATTCATCTAATGCTCTTCTAATATAAAATTGCAGAGCGTTGTGCTGCAGAGAGATACAAGTATTAAAAAATAAAATTATATGTCAAAATCTCTCCAAAAAGGAAGCGAAGACCTCAATCACCAATAGTCTCCGCAAGAGCACGAACCGTCTCTGAAATGGTGGAACCGGTTCGCATCCCTGACCACGATAACCCTCCCCGTTATATTCGACATGAACTTAGTCGCATTATGGCAATCCAAACAAACCCGGAGATTCTTGATGATCCTGATCGTGGTCCCGGGCTCAGTCACGATGAGACCAAAGGCTATGGCCAGTTTCTCGCTGTGAACCTTCACCGAGAGCTCCTTCTCTTCTTCCTCCACGTCGTGCAGAGCAGAATCCGTCTCTGCCTGATACCCGGCCTCCCTCATCTTCCCCGTCAGCTTGTCCAGCTTCTCGTATATCTCCCTCTCTCTCGGATGGCTCCGATCACCGGCGGTGAAGAGGTGAGTCGTCTCTCCGATCTCGATCAGAGTCACTCCCGGGGTTTTCCCAAGCGTAACACTCCTAACCGAGGCGGCTTTCGGAAAGTTATTCTCGGTCGAGTAGATATTGGACAAGAGGACTTGGTACCCTGCATTTCCTGGGTCGAGCTCGAAAATCTTCTCGGAAGCCAACCCGGCGAGCCTCGTGTTCTTGTGGGTCATGCAGGCAGCGAGGAGAGAGCCCCAGACCACCACGCCGGGCTGGACCGGCATCTCCGCAATGAACTCGCGGGCCTCGTCCAAAAGCCCGGCCCGGCCCAAGATGTCGACCACACAAGCGTAGTGCTCGGGAAGAGGTTCGATCCCGTGGTCGTTGACCATCGACTTGAAGACTTCTCTTCCAGGTGTCACTAGCCCCGAGTGGCTGCACGCGTGGAGGACCGAGAGGAATGTGACTCTGTTCGGGGCAGCGGTTCCCGAGCAAGACATCCGGTTGAAGAGCCGAAGCGCCTCGTATCCCTCGCCGTGGAGGCCGTACCCTCCGATCATCGCGTTCCACGTCACCACGCTCTTCTCCTCTTCCTCCATCGACTCGAATAGATCCCGGGCCTCGGAGATGGACCCGCATTTCGCGTACATGTCGATCAGAGCGGTCTTGACGAACACATTGAAGTCGAGGCTCTGGGTCGCGATTAGGCGGTGGACCCACTTCCCAAGGGCGAGGGTCCCGAGCTGAGCGCAGGCCGAGAGGACCGTCGTGACAGTTGTCGGATTCGGGGTCAGGCCCGGAGTCATCTCATGGAACAGAGCGATGGCTTCCTTTGTGAGGCCGTTCTGGGCGTAGCCGGAGATCATGGCGTTCCACGACGCGAGGCTCCTCGTCTCTTCCGGAGATTCGTCGAAGACCCGCCTTGCGGTCTCGAGGTCGTTGAGGCGGGAGTGGAACGTGACGAGCGCGGTCGAGACCGCCGGGTCGGAGATGAGCCCTGTTTTCACCCCGAAGGAGTGGATCGAGCTCGATAATCGGACGTGACCAAACGGAGACGAGATGGGGATAAGGCTCATGATTGTGCTCCGGTTCGGCCTCATCCCCGATGTGAGGACCTTCTTGAAGAGCCTCACCGCGGATCCAGTTTTGTTGTTTAGAGTGCACCCGGAGATCATCGCGTTGCAGCTGATCAAATCTGGCTGGTGAATCTCCCCGAACAAAGTCCTCGCCAATGAGATTTCCCCGCATTTCGCATACATCGACGCTAAACCCGTGAGAACAAAAGCGCCGCTGTCAAATCCCGTCTTCACAGCAAGAGAGTGAATCGCCGAGCCGAGTCGAGAATCACCCGACTCAACCACCGCAGGAAGGACCGCTGCAAAGCTCCTCGAATCAAACCCCTCGCTGGAACCCACCATTCCGACGAAAACCCGTAAGGCATCCATTGAACGCCCATTCTTAACAAGCCCGGAAATAACTGCGTTGTATAGGACTCTGTCTCTGTGAGGCAATCTATCAAACACCTTGCGTGCATACTCAGGATTGTAAAATTTATAGTAAAGATCCACAAGCGCAGACCCAACAAACAAATCCCGACCGTACCCATCAACAATTATATGCGCATGAAGCAATGCGCCGTGTTTGGAATCCCTCAGTCCTGAAGCCGCGGAGACAGCGAAAGCGTAAGTGAAGTGGTCAGGATTCAGACGCGCTCTGGTTCGGAGGTGAGCGTAGAGAGAGACTGAGGAGGAAGGAAGGCCGTTGGATGAGAAGGCTTTGATAAGGACGTTGAAGAGGAAAAGGTCGGGGCTTTGGACGGAGAAGAAGAGGTCCGTGGCGGCGCGGATAGCCGAGAAGTCGGAGAGCTTTTGGGCAAGCTTGGCGATAAAGGAGAGGTCGTTGCCGAGGCCGTGGACGACGCACTGCGCGTGGGTTCGAAAGAGGTCAGAAAGGCTCGCCGCGCGGGTCAGAAGGCCGATCAGGGAGCTTCGGCTTGGGGCTCTCGCCGCGAACATCTGAGTTTTTCTTATATAACTTTTTTTGCGACCCTCACGACGACTGTATTGGTTTTGGCGGGTTTTAATTATTTTTTTTTTCATGTAGGATCGTACCAAAAACTAAATAATATTATTTAATATATAATAATTAAAGCAATTAATAAATTCGAATAAATTAAAAAGACGTTCTTATTCGAAACGCCTTGTGATCTTCAACCAATTAAGTTATATTGTTATAATTATATGAGATTTGTTAATAACTAGCCTATAGTTAGAGAGGATATTAAAATAGTAGCCAATCTATTAGTTTATTTAGCTAAATAGCCAATATTACACGTAGTACCAAAAATGCCCTTTTCTTTAACTTCATTTTCTCTGCCCGATCTCGCTAAAGATCATGGGAAGGACCGCTTCATCAGCTCCAATGGATCGTAGTTTCGAATCAGGACGAACCCTCCCATGATCGCCGAGGCGATGTTGTCCGTGTGGTATCCCGACACTTTCTCCTCCGATTTCAGCCCCGCCGCCACCAGATCTTCCAGCCCTAGCTTTCCGCCGAACATCTCGCTGACGACCACGGCGGCGGCGGTGGCGCTCGCGGCGCTGGATCCGAGGCCGCTTCCCAGCGGGAGGCGTTTCTCGAGCGTCAGGGAGAGCCCCACGGAGCGGACGCCGAGTGACTTCATCACCTCGATGGCGGCGATTCCCACGCAGTCCCACAGCGGGTTTCGGCTAAGCTTGGCGGCGTGGTCGCCGCTGATTCTGGCTATGGAGACCTCGCCGGGGTGGACCTTCGGGTCCACGGTGAGGGAGACGAAGTCGCCGAGGCAGTCCACGGCGCAGCCACCAAGTCCCCACTCTCCTCCAGCCGGCGTGCCTCCAAGCTCAAGCTCAAGATCGTCGCGCGCCTCGTCCTCACGATTCCTAGATCTAGATCTAGGAATCGCGCCCGATCTGGTGCGCTCGCTCGTGGTCGCTCGGTTCTGCACTTCCCAGCCCTCGCCGGACACGATCTCCTTCGCTCGCGCCACCAATCGCTCCGACGCGGCTTGCTCCCTGCCTTCGCCTGTCATCGGTTCCGTCGCGCGCACTCCCGATCGCCCCAGTGCGACTCGCTCGCGAGTTTCTCTCTCCGGCGCGGCTCGATCGCCGGTCTCCACTTCTGGCGGAATGGGGTGCTTGGCTTGTAGAACTCGCTCCACAGGTTTTGTGAGTTGGGTGAATTTCTCATCTGAAACGCGTTGAAGTTCCATCCCCACTTCGGCGTCGGCGATCGTCGCCACTGCCTCCTCCGCCACCAACCTGGCGGCTCCAGAGCTGGAGCCAATGGTCAAGCCTTGGATAACCTCGTCGAGCTGCTGGCCGTGGCGATCGCCGGTGCGGTCGAAGCGCTCGTCGGCGGCGAATCTCGTGTTGTGGACGTCCGCCAAGATATGCGCCTGGAGTGGTCCCCGGAAGAATTGATCGATAGCGCGAGTGTTCAACCGTATTTTTATATAAATAATTTATCATTGACTTTTTTTTGGCACCGTCGATTTTCATGATAAAATTATGAGAAGAGCGATATAACAGTAAATCAGATTTATTGTTATATTTGATTTACTGTCGGATTTTTAGTCATCGATTGTTCACGGAAATAATTAGTAAATCATATTTACTGTTAGATTAACTAGTCATATTTACTATAGAAACGAATGATTTACTCAATGGTTAATATGATTTACTGTCGGATTGTTATTCATCGATTGTTCACGGAAATAATTAGTAAATTGTATTTACTATTAGATTAATTAGTACTCATCTCTGATATTTTTCCTGTTAGATTAACTACAAAATGTTATGGTAAATAAAATTTACTTTTGTTCTTGTTACGGTAAATAATATTTACTGTTCTTCTTATTACGGTAAATAAAATTTATTTTTTTCTTGTTACGGTAAATAATAATTACTATTGTTCTTTTTACGGTAAATAAGATTTACTATTATTCTTGTTACGACAAATAAGATTTAATGTAGTTTTTGTTATTGTTAATTAGATTTACTAATTTTTTTGTTATGGATGATATTATTTATTATGATAGTTAATAATATTAACCTAAGGATATAATTGGAATATTGGAATGTTGTCATGATAAATTGGCTATTTTCCTAAATATGTTAATAGTTTGGCTATAATTTTAACAAAAAATTGGCTACGTAAGCCACCTAAACTATAGGAATTGTAAATTAGCCAACCTTTGGTAAATAATTTGTAAATAGCCAACTTGCATACGTGGCAGCCTATTAACTACCTAAAATATATGTTTGGTTGTGTTAAATAAGGCTTTTATTAATTTGTTAATAAGTTTACTTGGCTATTTACAAGAAATTAACCAAAGGTGTGCTATATCTCAATCCACTATATCCGTGTGGTTATATAACTTAATAACCCTAATTTTAAAGTAGGGGTGTCATTTTGGCTAGTTCTTTAGCCGGCCCTCATTATATTATATAATTAATTATTTATTTTATCAAACAAAATATTATAAATTTTCATAATAAAATATATAAATTATCTATAACCTAAAGTAATAGTTAAATGTTTCATATAATATTTGATCATTTAACATCATTGAGAATATTATAAAATGGATAAAACATTGCAAATTTCATATTAGTTAATGTTTGACGATATTTTAAAAATTTAAATAATATTATTTATATGTATTTAGTTATTTTTTAATATAATAAAATAAGATATATCAATTAAATGATTTTGCATATTTTTAATTTATTTCAATTAATAATAAGGTAATGTAGCTAAATAACTAAAATACTTTGTATACGGTCTTTTGGAAAGACTCGACAAAATATATGATGATGTCGTTTCTGAGCCTCAACAATCAAGAAAAAAAATTGTTTGTTTCGATTTGATTTAACTATGTGGAGCCCAGAGAGATTTCGTAGAAGAAAAAGGGTATTAAATATAGATAATAATAATTACAAATAATTAATTTAACTTCAAGGATTTTATTAAGTTACGATCTCAAGTACACTGGACGCGCTCGATTGACTATGAGGACAATCAACAAGCTCAAGAATACCGAGAGAGAGAGAGAGAGAGAGAGTATGCGGTAATAGGTTCAGGCGACGTGCAAATTTTCTCAAAAGGAGAGGATTTATACTAAGTCGAGATGCGATATCCTGTTGGTGATTATGCACCCATTTAATTATACGGAAAAAAATTTAATTACGCTACTTAGCTAATTAATTGAGGTTATATATCAAAATCTAATTTTGCTTAATTAATTTAATCATGAGAGCATATATGTCAAGCAACTAATTTAAAGAGACGAGTTATAGAAAACTTATGGGTTTCTCCTTAAGCTTTCTGAATCGAGATATCCTCGAGCTCCTCGTCTTCTTCTATTCTCGTCTCAGCCTCTTAGCATCGTCTTCAACGATCAGAGCTTCGAGATGTCCCTGAAACTCACGGGATCTCCTTCTTTACTCATCAATGATACCTTAGTTTTCCAAAACGTAATCTCCGGACGAACAAGAATAACGTGTGGACCACACTCTAAATCTCACTACAACTCTGATTTATGATTTCAGATCGTACCGTGTTTATGAGAAGAATTACGAGGGAGAGGGAGAGAAAGAGAATTTCGTCCACCTCAATGTGTGATGGGCGAAATTTTGCTTCTGCAAATTGTTATATTTTGCTTTATTTTATACCTCTATTTATAGTGGTATAAATGAGATATTCTAGGAATCTCCTAGATATATTTTATTCTTCTTTATTCTTTTCTACTTTGTAGTTAAACATGAACCGTTGAATCTTGACTACAAATCCTACTTTTTCTCCCATCCATCAGATCAGAATCTAGGATATTATATTTTCTTATTTTTCTCCTATATTTAAGGAATCTAGATATTTGAGAATAATGATGACAATATCTTATTTCCTTATTTAATGGAGAGAATATCTTCCAGTATTATTCTCCTAGATATTAGGAAATTAATTATGAGAGAAAATAAAAGACAACATCTTATTTTCTTATTTAATGGAGAGAGAATATCTCTACCATTATTATTCTATGTTTTATTTAATTAGTTTCCTAATTATTTTCATAAATCTAGCAACTAATTCAATAGATACTTACAGTGTCGATAAGTCCCAACTTAAAATTCAATATTGATTGGTACTGGACCAAGGAATTTCGAATTTTACAGTGTCCATAAGGCCCAACTTAAAATTCAATTAATTATTTACTTGATCCATAAATAAATAATTAATTCCACAATAAATATTTAATTCGTCAAATAGACAAATTTCCAAATGAATGTTGTTAAACAATTTACAGCTATGAGATTGTAATAATAATATGCATTATTACAAGAGAGTTCTTATTCGTCTTTATCGAAGCCGAATCAGTGACTATGGACCTAGTAATAGAAGCTTAACAAACACGATAAAAAAGACGAAAAAGTCATTTATCTTTTTTCCATCGATTCGTCTAATCTTGGTCAAATACTCCACCATGTAAGCCAAGACTGAACTCTCCTTCATACTAGAATTATATGTACTCATCGTGACTAGTGTCCACTGATCTAGTCAGTTCGTGATCAAGATCCTTTAGGTTCAACCGGTATTGAGAAAGGTCAATTATTCTATTATACATTTCTTGCTACATATATACGCTAAGCACCGTTGCTTCCCCGGCGAAAAATTCTACCAAACGTTACTTACTTCGAAAGTGCTAGCAATCTATCGGTTCTAAAATCACCCTTAGGTAAGTGAACATTTACCTTCTTTCAGGAAGGCTGAATTCTGTATCTGTCAACCACTATCTTCTCATATTATATTCCGAATTCCCAAGATATAAGTTTAATTAGCGTATCAGTAACCAAGCGACATCGGCTAGTGCGTCGTAACGGTACTTAAACGACACATCTACAACCAAAGTCTCTCTGGTCGTATACTTACCAAAAGTGCAGAATGCTCCCACAAAGGGATCATCCTTCACGCGTGTTCCACATATATGACTTTAGATATGGCTTTCCAAGTGTCTATCACTCATCGACCATGTTTTAACTCACCGCCCAAACTCAAGGTGCCCAGCACGTAGGGATGGCAATTTCGTGTTCGTGTCGTAATCGTGTCGTGTTAATCGTGTTTGTATAAATAATTGCTAGAACCAAATCCGACCATTTATTAATCGTGTTTGAAATCTATATCCAAATCCGACCATTTATTTTTTTTACAGATCCATAACCGTTTAAATTAAACCGTTTAATAGTCGTGTTAAATGGGTATTTAATCGTGTTTAGACATTCGGACTCAATTAGTTGCGATATAATTATAAAAAAACATAAGTCATAAGATCAGAATTGTACTAACTTCCGATACATTGACACTGTTTGTTCAACTGATTTAGAATCACAATCCATTTATAACCTGTAAAAAAATAAAAATAAAAACACTTACACCAAAAACAAACACACTTTAAACTCAAGCCAAAATCAGAAGTTCAACAATGCCCAAGACCAGAAGTTCAACAACACCGAAAATCAAAAGTTCAACAAGTACATAATCAATACCCAAATTCACATTCACACATTCAACAAATACACTATGAGTGACTCTCTAACCAATACTCATACGATTTAAAGAAACTGAATATGATACGTTATAATGAGACTATAGTTATTGCGACTGTCAATTATAAATTATGATTTTGCAATATGAATTTAATTGAGTTGAAATCAAACAAAATTGAATATGATACATTATTATGAGATGATAGTTATTGTGATTGTGAATTGAATTGAATTAAAATCACATAAAATTGAATATGATACGTTAATTATGAGATGATAGTTATTGTGATTGTAAATTGTAATTGTTCGATATGAATTGAATTGAAATAAAATAAAATTGAATGTGATACGCTATTATGAGACTACAGTTATTGTGGCTGTCAATTTCAAATTGTTATTTTTCAATATGAATTTAATTGAAATCCAATAAAATTGAATATAATACGTTATTATGAGATGATAGTTATTGTGATTGTGAAAGAAACTTTTCGATATGAATTGAAATAAAACAAAATTGAATATGATACGTTATTATGAGACTATAGTAATTATGATTGTTCGAAATGAATTGGGATTCTTATTGCTCCTGTTAAGTCAATTGGTATACTATTGACTATATGCTATCATACGTGAATTGATATTTATACGAATATACTTTATTTATTACATCATGTTTTCTAATATCTATTTTATGTTTATAAGTATAATTTTATGTTTATATTTATAAATTTATAATTTTACATAAATAATATTAATCGTGTTTAAATGGATCGTAATCGTGCTATTACTCGTAATCGTGTTAATTGGATCATATTCGTGCGGGTCGTAATCGTGTTTCGTGTCGACCATTTAATAATCGTGTTAATCGGTTTTTTATCGTGCCATAATCGGGTCGTTTTGAACCATTATTCAATCGTGTTAGCGTGTTCGATCCAATTAAGAACCGACCCATTCATTGAGATCCAAATCCGCTTTAAATCGTGTCGTAACCGTTTCGTGTTTCGTGTCCGGACCAAATTGCCACCCCTACCAGCACGTGATTCAGTTTTAAATGAAGGCTATGGAAGATAGTTGTTATTGATTCTGATTTCAGAACTCAACCCACTAATCATATGATGCTAATAAAATAGACTTCTTATCTAATTCTGTAATCATTCATGTTTATTATCTCCAGGTGGGCAATATTCCAAACATATCCTTAGAGACACATGTTGGTAAGTTCGTTTTTCATTATCTCATCTGCTGTCACGTTGCCTTCTCGTTTGAACAGGCTTGGTAGAAGTCGTCAAACCTCCGGGTTTCAAGGCGAAGTCCCATCTTTCGCGTTGACTTTGACTACGTCATAGTCTCTAGCGAAAATGTTGAATTCGTAAATGAATTTGGGCTATAGCCCAAATAACTTATTAAATTATTTTTAAATAATTTAATCAAACGATGAAAATTAAGTATAATTAAATAACTATTTAATCGGTGGCGTGTAAATAGGCTTCATGGGTATTGGGTTGGGCGGCCCAATATCAAATTTCATTAATGGGCTGAACTTTACCTCAACAATTAACTACATAAAATGTACGAATATAACCTTTCACACGTTGCCTTATGTAAACATAAAAAATAAAAAATAAATTATATTAAATGTTGTCAGTGGTTTTCGAAAATTATTAAATTCCTCGTGGCTTACGAAGAATCCCGCATCGAATTTCGAATTCGAAGGTCCAACGGGCAGGGCCACGAAAAAGCCCATTAAGGCCCACTTAAAACGAGCCCACTCTCGCCTGCGTCGTAACCACGCACAACGTAGGATGCGCGCCCCGCGCTATATCATAGAAGGTGCACGCGCGGTTGCTCCCGCTCCCCGCGCATCCTACGTTGGGCGGCGCGCGCGCTCCTAGAAGCACCTAGCGCGTATGCCTCAAAAAGGAGGTGCGCATACCAAAAGGCGCACCGTGCCCCATGACTGGCGTGGCGCGCCATAGCCCAGGCGCGCACACGGTCTGCTCTCGCGCCACGCGCTCACCATATTCCACCGCGAGCTCCTCGAAGTGCGTCTAGAAGCCTCCACATCCACTAAAAATACCTCATTCTTAGTGAGGGAGATTGACATAATCATTCATCACCAAGATTACTCGCTCTTAGAGTTCTAAAATGCTATCAGGGACTTTTTGCACACAATTCCTCTAATCGAGCGCTTAATCTCCCGGGATTCTCTACTGAGAATCTCCTTCATCTCCAATGCACATAGGCTGCGCCCAGAATTCTCCACTGAGAATCTCCCTCGTCTCCAAAAGAGAAAACACACATTCTCTTTCGGGTCACTTGATTGTAGAGTCCGGAGACGTCGCCGATGACTCCTTTCTGCTCCGTCTCCTTTGTCGAGCACACCCTTCAAGCTCCGGGCCTCAAACAACGTATACACACGCATTGAACTAACTCATGACTTTATCCGAAACTCGGGTACGTAGACAGCTCACAAGGAGTGCAGTCACCCCCATTCTTTCCTCATGGAATGCCTTCGAGCTAGGAGAACGACACTCGAGACTTTCGAGTTTCCACACTTAGCTCCGATGCGGCCACTTGGTCTGGCCTTGGGTCGAACTACCCGAAGCTTTCCACATTGTCAATTTTCGTCGACAATATTTTGGCGCTAGAAAGAGGGTACTTCCCGACTTAAACGACCCGAAATCCCCTCCAATCACCATATTTTCTTCTTCTAAAATTTCAATTTTCTCAGACATGAGAAAACATGAACAATCAAATCCACAATACATCTGACAAAGACGAGAACTCTTGCCCTGAAAGTGCCCGGTACAATCTGCGCCCTCTGGCTCAGAGGAACAATGACTTGCCTTCAAACGATATCAGAAGTCTAATCCTGGAGCAAGACCAGCGAGACTCTCGCATTGTCGAGCTTGGGGAAAGCCTCCATCGACTGACGAACCACCTCGCAAGACAATGAACCGATATAGCCACCATCGAGGGACTCATCGGCTTGGCATGGCAGGATCACAACTTCTTTTGCTCGGGAGGCTCCGAAGATGGACACACGAATGTTCACGCAAACGGAGACATTCATGGTCACACTCACTCTTGCACGGACGAGAGCGAGGACATAGCCGACTCCAACGCTCGGGGTCTCGATCATGACATCCCCGATGTTGGGGAAGGCACTAACAGGTGCACTGTTCAACGTGAATCCCGTAGCCTTACGATTTCATTGATTTCAGGGACACGAATGAACTGGGTCCAAACCGCGGCCCGTGGGCACACTAGCGCCACAATTCTGGAACAACGGAATAGTAATCAAGAACTGTCCCCTCGTCGTCTACGACTTGAGGAAACACCTCCGTCCTTCAGAGAAGCTCGGAAAGCCAGCTTACTTCTGAAAACGGGGCTGCAGAGACGGCGGCCAGACTCAGTCGAAATAACGCCGCACCACCTCGTACGACACCAGTCAACTAGGCTTCTAACGAAAAAGGGCAAGACGGTCTCCCTGCAACACATGCAGATGTGGTTACCATGCTCCATGACTTCAGAAACAAGGTCCACAACCTCGTAGCTGTGCAAAACATAAACACACAGGTCCGGGGAATGATGGAACTTACAGCTTCCCCGTTCACAGCAGACATCCTCAATGAGGAATTCCCGGTCAACTTTCGTATGCCGGATCTCCAGCGCTACGAAGGAAAAACAGATCCCCTTCACCACATCCAACAATATCGAATATGGATGGCCTTGAAGTGACATTCGCCGAAAATCTTATGCCAGGCATTCAACGTCACCCTAGGCGGACCCGTCTTCAAGTGGTTTGGAAACCTGAGGTTCGGGTCGATTAACTCGTTCCGGGTGCTGCAGAGATCTTTCCTCACTCGCTTCAGCGGATCCCATGAGAGAATGCTTGGGAAAGCTCACTTGAGATCCCTTAAGCAAAGAAAAGGAGAATCCCTCCGCGCATACCTTGTTAGATACACAGAAGAGTCTAACAGAGTAGACAACTACGAGGAAGGAGACACTATCACGACTATCCTCAAGTGGCTGCAAATGGGGAACTTCCTCAGCTCACTCGTCAACCGAGAACTACGAACAATGGCCGAACTCTTGACCCGCGCAGAAAAATATATGTCATTAGAGGACTTCATTCAAAGCCGAAAATCCCACGACGACCGTCGCAGGGAAGATGAAGACTCTAACAACTGCGACTTGAGGAGAAAGAGAGCTAAGCCTGATGACAACCCTCATACACCTTCGAGCCAGCCTCGAGACAAATTCCGCAACAACGTGCATTATACGTCGCTGAACACGTAGCTGAAAAAATTCTCGACCTAAGGTGCGAAAAATTTCATAATCCCATTCCGATGAAAGCCAGTGCGCATCGCAATATGACCAAGTACTGCGCGTTCCACAAGGACCACAGTCACTTGACATCCGTATGCAAATAGCTAAGGAGACAAATCAAAGACCTCATCCAAGCAAGGGAGCTAAAAGAGCTCGTGCTTGAGATGCTCGTCGATGTCAACGCCTCCGCATGCCAATAGGCCACATTGGTTCGCCAAGCACCACTCAACATCGTCACCTAGACATCTAAATGGTGTTATTTATTTTCTCACTTTCAATAAATTCATGTCTCGAGACGAGACATTGTGATCCCACATGGAAATTAAGTGAAATCTATACGGATTAATATATATCAAATTCCCCATTTTATAGATAAAGGTAGACACGATCCCACGCGCTAGCTTGTACGCCCCGCATTACTCTATCTCGCAATGACGCTTCTTGTCACAAATGACTAAGCGATTGCGCTTCTTGGCCCAGACGCCTAAGTGATCCCGTGCGCTAGCTTGTACACACCGCGCTACTCTACCTCGCGATGACGCTTCTTGTCACAAACGACTAAGCGATTGCGCTTCTTGGCCCAAACGCCTAAGAAATCCCAAACGTAGTTTGTATGTCCCGCGCTACTCTATCTTGCGATGACGCTTCTTGTCACAAACGACTAAGCTATTGCGCTTTTTGGCCCAAACGCCTAAGCGATCCGCGCGTTAGCTTGTACTCCTTGCGCTACTCTATCCGAGTGTTAGCTTGTATGCCATGCGCTACTCTATCCCGTGATGACGCTTCTTGTCACAAACGACTAAGCGATTGCGCTTCTTGGCCCAAACCTCTAAGCGATCTGCGCGTTAGCTTGTACTCCATGCGCTACTCTATCTCGCGATGACGACGCTTCTTGTCATGAACGACTAAACGATTGCGCTTCTTGGCCCAAACGCCTAAGCGATCCCGGGTTAGCTTGTACGCTCCGCGCTACTCTATCCGCGGTGATGCTTCTTGTCAAAAACGACTAAGTGATTTCCCTTCTTGGACCATACGCTAAGCGATCTCATGTTAACTTGTACGTCCCGTGCTACTATATCCGTGATGACACTTCATGTCACAAACGACTTCACGATTGTGCTTCTTGGACCAAACGCCTAAACGATCCCGCGTTAACTTATACACCCCCGCGCTACTCGCGATGACGCTTCTTGTCACAAACGACTAAGAGATTGCGCTTATTGGCCCAAATTCCTAAGCGATCCCGTGAGTTAGCTTATACGTCTTGCGCTACTCTATCCTACGATGACGCTTCTTATCTCAAACGACTAAGCAATTTCCCTTCTTTGCAAAAACGCCTAAGCGAGCCCGTGCGTTAGCTTGTAAAGCCTTCGCTACTTTATCCGCGATGATACTTCTTGTCTCAAATGACTAAGCGATTGTGCTTCTTGTCCTAAGCGACTACGGTTCTTGGCCCTAACGCCTAAGCGATCCAACGCGTTAGCTTGTACGCTATGCGCTACTCTAGCCAAAGACGCTCCAAGAAGCACAACAAAAATGTCTAACGACGACACGCTAACCAAAAGACGAAGACTCAAGACAGCAAAATTCCCTCAAACAGCCTGGAAGATTTTGAAAGTCCGCCACTCGGAGTTCTCCAACAAACAAACTTGGGGCTAATGTTATCGGTGGTTTTTGAAAATTAATAAATCCCTCGTGACTTAAAAAGAGTCCCGCATTGAATTCCAAATTCGAAGGCCCAACGGGCCGGGCCACGAAAAATCCCATTAAGGCCAACTTAAAACGGGCCCAAGGCTACCACGCACAACGTAGGATGCGCGTCCCATGCCAAAGCACAAAAGGCGCACACACGGTATGCTCCCGCTCCCCGCGCTCGACGTGCGCGCATGCGACCTGCTCCCGTACCCCGCGCACGCGGTCTGCTCCTGATCTCCGTGCTCGACATGCGTGGGGAGCAGGCTCCTAGAAGCCCCTGTGCGCCCACCTCAGAAAGGAGGTACGCCCGCCTAAAAAAGGAGGCGTCCGCACGCCCGACAATTCGACGCACCGCGCCTAACAAGTGGCGCAGTGCGCAGACTTGAAGGCGCGCACGCTATAGCATAGGCGCGCACGCAGCCGGCTCCCATGACCCGCGCTCGCCAAATTCCACTGAGCGCTCATGGAAGTGCGTCCAGAGGCGCTCCCAGGCCTCCACATCCACTATAAAGCTTTGTGAGGGAGAAAGACACATTCATTCCTCCTCAAGATTACTTGCTCTTAGAGTTCTGAAACGTTGCAAGACACTTTATGCACACAGTTTCTCTAATCAAACGCTTAATCTCCCGCGCATGACTGCGCTCGGGAGTCTCTACTGAGAATCGCCCTCATCTCTTACATACGGCTCTACTAAGAATCTCCCTCATCTCCCGCTCACGGCTCCGCCTGGGATTCTCTACTGAGAATCTCCTTCATCTCCAATGTACACGGCTGGGCCCGAAATTCTCCATTGAGAATCTCCCTCGTCCACAAAAGAGAAAACACACATTCTCTTTCGGGTCACTCGATTCAAGAGTCTCGACGTCGCCGAGGACCTCCACGCTCCCTCTCCTCTGTCAAGCACACCATCTAGGCTCCGCACCTCAAACAACGTATACACAAGCATTGAACTACGTCATGACTTGATCCCGCAACTTGGGTACATAGGCAGCTCACAAGAAGCACATTCACCCTCCATTCACCCATTTTGTCCTCAAGAAATGCCTCCGGACTAGGGGAACGACACTCGATACTTTCGAGTTCCCACACTTGGCTAGAGTGCGGCCACTTGGTCCGGCCTTGGGTCAAACCGCCCGAAGCTTTTCACGTTGTCGATTTTCTTCGACAACATTAAACGTCAATAGTACAAAGTTTGCGCTATTTATTTGACATTGAACTGAATTTAAGTTAATTTATACTACCTTGTTTAGTTTTGTACATTGATTTTAATTTGCACTTAAAACGTTATGGATAGCAAAATCAGAAATAATTGATTATAAAGTATACATGTAAAAATGTAGGTAAAATAAAACAATTAAGAAAAGTTGGGTATTTTACAATTTGTAATTCTTAAGTGGCTTATTGCAAGTAAATTTTCTCAATAACACGAGTTTTAATTTTACACAATATACTGTTAAGATGGTGATATCCGAAGGCTAATTTATCAATTTTTTGTTTGAATGACTTTTTAATGTAATTTCTCAAACGACATTTTAAATGGACAGTTCAAATGGCCAGTTTGAATGTCCAATTTATAGTGGAACAGTTTGGATGAGATGACCAGTTCAGATGGTGAGCCAAACAAACCCTTTGTTCTTTCAGCCAAATCAAACACTAGATATCTTCTCAATAATAATATACTCTTTTAGTTAGAAGCAGAGATTTACCTTCATTGTAAATAAATTCAACTCTATTCTTTAAGATACTATTTTTATCAACAACAATTACAATAACAACCCCAACAAATCAGCTATGAAATTCAAGATTTCATAATTTCGTGATCTGTCGGTCACGGAGTTTGAAAATTTCGTATTCGATAATATTACATTCTTTTTAGAACTCATTTAGTAATAGACGTGTCAAATTTTGCTTTATGGTTGATTTTAGTAAAGTGTTATGAGATTGGTAATATTCATGTCAATACCCCATATTTTTATGGGAAAGGCCTCAACTAGTAGTAATTTTGATAATTTAGACCAAATTAGTAGCAATTATATTTTTCGACACTTTTAGTAGTAATTGTAGACTTATATATCTACAATTTTTGTTAATTGTAGAATTGTAAGTTTATGACAACTGTATACTTTTATATCTATAGTTACTACTAAAAGTGTCCAAAAACATAATTGCTACTATTTTTATCCAAATTATCAAAATTGCTACTAGTTGAGACCATTTCCCTAGTTTTATTGACAATGTTAAACTTTGGCTATTTTCTTTCAAGGTCCATTAGAGATATATTCATATTTACACTATGAAATTTTTATTTAGCCAACATTTTGTTAGTATTTGGTAAATAGTCACATCCAAGTATTTACACTTAAACTGGTGTAAATATCGCACCTTTTTATTTCAATGAAATGGCAAACTAAAAATGTCACGTCATATTTATGAATATTTACCAAACTTTGACAACCAAGCATGTCAACCAACCCTTTTTTTTCTTCCTTAAATGACAACTCTATCTCGGACGAACGTGAAAGAAAATCCCAAGCATGGTTCAGGAGTCAGGCCATGATTTATCTGCAACAAGTTCTCCAAACAGGGATATTATATAACCTGGTTATGCAAAAATACTAACTGTGAAATGTCGATGCAGCGACACATAGTACATAGTATATGTATTTAAACTTTGTCATTGTAAAATACAACTTTTGGAAGGCTATAATAATCAAGCAAGTTTTTCAAAGACGGTTTAATTATTCAACAACTTTGAGTAACATGGATATTAGGGTCTTTTAGACTTGCATTTACTTGATAAGAATGCCTACATTCAAACTAGAAATCCAAAATAAAATGAGCTCAAAATATTGCCTGTAATTTGATCTTTAAAGACTCACATATTTACCCAAATGCACAATATGACCGAAACTTATTTATGGGTTAATAGTGGCCTGTATAGTGTATTCGATTCACAAACCTGTGTAACATGTGTCGATAGTTAAAATTCTCCGAGAATTACTAATTCTCGCAAGAACAAAAGAAAGGACCCAGAGAGCTTCAACGTCACCAGAAGTCACCGCAAGAACACGTCCCATCTTTAAACAAATGGTAACGCACAGAGTCTCGCACAAGTATCTCTCTTTGCGTGATCTTCGAGATGTATTTAGTGGCACTGTGACAATCACCACAGACCCTGAGGTTTTTTACCACCCTTATCGGAAGCCCTGCCGGCACAAAAATCAACCCGAAAGCAATGGCGAGCCTCTCGCTGTGATAGTTGAGCGACTTTCTCTTCTCGGAATCTTCGATGTCGTGAAGAATGTAGCTCATGTCAGGCTCATAACCCTCCGCCAACATTTTCTTGTGCAGCATTTCGAGCTTGTCATATATTTGATCAGAAAACGGACTCGACCGGTCATCGGCCGAGAAAACATGGACTCTTCCTTTGTACTTAATCCAACTAAATCCAGGTTCTTTTCTCACACCCTTGTTTCTCATGCCTCTTCTCAATTCGGCTACTTTATCCCATTCCCCTTTTGAAGCGTAAATGCTCGAGAGCAAAACATAGCTTGCGGGATTTTGGGGCTCCAATTCGAGGAGAGACTCGGCGGCCCATTTTCCAATCTCCAAATTCTGTTTGTTCCTGCACGAACTCAGCAACGTGACCCACCCGAACACGTCGGGTTTTCGAGGCATTTTGGATATGAACTCCCTCGCTTCTTCTAACCTCCCGGCTCGGCTCAGAAGGTCGATCATGCAGGTGTAGTGATCCGAGACCGGTGTGATTCCATGGTCTATCACCATCGATTCGAAGTACCAACGTCCTTTTTCGACCATCCCCGACCGGCTACAAGCCGAGATCATTCCGATAAAAGTAACCCCATCGGGTTTTAACCCATGTGATAACATCCTCTCGAAAAGCTCGATCGTCTCTTTGGCCTTTCCAAACTGGGCGTACCCGGAGACCAGAGCGGTCCAAGAAACCTCGTCCCGGATTGGCATTTCGTCGAAAAGCCTGTGGGCTTCGAATATGCTCCCGCATTTCCCATACAAAGTGACGAGTGCATTCGAGACCGTCATGAACGAGGAAAGACCAGAGACCGTGGCCCGGCCATGGAACTGAGCGCCTTCTTCCAAGCTTGCGAGGTTTGCACAGGAGCTTATCACGCTCCCGAGGGTAAAATCGTCCGGTTCAACTCCATTCCTCTCCATTTCCAGAAAGACTCGAACGGCCTCTTCAGATAGCCCGTTCTGGCCGTACCCGACAACCAACGAGGTCCACGAGACCACATTCTTCTTTCGCATTCTCTCAAAGACCGATTCCGCATACTTCACGCTCTTGCATTTGCAATACATGTCGACGAGAGCGCTTCCCACAAAGACGCTGCCTTTTTCTCTCTCCTGAGTCTTCACAATAAAGCCGTGGATTTGCTTTCCCTGTGGCAAAGCCGAGAGCCCACCGCAAGCCATCAACGCGCTCCCGAACGTGAATTGATCCATGATCAAACCCTGTTGACCCATCTTCCGAAACTCACCAATGGCCTCTTTAAACAGACCGTTCTGCGTCAAACCCGTGACCATGGTGGTCCACGAGATCGAGTCCTTTTCTGGCATCCCATCGAAGAAATGCCCCGCATCTCCAATCATCCCGCTACGTAGAAGCCCAGAAAGCATAGTGTTGTAAACAACGAGATTCTTCTCTGACAACTGTGCGAAAACTCGCTTGGCTTCCCTTATGAGCCCGGATTTCGAGTACATATTCACGAGAGGACCAACAACGAACGAGTAAAGCTCAAACCCGAGTTTCACTACTTGCCCGTGAACTTGCCTCCCCAGGTCAACACAGCCCTCGCTGGACGCCATAGAAAGCACGGTCGAGAATGTGATACGGTTAAGATTAGCCACTCCGTTTTCCAGCATTGAACAGTACGCTTTGACCGAGTCGTTGACCGAGCCAGACGACGAATAACCGGAAATGAGGACGTTCCAGGACACTCCGTCTCGGCTCGGCATTCGATCGAAGACGCTTTGCATTTCGGTGAGACGACCTGATTTGGAATAGGCGCAGAGAATGGTATTCCACGAAAAGAGGTTTCGTAGGGGCATTTCGTCGAACACCTGGCGTGCGTATCTGAGGTTCCGCAGTTTTCCATAGGCGTCGATGAGTCTGTTGAAGAGAAACGTTTCGGGCTCGGGGACGGTCCTGATTACACGGCAGTGGAGTTTTTTGAGCAGCGTTTGGTTCTGTGTTTCACAGCAGAGTTTGAGCAAGCCGCTATAGTAGTTCGAATGACGCCAAGCCATGGAAACCGAAATAAAATTGCACTCGATTTTAAGGTTTAACAGACGTTCATGGCTCGAGAAGGGAAAACGACACGTCGTTTAAAATTTAACAATGTTTTATTCTTTCTTTCAATATAATAAGAAAATCGATACTTTTGCCTTTTTTTTAGTTACTAGTTGCTGTGCCATGCCCCGCATGGCATTGATTTACTTATATTTTGTATCTATAACCATTATTGATAATTTTGATTGGCATATGTTATAAAAATTAATTTAGTGAAAAATAATATAATCTCCCAAAAAAAAAATATATAATATAATATGTGTGAAAACTTAAATGTCTTTAAATTATGATATTTTCACTTAATATATAGTAAGTTAGAATTAAAATTTAAAATTTATTTTAAGTACAATAATAAAGAGCAGTAAATTTATACAAATAAGAGGTAAGAAATTGATAAATCAAAATGGGAAAAATCCATAAATCTTTGATTAGAGAGTATAATTTATAGTGATATAGTTATTGTGTAGTATATTATAGATTGAGAAGTTGATTATTTTGTGTTTTCAAGAAATATATAAAAGTGTGACTGATTAAATGTCTGCGTTCAACATTCATTTCAAGAGCAGAGTGTTTTGATACGGCAGGTAAATGATTTTTGCAACGTTTTCCTTCGTCTCATATCCAACATGCGACGCCTGTTTTGACGAGCGCACCAAGTGCCATACTTTCTTTGGAGTCACAGTGTATTTTTGCTGATATCCTTTTGCATAGTATAACGAGAGTCGTTCGGTGTAGTAGTGTCATGTTCGGATAGATGAGTAATAGAATGATTAATTTGAATACTATTGTCGTCAATAAGATGAAATAACTTGTTTGGTTCTGCCATTGAGAATAGTAGACAACCTTTTCTGAACACTCCTGAAGTAGTTGACGAAGCCGAATTTCTTAAAAGATGATCGTATTTAATTATTGTGCGTCAAAGAGAATTAATGGCCCTGTAATGTAATTTATTTTTAAGACCCAAAGCCAAAAGACATGTCTTTCAGATATGAATAACATCAAAATTAGGACGGTAAAAAAAATCACCTCATTGGAGATATTGTCGACAAACATCAACTTCATTTCAAATGAGCATCTTCCATTAACTTAACCCATCATGGATATCTGTAGTGAAATTAAAACATAATCAAATTTCATACTACAAAACCAACATATTAATACAGAATTGTGTACTAAATTTAAGCCAGCGGTGAAATAACAAGACTTATTTTTTTGTTTTTTTTTTCCTTTTGAAATAGCTATAATTGTGTTAGCGTTCTTTATCCTTAAAAAGCATTGCAGAGTTTGAGTCATGTGAAAATAATACTTGTTTACTGTAAATGTATTAATCGCATAATTTATAAATTGTAAAACTTAGATATGTAAAAATTACCTATTTCTTTCCTTATCCAATTATCTCAGCCCATTCAATTATTTTGGAGGTAGCATCTTTGGTAGACAAACTATTAATATCAAGTTCAGATATTGAACTCGAAGAATTTACAACTACGCATTCATTTGAAAAGCTTTTCTAGGGTCATAAAGTTTTTTCATCTGATGTCACAACCCATCGAACCGGGATATCATGAGCAGTTACCGCCATGATTGATCTCGTTCCATAACTGCATGAGCGACTAAATCATACTTGAGAGTTATAACTAAATATTCTTTTCTAGCAATAACATAAAAGTAAATATGGTACACTATTACATTATAAATAACAAATTTTTTTTCGTTTCAACTACATAATCTACAATCCATATAGGTATTGATTCGTTGTTAATTGGATTTCTAGCATAACTATTAAAGACCCTAGTTGAAATTGAAGTTAAATGTTATGAATGTCATTTAAATCATGGGAACATGAGTTTTTAACTGAAGTAATATAGTTGGCGAATAGATTATTAACGGAAGGAGTTGGCTGAAAAATAAAATTATTAATAACCTGAACTATGTTATCTACCTTGGTCATCTACAACAACAGTGCAGGGTATGATCTAAGTCTCAGTGGTAAAGCTAAAAAAAAACGTAGACATCAAAATTTACCAAGTACCTGAGCATCCCTTGTGTCAATTGTACCTTTGGGCGTAGCCTCAGTTGTATGGCCTTCCTAATATCCTAGAGTTACACACATAAAAATAAAATGATGAAAAACAATTTGAATATAAAAATAAACCCCAATATACTCATGTGTAAGGTTATATAAGATTTCAACGTTCATGAAAAAGTTACTCTTTAATGACCAAGGGTTTTTTTTTTTTTTTTTTAATAAAATATTGATTTCATCATTCAATATAAAATCTGTTTATATTTAAAAGGGAAAATGAGTTACCACAACTGTGTACACATTTTATCAAACACCTCGTGAGCGTTCATGAACAAGTTAAATTCGAGTTTTAAACTAAGTGATTGAAATTCACAAATTCCAAGCTTAATGTACAAGAATCTCAGAAAACCTATTTTAGTGAAAGCAAATCCAAGAAAAATCACCAAATAGCCCTCTGACTAAAGAATAGTACCGTAAACAATGAACGAAACTCATGAAGAACACAAATTTTTTATACCTCTTTCTGTATTTCAAAGTTCGTCCTCTTTCTTTCCCTTCCCTCCTTCTTCTTCTTTTCTATGGCTCCGCTCTTTATCTGGCGTTCTTGCTCTCGCTCGTCCTCTTAATTCGTCGTCTCTTGGTCTGTGGTCTAAGTCTATTTTTTAAGTGGAAAAACGAAAACAAAAACTGTATAAAAACTTAATAAAAACAGTAGTGACGTGGCACACGGAAACGTAAAAAAACTTACGAAACGTATTGACATACGCTCTTTTATAGTATGTTAAAGATGTGCATCTATTTCCTATTCCAAGATTATTTTCAAGTCAATGCATTTTTTAGCGTAAAATTATATGTAAACATGTAATGTGAAAAATATGCACTGGACATAGAAGTCTATCACACTAAAAATATATAACGTTAATGCTATTTTTAAATTTTAACAAATGTTTTGTTACCAATTATTAAATTTTAACAAATGTTTTGTTACAAAAATATACAACTTACACTCCAATTTTTAAACACAATTGACCACAGTCTCGCCGAGTCTCTAATTTATTTTTCTAAAAAAATGATGAAATTATTGTTTATTAAAAATTGTACGCAATCCTTAACCCAAGGAAGTTGGTTTGTGTATACAACATTCTTCCTTTGAGTATTTATTATTAATCTTAGAAAATGTCTTTAATATTGAAGGTGTATTTATAAGTTTTCTTTGTATGTGGACTAAGAATGTTCAACATAATTCATTTGTACACAACTAGACAATCATCGATGTAGTTGATTCTTCAGTGATGAGGACATAGCAGTTGGCGGAAGCTCCGAGGTTTAAAGTTGTTGACGATGTTGTTGGAACTTGTACTCACCGTAGTAGAAAAGATAGTCTTATACTTGTATCCTGCCTGAGTATGGCAGCAGTTAGTCTCATGGTAAACTTGACATCGATTTTGGCGAGCGACGTAGTCGAATCGGTGCTTTGGAGGGAAGGAGGATTTGGGAGAGGAAGAGTTGGACGACATAGATCTTGTGATGGCAAAGCAATGATCAGAGACATGGATGGTTGGAGGGTGTAACTTGTTTTGCAATTCTTGACATGCAGATCCCTTATATTATAGAGGTACATTGGAAGAAAGGGTAGTTTAGAAAGGTTCACTTTTGGGGAGAGCTTGGCGGACAAACCATGTCACTCAGTTAGTTTAGAATGTTTACAGGGGTTCACCAACGGTGGAGACGCGTGTGGCACAGACATGAGGCCCAATCTTGTAACAAGTTTTGACAAGGGCACGTTTGATCTACATGGTTGTGAGACGCTCTTTATGGTGGTGTCTTTTCCGAGTATCTCAAAGCTTTCAATGGCTATTGCCTAGCAAAATCTGTTTGTGACTTTTATTTTTGGTATAAAATTTTGTTTTGTGCAACCATTTATTTGGACGTTTGTTGCTTCTTCTTCTTCTGTAAGATCATCAACAACTATCACTATTAACAAAAGGCTTCAATTTCTTATCTTCGACTCTAATATTTCCCCAATTATGAAATGAATCATCTTTGTTCACACATCCATCCTTGATATCAAACTCTTTTTCATGCCGCGTTCTTCTTCATACTTGTTTATATTCATTAATAATCCAAGAATAACCTGAATCGATCTCTTACACATTTTCGGATCGATCCACTCTAAAAACCCACATCCATTGAAATTCTGCGAGTTTCATTCAGTCAATCGAAGAATTGAGAGGAAGAATTTAAACATGTCGACTCCACAACAACATACCTTACCATTGAGAACAGCCAAAAACCTGTGTCCCAGGTTCTCATTAGTCCATGTTGTATATTTAGAACTCGGGACTCCGTAAGAACAACCCGGCCCTTGACGATCTTGGCCCGAAGACTGGACTTCATTGTTGGTTCCAAGTTGAGATCGACTTCGCGATTTGCTACTCCTAGACCTACTCGCATCCATTTATATCAAAGGAAATTGCTCGAATTTAATAATTCCCTAAGGAAATTGCTTGGATTTAGAAGCCCTAGGTCGAGAACAGGAAGATAATCGAATTTGATTTCCCCCAATAGTCTCCCCTTTCATTTATTATTAGTCTAGTAAACTATCTAAATCGTGCTTCACTTTTCCAATAGTAAACTATCTAAATGCATGACAAAAAACAAACTCACCAAAACCAGCACATAAAAAATCGTGCTTGTAAAGCTCTTTCTTTTCCATTTCTTAAACCTTGGCATCTACAGTGTTTCCAAATACTTCAATATCTCTCTTTTTTTCCATTTTCTTTTTAGTTGAATACAAAAGAATTACATATGGGGGAAGCATAGAGCCACTAGCTCTATGCTCTGTCAAGATATAAAAAGATTGATTAAAAGAGGATAACATGGAGTTACAACAAAAATTAGGGTAGTAAAAGAATAATACTAAGAACTCAATTTACATTCACAGTGAATCGAGACACCGCCGTTTATATAGTGGAATAGGTTGAATTGGCCAGTGAGATTTAATTAAATATGTCTTGGTTGTTGCCACCATTGGCTGGTCCAATTTCCCAGTTCGTCTTTGATTTGTATCAGATGTGTACTTAGACTATATTCCTCTGCCTGGTTTGGAGGGAAAATGGCGATCAAGATAAAACAATACACCAATGAGAACAAGATACCGAATAAAACCAAAGGCATATTTACAGAGTAGTTTACATGGCAAGATATTTACCTGCATGGCTTCTGTTGAAGATAGTAGCGATTCACATTCGTTAAGCATCGATTTCTCTCGTGCTGCCACGACAGCAAGTTCCGAGACCAAGCTGTTCATACTTTCGACCTATAAGTTATCCCAAATGAGAGTACAGACAGCGAGACAGAGAATTGTTAACATCAGAATGATATGTTGCCCATATAAGCGCCTTGATCCGGGGGAAAAAAAAAACTGAAATGTTATAATGAGAGAAAAAAAAAAACAAAGAAAGCTCACCCTTGGAAGCAAAGAACAAGTAGAGGAAGCCATTGCCTGCATTACGTCAACAGCTGAGCAAATAGCGACCTTCAAAGAATCAATATCTGCCTGAAAAAAATAAAAAATAAAAAAATTAAAGTGGGAAAAGTAAGTGGGAGGCCGAGAATTTTCTACCCAAAAGAATGAAATAAAAGTGACCCGAACATACATACCCTTGCGCCTCCAGTTACCGGAAGACGGAGAGTGCTTGCCTCCAAATCTTCAACCGCCCCCGATAACGAAGCGATGTGATCTCTCTCTACCAACGCCCAATCGTCAAGGTAATCCATCTAAATATCATCATCCCACGAAGAAAGGTCTTTTAGGAACATGAGCATCATCACATTTTGATGAAGAGTGAAAAATAATGGGTCTGTGATCGAGGTATGACTTACTTGGTCGTTCAAAACCGAGTTGAGCTTAAGCTCAAGCTTCATTTGCTGGAGACTGATCCTTTTCCTGATCACGGAATCCCATAGACCAAGCGTAGCACTCCAGACGTTAAACAGAGTTCTCTGCGCCATCACATATATATTAGAACTAAAAATTGAACCAATGCAAACAACACAGTTTTAGGGAAAATTTAGGATGACTTTAATATTGGTGTTCTTAAGAAAGCTTGAACGACTTCGGTGTCGTTTTTCATTATACATAGATTATCTTTCCAATAGAGTTTATTCCAAATATATAACGGAAACAGAAAAGGTAATGAACTCGGAAAAATCCTACCTCGGCGGTAACTTTCTGAAGATAAAGAACTCTGCGGGAACGGGCATTGGCGAACCTCCATTGCAGATTTCTGTTGTAAAGCAAGCGAAGCTGATGAGCGTCCTCGATGTAGCCCGAGGCCTTCTTGCTCTTCTTGAAATCGGCGATGAAGCTGAGCACGGAGTTCGAGCTGGCGGGCTGACTCGAGGACGGCCTTATCCGAGACGGGCTGGACCCTCTGCCGGGCGGCGGCGAGGCCGGCCTCGAACGAGACGGACTCAGCCCTCTCGACATCATCATCACCGGAGCCCTGCTCGGAGACGCCGGCCGCGACAAGCTTGGGGAGACGAGCTTGCTGTAATCGCTCTCACCGAACCCATTCTCGAGCGACACAATCTTCGAGGCCTCGCTGGAGGCTCGTCGGAGCGAAGAGACGCCGAGGGGCGTGGCGAGGCTTCTGGCAGACCTGTCTCCGAGATCTACGCTCCGTGTGAGCGAGCTCGACGAGAGCTTCGCGTTCCCGGCTCGGCTCGGCCACCGGTGCTGGTCGATGAGCCGGGCGTGGGACCCGTCAATGACCGGCCGGGAATTCTCCGACTGCTTCATCGGACTCCTCTTCCTCTCCGGTGTTGGCTTCCTCGGGCTGCTTCCCTGAGCCACGTTCGACGAGGACGGTCTTAAGGTCCGCTCCGAGAGGGCGTTCCCGGTCGGAGCTCTCTCCTTTTTGCTGACCGGGATCGAGATCGAGTCCGACTGGAACGACACGCTCAAGCTTCGCATCGTCGACGGCCACAGACTCTCCGGCGCCCTTCCGCCGCCGGAAGCCGCCCTACGGCCGTCCGCCGACGAGTCCTGCACCGGAGTGGACGGGCAGGCCGCCGGAGTAGGCGGCGTGGCGGGCCGTCTCCGGTCGACGGAAACCGATCGTTTCGCCGCCGTGGGAGAGGAGTTCGGGCCCGACCGAGTGAGATTTGGTGACGGGAATCGCCGCGGCGTCGCCGCGGCGGCGGAGGGAGATTTATATCTAGAAGGAACTTCTCTTGTCCGGTGACGAGTCGGAGGGACGACATTGTTCTTCTCCGCCGGAGCTAACGGTGGTCTTGGGGTCTCCACGGCCGTGTGCTGCTTCCGAAACGCCAGCTCCGATTTACATACATCCATTCACGAAGCCACACAACATTGAACGCATAAATAGACTTAGATCATCAATCGCTTTACACAGCACACGCATATATCTCTGATTGCAGCGAAATATTTTTTTCTTTCTATTTCCGTTTTGAATCTCCGTGATAAATCTGCGACAGAATGCACAAGAATAAAAGAAGTGAGACGGTATGGATGAGAAAGGAAGAAGAAGGGAAAAAAAAAGCAGGCATTATGAATAAAGAATAGAAAAGCGTACATTTTTACAGAGATATAGATCTGATTCGAGTATCGAAATCGGAATTACAGGTAAGATAGCAAAAGGAAAATGGGTATCGTTGTGTTGGCAAGATAAGCCTGAATCCAAGCAGATCAGACGATCGGAAGAGAGAGGGAGGGTCAAAAGAATTGTGGGAAAAATGTCAAACAACGTGCAAAAGAAAGAAAAAAAAAAACCGTCCTATATAATTTCTCTTCTTTTTTTTTTTCTCCCTCTCTGAAACAGAAAAAGGAAAAAATTTCGGTAATTACAACTTTACTTTTTGTTTTTTCTTTTTTGGGTTCGGTTACGCCATGAAAACGGCCATTGAAGTGGGACTATAGGGAGGGAAAAAAGAGTGGGCTACTAGGTTGTGGCCTGTGGGGGAGGGAAAAGTGCGTGCACGATAAGCCGCACAGGGGTGCGTAGGATAAAGGATTCTTTTTTTCTTTTTTTGTTTCTTGTTTTATCTTTTTATTAATAAAAAAAATTGCTTATATTTTATTTGTTTTGTCTCACGGGAGAGCCAAGGTCTGTCTAGGCTGGAATTGGGTCTCACTCTCTAAAACACAACCCCACTCTCACGCCTATAAACTATTTTGATTCCCATCCCCTCTTTCTTTCTCTCCCCTCTCTCACAACTCTCTTTCATGAAAATGAGAACCCAAAATGGAAGTATTTCAAGACAATTCGCTTCTAAGCCTCTACTTTTTTTTTTTCCCACCTCTTTTGCAATTGAAAGAGTGAGACAAAATTATCTTTGGAATCAACTCTTTCTAGTTCTCACTAATCACTATCACTATCTAATATTTTTTTTGGCTGATTAATATACAATTGAGCAACAACTTTTTTTTATTTTTTTTTTTATTTATTATTTTTATCACGGTTTTCTATTCCTCGCATTTTCCTATATTCTGATCATTGGAATTTGTAGAGAAGAAGAGACAAGAAGGTCCACGTGGCAATGTAGATCATTGTCCATCCCCATGGATTTTTTACAGCTGCAAAAAAATACACAAGAAATTTTGCACCCCAAAACATGAAATTCTGATAGAATATTGTTTCCCATTTGACTCTTACTACTGCTCATTGGATGCTGATTAAAACCATAAAGAAGTTCTCAATTTTGTAATAAGAAAACACAAAATCGAGGATTTTTTTTCATTAAATAACATAATTGTCTTCGTGTAAACAGGTCAATTGTCTCTCTTATGGACGACATCGCTCAGTGTTTCACTGCTCGTGTAATCTTTATACAGAGGAAATATTCAGAATATAAAGAAAGAGAAAGCGATTGAACACTGAAACTCAATTACGTACATATATGTATAGGTATTTTATATTAAAATCAGCAACTAGACAAACCACGTAAATCATATTTTGCTTATCGCATTAAAAAAAAGAGATCACAAAATTGTAAGTAATAAATGAAGTGAGAAGTAAAATTAATTGATAAGATGAACCTATGTGTTTCAGAAATTGAAATCCTACCGAACAAGAATAATAAAGCCAAAGACCAAACAACCAATATCTAACTTACGAATTCAATCACATCCAATAAAAAAAAATCTGCAGAATATTGAAATCCAAACTGAATAAATAACATCATTTAAATATAATATTCTTACATCTGAATCAAGTATTTTTTTTAAAAATCAAGTATTTTTAAAAAAATCAAGTATTGCACAAATGAAACATAAATAACTTCTCTTCTCCAAGAACACAATTGCTTCACGGAGAAAACATGAAAGGTAAATGATCCAAATCCAAACAACACAGAAAATTCAATAAAATTGCCGGATAAATATGGAGATGTAGCAATTGGTATGATTAGATCGCTGGAGATTTTTGTGATAAGGCTATCATAGATTTAGAAATTTTCGGCGAGAAATTTTAGATCGATGCAGTGAAAATAAAATAAGAAAAAGAAAGAGGTGGATTAAACTGTGATGGTTGAATAAATAATATATATTGTAATTGATTACAATTTCGATGGTAATGACTAATGAGAATTGATTAAATTTAAATCATTATTAAATAAGCAACAGGAAAATGTTAATATCGGGAAAAAAAAAACGGTTTCGTTGTGGGGAGTCTGACTGTGTAAGAAGTGGTTAATTTCGCGCCACCTACTTTTCTTGATTTTTTTAGTAGTTTCTTTTTCTTAACTAAACCTTCCCTGTCATTATCAATGACGTATCAATGACATTTTGAATGTACTAGAGAAACTTCATAATAAATAATATATATGTAAAGAAATTTTTTCAAAAAACAAACTGTAAAGAAAACCATATGGCGATGTTTATCCTATTATTATCAATTTATTCACCAACAACCAAAAATCCTCCAATTTTTCCCCCACTACGACCATTTATCTCTCGTAATATGAAACAAAATTAATTTATCTTTCCATCAATTAATTTATCAAATTTAATCACATTTGTACACGTCATAAAAACAAGGTGGAATGGAAATTCCATCCCGTGTATTGTAGGATTTCGTCTAGGAACAAAGGGACCAAATCCGTTCTTTTTCTTGGACGGATACCGCTTGAGCGTGGATACCGGAATGTCAATAGTGAAATTTCGGGGTCTATACAAAATAAATACAATACCAAAGAATAAATGATATATCGATAATTAATAGCTCCTCTATTATATTATGCTGCTAAACAAAGCGCTGCCCTCCTAGGCGCGCAACACTAAGTAATCCAAGCCAACCCACATTACTGACTAACGGTGGATAAGAAAATTTCTTAGAGGTACTAAATACAACTCCATGAATGAGCAAAATGAAGGTTGCATTAATGATAAAGATCTCTGGGGAAACCGCTAAAAAAAGATTGAACATACAAAAAAAAAGACTTACTTTCAAAAAGTATGTGAGCTATAAACAAAGAATCTATGATAGATATGTTGAATTCTGCTCTATGGCATTTCCCCCGATTGATTTTAGTTTTAGTATTTATTTTAGCACTGAGTTACAGGCATCTGTGGAAGATGTGTTACTCTTATTCATTACCAGCTTTTCTTGAGGCTCTGGTATTCATAACAAGTTCTGTTCTTTCTTTAATGGGAAATAGTTCGTTCTTCAATTCAAACATTTAATGGCATCTATTTAATGGCATCCTGGTGTTGTTCCTGCATTGTATTACTCTCATAACTCTCTTTCAAACATTCATTAGACGATAACCATCATTGATATAACTGCACATTGCAACACATGGCTAACATTAAATAAAGATATGGATTATGTCCCATTGATATAGATAACTCCATGCATTATCTTCGATACCTATTCAATGACATTCTAAATAAACAAAAGCATGAACTCTAGAAACCATAATACAGATGAACCACATAACAACCATAAATAATGAGAGCCGGAAGAGTTAATACAAGAATAACAAGAAATGACCTGAGGCGATAGAAGGCCTTAGAAACAGAAACTAGCATAAATGGGTTGATATAGATAACTGCATCAACATCAACAAGCATTATTCCAAGAGAAGAGTTAAACAGCATTCAATGGTACCTGCCGTAGGAAAGTGTTAAAGGTACATCGATTAATGTTAGTTAATTAAGAGGTCAGGTCGTCTTTCAATGGATTAAAGTAAGTCTTGGAAAGCTATTAATGCAGGGGAGTTAATAGTCTGTCTTGTCTCTATTGGTATTAGTTCTTTAAAGGTTAAGAGTTCTAGATTTAATGTATGATCCCGATATGAATGTCATCAAGTTCTTTATTTAATGCTTTCCCGAAGAACATAATCATAATGCTTTCCCGAAGCACATAAAGAAAAGGTACATCGATTAATATATGACCACATAACAACGATCATAACAAAGAAACAAGGTATCGAAATGACGGAAAGAGAATGTGAGATACTCATAGGTACGAGGCACCAATCGAAACGAAGTGAGATAATGACGAAGTGAGATAATGACGGACATAAAAGAGAATGTGAGATAATTCATACATTGTACCAACATTCTATGACCGGGGCCTGTTATAAGACCTAGAAAATGATGCGATAGAAATGATGGGTATTAATAGTATGCTCATGACTGGCATTTCCACGATTAATAATTAATGCACTTTCATGCCCATTGATGAACTCTCTTTAATTCATTGATTTATTAACTCTTGAGATACCATACCTTCATTGGCTAACATTAAACAGAACTCTATACCGGACTACGGAATAAATAGCATTAAATAGAGACTGTTTCTTGTTGTAAGTGAAATGAAACATTCCACCGTAGGGGAGTTAATGCAGTTAAGAGGTATGCATATCAATGATGGGTTCTATAATGCTTGTCAGGATTGTCTTGAAAGGTTAATAAATTTAATGAAGGTTCTATAATGCTTGTCGATAGAGTTAATAGTTAGTTAGAATGATAAGAAATGCTATCTTGTTATTCAGGGAATTCTCATCGGAAACCATAGGTCTTATCTTAAACAGAGGATACCGAATTCATTGACTAGAGTTAATCGTTAGGTGTTACAATGGCAGCAACACCAATCATACAATCAGGACTGAAAGAGCGGAACTCAGTGAGCTAGGGTTAGAACTTCAGAACCTTGGCAGAAGAGAAGCAGAATAGGATTCTCTACTGGTAGCCTGATTATAGAGATATTATTTAGAATGGGATCTAACCCGCCCGTTACGAGTCTAAGGGTATGGGTATGATTCTTAGTTCTTAGGCTCATCAGTGCAGGGCTTCAAGAGAAGTAGTGGAGTCGCAGGTACAGGTATTTGTATTGTTGTTGTATTTAAGAAGAAATAGGACAGTTCCTATAGACCGTTTACCTATCACTAAAATCTTTCTTTGGTTTTCGCACAAGTTATGAGTTATAAGCCGAAGGTAACACCGAAGGCGCGTTATAAGAGTTCATAAGCCGAATTCAACGAATAAAGGGAATTTGGGAAAGAAATATGACTGAGTCCTGTCCTCCATCATTCGAGAACCCAATGTCCACGGATCTACTCCGAAACCACCATCATTGAAATGGGAATACCGTTGGATTCCGAGGAAGTAATGCCTGAAGCCTGAAAGAGGACTAACATAGCTAATAACGATAATAAGAATATCGGAATAACTCCCCGGGGAATTATTATCTTTTGCATGAAATACAACAAATACAACCATTTAATAGGCCAAGGACGGGGTCGAACCATCATTTCAGGATTTCCAGTCCGATACATTTCCTCGAACGCAGTGAGATAAAAGAGAATGTGAGATAATTGTATTCTTTGTAGTGATTCATAAAAGTCATATGATATGTCTTATATGTCTTTAATGAAATGATACAATGCTAGAGAAAGAAGAGTCTCTTTATTTAAAAGAATGGCCCACAGTCATTTCTTTATTTAATTAAGAGCGGCCTATAAAATGAAACAGCAAGAATCATCCTATAGTACTACTTCAAAGACATACAAGGCTTCAGTGAGAATATTACTACGATCGGCATAATCTGGAGTAAAAGGATTCGAACCTTTGCATGCCGGTACCAAAAACCGATGCCTTACCACTTGGCTATACTCCTCGAAGCTCATGTAGGTAGGGTCATTACGGCCATTTCAAGACGCTTACTCTACCAAAGAACCACAACCACCTATTCTGCTTCGTATTTGGGTACCCAAGAACAATAATCTTTCCTAGGAACAGCTTCTACGACGATAGATAGGGGTCAGCCCTCCAAACAGTATGGGAGCCTTTCAGCTCGTACTGCTCACACTCCTAGTGTGTAGTGTGCACCCTCTTTCTTGCTGCTATTTTTTTACCGCTTAACGGCGTATTTAATCGTGTCCTTATACAAGTGATCATTTACAGCTGCTTTTTCTTCCTCACTTTAATGGCAGTTCTCTTCATGGTTTTATTTAGTTCTATGCAACCTGAGGCTGTATTTATGGTTTATTTCATAGCGCCTTCGGATGACTGACTATATGTCCTATTGTCGGTTGTTCTTAACAACTACTATACCTCTTCCTCCTGCATGCATTTATTCAGCAGAGTCGATACCTGATAGGATCTTAAATGCTTCTTAGCTTCTTACAGACCTGATAAACATACCTGAAAATGCAGAGATAATCGTTATAGCTAACCGTTCATAATGTACCGTACCGCAGCCGTCCGTAGGGTGGGTTCATAATGTAGCTCGTATCTGTTTTCTCAAGATTGCAGGATGCTTAAGAGACGAGACTGATTAAGGGATTGGTTGTAGCTCGTATCTGGCTGGAGGGTTCGTTCATAGGCTCTTTCATGAGAGCATCAAATAGAGAACCCGATACTACCTCTCGGGTTTATCTTATCTGGCTGGTCTATATTATGGATAGCTTCTGGTTTCTATGTCTTATGCACTGGTACTTGTTTCTATAAGGTGATTAATCCTTATAGTTTCAACAAAAAGGAGCGGCCATCGTGCCCTCCCCACCACGTACCCATCCTGAGAATTCCAATGGAGATAGAGCTAACAAAGGCTCTACTTCCTTGCACATATCATGCAAACGCCATAAAAGACCATATTTGAATACCACAGGGTCCTCATAGGTGACCTTCCACGACGTTTGAACAATAGGTGCATTTAAGAATTCACGAAGGACAGAATCCGGATTGAGGAATAAGGAATAGTACCAATGAATATATTTTAACCAGGACGACATCCAATTCCGGTATAAAGTATTCTCAAGGTTATCAGCTTCCCATTTACACTACAATAAATAATATTTTTAGAAGCGATTTTTGAGTTTTAGATACGATTTTTGTCGCTACACCAATAATATTAAAGACGTGATCTTTTGAAGTAGAATATTTTGAGAATATAAGCGACAAGTGTCGTTTCTAATATTTTTCGTGCTACTTAGAAGCGACATGTCGCTTTTAATGTCACTTCCACATTTGTTAAAAATATTGAGCGGTTCATTTTGTCCGTCTTTTATTTCATTTTTCAACGAAACAATGTCGTTTTAGTCATTCTAAATTTTAGAAGCGACATGTCGCTCATAAAGTTATTTCGATATTAGGACTCAGACTATAAAACACGCTTCTTCTTCTTTCACCGAATCATTTCAATTTTTTTTTTCAAATTTTCAGAACTTTCATTCTCTCTCTTCGACTTTCGTCCGCCTCTGGTGAACCGAAGTCTTCCTTTCGCCACCCCCAATTCCGATGACTCTCTCTCTCTCTCTCTCTCTCTCTCTCTCTCTCTCTCTCTCTCTCTCTCTCTTTCTCTCTCCTTGGTAGCTACGGCCACTACGCATGTGCCATCGCCTCCTCCGTGTCGCCTCGAGTCCTTGCCACTGCTTGCCTCCACCTTACATCCACGCTCCGGCGAGTTGCTCTCTCTCTCTCTGAAATAAATACAATATTTTGTTCTTGAAGTACCTCAAATGGATGGATGTATAAGAAAATACCTAACATCTGACGATATTTAATCGCTTTTTTTACCGTTATAATTCATGCATATACTTGTTGGAATTGATCTAGGGTTTAAGAAAAAGATTAAATGCTTCGGGAAGCGGCGGAATTTTAAAAAAATTATTTTCAAGTAAAAACAGTTTTTACTAACCTAGACAAAGAGCAAGTACATGTAATTAAAAACTAATATGAGCTAGAAGTTTACTAACCTTTCTTGAAGCTTGAACTTTGAAGAAGCTTTGGAAAGTTTGCAACGCTCGTCTCCCCTCGCAGCACGTCTCTCTTTCTTTCCTCGGCACCTCGAGCAACCACGAAAGTTTCTATCACTAAATCACTCGAAATAAAGGAATTAGTGAGTGGGCACTTTTAAACACTACGACTTAAGAACGAGTCTTGAAGTCGCAGAGCTAAACACTAGGTCGAGTGAGGACCTAGGTGCCAAAACAAGAAAAATCGAAAATAAACTAGAGAGAGAGAGAGAGGAGTTTCGGCCAAAGTTCTAGAGAGAGAGTCTCTGAAATCTCTTAAACTTGGATGAATGAAATGTGAGGAAATGAGGCTCCTATTTATAGGAGAGGTCTCACCTTCAATAAGGTAGTTTCCTCTTCTATAGAATATCACATATTCATGAGCTAATTTCCCTATTTCCTTTATTGAGTCACACGGCCAAACTAGGCTTCAATAAGCCTTGGATTTGTTTCCTATTTTGTTCCATGCCTTTGACTCTCTCTTGCTTGGCCGATTACCCTAGTGCATCTATATGCAAATTTGTTTCCTCTTTTTCTTTTGGCAAGTATCTAAATACATTTATGCACAAAATAAACTCTCTTTCCTTGGGTATTATGGGCGCCTATTCTCATCTAGAAGGAGCTTCTAGAAGCTTCTTCATTTGTTCATGACAACATGAGAAAAGCCCATTAAGAATTTTCAATAAAATTCTTATGAAATGAAATTAATTCACAAGGCCCAATAATCAAGTTATGGCCGAGTGACATTAAGTCATCAAATGAACTTGTCAAAAAGATTATTGACATTCATTTCATCATATGTCTCAAAAGACAAAAATACCCTTTTGACTATTTTCGTTCTTGTTTTGACTTAGCTTCCAGTTTAACTATTCCTATCGATGTGATTCGTGATAGTGACCTCATGGACCCAAATGAACAAAGCTTGAGCTAAACACTTGGACTCAAAAGTTCACAAACCTTTTCCAAGTTTAGCTTAATGCCAACTGACTCCACTAAAGAGCTGACACTGAAAATCTCTCGGTTCAAATGAATTTGTTTTCTACTCAAGAATTCGACCTAATTATGATGAGCGGATCCACTGAATATTATCTATGTTTACCCTTCATGAATGTCATCAGCTAGTCGGGATTTACTAAATTACCATTTTACCCTTCTAGCTGTTATTTCCTCAACTCCTTTGTCGCTTGTGAATAAGTTAGAAACAATGTATTGACGAGGAGCTAACAAGTCACATTGTTTCATCCAAAAGAGTCAGGACTCAATTTGGACACTGGCCAGTTCATTTATTCACACTCCAAGGAACAAAGCATGAGGTGACATACATTGCATTTCAGCAATCTTGTACATGAATTCCATATCTATGAGAACTTCACAAAGTTACTCATGACAGACTCACAACTTAGTACTTCACCAATAGGCCTTGTTCGGAATCACATAGTGAGTCCGAACTTTGACTTTCTCAAATGAGAATACTAAGGTGTGAAATGGCATGTCTCATTTCAGGATTAAGGTAAGCATGATGCAATTCATACATAGTGACTTCGAGACATAAGAGGTTAAATGGTTTGTTCTTATATTGTCTCTAGAAGTGCACTGGTCAATTCAGTACCTTCGGAAGATACCTAGAAGAACTATAGAGTCCCCAACTCTCAATGCCTCATAACCAGACATCATAGATTCTTCTAACAATCATACTGAGGTCAATAGTCCTTTGACCCTAAGATTGCGAATATATCGTTTTAAGCAAACTACGAAGAGTTTGTTCATGCAAATCTACATTTGTCTCTTCGTAAGTTGTTAAGTTTGTTTATGGACTAAAAGACTAAGGTTTTATCATAAAGCTTCAAACAAAGAAAGAATGAATGAACGTTTCAACTTTATTAATGAATAGATAGGCAATTACAAGCAAGAGTCTTCATGAGACTTTATTACATCAAATGTACAAAATAAAGACTACAACTCTTTTTGTGGGCACCATTGACAACAATACTCTCTTGCCTTTTTGAACTATGATAGCATGCTAGAGTCCAAATAAAGAGTTACGCTTCTTCTTCATAAATATCTTTGATTTTACATAGTCTTTCATGCAGTTTGTAGTGGTTGTTGAAATGTTTATGCCATTTCCATTCAAGCCTATTCAATCACATTTAGGATTGTATTTAGACATAGTATTTGATTACTTGTTACTAAAACTTATAAGATAGTATTTATTTTTGAGAAAATGGCGGCAAAAATATTCAATATTTACGGATTGTAACACTTATATACTCAATATTTAGAAGTTGTGAGAATGATATCCAAAGTACTCAATTTTTAGTACCTCCGTTAATACTCGAGACATTAAATCGGATTGAATAAAACATGTCAAAATTTGATAATTTTAACAAAATTAAAAATAATTAATAAATTTTAATTATATTTAAATTTTTAAAAAACCTCTATCTGGTGATTTATGTTCTTACACATATTGAATTGATTTATAGTATTAAAAATATTTTCATGTGATTTTCTCATTATTGCTCTACACAATTTGTGAACATCTACAATCAACTGCGAACACCTATGATCAACTTTGCAACATGCGAACATCTTTGGCCGTATATTATATATAAATACGGGGCAAATTACGACCATTTGCAATTTTTTTAAATGCATGCTTGCGTCTTTTATAATTTTCAAATTATATGCAAACAAAACCCCTTGGTTCTCTCTAAATTTTCGTATAGTGATTGCTATGTTTAATGGTACTTGAGAGATAAAGGATGGACAAATGCGCTATATTAGAAAGAGTACCACCAGAGTCATGGATAAAAATGAAAAAAAAAAACCTACGTAAAGTTATTAAAGAAATTGTAGAAAGAGTTGACATGATAAGAGCAACATCAAAAATCAAAACATGTCAATGAGACAATCTCAAATACAAAAGTTCAAGACTTTCATAGTTTAAGTCAAGATGAATTAAAAAAAAATATAAATCTTGGCATTGGCTGATCTACATTTCTGAAAGAAAAATGCTTAATTCACCATCTAAGCAATTGAAGAGATGTTTAAGAAGCAAAAAAAAAAAAAAAAAAAAAAACAAAAGTTTCATTCTTCAACATATTATAAATGGGCATGACGTTTGGGCTTCTTAAGTCTTTTAAGGTTAAATTAGTGGCTTTTAATGGGTTGAAACAATTGATAATTGCTTATTTTCGTTTTATTAGTAGGCTGAATGCAAAATGTTGTATTTGTTGGGTTTAAGAGGTGTCATTATGTGGTCCGATCACTTAGTGGGTTTTAAATACGCTTTTAATTGTGTTAATGAGTTTTTGGTTTTTCTACAATGAAGGGTTGTTTCGTGCTTATAAATTCCTCTTCATTTTTATGAAAAATAGCCAGATTTTTATAAAAAAAAAATGAGTCTTCTCTTGAGTTTTATATGAACTTTTATCGAACTTATCAAGACTAATCTTGTGGCGTTCAAACTGACTTATCAATCGGTCTTCTGCAGCCGATCGTGGAGTCATTCAATCCTGACTTATGAAACAAGCTTCCACCATCGTTTGTGGCGTCTTCGTTATTCCAAGGTTCACGTCTCTCTAGGTAGTTGGGTCGCGGAGTCACCAAACTTGTGGAGAAAACGACCCGTTCCGTTGGAAATTGTGTTCCTCGCGAATTGGTTCGCGTCATTTGGTATCAGAGCGCAGATTTCTCCCATGTTATTATGAGTAATTGTTGATAGTTTATTTTAAAAAATTGATTTTGATAAGCTTTTGAGTGAAATGAAGGATATGATTTCAAAAGAAACGACAAAGCTTGTGAAGAGACTATATCAAATTGAAGAAAATTTACAACTGAGAAGTCTGACAACAGAAAATGAGGTCAGAGTGGGTTGTTTTGATGGAAAACATTTACACCATGTTTGAACAACCGACTCAACAACAAGACAAGGAAGAACGTGTTCAGCATGTTGAAATTGTCAAAGAAATGAAAAAGCCCACATAAAAGGAGTATGTGACTACACTGAAAGAGGAGCCTATTGAATTAAACTTAGAAGGGTCAGACTCTGAAGGTAATGATTTTGAAGAGAACAAGAAACTGGAAGATAAATTAATTTCATCTCAATCAAAGGAGTTCAAGATATTCCCAATCCTGCAATCTACAACATGCAAGATTTGAGGACAAATCTTCTCCAAGAGAGACGATATGACATGATAAGAGCAACATCAAAACCAAGACATGTCAACGAGCCAATTCCAAATACAAGAGTTCAAGAATTCAGTGAATACTTTCATATGGTTTAAGCCGAGATGAATGGAAAAAGTATAAATTTTGGCATGCGCTAGTCTACACTTCTAGAAGAAAAAGGCTTAATTCATCATCTAAGCAATTGAAGAGATGGTTAAGAAGCCACAAACGTTTCATTTTTCATCAAATTATAATTATAAATTGGCATGACTTTTGGACTTCTTAAATCTTTTAAGGTCAAATTAGTGGCATTTAATGGGCTAAACAATTTGTTATTCTTTATTTTTATTTCATTAGTAGGCGGAATGCAAAATTTTGTATTTATTAGCTTCAAGAGGTGTAATTACGTGGTATGGTCATTTAGCGTGTTTTAAATACGTTTTTAATTATGTTAATGGGTTTTAAATGAGACTTTTGGTTTTCCTACCATGAAGGGCCCTTTCATGCCTATAAATTCCTCTTCATTTGAATGAAAGGGGTCAATTTTCTTAATAAAAAAATGAGAGTCTTCTCTTGAGTTCTGCTGTCTTACAAAAATGAACAACAATTTAAAGCTTTGGGCGGTTCGGCCTAAGGCCGAACCAAGTGACCGAAACCCGAGCCAAGTGTGTGAACTCGAAATGCTAGAGTTGAGGTTCCTCCAGTCGGAGGTGTTCTCTGAGGAGAGAAGGAGGTGAATTGGGGGGGGGGGGTATGACTGCGCTTCTTATGAGCTGCCTTTGTACCTGAGCACATCAGGGTCAAGTCATAACATAGTTCAAGGCGTGTGTATACATTGTTTGAGGTGCGCAGCTTGGAGGCTGTGGTCGACAGAGGAGATGGAACGCATAGGAGTCTTAGGCGCCATCTTGGGACTCTAGAATCGAGTGACCCGAAAGAGAATGTGTCTTTTCTCTTTTAGAGAGGAGGGAGATTCTTAGTGTAGAATTCCCGGAGCAACCGTGTGCATTGGAGATGAGGAAGATTATTAGTAGAGAATCCCGGGCACATCCGTGTGCACGTGAGATTAAGCGCTCGATCAGAGGACATTGTGCTTAGAAAGTCTCTGGCAGCGTTTCAAAACTCTGAGAGCGAGTAATCTTTGTTGTCAATGGTGCCCACAAGAAGAGTAGTAGTCTCTATTTATGTACATTTGATGTAATAAAGTCTCACAAACACTCTTGCTTGTAATTGCTTAATTATTAATAAAAGTTGAAACGTTCATTCATTCTTCTTTGTCTGTTTGAAGCTTAATGATAAACTATAGTCTTTAGTCCTTAAACAAACCTAACAAAAAATGAAGAGTCAAATATAGATTTTCATGAACAAACTCTTCATGGTTTGCTTAAAACTGCGTATTCACAATCTAAGGGTCAATGGGCTATTGATCCCAACATGATTGTTAGGAGAATCTATGATGTCTGATTATGGGACATTGAGAGTTGGAGACTCTATAGTTCTTCGGTATCTTCAGAAGGTACTGAATTGACCAGTGCACTTCTAGAGACAGAATAAGAACAAACCATTTAACCTCTTGTGTCTCGAAATCACTACGTATGAATTGCATCGTGCTTACCTCAATCCTGAAAATGAGACATGTCATTTCATAGCTTACGTATTCTTATTTGAGAAAGTCAGAGTTCTAGATTCACTATATGATATAGACATGACCTATTGGTGAAGTACTAAGTTATGAAGATGTCATGAGTAACTTTGTGAAGATCTCATAGATATGGAATTCATGTATAAGATTGCTGAAATGCAATGTATATCACCTCATGCTTTGTTCCTTGGAATGTGAAAAAATGAACTGGCCAGTATCCAAATTGAGTCATGACTCTTTTAGATGAATCAATGTGGCTTGTTAGCTCCTCGTCAATACATTGTTTCTAACTTATTCACAACCGACAAAGGAGTTGAGGAAATAATAGCTAGAAGGGTAAAATGGTAATTTTGTAAATCTCATCTAGCTGATGATATTCATGAAGGGTAAACATAGATAATATTCAGTGGATCAACTCATCACAATTAAGTTGAATTTGTGAGTAGAAAATAAATTCATTTGACCGAGAGATTCTCAGTATCAACTCTTTAGTGGAGTTAGTTGACATTAAGCTAAACTTGGAAAAAGTTTGTGAACTTTTGAGTCCAAGTATGTTAGCTCAAGCTTTGTTCATTTGGATCTATGAGATTACTGTCACAAGTCATTTCGAGTAGGATTAGTTAAACTAGAAGCTAAGTCAAAACAAGAACTATACAAGTTTTACGAAAGTTGTCTAAATGGTATTTTTGTCCTTTTGGACATAGGATGAAATGAATGTCAATAAATAAGTTTTTTTTTTACATTCTCATATGATGACAAATGAACTTAAACCACACGGCCATTTCAATAAATTTGGGGCTTGAGGATTAATTGTTGTCAATGGTGCCCACAAGAAGAGCTGTAGTCTTTATTTTGTACATTTGATGTAATAAAGTCTCACGAAGACTCTTGCTTGTAATTGCTTATTCATTAATAAAAAGTTGAAACATTCATTCATTCTTCCTTGTGTGTATGAAGCTTTATGATAAAACATTAGTCTTTAGTCCATAAACAAACTTAACAACTTACGAAGAGACAAATGTAGATTTGCATGAACGAACTCTTCGTAGTTTTCTTAAAACGATATATTCGCAATCTAAGGGTCAAAGGACTATTGACCTTAGTACGATTGTTAGGTGAATCTATGATGTCTGGTTATGGGGCATTGAGAGTTGAAGACTCTATAGTTCTTCTAGGTATCTTCCGAAGGTACTGAATTGACCAGTGCACTTCTAGAGACAAAAATAAGAACAAACCATTTCACCTCTTATGTCTGAAGTCACTACGTATGAATTGCATCGTGCTTACCTCAATCCTGAAATGAGACATGCCATTTCATAGCTTACGTATTCTCATTTGAGAAAGTCAGAGTTCGGACTCACTATGTGATTCCGAACAGGACCTATTGGTGAAGTACTAAGTTATGAAGATGTCATGAGTAATTTTGTGAAGTTCGCATAGATATGGACTTCATGTACAAGATTGCTGAAATGCAATGTATATCACCTCATGCTTTGTTCCTTGGAATGTGAATAAATGAACTGGTCAGTGTCCAAATTGAGTCTTGACTCTTTTGGATGAAACAATGTGACTTGTTAGCTCCTCGTCAATACATTGTTTCTAACTTATTCACAAGCGACAAAGGAGTTGAGGAAATAACAGCTAGAAGAGTAAAATGGTAATTTTGTAAATCCCGACTAGCTGATGATATTCATGAAAGGTAAACATAGATAATATTCAGTGGATCCACTCATCATAATTAGGTTGAATTCTTGAGTAGAAAATAAATTCATTTGAACCGAGAGATTTTCAGTGTCAACTCTTTAGTTGAGTCAGTTGACATTAAGCTAAACTTGGAAAGGTTTGTGAACTTTTGAGTCCAAGTATTTAGCTCAAGCTTTGTTCATTTGGATCCATGAGGTCACTGTCACAAATCATATCGAGTAGGAATAGTTAAACTAGAAGCTAAGTCAAAACAAGAACGAGACAAGTTTTACGAAAATTATCTAAAGGTTATTTTTGTCTTTTTGGACATAGGACGAAATAAATGTCAATAAATTTTTATTTTGACATTGTCATATGATGACAAATTAAATAAATTTTATTCGGCCATATTAGTGTAATTGGGCCTTGAGCATTAATTTTATTTCATAGAATTTTACTTGAAAATTCTTAATGGGCTTTTCTTATATTGTCATGAACAAATAAAGAAACATCTAGAAGCATGTTCTAGAAGGTCAATTTCGTGCATACCATAGAGAGAAAGAGAGATTTCTTTTGTGCATTGATGTATTAAGATACTTGCCAAAAGAAAAAGAGGAAAAAAATTTCCTCCATGAGGAAAGGGAATTTCGGACACCAAGCAAGAGAGAACAAATGAGGAAACAAATCCATGTGGCATGAGGAATATGTTACACGCCCAAAATGAAAAAGGGAAACAAGGAATTTGCTCATGAATATGTGATATTCAATAGAGAAGAGGAAACTACCTTTTGAAGGTAAAACCTCTCCTATAAATAGAGCACTCATTCCTCTCATTTTATTCATCCCACATAAGTTAGAGATTGAGAGCTTCTCTCTCTAGACCTTGTTGCCGATCCTCTCTCTCTCTCTCTCTCTCTCTAGTTATTTTCGTTTTTTTGTTTTGGCACCTAGGTCCACAATTGACCTAGTGTTTTAGCTCTTCGACTTTGAGACTTGTTCTCGAGCCGTCATGTTTAAAAGTGCCCACTCATTAATTCCTTTTCTCTCGAGTGATTCTTGTGATAGAAACTATCGTAGTTGCTCGTGTTGCCGAGGAAAGAAGAGAGACGTGCTGTGAGGGGAGACGAACGTTGCAAATTTCCAAAAGCTTCTCAACGTACAAGCTTCTAAAAAGGTTAGTAAATTTATAATGCTCATAATAGTTTTATTTACGTGTACTTGCTCTTTGTCTAGGTTAGTAAAATTATTTTACTTGTCAAAAGAAAATTTTTGATATTCCGTCGCTTACCCGAATCGTTAAAACTTTTTCTTAATCCCTCAATTCCAACAAATGGTATCAGAGCTATGGTCAAAGATATGCATGTACATGTAATTAAAATTATGAGCTTGAAAATCGTTTTTGAAAGTTTACTAATTATGACAAATTAGAATTGTTTTCTTAGATTTTTTTTTTAATTTATTGCTCTTTCCTTTAAATTAAAACCATATTGATTTTCTATGAGTTTGGGATGTTATTAAAACACATTAGAATAATTTCTAAAAGTTTTTAATTTTTTATAATAAAAAAACGTGTTTTTAAGTTTGAGAAAATTTCGAGTAAATTTTGTGACTAGTTTTCTTGTCTTACTAGTTTCTTTTATTTTCTTGAATCGTTTTATGCTTGTTGTTATTTCTTTTATATCATGTCATTACCATGTTAATAAAACACAAATAAAAGCCTTAACAACTTCCTAAAACGTTCGGTTACACTCGATTCTTTTTACACACTAAAAGACCGAACTTTAATTATTTCTGTTTTCTTTGAGCTGGAGTAAAACCCGCAGTAAAAGTGGCATAACTCTCTGCTCAGAATTCTAAATTTAATGATTTTTGAATCAAATTAAAGGTCTCTCTGTCCTCTTTCCAATTTCACCGGTTTTGGGTCAAAAGGACATCTGAACTGCCAGTATGGTGATTTTACTCCGAGGTGCGCGGGTGTTCCGAAAGTCCAGTTTTTTAGAAATCCGGATTTTCAGCCCCACTACCATGAGTTATAGAACTCTAATGAGAAAATTTTCTTGAACAATTTTTTTTTTATAAGATTATAAACATAATGTGAAAGATTAAAATGTTTTGATTTTTGAAAGTTTAATTGAAATTGAATTTTTACAAAACTAGTTTGAATTTTGAAAAACCGTTTTCGTTTTCAAACTTGAAAATATTTTGTCATCCAAATCAAATAAGTTTTCAAAACTATATCTATATCACATATGTTCAAAATCTTTATGCTCTTGAAAATTTGAGTGGGAGGTCTCCATGTAGACAAGCCGAAAAATAAAAAGATGTGTAATCTCAAACTTTCAAGTGTTCGAGTGAGTTGAAGTTCACACTTCCCTCATGCATTTTCCCAAATAGAAAATAGGAAAAGATCCGAGTATGTACCTTGTGCCTTTATGCACTAACACTGCTCTGAACATGAAGATCTAGGATTCTTTTCCAGTTGTCCGCTCTGTCGCTCTGTAACTAAGAAATCCGTTTCCGAAATTATAAGAGTCGATGTACCAACTCCAAAAACTAAGTGGGAGGGTTATACTCGTTGTTTGTAACCCACGATCCCCAACACTAATGAAAAGAGTAATTGTCGCCAGACTAAGACTCACCCGTATGACCCTCTCTTAAATGAGAGTACTCAACGGCGCTTTGCTCTGATCATTGCTCAATGAGCTACGTCCGACAGTTAGACAATGAGACAAGGCCTCCCCTAGGTGGATTGGTTTTTCAAAGTCGATCTCTTGGACTATGTGGTTGGTTACACACTTAGACTCAATCCCTAGTAATCCTCCCTCGAGGCCCTGCGAAAGGATGTGAGTGATCAAACCATTTTAAAAGGTGTCTAGTCAAAATTGGTGTATTGACATCTTGGCTAAGCATTAATGATGTGTCATTTACTTATAAATGGAGATTTTTTGCGGCCTTCTCTTGAGGGAGTAAATTATCGTTTGATTTATAACACCTTTGGTTTTATCAAAGTCTTAAAGAAACTTAAACCCTAAACCAAAGACTAATCATAAACTTGTCTCGACTTTATTAGGCAATATGTCTCTCAACCTTCTCTATATCATCATTTCCTCGAACAAACTAAAAAAAAACTACGTAGATTCGAAACATAACCTCGATATCATCCTTACCGTTAACAAGCACAAATGGGTACTCACCACCCCGTGTCCTCCTTTGACGAATGATGATTCGACTCAAGAGGACAAAGACGCCTTAGCGGCCTGGCTTCGATCTGATGAGATTGTGATGTGCTATATCTTAGCATCTATGAACAATATGCTGAAACATCATCATCGTGACATTGAGACTGCCGCTGACATGCTCTACAATCTCCATGAGATGTTTTGAGGGTAAGGGAGTCAAACAAGGCAACAAGCAGTCCGACAGTTTATGAACTGTCGCATGAAGGCTGGGACTCCTATTAGGGAACATATGATGCTGATCATTAGTTACCTAAATAAGATAGAAATCCTAGGATCTAAGATTAACGAGAAGACCAAAATAGATATGATCTTGGAAACTCTCCCCGAATCTTTTGATACCTTCAAGTGGAACTACTCCATGAACAAGCTAGAGTATATTGTTACCGAGGTTATACAAGAGCTTTACACTGCTGAAGGTCTCACTATGAGAAAGAGGAATCAAGAAGAGGCACATGCTACTGAGCACAATGCCTCCACCTCTGGATCTAAGAAGAGAACTCACAAGGCCGAAAAGAAAAACTGTCCTGCCTCTCTCAAAGCAAAAGAACATAGTATTGTACTAGTTACCGAAGCATGCTTAGTAGATGATAATGTATCAACGTGGATTTTTGACTCCGCTGCTACTAACCATATTTGTTGTTCCTTGACTGGTTTCAAGAAAACCAAAAGCTTAGAGGAAGGCGAGTTCTGTTTCAAATAGGGTGATGGGAGCCTGGTGTATGCGAAGGCTGTGGGATCCGTGACGCTGTCTTTTGAAGACCACACTTTAAACTTGAATAATGTTTATTTCGTTCCTTCCTTTGAGAAGAACTTAATATCTGTTGCTCATCTTCGTGAGCAAGATTATTGTTTAAAGTTCATTAAGAATGGAATTCGTATTTCGTTTCCTGATAATTCTTTTGTCACTGATGCATGTATGAAGAATGCTCTTTTCTACATCTATCCCACTCAACCTTCTCTGTTAGACACCGAAATAGATAATGATCTAGTTAGGGAGCCAAAGAGGATCAAACTTTCTGAAACCTCCGATCTAATAAAATCAACATATCTCTGGCACTTAACACTTGGTCATATCAGTCTAGACAGGATTAAGAGACTTGTGAGGGACGGTCCACTCCAAGACTCTGCAATAGGTTCACTACCTATTTGTGAATCTTGTATTGAAGGAAAAATGACTAAGCGACCTTTCTCAGCCAAGGGTCGAAGAGCCACTGAGTTGCTGGAACTAGTACATTCTGATGTATGTGGTCCGCTCAGTCAACGGGCACGTGGAGGATACGAATACTTTATTACCTTCATTGATGATTACTAAAGATACGGTTTTGTCTATTTTCTCAAACACAAATCCGAGACCTTTAACGTATTTAAGGTCTTTAGGGCTTTAGTGGAAAAGCAAACTGGCAAACAGATCAAAACCCTTCGATCCGATCGAGGTGGTGAGTATATGTCTGGAGAGTTTGATGACTTTCTTAAAGAAGAAGGTATCGCTTCTCAGCTTACAGCACCTGGCACAGCTCAACAAAACGGAGTGCAAGAGAGAAGGAACCGAACTCTAATGGAAATGGTTAGATCAATGATGAGTTACTCATCATTCCCTCTTTCCTTTTGGGGGTATGCCCTCGAAACAGCCGCTTATATTCTGAACCAAGTTCCGTCTAAAATGGTTCCTGGTACTCCTTATGAACGATGGACTGGCCGTAAAGTAAATCTTGGCCGCATCAAAATTTGGGGTTGCCCTGCACACGTGCTGAGGCAAAAGACTAGCAACACTACTACAAATTAGGGATTCCACAATGGTACAGAACCGTTGTGGAATCCTCCGCTGTGGAATGTTTCCACAACGGTACTCATCCCGTTGTGGAAAAGTATTGATTCCACAACGAGACAAGTCTCGTTATAGAAATTTCCATGATTCCACAACGGGACCATCCCGTTGTGGAAAAATTGCACAAATTTATTTAGTTCGCCGCTGCAACGTGTATCGTTCGCCGTGGCGAAACTTTCCACAGCGGGACATTTGTACCGTTGTGTAATATGTCGCCGCGGCGAACTATACACGTTGCCGCGGCGAACTAAAGTATTTTTTTTCACCTAACTCGCCGCGGCCACGTTATGTATTCGCCGCGGCTAGATCTTCCACAACGGTACAATTGTCCCGTTGTGGAATACCTCGCCGCGGCGAACACGTAACGTGGCCGCGGCGAGTTAATGTTGATTTTTTTTAAAAAAATTCATCGCGGCTAGGTTCATGTTTCGCCGCGGTGAGTTGTATTCCCAGGAAAATTTGCCGCGGGACGACATATCACACGCCGCGGCCAAATTGTACCTGAGAGCTATTTTTATAGTTTTCCAATTAAAAAACCTGAAAATGAAATTATATATCCAAAACCAAATATCCAAACATCCAAAACATATCAATTACATAAAAAAAAAGTATATATAAAAAAACATCCAAAAGATAAAAAAAAATATCTACATCATCCAAAATCAAACTAATATTCACATTCTATAAGAGTTTGTACGTAAAATACCCACTCTTCTCGAACTTTTTCTAAGTTATCCGGTGTATATGACTTCTTCAATTGTAGTTTATCTAGACCAACTCCAACAATATCACGCATATAACTTAAGACATAATACCCGCATTCCGTGCTAGCAATCAAAACTTTGGATTAATCAAATTGTATGAAATCTTCTTATCGTCTTCGGCGCTAGGTTCACTATCACCACCGACCTTCAACACTTGTGTGACCACCGGACTGCGACTCTCTTTTGCAATTTCGGTTTCTACTAATCTCTTTGGCCTAAGACGAACCCCCTACGGCTTCTTCGATAGTCTTGGCTTCATCGGTGGGGATCGGCAAAAAAGCTTTCTTAATCAAAGCCGCCGCAATGCTCACTCGTACGTTTACATCCTCCAAAGATGAGAAATATACGGATTCGACTTTCATGTACGCTCGCCCATTTGCTACATGAACCGTGCCTCCATTCGCAAAATCATCAAGGAGGAGAAGGCATTCGATGCTTTCATCCGAAGACGGTGTCACCGGCGTTGTTGGATTCATTGAGCAACTTGTTCGAACACTATCGGGTTTGTCGATAATTAGAGGATCGACACGCGAACGCTCTACGACACTAACATTGAGATCTACGGCAACGTCATGTTGAGATTGTTTATCTAATAAATTCACTAATGTTATTAAAAAAAGTACAAAAATATTTAACTTTATTCCTTGTATTAAAAAATTGAACATTACCTAAAGACGTCGCTTTTTTACCCATGTCATCATCGCCATCTTTAGGCATGTCTTCATCACCACCCTTAGTCATCTCTTCATCATCACCTTTAGCCATCTCTTCACCGTCAACAATCTTTTCATACTCAACATCTTTATTTGTGGGACATAGAACACTCGGCAACTCGTCATTAGCATCTTTGAGGCTCAAACCATTTTGAGTTAAGGCTTTCATGATGAAAGTTTTTTAACTCACACATTTCTCGACGTAACTTAGTTACCTCGTCGGTCGAGTTTGAAGGGCGAGATACGGAATTGCAACTTGACGAGTATTTAGATTGCCCACGAACACGACCGGAATGTTCCTTAGTTCCCAAAGCGTTTTGCAAGACACTTCCCATTGATGATTTCATAATGAAAAAACTTACGATTTTTTCTCCCATTGACTTATCTTTCTCATCCTTGTAGTTTATTTCGTCCTTCATTCTCGACTCAACCCATAATACCTCCTTTGTAGGCCATTGACCCGTCTCCTCGTACTATATATTATATATATCAAACAATACCACAAATTAATTAATTAAATGCTATATTACAAAACAAGGATAACAAAATGAAACATGTAATAAATCTAACCTTTTTTTGATCAAGTTTGCGATATTCATTGCGACCGGTTCTAGATTTGTACACGTTCTTCCCGGCTAGTTCTTTCCCATTTTTCGATGATTTTTTGAACACTTCGGAACCTCTATACTCAACGAATTTTATCCAATCCTCTTCGGTGATATTTCCATAGCGTTTTAAAACGTATTCCGACCTCTTCAAGGCACTTGGATCATTGAGGATATCTTTGACATGATCGTTGTATAGCTTGTGACGAAATAATCTCGCCACTTCTCCAACTCTCATAAGAAAATTATGCTTATATATTATAGGAACCGTAAAAGCTTCACATATTTCATTCCAAATCCTTTCTTTTAGTTGTTTATGCTATTTTAGTCTCCAATCGAGCATCGTAATCGGAACGTGTTCTCTAGCTAAAACGCCAAAATAACTCGACAACTCATCTCCCTCCTTATTCATTGGTTGATTTTTTTCATCAAATAGTACATTTATTTTCCTACCAAGAGTTTTACACTTATTAACCTTGGGCATAAGTGTATTTCTTCTTTTCCCGGGACCATCGATATTGGTGGATCTCCGTTTACCGCTAACGGTACTAGTGGAGGTAGTAGACATAATCTATGAAAAAACAAATCAACACAAACTCAAACCGAAATTCAATCTAATATTCCAACACAAACTCAAACCGAAATTCAATTTCAATTCAAAACAATTCCAACACAAACTCAAACCGAAATTCAATCTAATATTCCAACACAAACTCAAACCGAAATTCAATTTCAATTCAAAACAATTCCAACAAAAACTCAAACCAAAATTCAATCTAATATTCCAACACAAACTCAAACCGAAATTCAACTTCAATTCAAAACAATTTCTACACAAACTCAAACCGAAATTCAATCTACTATTCTAACTCAATTCCAACTCATACTCAAGGTAATCAAATATTCTAACACAAAACCAACATTAATTTAGACACAAATACACAATTCTAACTTAATTTCAACATAAAAGTACAAATTAAATAAAAAACACACTTACCCGGAGTGAAGACGACGAGCACGGGGCGTGGGAGTCAATGGAGTTGTTGGAGATGGGTGTTGTGGTCGGAGATGTTGGTTTGTGTGGGTGGGAATGTTTGGTGGGTTTGTGAAGGGTGGGTTTGTGAAGAGTGGGTTTGTGTGGGTAGGAATGTTTGGTGGGTTTGTGAAGAGTTGGTTTGGTGGGTTTGGAAGAAGGGGGGCGGAGGAAGAAGAAGAATGGAGGCGGAGAAGAAGAAGGAGTGGCGGAGGAAGAAGAAGAGAGAGGGGAGAGAGTGAGGGCGGCAGAGGAATAAGAAGAGAGATGGGAGAGTGAGGGTGGCGGAAGAAGAAGAGATATGGGAGAGTGAGGCGGCAGAGGAAGAAGAAGAGAGAGGAGAGAGTGAGGTCGGCGACGGCGGCGGAGGAAGAAGGAGGGGGCGGCGGTAAGGGTTGGAGAGAGAGAGAGAGAGATAGTGTGTTTGGGTCGGAGAGAGAGAGAGAGAAGAAGAAGAATTTCTGAAATTTTTGAAAAAAAATCAAGAGGGAAATTTATAAGTGTGCAGTCTGCGACATTTCGCCGCGGCGAACTTTATACGTCGCCGCGGCGAAATGTGTTCCATAACGGGACAAACCGTCCCGTTGTGCATGGCTCGCCGCGGCAACGTATAACATTTGCCGTGGCTAACTCATCTCGCCGCGGCGAATAAAAGGCGTCACCACGGCGAGATTCCTCCCCAGAAATCCAGAGACTCTGTAACTCTTTCGTCGCGGCAACGTATATAGTTGGTCGCGGCGAAAATAATTCGCCGCAGCTAATATAAACGGTGGCCGCGGCGAGGTCTTACCCAGAAATCCAGAGACTCTGGAACTATGTCGCCGCGGCCACATGTTTTTTTGGCCGCGGCGACATTGTCTTGCCGCGGCCAAAGTAAGCCTTAGCTGTGGCGAGACTTTTTCCGTAGTTTTACAACATGCCAGTTGTCCCGTTGTGCAATAGTTCACCGCGGCCAGGTATACATTTGGCCGCGGCGAAAGTTCGCGAGCTGGTCATATTAATTAAATTTTCTCGTCATTTTCAGTTTTTTATCTCAAAACATAACTCGGAAAAGCACTCCAAACACAATTCCGACCCGTTCTGCGCTATCCTTGGTTACTACTCTCAACTACACATCCAAGTCTTGTATGTAATTATCTCCTACTTGCTTTGAATATGCTTCTCTAGTATAATATGATAATTAGAATGGGTATTTGTTTTAAAATATAGGGTTTTCTATCATTGAAGATGAAAAAATGGATGTGGGAGAATAGATTAAATGAGATATATCGAGGAGGTGTAGACGAGTTTTGTAAATTTGCTAGAGAGAATATGGAGGACGTGAAATCTATTCGTTGTCCTTGTGTTCGATGTGGAAATCATATGCATTTTTCGCTTGATGTTGTTCAAACTCATTTGTTTGTCTACGGAATAATGATCTCCTATCAAAGATGGTATTACCATGGTGAGGTTTTTCGTCCAACGATAAACAATAGCAACAATGATATGGAAGATGATGTTGATGATATGCCCGGGATGATGAATGATTTGGAAGACGATTTTGTTGAACGCCCGCAGTTGTTTGAGTCGATGATGATGGATGCGGAAACACCATTATATGAAGGGTGTACATGCTTTTCGAAGTTGTCGTTTTTAGTCACATTGTTCCATTTGAAGGCGTCGGGTGCTTGGACAAATACTAGCTTTACAAAATTGTTGGAAACGCTTAAAGAAGCCTTTCCGTAAGGCAATAAATTACCTTTAAGTATGTATGAGGAAAAGAAAACTTTGGGAACATTAGGTATGAAGTACGAGAAGTTTCATGCGTGCCCGAATAATTGTGTTCTATAGAGACACCAACATGAAAATCTAGATGAATGTCCGACCTGCAAAGAGTCGAGGTGGAAGAAGGGTAAAATACCACGTGATGGGGTCAAAGGAGTTCCAGTTAAGATATATGTATTTACTAATCTATTATCAAATACATATATAGTCTATAATGATATGTTTCTTAGTGTTTTTTTTAATGATTACAGTCGTTATGGTACATTCCTCCAATGCCACGCTTCTGAGGAATGTTTAATAGTGCCAAACACGCCAAGAACATGGTTTGGCACTCCGAAAAACGTGTCAATGATGGTGTTCTCAGATATCTTGCCGATGCTGCCCAATGGAAATCCTTTGATTTAGAGTATGAGGATTTCATTGTTGATCCCTGAAATCTTCGTCTTGGTTTAGCCACTGATGGTATAAACCCGTTTGCATGATGAGTAGTAAATACAGTGTTTGGCCGGTTATATTGGTGAACTACAATCTCCCTCCAAAACTGTGTATGAAGAGAAAGTTCTTGATGTTAACGCTTCTAATATCAGGACCGAGTCAACCAGGTAATGATATCGATGTCTATTTGGCACCGCTTGTTGATGATTTGAAGATGTTATGGGAGACGGGTGTCAAGGTCAAAGACGCTTATCGTGGAGATTCTTTCAACTTACGGGCAATGTTAATGTGGACTATTAACGACTTTCCGGCCTATGGGAATTTGTCAGGATATTATGTGAAATGCTCGATTGGTTGTCCTATTTGCATGAAAGACACATCTTCCCTCCGGTTAAAGCATGGGAAGAAGACTGTTTTTCTCGGGCATAGAAGATTTTTACCAAGAGACCACCTATTTAGAAAGTTAAAACAAGCATTTGGTGGCAACACAGAAGAACGGTTTCCTCCTCGAATTTTGTGTGGTGAAGATGTGTACGAGATGGTAAAAAACGTAAATGAAGTCCTTGGAAAGGGAAAGCGTCGTGCTAGTACTAAAGAGTCGTTTCAAGAGAATCCTTGGAAGAAGAAATCGATATTCTACGACCTTCCGTATTGGAAGACGCACTACGTTCGAAATTGTCTTGATGTTATGCATATCGAGAAAAATGTTTGCGAATCCCTTATAGGTACGCTTCTTGATGATCCACATAAATCGAAAGACGGAATAAAATCTAGAAGGGATCTCAAGGAGCTGAACATAAGAAGTATTTTGCATGCAGACGAGGAGTGCGGACAAAAAACAAAATTACCAGCGGCAAAGTACACTCTAGATCAGAAGGAGAAGAAGAAGTTGTGTAAATGGTTTGCGTCTATCAAATTTCCTGATGGTCATTCTTCAAACTATACGAGATTTGTATCTATGAAAGATTTGAGACTTATTGGAATGAAGACTCACGATTCTACAACAAATGTTACCTCTCGCCTTGCGTGGAATTTTGTCACCCGATGTGAGATTTGCAGTATCCAAGATATGTGTATTCTTCAACTCGATTTGCTCGAAGGTTATCGATCCTATTTGCTTGGATTCACTGCAATCGGAGTTGGTTAAAACTCTTTGCATGCTAGAAAAGATTTTCCAACCTTCATTTTTTGACATCATGGTTCACTTAACTGTTCACTTGGTACGTGAAGTAAAATTATGTGGGCCTGTATTTTTACGTTGGATGTATCCAATCGAACGTTACATGAAAGTGTTGAAGAGTTATGTGAAGAATTACAATAGGCCGGAAGGGAGCATAGTGGAAAACTATATACAGAGGAGTCCGTTGAATTTTGTTCGGAGTATTTACCTAATGCAGACGCGATTGGGTTGCCAAACAACACAAGTCATGAATCAAAAGCTCTGTCTATAGGTATTTTTTGTGACACTTTCTTTTGTGTATTTAACTTATTAATGAAAGGACAACTATTTATATGAGTGGTTATTTGTAGGTACTTATTCTAGCGTCAATCGGAAAGAGTGGGAGCAAGCCAGTCTCCATGTTTTGCATAACGTTTCCGAAGTCACGCTGTTTGTGGATATTCATTTGAGTGAATTGAGAGAAAATAATCCAAAAAAATCTAAAAATGAAAAATGGTTACAAGAAGAGCACAATCGTTTGTTTTAGAAGTGGCTTGGAAAACGATTAGTTCGAGAATCTGTACATTCGGAAACGTTGAGCAAAATATCTGGCGGGCCTTCCTCAATGGTTACAAGGTACACTGCTTGGTCTGTTAATGGTTTTACTTTTTACACCAGAGAAAGAGATCAACAAACATCCCGTTCAAAATAGTGGTGTCACATTACTTGCTGAAGCATTACATGTTTCTTCGGCAAAGGATAAAAATCCAAAAAAAGCTTTCATGAACTATTATGGTTACATTGAAGACATTTGGGAACTTGATTATTGTGGGTTGTGAATCGCTTTTTTTAAGTGCAAATGGGCCGACAACAATCATGTTAAAGTTGATAAAGACGGAGTTACAAATGTTGACTTTCGGCGTACAAGTTACGAGAATGATTCATTTATTTTGGCCTCACAAGCAACTCAAGTGTTTTACGTATTAGAACCCGTCAATCCAAACTTGTCATTAGTAGTTCGCATGAAAGCGAGAAATATTGACAAAGATGAAGACGAAGACATGTCTAATATACCCTCACTCACATCCGGCTTACCACTTGTTGATGAAGAGATTGAAGATTTTGATGATGATGATGTTTCTCATTTACTTCGTTCGGATATCAATCGTATTTTTGTGTGAAAACCAAAAAACTATATGTATTTTATGATTCAGATTATGATACATTCATGTTTTTTTCTATGATATATATTTTGTAAGGTTATTTATTTGTGTAGATGTTATTGATAAACACTAATCTGGAACATATTTCGCCGCGACCAACAATGCACATGGCCACGACCAATTGTACAACCGGCCGCGGCCAAGTATATATTTGGCCGCGACCAAATAATTTCGCCGCCGCAAACATTATACGTCGCCGCGGCGAGATAGGTTCCAGAGTCAACATATTCCTGGGAACTGATTTCGCCGCGGCCAAATATAGATTTCGCCGCGGCTAAATAGTTCGCCGCGGCCAACATCATACGTCGCCGCGGCGAGATGAGTTCCAGAGTCAACATATTCCTGGGAACTGATTTCGCCGCGGCCATGTATAGATTTCGCCGCGGCTAAATAGTTTGGCCGCGGCCAACATCATACGTCGCCGCGGCTAAATGAGTTCCAGAGTCCACGTATTCCCGGGAACTCATCTCGCCGCGGCCACGTATGTTGTTGGCCGCGGCCAAACTATTTAGCCGCGGCGAAATCTATACTTGGCCGTGGCGAAATCAGTTCCAGAGTCAACATATTTATGGGATCTCATCTCGCCGCGGCGACGTATAGACACTAGTACAAAAAACAGCATTGGGTGCGAATTTTTTCGCACCTAAAGGTCGAAAGTCGCACCCATTGATACCTTTAGGTGCGACTTTAGGTGCGACAAAGTCGCACCCGAAAGTTCGCACCTAAAGGTCATGGGTGCGAATAGTCGCACCCGATGGTCATGATTTTTAGGTGCGACTTTTAGGTGCGGATATTCGCACCCATAAGTCAGAAAAAATGTGCGAAAAAGTCCGCGCGAAAGCCATTGGGTGCGACTAGTCGCACCCATAAATTTGGCGGGTAGGCCAACGGGTGCGACTAGTCGCACCCAAATTCATTCGCGCCAAATCTTTGGGTGCGACGAGTCGCACCCAAATTCATTCGCGCCAAGTCGTTGGGTGCGACTAGTCGCACCCGTTGGCCTACCCGCCAAATTTATGGGTGCGACTAGTCGCACCCGATAGCTATTTTTAAGTTTTTTTTATTTATTATTTAATATTTATTAATTAGAAATTCATTAATTACGAATTCTATAATTGTAATCAAATAACTAAATAGTTTATTAATTAGAAAATTCATTAATTAATATTTATAATCATAATAAAAACTAACCATTTGTTGTTCGATTACAATAATTATATAATGTACGACAAATAATTAAAATAAATGTTCATTCTTTTCCCTTTCCTTTTCCTCGGTTTGTAAACCAATCCTTGAACATTTTACTCCCTCTTCCGCCAAATCTTCCTCCTGAACTGCTGCTACCTCCTCGTCCACTTCCGCTCGTACGCTCACTGCCGCTCGTACGCTCTCGCTGGTAATCTGCTGAACCTGGCGGCGTCGTCTGAGCATCTGCCATTGAAACTGATGGCGGCGTTGTCTGATGCATAGGATGCATCTGAGGCGGCGGCGTCGTCTGAGGCATCTGTGGCATCATGCAGGGTGACATCTGCGGCATCTGTGGCATCGTGCCGGACGACATCTGAGGCAAGGGCGAAAACTGCTGCGTGAACGCGAACATTTGTCGCTGCATCTCCTCCATCTGCTGTTGTTGTGCCGCCATAGCGAGTTGTTGTGCCGCCACCTGAGCTTGGAGCTCGCCAACCACTGGATCTGGAACGCGGCGCCGCGACGAGCCTGAGCCTGACGACGAGCTTTCGTCCTGAGCCTGAGCAATAGCCCAAGATGTTCTCGGGACCGTTGGACCTATTCCAACGTACCAATCTTGACGGTTCCCGAGAATTTCTAGCATCGCGTGCTCCTCTGCGGCGTCCTGGTCAAAGACTACGCCTTGCTCTTCTGCTTGTCGCTGAAGATCCGCCAGTAGAGTAACTATCCGCGCCTTTACACATAAAAAAATTATTAAAAATTAATTATTATGTAAGTATCGTACTCTTAATTATAACATATGACTTACATGTGCTCGTCTCGCCCAATCTGTCGTCCATTCACCTTTTCTATTATGGTGTTTTTGCTCCCACGTCGTTAACGCGGAGCCCAAAGTCCCATCATCCTTACTCTGTAATTGTTATGAAAATATAAGTACTGAATTTATTTCAACTTAAGTATTTCAAAATTAGAATAACTTACGTTCAAATGACGATGAGCCAAGAAAGAAAGAGATCCTTGAGTCGACCTCGTCTTCTTCTTCTTCGAATTCTCCTTGTTGCGAGTAGATTTTTTCTACAAATAATTAATTTTGTCATTATTCAATCTGATAAAGATATTGTGATTTATTACAATCATACATTACGTACCTTCCAATCGTCAGTCGCGAACTCGTCTACCACCGCCTCCCAATCCTCTTTCTTATATCCCGGTGGTGTTTCCGCCTTAGCGTTTTCAGTGCTCCCACAAAACTCCAATCTGAACTTCTCTGATAGCTTGGACTTCTGGTTGCGTCGCCTGATCTTGGCATTCCGAATGATAGCCTGATCAATCGTATTCTGAAAGCAATCCGCAGGCAGATCCTCGCCGGTGTCAAGATCCGTGTACACAAATCTGAACTCGGAATGAAGTGCGCTCAAAATAGCAGCCAACATCTGTGGCGTCACTTCACTCCAATCACGAGTCGTAGGCGGGATATGTGCTTTCACCAAAGCACCGAGGCGGTTGTTAAATAGTCCAATTTTTTTTATTTTCTTTCCTTATCTCTTGATAGAATGTTTGGTTTATTGGGTCCCACTTGACCACCTTCGCACCCGGTACCCCCTGTGTTGCTCGCGCCGACGTCGAGCCGGTTGTTGGTCCCCTTGATTTCTTAGGACCTTGGGACTCAGGTTCCTGTGGCGGACCTTGAGAATCCGGTCTCTGTGGCGAATCTCCACCAGAACCTGAAGCGGTCGACATCCTATAAAATGAAAACAACATTTGTAAATTGACATCGTATAAAATAAAACAACATTTGTGAACATACATCACAAAACAAAAGGAAACAACATCATACAAAAACGTGGGTAACACCACGGATATATTTTATTATAAAACCTCACATATGGCGGAGGAAAACCGTGGTTACATAGATAGTTCTCATTCATCGTCATCACTACCTATATCAACATCAACATCAACATCAACATCTTCTCCCTAAAAAACGATGCATTCCTCATGATCATCATCGTCTTCCTCACCATCGTCAACGATATTTACTAGCTCAGCATCTTCGATTTCATGTCGATGATTCAGACGATCGATGTTTGACAATTCTATTGTCAACGGAATCGAGGCTGAGGTGGTGGGGTCGACTTCAGGAACGTCCCAAATCCCTCGATGATTGCATTCCTGAACGATTTCCCAGTTACCACCTAAAACAAGATCTTTGATGTAAAAGACTTGTTTCGCTTGAATTGCGAGTATGTACGGTTGTGGTTGTGGCACAAAAGGACGAATACCAACAGCCAACAATCTTTGCAAGATCACGTGGCAATCATGCGACTTCAAACCTGTGAGCTTTCCATCAGTTGTCACATTTTTTTTTAAATTCCCAGCGAGACCATCGGGAAATTTGACAGATTTTAAGTACTCTGTAAATCGCTGTCTCTGCTCAAGGGTCAAAACGTACGACGCTCGCGGTTTGTAATACCCACTCCCATTTGGTTCCAAGTGCAAAGCGGTCTTGATGCCCAAGTCCATCAAGTCAAGCCTCGCCTTCTCGGTGTCATAGTTCTTCTTTTCCAAGCTGAGCATCGTCCCGAGAAGATTCTCACACACGTTCTTCTCTACGTGCATCACGTCCATGTTGTGTTTCAACTGCGACTCAGACCAGTACGGCAACTCGTAAAAGATGCTTTTCTTGGTCCAATTCAGTTCGCTCTCAGCTCGCTTTCGTTTTTTGCCTACAGAGGCAGCGTGTTTGCCAGTAGTCGTGCAAGAAACACCAGCCAACTGAGCGAGTATGTCTTGCGAAGTCAACTTCTCGGGTTTATTTCGTTTCTCGTGCTTATCTTTGTAGTGATCGTTGCTTTTCCTCAATCGGTGACGCCTTTTTAAGAACCGACGATGGTCGTAGTAGACGATCCTGTTTCTGATTTTTAGGGACGGCGTGTCAAAGTTGCACGTAGGGCAAGCGAGATACCCCTGGCCGCTCCATCCCGATAAATACGATCTAGCCGGAAAATCGTTTATCGTCCAAAGTAACGCGGCACGCAACCGAAACACTTCATCTCTGGCTCCATCACGAACGCGGACTCCATTCTCCCACAGTTCTTTCAACTCTTCAACCACAGGCTGCAAAAAAACGTCCATATCTTTTCCTGGTGAATGGGGCCCCGGGATCAGAAGCGTTAGCATCAGGTACTCTTTCTTCATGCACAACCAAGGCGGCAAGTTGTACGTCGTAAATACTACAGGCCACATGTTGTATGATAGGCTCATATCCCCAAACGGGTTGAATCCATCCGCAGCTAGCCCAAGCTGCACGTTCCGAGGCTCTGCAGCAAAACCTGGGTATCTCTCGTCCAAATTCTTCCACGCGGTACCATCAGCAGGATGTCGTAGAACGCCAGCTTCCCTGACGCGATCTCTTTCGTGCCACTCCATATGAAGCGCCGTGTGTCGAGATGCGTACAGTCGCTTCAATCGATCTTTCAACGGAAAATATCGCAATATCTTCTGCGGTATCTTCTTACCAGTTGGCTTCCATCTACTCTCGTTACATATCGGACACACGTCGACGTTCGCGAGATGTTTTCGGAATAGGACACAGTCATTAATGCACGCGTCGATCATCTCGTATCCCATGCCAAAACGCTTCAGCTTCGCTTTTGCCTCGTAGTGCTTCTCCGGTATTCGATTACCGGCTGGATGAGACTTCCTCAAAAGCTGCAATAGTTCTGTGAACGACTTGTTCGTCCAATGGTTCGTGACTTTAAGGTGCATCAACTGAACCAAGAATGACAACGACGAAAACTCCTTGCATCCAGGGTACAATTCCGCTTCCAACTCAGCGAACAAGTCTTCCACTTGCTCCTCCGCACGCACATCGCTCGGAGCCGGCTCCGTAACACCATCGAAATCCTCGTGATCTCTTATATCCTCCACAGCAGCATGTATTCCTCCTACTCCTCTCTGGGTTGTTTCTCCGATGGGGACTTCTTCAACATGACCGACGGAACGCACGACCTCGCCATGATGATACCATTCTGTGTAACCCGGGGTAAACCCTTTGTTTAGCAGATGATGCCTTACAACCCCAATGTCGTGCCATCTCACGTTGTTGCAAGGCTTGCATGGACATCGATATTCGTAATTATCATTCGAAAATCTTCTTGCAGCGCGGATAAATTCATTAACTCCGAGTTTATACTGCAAGGACAACCGATTGTTCTCGGTGATCCAATCTCTACTTGGATTGGACATTGATTTCGCTAAACGAAATGAAAAAAAGAATAATTATTAAGAGTTGTTGCTAAGTGACGAAGACGAATGAAGTCGATTACTTATTGCTACGGGACGAAGATCAATGAATGAAGATGAGATTATGAATTTTATGTTATCTGAGAATAATATGCTAGAAACTCAATCTAAAATTCGGCAGAGTTTCCCCTATAATACTAACAAACCAAAAACCTGCAAACTCATTTAAAAGCATATACAAATCATCTAAAACTATCATAATAATCAACTAAACCCTAAACAGAACCTCCGTGGCTCGTTTACAACAAACTAACTAATTATATCAACTTAAATTAATTCAAACATAACATATGTTAATTCAATCCAAACATATCATTTACTAAATCACAAACCTAAGCATGTTACTATACAATCTAAACATGTTATTAAATTAATTCAAATTATAACATTACTAAAATTAACATAACATTTGTTAATTCAATCCAAACATATCATTTACTAAATCACAAACCTAAGTATTTTATTATACAATCTATACATGTTATTAAATTAATTCAAATTAACATAACATTTGTTAATTCAATCCAAACATATAATTTACTAAATCACAAACCTAAGCATTTTACTATAAAATTTAAACATGTTATCAAATTAATTCAAATTAACATTACTAAAATTAACATAACATTTACAATATAACATTACTAACTAAACTAAAATGTCTAATTAACATTTCAAATTAAGTAAACTAATGATATCATTTACAATTTACTAATGTTATATATTAAGTAATAATTTCAAATTACAATTAACATATAAAACTAACCTAACTAAACTAAACTTGCTATCTAATTAACTTTCTAATTAATAAATGAACTAAACTTTAGTAAATTATTACTAAACTAAATGAACTAATCTAAACTTTCTAATTAATTAGAGTACATATAAGAATATAAATAAATGAACTAACCTCTTGAAGAGCCGACGAGCAAGGACGGTGGCTTGAGGTTGCGGTGAGGCGTGCTCGGACGAAGCGAAAGAGGCTGTCGGAGTGGGACTGTCTCGCAGCGAGAGGCACCGAGAGCCTGTTTTGGGCAGCGAGGCTCGGCAGCGGGACTAGGCTGAGACAACAAGAGACGGGACAAAGAGTTAAATTGAGAGGAAGAGAGAGAGAGAGATTGAGAGGTACACTAAGAGAGAGAGATTACCGGCTGGAACTGAGAGCAGCGTCGACGGAGAGAAGCGCGGAGCTGGGGTTCGAAGCTGTTACGATGAGGGTGGGTGCGCTCGAGACGGGGCTGGTCTGTTTGACACAAAATTAGTAACGCAATCGAAATTACGGATCATTCAGCACAAAAAGCAAAGGTTTTTTTTTAAAACGAATCCGATTCCAAACCGACTAAAACGGTTAATGTGATCCATGAATGCTGTAAATGCTCAGTTGCTATTATAGATTAAGAGAGACACAGAGATATAGATTGAGAGAGCTTACCCGAGCGAGAGAAGGCACAACCGAGCACGAGATAGCTCGGTGGTCGGAGTTCACGGTGGAGGCACGGCGGTGTGTAGCGGCTGAGAGAGAGAAAGAACGTGAGACCGAGAAAGCTCTGCACGGCGGTGTGGGCGTGTCTGCGACGGGGTGGCCGGAGAGAGAGAGGGCAGTGGCGGCGGTCCTCGTGACGGAGGCTGAGAGAGAGAGGGTCGTGCCGGTCGGAGGAGCGTAGTGGTGGCGGCGGCGACGGGGTGGCCGGAGAGAGAGAGGGCAGTGGCGGCGAGAGGTTGGAGGTTGAGAGAGAGAGGGTCGTCGCGGCGGTCGGAGGAGCGTCATGGTGGCGGCGGCGACGGGGTGGTGGCGGCGGCGACGGGGTGGTGGCGGCGACGGTGTGGGAGAGAAGGAGAGAGTCGGGAGATAGAGGCGTTTGTTTTTTTGGGCGAATTTGAGTTTTCGAATGAAAACCCTTCGAGCATGTGCTTTATATAAAGACTTTTAAATTTGGGTGCGACAAAGTCGCACCCAATGAAACCTTTGGGTGCGACATAGTCGCACCCAATGACATGTGTCAGTGGTTTCGGGTGCGACTTTGTCGCACCCAATGACATTTTGTAAAAAAAAAGGGGGAAGTTTTGGCCGCCAAATTTTTTTGGACATTTAGGTGCGACTTAGTCGCACCTATACCTTTGGGGACAGTATTGGGTGCGACTTAGTCGCACCCAATAGTAGTACCACACTATTGGGTGCGACTACTCGCACCCAAATTCAAAAATTTCCCGAAAAATTTTCAGCGCTTAATTGATTTTTGGGTCCGACTATTCGCACCTGAAAGTCTTTTTGGTGCGACTTTTAGGTGCGAATAGTCGCACCCAAAAGTCAACCGCACCGGAAAACTGTATTTGTAGTAGTGAGATTTGGCCACGACTAAATAGTTTGGCCGCGGCCACCATTATACGTTGCCGCAGCGAAATGAGTTTCAGAGTCCACCGGGAAATGATTTTTGAGTTATTTTACTTACGAATACCCTAGTTATCATGTTTTTCTTAAATAACATCAAACACTATCAATACATATATTTCAAATACTCAATCATCTATAGTACTCTATCAAACACTAATTCAAATAACCATAACAATCTCAAACACAAAATAAAAACTAAACCGAGTATCAAACAATATCATAAAACACATAAAACATAAATATTTAAGTCTCACACATATAAAAAAAAACTTGAAAACAAATATTAAACTTAGAAGGGTTCAAAAAACACATTAAAAAAAAGTTTACTCGTTGCCGTCGTTGTTATTCCCAGGTGGTTATGGTGGTGGTGGTCCCGGGTACTGAGGAGAGGCTTATGCGGTGGCCATTGCGGTGCTTGGGTCGGATAATATGTGTATTGAGGATATGGAGGGAACTGGAATTGATTCTCCTGGTTGATGTCCCACCGACCTATGAGCTCGTTTAATCCCTCGAAAGCCACGGTGCCATATTTTCCTTGTCGGTGCATGTAGTCTTGGGTGTGTTGATACTCGCCGATGAGATAGTGGTTACACCGAGCAATGCAGTCTTGGGTGGCGGGATCATACCCCGGAGGTGGTTGTAAGCACAACAGTGGCTCGTTGAGTGACGGTTTGTCCTCCTCTTCTTCATTCTCTTCCTCCTCTTCCGGCTCTTTTACTATGTATCTCTCGATCGTTTTGTCATTAATAGGCGCCGCACACTTCTTGGTTGTGTCATGTTTTGAGCCTCTAACACCGGCATTCAGACACAAGCCGTAGATGATTGACGGATACAGCAACCCATTTTTGATATTCTTGAAGTCGATTCTCTTCATCCAATTGTAGATGAATCGACCGACATTGATGGTTTTTCCACGTATGACACAAAACAGAAGGTGGACATGTTCCTCGTCGAGACGGGTGAAGTGCTTTATCGGAAAGAGACGAGAGCAAATGAAATAAATCCACGTTTTTACGAGCCTGTAAAATAAACACCGTTATATTGAAAACATGGCAATAGACAATAATACACACACAAAAGAAGAAAAGTTTAACCTCGTCAACGATTTCGGAGAAGCTTTCTAACTCCTCTGTCCATGACCCAATTCTCTCCGGGAGTAGTCAACAAACTCAACATTTCGTCGAGGTCAGGATCTCTCAACCATTGTCAGTAACCCTCATTCTCGAAATCGATGTCCGGAGTTCCTAGCAACGCGTTGATAGCTCCGACACTTCAGTCGCCCTCTACACCGCGAACCGTCACCACATCATCCACTTGATCAAGTAAGTTCGCGTAGAATTCATACATGAGAGTGACGTTTGCTTTGTGCTCGGGTGTGGCACAAAATTTTCTCCACGAGAAACCTTCGATGATGTTATGGATTTGACCCCCTATAGGCGTGCTTGGGCTTACCTTCAACCCTCGTTCAAAGATCGGACTTCGTTGAATGAGAATGTCATATCGATCTTTGGCGGCCTTATTAGTGAATATCCGAGTATTATAGTTCACTTCGGTTCGGGTTCGGATTGACGAGGCATCTTACTTTTTTTAGTGGGGGGCCTAGAAGAGCTAGGGGCAGCTTCTTTGTAACCGGCGGGGGTTTTTGATCGGCCCATTTTCTAATTGAACAAATGAATCCAAACTTAAATTCAACAACATTTTCAAACAATAAATCATTTTCAACACAAAATTAAACTCAATTCAACACTAAATATCAAAATTCAACACTAAACACATTATATTCAAATAAAATAAGCATAAAACTCATCAAAAACACAATTCAAACTCAAATCCGAAATAAATTTAACCACAATATCAAAATAAAACTCATTTTCAACCTAAAATCAACATTATACATAAAATCATAAACTACAAAATAAAACCCAAAACAAAAAACCCTAATTTCGGCCAAATCTACAATCCAATATCATAAATTACAACCAAAATCCTAAATTAGTTTATAAATCACACAAAACATTCATGGCATTTAAGATTTTGATACGAAATTGAGTTACAAACATACCTCTAGGTCGGTGGGAGAAGGACCGAGAGAGAGAAAGAGATGGCGTCGAGAACTGGCTTTGGCGAGGAGGCGCGGCGAGATTTGGCGTCGGCGAGAACGCGGCAAAGTTTCAAGGTAGGTTTAGGAGAGGAAATTGCACAAAAACGGCCTAAATGAAGGTCTGAGGCGAGAGGAAGTGAAAAAATGGAGAAAAAAATCGAAACGAGGCTTTTATAGTGATGACCTAAAATTTTTACGACATTTCACCGCGGCGAGTGTAAGCCTTGGCCGCGGCGAAATGTTTCCACAACGGTACAATAACCCGTTGTGGAAACATTTCGCCACGGCCAAGGCTTACACTCGCCGTGGCGAAATGTCATGATTACACATGTTCCCGCAACGGGTTATCGTACCGTTGTGGAAACATTTCACCGCGGCGAGATGATGCCTTGGCCGCGGCGAGATTAAACAATGGGTCACAATCCCGTTGTTTAAATTTTAAATTTTCTTTGAATTCCACAACGGGACAACTGTCCCGTTGTGGAATCATCAGAATTCCACAACGGGACAACTGTCCCGTTGTGGTAACATGATGATTCCACAACGGGACAATTGTCTCGTTGTGAAATATCCATTGTGGAATCTAACATTTGTAGTAGTGCAAGTTGGCTAGTAGGTCAGAATTGTGTCTGTTCGTTGGATATCCAAAGGAAACCAAAGGTTTTATTTTCTATAGTCCCGAGGACGATAAGACTTTTGTTAGCACGAATGCTCGTTTCCTTGAGGAGGACTTTATGAAGGATGCAAAACCTAGAAGCGAAATTGTGCTTGAAGAAAAGTTGGGTGAGGAAGCTTCTACCTCATCTGTAAGAACTGTTCTTACCCCAACTAAAACACGACCTAACTCATCAGAATCTCGTCAAGTAGTACTTCGACGTAGTGGGAGGGCTACTCAAAAGCCTGACACGTACATGTCCTATGGAGACTCTCTCCTAGCCGTCTCTGACATGGATGACCCTGTTTCCTATAACCAAGCAATGGCTTGTTCTGAATCAAACCTTTGGCTTGACGCCATGAAAGTTGAAATGCACTCGATGTATGTCAACAAAGTCTGGAAACTTGTAGACTTCCTGAAGGGATTAAACGTAGGGTGTAAGTGGATATACAAGAAGAAAAGGTGTCCGGATGGGAACGTCGAGACGTTCAAAGCACGAGTTGTGGCTAAGGGTTATACCCAACAAGAAGGGATTGACTATGAAGAAACCTTCTCGCCAGTCACGATGCTTTAATCCATCCGCATACTTCTATCCATAGCTGCAGCTCTCGACTATGAGATATGGCAAATGAATGTCAAGACGGCCTTCCTTAATGGCAATCTTGACAAGCGCATTGACATGGCTCAACCAGACGGTTTCGTGGAAGAAGGTCAAGAAAACAAGGTTTGTGAGTTGCTTAAGTCCATTTATGGACTAAAGCAAGCATCTAGGTCATGGAATATTAGATTCGATGAAACTGTGAAAAGCTTCGGCTTTGAACAGTAAATAGATGAGCTTTATATTTACAAGTTAATACACGAAGGCAAAGTTGTGTTTCTGGTACTATATGTCGATGATATACTACTCATTGGTAATGACGTGGGTAAGTTATCTGAGGTTAAGGTCTGGCTGGCAAAGCAATTCGATATGAAGGATCTAGGAGAAGCAGCGTACATTCTGGGGATCCAAATCTTTCGAGATAGGAAGAACCAGACTCTGTCGCTCTCTCAAGCATCTTATATTGATAAGGTGATGGATCGCTTTTCGATGCAAGACTCCAAGAAGGGCCAAACACCCTTTAGGCATGGAGTTTCACTCTCTAAGGACAAGTCTCCCAAGACTACACAAGAGATTGAAGACATGAGAAAAATTCATGACGCCTCAGCCGTAGGAAGTCTCATGTATGCTATGCTTTGCACTAGACCTGACATATGTTTCGCCGTTGGCGTAGTTAGCCGTTTTCAATCCAATCCTGGACCCGAGTACTGGATTGCTGTTAAGCATGTTCTCAATTATCTTCGAAGAACTAGGAATTTGATGCTTACATACTTAGGTACTAACCTTACTATGACGGGATATACCGACTCCGATTTTCCAGCGGATAAGGATTCCAGGAAATCCACTTCGGGATCTGTGTTCATCCTTAATGGTGGAGCTGTTGTGTGGAGGAGTATTAAAGCAATCTTGTATTGCTGACTCCACAATGGAAGCAAAATATGTGGCTGCTTGTGAAGCATCCAAAGAGGCTGTATGGCTTAAAAAAATTCCCTAAGTATTTGGAAGTTGTTCCAAACGTCGACGAGCCCATGACCCTTTATTGTGATAATAGTGGGGCTGTCGCTAACTCAAAGGAACCTCGAAGCCATAAGCGCTCGAAACATATTGAGAGGAAATACCATTTGATTTGAGAGATCGTGCAGCGCGGAGACGTGGAAGTGAAGAAGATCTCAATGGTGGACAACCTGGCAGATCCATTCACCAAGGCCCTAGCGAACAAGGTCTTTGACCAACATCGAGAGGGATTAGGCATGAAGGACTACACACATCTTCTTTTAGTCATTGTTGTCAATGGTGCCCACAAGAAGAGTTGTAGTCTTTATTTTGTACATTTGATGTAATAAAGTCTCACGAAGACTCTTGCTTGTAATTGCTTATTCATTAATAAAAAGTTGAAACATTCATTCATTCTTCCTTGTCTGTTTGAAGCTTTATGATAAAACATTAGTCTTTAGTCCATAAACAAACTTAACAACTTACGAAGAGACAAATGTAGATTTGCATGAACAAACTCTTCGTAGTTTGATTAAAACGATATATTCGAAATCTAAGGGTCAAAGGACTACTGACCTCAGTATGATTGTTAGGAGAATCTATGATGTCTTGTTATGGGGCATTGAGAGTTGGAGACTCTATAATTCTTTTAGGTATCTTCCGAAGGTATTGAATTGACCAGTGCACTTCTAGAGACAAAATAAGAACAAACCATTTAACCTCTTATGTCTCGAAGTCACTACGTATGAATTGCATTGTGCTTACCTCAATCCTGAAATGAGACATGCCATTTCATAGCTTACGTATTCTCATTTGAGAAAGTTAGAGTTCGGACTCACTACGTAATTCCGAACAGGACCTATTGCTGAAGTACTAAGTTATGAAGATGTCATAAGTAACTTTATGAAGTTCTCATAGATATGGAATTCATGTACAAGATTGCTGAAATGCAATGTATGTCACCTCATGCTCTGTTCCTTGAAATGTGAATAAATGAACTGACCAGTGTCCAAATTGAGTCTTGACTCTTTTGGATGAAACAATGTGACTTGTTAGCTCCTCGTCAATACATTGTTTCTAACTTATTCACAAGCGACAAATGAGTTGAAATAACAGCTAGAAGGGTAAAATGGTAATTTTGTAAATCCCGACTAGCTGATGATATTCATGAAGGGTAAACATAGATAATATTCAGTGGATCCACTCATCATAATTAGGTTGAATTCTTGAGTAGAAAATAAATTCATTTGAACCGAGATATCTCAGTGTCAACTCTTTATTGGAGTTAGTTGACATTAAGCTAAACTTGGAAAAGGTTTGTGAACTTTTGAGTCCAAGTATTTTAGCTCAAACTTTGTTCATTTGGATCCATGAGGTCACTATCACGAATCATATCGAGTAGGAATAGTGAAACCTGAAGCTAAGTCAAAACGAGAACAAGACATGTTTTACGCAAAATTATCTAAAGGGTATTTTTGCCTTTTTGGATATAGGACGAAATGAATTTCAATAAATTTTTTTTTACATTGTCATATGATGACAAATGAAACAAATTTAACTCGGCCATATTAGTGTAATTGGGCCTTGAGGATTAATTTCATTTTATAGAATTTTACTTGAAAATTCTTAATGGGCTTTTCTTATATTGTCATGAACAAATAAAGAAACATCTAGAGGCATGATCTAGAAGGCCAATTTCGTGCATACCATAGAGAGAAAGAGGGATTTCTTTTGTGCATTGATGTATTAAGATACTTGCCAAAAGAAAAAGAGGAAACAAATTTCCTCCATGAGGAAAGGGAATTTCGGCCACCAAGCAAGAGAGTACAAATGAGGAAACAAATCCATGTGGCATGAGGAATATGTTACACGCCCAAAATGAAAAAGGGAAACAAGGGATTTGCTCATGAATATGTGATATTCAATAGAGAAGAGGAAACTATCTTTTGAAGGTAAAACCTCTCCTATAAATAGAGCCCTCATTCCTCTCATTTTATTCATCCCACATAAGTTCGAGATTGAGAGCTTCTCTCTCTAGACCTTGTGGCCGATCCTCTCTCTCTAGTTATTTTCGTTTTTTGTTTTGGCACCTAGGTCCACAATTGACCTAGTGTTTTAGCTCTTCGACTTTGAGACTTGTTCTCGAGCCGTCGTGTTTAAAAGTGCCCACTCACTAATTCCTTTTCTCTCGAGTGATTCTTGTGATAGAAACTATCGTTGTTGCTCGTGTTGCTGAGGAAAGAAGAGAGACGTGCTGCGAGGGGAGACGAACGTTGAAACTTTCCAAAAGCTTCTCAACGTTCAAGCTTCTAAAAGGTTAGCAAATTTATAATGCTCATAATAGTTTTATTTACGTGTACTTGCTCTTTGTCTAGGTTAGTAAAATTGTTTTACTTGTCAAAAGAAAATTTTTGATATTCTGCCGCTTACCCGAAGCGTTAAACTTTTTCTTAAACCCTAGATCAATTCCAACATTAATTTCATTTCATGGAATTTTACTTGAAAATTCTCAATGGGCATTTCTTATGTTTTCATGAACAAGTGAAGAAAAATCTAGAAGACCCTTCTAGAAGGTCTTGCACGTCCAACCCAAGGAAAGAGAGCTTAATTTCGTGCATTGATTTATGAATATACTTGCCAAAAGAAAAAGAGGAAACAAATTTCCTCTAAAAGGAAAGCAAGTGGGTGGCCAACTAAGGAGAAAGCAAAAGAGGAAAAAAATCCAAGGACTTGCATGGCTTAGCTTGCACGTCCAAATGGAAAAGGAAAACAAGAAATTTGCTCATGAATATGTGATATTTAATAGAGAAGAGGAAACTACCTTTTGAAGGTAATAATTCTCCTATAAATAGAGCTCTCATTTTCATTGTTTCTTATCCCAAAACTTTAGAGATTGAGAGCTTCTCTCTCTAAGATTGGCCGCCCACTTCTCTCTCTCTCTCTCTCTCTCTCTCTCTTCCCTTTTTCGTTTTTGTTTTGGCACCTAGGTCCACATTTGACCTAGCTTTTTGTTTTAGCTCTTCGACTCTAAGACTTGTTCTTGAGTCATTGTGTTTTAAAGTACCCCCACACAAATTCCTTCTTACCACGAGTGATTTATCTGATAGAAACTTTCGTGGTTACTCAAGTTCACGAAGAACGAAGAAAGGCGAGCTGTGTGGGGAAATGAGCGATTCAACCTCTACAAGCTTCTCAACGATCAAGCTACATAAAGGTTAGTATACGTGTAATTTCACTTAGATAGTTTTAATTTAAAAATAACATGTGATTTCTCTTTGTCTAGATTAGTAAAAATCGTTTTTACTTGTTTAAAGAAAATTTTTATTTTTCGCCGCTTGCTAGAAGCGTTAATTTTTTTTTCTTAAACCTAGATATATTCCAACAAATGGTATCAGAGCTATGGTCAAAGTTAAGCATGTACATGTGATTAAAACTAAGAGCTTGAAAATCGTTTTCGAAAGATTACTCGTTTTTTTGATAAGTTAGAATTGTTTTCTTAGATTTTTTTTTAATTTATTGCTCGTGTCTTTAAATTAAAAATCATGTTCATTTTCTATGACCTTGGTTTGTTATTAAAACACATTAGAATCAGTTGTAAAATTTTTAATTTTTTCATAATGAAAAACGTATTTTATAAGTTTGAGAAATTTCGGGTAATTTCATGACTAGTTATATTGTCTTTCTAGTTTTGTTTGTTTACTCGTTTAGTTCTATGTTTATTGTTATTTAATTTTATAATATGTTATTACCATGTTAATAAAACACATATAAAGCTTTAACAACTCTATAAAACATTCCGTTACACTCGATTTTTTTGCACTCAAATCTGGACTTTAATTATTTCCAGTTTTCTTCGAGCTCGGAAAAAACCTACGGTAAAAGTGGCACAACTCTCTATTCAGAATTCGAAATTTAATGATTCTAATATCAAATTAAAGGTCTATTTGTCTTCTTTCCAATGCCGTTGGTTTTAGGTCAAAAGGATGTCGGAGCCGGCAGTTATGGCAATTTTACTCCGAGGTGCGCGGGTGCTCCAAAAGTTCAGTTTTTTAGAATTTTGGAATTCCGGATTTCGGACCCCACTTCATGAGTTATAGAACTCTAATGAGAAAATTTCCTTGAGTAAATTTTTTTTACATAAGATAATAAACATAATGTGAAAGATTAAAATGTTTTGAATTTTGAAAAATTTACTAGAATTGAATTTCATTAAAAACTAGTTTGATTGTTGAAAATCGTTTTGACTTTCAAAACTTGGAAATGTTTTGTCATCCAAATCATATATGAATTAACACCACTCAATCTTTCAGGTGTTCAAGTGAGTTGAAGTTCACACTTCACTCAGGCACTTTCTCGAATAGAGAATAGGAAAATGTCCGAGTATATACCTTGTGCCTTTATGAATTAACACCGCTCTTCTTTGAACATGAAGATCTAAGATTCCTTTTTAGAATTCCACTGTATCGCTCTATTGTTGTCAATGGTGCCCACAAGAAGAGTAGTAGTGTCTATTTGTATACATTTGATGTAATATAGTCTCACAAAGACTCTTGCTTGTAACTGCTTATTTATTAATAAAAGTTGAAACGTTCATTCATTCTTCCTTGTCTATTTGAAGCTTTATGATTAACTATAGTCTTTAGTCTTTAAACAAACCTAACAACAAATGAAGAGACAAATGTAGATTTGCATGAACAAACTCTTCATGGTTTTCTTAAAACAATATATTCACAATCTAAGGATCAAAGGATTATTGATCTCAGTAGGATTGTTAGGAGAATCTATGTCTGATTATGGGACATTGAGAGTTGGAGACTCTATAGTTCTTCTAGGTATCTTCCGAAGGTACAGAATTGATCAATGTACTTCTAGAGACAAAACAAGAACAAACCAATTAACCTCTTATGTCTCGAGGTCACTACGTATGAATTGCATCATGCTTACCTCAATCCTGAAATGAGACATGTCATTTCATAGCTTACGTATTCTCATTTGAGAAAGTCAGAGTTCGGATTCACTATGTGATTCCGAACAGGACCTATTGGTGAAGTACTAACTTATGAAGATGTCATGAGTAACTTTGTGAAGATCTCATAGATATGGAATTCATGTACAAGATTGCTGAAATGCAATGTATATCACCTCGTACTTTCTTCATTGGAGTGTGAATAAATGAACTGGCCAGTGTCCAAATTGAGTCATGACTCTTTCGGATGAAACAATGTGACATGTTAGCTCATCGTTAATACATTGTTTCTAACTTATGCACAAGCGACAAAGGAGGTGAGAAAATAACAGCTAGAAGGGTAAAATGGTAATTTTGTAAATCCCGACTAGCTGATGATAATCACGAAGGGTAAACATAGATAATATTCAGTGGATCCACTCATCACAATTTAGTTGAATTCTGGAGTAGAAAATAAATTCATTTGAACCGAGATATTCTCAGTGTCAACTCTTTAGTGGAGTTAGTTGACATTAAGCTAAACTTGGAAAAGGTTTGTGAAGTTTTGAGTCCAAGTATTTTAGCTCAAGCTTTGTTCATTTGGATCCATGAGGAGTCTCTCAACGACGAGAGCCACACTCCCTCGCCCCCTCCACCTCAGGACAGTTGGGACGACCGCATCCTTGAGATGGAGGAGAAAATCCGTCAGCTAAACATAGCCAATGCAAGGTACCACCGCCAACTGGCGGGCAAGGCGCCTGCACAGGGCACGTCCCACGGGGAGTCTGAGGACCTCATGGACGAGGGGCATGATTATGACCCCGACTATGAAGGCTTGGAAATTTCAGCAGAGATCGAGACTTCTCTCACCAAAGATGGGGAAATCCCTGTTGAGATCGAAGCCGGTCCGTCGAAAATAAAGGCAATACCGATCTCCTCTCAAGAAGAGACCTCCCGACATTCAGCCTATGACCGACTCGGTCAAAGAGGCAATGTCAGGGAAGGTCCAACAACTCGGCGAGTAAGGCGTGTGGCTCGAAGCTCACGCCCCCATACCGTAGGCTAAGTGCTCGCAAGGGTTGTTGTCAATGGTGCCCACAAGAAGAGTTGTAGTCTTTATTTTGTACATTTGATGTAATAAAGTCTCATGAAGACTCTTGCTTGTAATTGCCTATTCATTTAATAATAAAGTTGAAACGTTCATTCATTCTTTCTTTGTTTGAAGCTTTATGATAAAAGCTTAGTCTTTTAGTCCATAAACAAACTTAACAACTTACGAAGAGAAAAATGTAGATTTGCATGAACAAACTCTTCGTAGTTTGCTTAAAACGATATATTCACAATCTTAGGGTCAAAGGACTATTGACCTCAGTACGATTGTTAGAAGAATCTCTGATGTCTGGTTATGAGGCATTGAGAGTTGGAGACTCTATAGTTCTTCTAGGTATCTTTCGAAGGTACTGAATTGACCAGTGCACTTCTAGAGACAAGATAAGAACAAACCATTTAACCTCTTATGTCTCGAAGTCACTACGTATGAATTGCATCATGCTTACCTTAATCCTGAAATGAGACATGCCATTTCACAGCTTAGTATTCTCATTTGAGAAAGTCAGAGTTCGGACTCACTATGTGATTCCGAACAGGGCCTATTGGTGAAATACTAAGTTGTGAGAATGTCATGAGTAACTTTGTGAAGTTCTCATAGATATGGAATTCATCTACAAGATTGCTGAAATGCAATGTATGTCACCTCATGCTTTGTTCCTTGGAGTGTGAATAAATGAACTGGCCAGTGTCCAAATTGAGTCCTGACTCTTTTGGATGAAACAATGTGACTTGTTAGCTCCTCGTCAATACATTGTTTCTAACTTATTCACAAGCGACAAAGGAGTTGAGGAAATAACAGCTAGAAGGGTAAAATTGTAATTTAGTAAATCCCGACTTGCTGATGACATTCATGAAGGGTAAACATAGATAATATTCAGTGGATCCGCTCATCATAATTAGGTTGAATTCTTGAGTAGAAAATAAATTCATTTGAACCGAGAGATTTTCAGTGTCAACTCTTTAGTGGAGTCAGTTGGCATTAAGCTAAACTTGGAAAAGGTTTGTGAACTTTTGAGTCCAAGTGTTTAGCTCAAGCTTTGTTCATTTGGGTCCATGAGGTCACTGTCACGAATCACATCGAGTAGGAATAGTTAAACTGGAAGCTAAGTCAAAACAAAAACGAAAATAGTCAAAAGGGTATTTTTGTCTTTTGAGACAAAGGATGAAATGAATGTCAATAAATTTTTTGACAAGTTCATTTGATGACTTAATATCACTCGGCCATGACTTGATCATTGGGCCTTGTGAATTAATTTATTTCATAAGAATTTTATTGAAAATTCGTAATGGGCCTTTCTCATATTGTCATGAACAAATGAAGAAGCTTCTAGAAGCTCTTTCTAGATGTGAAATGGGCGCCCAAATACCCAAGAGAAAGATAGATTATTTTGTGCATAAATGTATCAAGATACTTGCCAAAAGAAAAAGAGGAAACAAATTTCCTCTATGAGGAAAGCATAAGTTCGGCCGACACAAGGGAAAGAGAGAGACAAACTAAATGAGGAAACAAATCCAAGGCTTATTGAAGCACATGTTGGACGTTCAAAGCAAGGGAAAAATAGGAAATAAGATTTCCTCATAAAGGCTTGGAAAATAAGAGGAAACTACTTCTTTCCAAGGCCAACCCTTCTCCTATAAATAGGACCCTCATTCCTCTCATTTTATTCATTCCACATAAGTTAGAGATTGAGAGCCTCTCTCTCTAGAACTTGTGGCCGACTCCTCTCTCTCTCTAGTTTATTTTCGATTTTTTTATTTTGGCACCTAGGTCCTCATTCGACCTAGTGTTTAGCTCTGCGACTTCAAGACTCGTTCTTAAGTCGTAGTGTTTAAAAGTGCCCACTCACTAATTCCTTTTCTCTCGAGTGATTTAGTGATAGAAACTTTCGTGGTTGCTCGAGGTGCCGAGGAAAGAAAGAGGGACGTGCTGCGAGGGGAGACGAGCGTTGCAACTTTCTAAGAGCTTCTCCAAGATCAAGCTTCAAGAAAGGTTAGTAAACTTCTTAGCTCATAATAGTTTTTAATTACGTGTACTTGCTCTTTTGTCTAGGTTAGTAAAAACTGGTTTTATTTGTAAAATAAAATTTTTAAAATTCCGCCGCTTACCGAAGCGTTAACTATTTTCTTAAACCCCAGATCGATTCCAACAAATGGTATCAGAGCTATGGTCAAAGATTAGCATGTACATGTATTTAAAAATTATGAGCTTGAAAATCGTTTTCGAAAGTTTACTAATTTTGTGACAAGTTAGAATAGTTATCTTAGATTTCTTTTAATTTATTGCTCATGTCTTTAAATTAAAAATCATGTTGTTTTTCTATGAGTTTGGGATGTTTTTAAAACACATTAGAATCAGTTCTAAAAGTTTTTAATTTTTTATATTGAAAAACGTGTTTTAAAGGTTTGAGAAATTTCGAGTAAAATTTTGTGACTAGTTTTCTTGTCTTACTAGTTTCTTATTTTTACTTGAATCGTTTTATGCTTGTTGTTATTTCTTTTATGCCTTGTTATTACCTTGCTAATAAAACACAAATAAAAGCTTTAACAACCTTCATAAAACGTTCCGTTACACTCGATTCTTTTTCGCACCTAAAAAGGACCAAGCTTTAATTATTTCTTTTTCTTCGAGCTGGAGTAAACCCGCATTAAAAGTGGCATAACTCTCTGCTCAGAAATCGAAATTTATTGATTCTTAAATAAAATTAAATCTCTGTCTGTCCTCTGTCCAATGCCACCGGTTTTGGCTCAAAAGGACATCGGAGCCGCCAGATATGGCGATTTTACTCCGAGGTGCGCGGCTGTGCTGAAACTCCAGTTTTTTAGAAATCCGGATTTTCAAACCCCACTACCATGAGTTATAGAACTCTAATGAGAAAATTTTCTTGAGTAAAAATGTCTTTCATATGATTATAAATATGATGTGTAAGATTAAAATGTTTTGATTTTTGAAAGTTTAATTGAAATTGAGTTTTTACAAAACTAGTTTGAATTTTGAAAAACCGTTTTCACTTTCAAACTTGAAAATATTTTGTCATCCAAATCAAATAAATTTTCAAAATGTTTTCAAAACTATATCTATATCACATATGTTCAAAATCTATATGCTGTTGGAAATTTGAGTGGGAGGTCTCCTTGTAGACAAGCCGAAAAATAAAAAGATGTGTAATCTTAAACTTTCAAGTGTTCGAGTGAGTTGAAGTTCACACTTCCCTCATGCACTTTCCCGAAATAGAAAATAGGAAAAGATCGAGTATGTACCTTGTGCATTTATGCACTAATACTGCTCTGAACATGCCAATCTAGGATTCTCTTCTAGTTGTCCGCTCTGTCGCTCTTTAACTAGGAAATCTGTTTCCGAACTTATAAGAGTCGATGAACCAACTCCAAAAACTAAGTGGGAGGGTTATACTTGTTGTTTGTAACCCACGATCTCCTACACTAATGAAAAGTGTAAGTGTCGCCAGACTAAGAGTCACCCTCGTGGCCCTCTCTTAAATAGAGTACTCAAGGGCGCTTTGCACTGATCATTGCTCAATGAGCTAAATCCGAAAGTGAGACAATGAGACAAGACCTCCCCTCGGCGGATTGTTTTTCAAAGTCAATCTTTTGGACTAAGTGGTTGGTTACACACTTAGACTCAATCCCTAGTAATCCTCCCTCGAGACCATGCGAAAGGATGTGAATGATCAAACCAATTTATAAGGTGGGTAGTCAAATTTTGGTGTATTGACATCTTGGCTAAGCATTAATGATGTGTCATTTACTTATAAATGGAGATTTTTTGCGGCCTTCCCTCGAAGGAGTAAATTATCGTTTGGTTTATAACACCTTTGGATTTTATAAAGTCTTAAACAAACTTAAATCCTAAACCAAAGACTAATCATAAACTTGTTTCAACTTTTATAGGCAATATGTCTCCCAACTCTCTCTCTTTCATCCTTTCGTCGATCAAACTCGAAAACGAAAACTACATAGACTCGAAACTTAACCTCGACATCATCCTTTCCATTAACAAGCACAAATGGGTACTCACCACCCCGTGTCCTCCTCTGACGAATGATGATTCGACTCAAGAGGACAATGACGCCTTAGCGGCCTGGCTTCGATCCGATGAGATTGTGAGGTGCTATATCTTGGCATCTATGAACAATATGCTGAAAGAGCAACATCGTAACATCGAGACTGCCGCCGAAATGCTCTACAATCTCCTTGAGATGTTTGGAGGGCAAGGGCGTCAAACAAGGCAACAAGCAGTCCGACAGTTTATGAACTGTCACATGAAGGCTAGGACTCCTGCCGGAGACTTTATGATACTGATCATTAGTTTTCTAAATAAAATGGAAATCCTAGGATCTGAGATTGATGAGAAGAGTGTCATAGATTTGATCTTAGAAACTCTCCCCGCATCTCTTGATTCCTCCAAGATGAACTACTCCATAAACAAGCTAGAGTACACTGTTACCAAGCTTATGAAGGAACTTCACACTGCTGTAGGTCTCACTAAGAGAAAGAGGAATCAAGGAGAGGCACATGCTACTGAGCAAAAAGCCTCCGCCTCTAGAACTAAGAAGAGACCTCACAAGGCCGATAAAAAGAACTGTCCTGCAAATCTCAAAGCAAAGGAACATAGTATTGTACTAGTTACCGAAGCATGCTTAGTAGCTGATAATGTATCAACGTGGATTCTTGACTCCGCTGCTACTAACCATATTTGTTGTTACTTAAATGGTTTCAAGAAAACCAAAAGCTTAGAGAAAGGCGAGTTCTGTTTCAAATGGGGTGATGGGAGCCTGGTGTCTGCAAAGGCTGTGGGATCCGTGACACTGTCTTTTGAAGACCGCACTTTAAACTTGAATAATGTTTATTTTGTTCCTACCTTTGGGAAGAACTTAATATCCGTTGCTCGTCTTCGTGAGCAAGATTATTGTTTAAAGTTCATTAAGAATGGAATTCGTATTTCGTTTCCTGATAATTCTTTTGTCACTGATGCATGTATGAAGAATTCTCTTTTCTACATCTATCCCACTCAACCTTCTCTTTTAGACACCGAAATAGATAATGATCTAATTAGGGAGCCAAAGAGGATCAAACTTTCTGAATCCTCCGATCTAACAAAATCAACACACCTATGGCACTTAAGACTTGGTCATATCAGTCTAGAAAGGATTAAGAGACTTGTGAGGGACGGTCCACTCCAAGCCTCTACAATAGGTTCACTACCTACTTGTGAATCCCGCATAGAAGGAAAAATGACTAAGCGACCTTTCTCCGATAAGGGTCGAAGAGCCACTGAGTTGCTGGAACTAATACATTCTGATGTATGTGGTCCGCTCAGCCAACATGCACGTGGAGAATACGAATACTTCATTACCTTCACCGATGATTACTTGCGATATGGTTTTGTCTATTTGCTCAAACACAAATCCGAGACCTTTAACGTATTTAAGGTCTTTAGGGCTTTAGTGGAAAAGCAAACTGGCAAAGTGATCAAAACCCTTCGATCTGATCGAGGTGGTGAGTATATGTCTAGAGAGTTCGATGACTTTCTTAAAGAAGATGGTATCGCTTCTCAGCTTACCGCACCTGGCACACCTCAACAAAACGGAGTGTCAGAGAGAAGGAACCGAACTCTTATAGAGATGGTTAGATCAATGATGAGTTACTCATCACTCCCTCCTTCCTTTTGGGGATATGCCCTCGAAACAGCCACTTACATTCTGAACCAAGTTCCGTCTAAAACGGTTCCTGGTACTCCTTATGAAAGATTGACTGGTCGTAAAGTAAGTTTGGGCCACATCCGAATTTGGGGTTGCCCTGCACATGTGCTAAGGCAAAAGACTAGCAAGTTGGCTAGTAGGTCAGAATTGTGCCTGTTTGTGGGATATCCAAAGGAAACCAAAGGTTTTGTTTTCTATAGTCCCAAGGACGATAAGACTTTCGTTAGCACGAATGCTCGTTTCCTTGAGGAGGACTTCATGAAGGATGCGAAACCTAGAAGCAAAATTGTGCTTGAAGAAAAGTTGGGTGAGGAAGCTTCTACCTCATCTGTAAGAACTGTTCTTACCCCAAATGAAACACAACCTAACTCATCAGAATCTCGTCAAGTAGTACTTTGACGTAGTGGGAGGGCTACTCAAAAGCCTGACAAGTACATGTCTTATGGAGACTCTCTTGTAGCCGTCTCTGACATGGATGATCCTGTTTCCTATAGCCAAGCGATGGCTTGTTCTGAATCAAACCTTTGGCTTGACGCCATGAAAGTTGAGATGCACTCGATGTATGTCAACAAAGTCTGGAAACTTGTAGACCTTCTTGAAGGGATTAAACCCGTAGGGTGTAAGTGGATATAAAAGAAGAAAAAGGGGTCCTGATGGGAACGTCGAAACGTTCAAAACACGACTTGTGGTGAAGGGTTATACCCAACAAGAAGGGATTGACTATGAAGAAACCTTCTCGCCAGTCGCGATGCTTAAATCCATCCGCATACTCCTATCCATAGCTGCAGCTCTCGACTATGAGATCTGGCAAATGGATGTCAAGACAGCCTTTCTGAATGGCAATCTTGACGAGCGCATTTACATGGCTCAACCAGACGGTTTCATGAAAGAAGGTCAAGAGACCAAGGTTTGTGAGTTGCTTAAGTCCATTTATGGATTAAAGCAAGCATCTAGGTCATGGAATATCAGATTCGATGAAACTGTGAAAAGCTTCGGCTTTGAACAGTCAATAGATGAGCCTTGTGTTTACAAGTTAATACACGAAGGAAAAGTTGTGTTTCTGGTGCTATATGTCGATGATATACTACTCATTGGTAATGACGTGGGTAAGTTATCTGAGGTTAAGGTCTGGCTGGCAAAGCAATTCGATATGAAGGATCTAGGAGAAGCAGCGTACATTCTGGGGATCCAAATCTTTCGAGATAGGAACAACCGGACCCTGTCGCTCTCTCAAGCATCTTATATTGATAAGGTAATGGATCGCTTCTCGATGCAAGACTCCAACAAGGGCCAAACACCCTTTAGGCATGGAGTTTCACTCTCTAAGGACCAGTCTCCCAAGACTGCACAAGAGATTGAAGACATGAGGAAAATTCCTTACGCCTCTGCCGTAGGAAGTCTCATGTATGCTATGCTTTGCACTAGACCTGACATCTGTTTCGCCGTTGGCGTAGTTAGTCGTTTCCAATCCAACCCTAGACCCGAGCACTGGATTGCTGTTAAGCATGTTCTTAAGTATCTTCGAAGAACTAGGAACTTGATGCTTACATACTCAGGTACTGACCTGACTATGACGGGATATATCGACTCCGATTTTCAAGCGGATAAGGATTCCAGGAAATCCACTTCGGGATCTGTGTTCATCCTTAATGGTGGAGCTGTCGTGTGGAGGAGTATTAAGCAATCTTGCATTGCTGACTCCACAATGGAAGCAGAATATGTGGCTGCTTGTGAAGCATCCAAAGTGGCTGTATGGCTTAGAAAATTCCTTAAGTATTTGGAAGTTGTTCCAAACGTCGACGAGCCCATGACCCTTTATTGTAATAATAGTGGGGCTGTCGCTAACTCAAAGGAACCTAGAAGCCATAAGCGCTCTAAGCATATTGAGAGGAAATACCATTTGATTCGAGAGATCGTGCAGCGCGGAGACGTGGAAGTGAAGAAGATCTCAACGGTGGACAACCTTGCAGATCCATTCACAAAGCCCTAGCGAACAAGGTCTTCGACCAACATCGTGAGGGATTAGGCATGAAGGACTACACACATCTTCTTTGAGTCAAGTTGGAGTTTGTTGTCAATGGTGCCCACAAGAAGAGTTGTAGTCTTTATTTTGTACATTTGATGTAATAAAGTCTCATGAAGACTCTTGCTTGTAATTGCCTATTCATTTAATAATAAAGTTGAAACGTTCATTCATTCTTTCTTTGTTTGAAGCTTTATGATAAAAGCTTAGTCTTTTAGTCCATAAACAAACTTAACAACTTACGAAGAGACAAATGTAGATTTGCATGAACAAACTCTTCGTAGTTTGCTTAAAACGATATATTCGCAATCTTAGGGTCAAAGGACTTTTGACCTCAGTACGATTGTTAGAAGAATCTATGATGTCTGGTTATGAGGCATTGAGAGTTAGAGACTGCATTTAACCTCTTATGTCTTGAAGTCACTACGTATGAATTGCATCATGCTTACCTTAATCCTGAAATGAGACATGGCATTTCACAGCTTAGTATTCTCATATGAGAAAGTCAGAGTTCGGACTCACTATGTGATTCCGAACAGGGCCTATTGGTGAAATACTAAGTTGTGAGAATGTCATGAGTAACTTTGTGAAGTTCTCATAGATATGGAATTCATCTACAAGATTGCTGAAATGCAATGTATGTCACCTCATGCTTTCTTCCTTGGAGTGTGAATAAATGAACTGGCCAGTGTCCAAATTGAGTCCTGACTCTTTTGGATGAAACAATGTGACTTGTTAGCTCCTCGTCAATACATTGTTTCTAACTTATTCACAAGCGACAAAGGAGTTGAGAAAATAACAGCTAGAAGGGTAAAATGGTAATTTAGTAAATCCCGACTTGCTGATGACATTCATGAAGGGTAAACATAGATAATATTCAGTGGATCCGCTCATCATAATTAGGTTGAATTCTTGAATACAAAATAAATTCATTTGAACCGAGAGATTTTCAGTGTCAACTCTTTAGTGGAGTCAGTTGGCATTAAGCTAAACTTGGAAAAAGTTTGTGAACTTTTGAGTCCAAGTGTTTAGCTCAAGCTTTGTTCATTTGGGTCCATGAGGTCACTGTCACGAATCACATCGAGTAGGAATAGTTAAACTGGAAGCTAAGTCAAAACAAAAACGAAAATAGTCAAAAGGGTATTTTTGTCTTTTGAGACAAATGATGAAATGAATGTCAATAAATTTTTTGACAAGTTCATTTGATGACTTAATGTCACTCGGCCATGACTTGATCATTGGGCCTTGTGAATTAATTTTATTTCATAAGAATTTTATTGAAAATTCGTAATGGGCCTTTCTCATATTGTCATGAACAAATGAAGAAGCTTCTAGAAGCTCCTTCTAGATGTGAAATGGGCGCCCAAATACCCAAGAGAAAGAGAGATTATTTTGTGCATAAATGTATCAAGATACTTGCCAAAAGAAAAAGAGGAAACAAATTTCCTCTATGAAGAAAGCATAAGTTCGGCCAACACAAGGGAAAGAGAGAGACAAACTAAATGAGGAAACAAATCCAAGGCTTATTGAAGCACATGTTGGACGTGCAAAGCAAGGGAAAAATAGGAAATAAGATTTCCTCATAAAGGCTTGGAAAATAAGAGGAAACTACTTCTTTCCAAGGCCAACCCTTCTCCTATAAATAGGACCCTCATTCCTCTCATTCTATTCATTCCACATAAGTTAGAGATTGAGAGCCTCTCTCTCTAGAACTTGTGGCCGACTCCTCTCTCTCTCTAGTTTATTTTCGATTTTTTTTAGTTTTGGCACCTTGGTCCTCATTCGACCTAGTGTTTAGCTCTGCGACTTCAAGACTCGTTCTTAAGTCGTAGTGTTTAAAAGTGCCCACTCACTAATTCCTTTTCTCTCGAGTGATTTAGTGATAGAAACTTTCGTGGTTGCTCGACGTGCCGAGGAAAGAAAGAGGGACGTGCTGCGAGGGGAGACGAGCGTTGCAACTTTCTAAGAGCTTCTCCAAGATCAAGCTTCAAGAAAGGTTAGTAAACTTCTTAGCTCATAATAGTTTTTAATTACGTGTACTTGCTCTTTTGTCTAGGTTAGTAAAAACTGGTTTTAGTTGTAAAAGAAAATTTTTAAAATTCCGCCGCTTACCGAAGTGTTAACTATTTTCTTAAACCCTAGATCGATTCCAACAAGGGTCACAACCCTGCGGCCCCAATCAATGGGGACCCTCGCACGGCTCAAGGGTCGAATGAAAGGCGACAGGTGACTCCTCCTGAACAAGGAGGGACCCCCAACATTGGCCTCGACGTCGTCACCATGATTCACAATCTTCGTAATGAGGTGCGTGACCTGCGTGAAGGAGGCTTGGCCGGTGATACATACGGGGTCGTAGAAGAACATTCCTCTCCCTTCACCGCCCAAATCCTTGCTGAGGTGTGCACGGGAAACTTCAAACTCCCGAATCTCCCTCTCTACAATGGGAAAACTGATCCCACGTATCACATCCAACATTACGAAACTTGGATGACAATGTAGGGCGTTTCACCTGGGGCTCTATGCCAAGCTTTTAATCTTACCTTCACTGGACCCGGTTTTGAGTGGTTTAAGAATTTAAGACCAGGAAGCGTCCAATCGTTGAAAGACCTGAAGGACATGTTCCTAGCACGATTTGCTACATCGATGGTCCAAAAGAAGACCAAGATGTACTTATGGTCGATCAGGAAAGAAAATAACGAGTCCTTGAGACAGTATCTCACCTGATTCACCGCAGAATCAAATAAGGTTGACCGCTTTGACGACAGTGACGCAATTACAACCATCATCGAGGGCTTGCGCACCGGAGACTTCTTAAAGTCCGTCGTCGGCAGAGTCCCTTCTACGATGGCCGAGTTAATGAAATGAGCCAAAACCTTCATGGGGGTAGAAGATTACCTCGACGGCCACAGGAGCAGCAACCAAAGCTCCCGCCGTCGAGAGGAGTCCGGCAGCGAGCCAAGTAACCCCCGCAAAAGGGTGAACAAGGGAGGTCAAGCTTCCGATAGCCGATCCCTACGTCTCAAAAGCCGCGTCTTGCGAGCGATTTTAGAGACTACTCGAGTTACACTCCCTTGAACGCCCCGGTAGAGCAAATCTACGCTGTGGCGCGTGACAAGTTCACCGCTCCGGCTCCAATGAAGGGCGGCCCCGCATCTCGCGACCGGTCCCGCTATTGTGAGTTCCACCGAGATTACGGTCACACGTTCGCTCAATGCTTCCATCTTAGGAAGCAAATTGAGACATTAATCCAGAAGGGAGAGTTCAAAAAGTTTGTCCTTCGCATGGTAGGAGCGGCAGCTCCCGCCAATAACAGGCCACAACCTGAGAAAGGTGGAGGAGCCAACGTTAACACCGACCGCATGGCGGTCGCAGCTACGGCTGATGCGCAACTTCACGTCGTCACCACCATCCTAGGTGGCTTGCAAGACGGGGACTCGGCCCAGCAAAGGAAAAATCTCCTCAGAGCTGCCTCTCAAGAAGGCCTTGCCGGGCAAGTTAACCTCACCTATGAGGAACCTCCGTCCGTACCTCACGAGACGATACAATTCACCATTGAAGAGGCCAAGCGAGTTGTGCACCCGCATAATGACGCTATAGTCCTTAAGGCCCAAGTGGCCAACAACTTGGTAAAAAGAGTTCTTATTGATAACGGCAGCGCCGCCGATATAATCTTTAAGACCACCCTAGAGCGAATGAAGCTCGGGGGGCTCCGCCCTGTCCCAACTCAGACGCCTCTGTTTGGGTTCACGGGAGAAAAGGTCATGGCTGAAGGAATCATTGATTTGCCAGTCACCTTCGGGACTACCGGAGGTATCGAAGTCGTTCACATGGTCCCCTTTCTTGTGGTTGACCAGGAGTCGCCCTACAATGTTATCATTGGGCGACCCACGTTGAACAGGCTAAGGGCCATCACATCCACGTATCACCTACTGGTGAAATTCCCCACCGAGGAGGGGATCGGCGTCATGGCTGGAGATCAAACCCAAGCGAGGATATGCTATGTCCAAGGCGTGGATGGCAAGCCCGCTGAAAAAAGGGTTAACACGATCTACCAGCTAGAAGACGGCTACCCGTGTGATTAAGAAGACACACGGCAGTTCGGGGAGCTAGATCCCCGTGACAATATCGAGAGGTTGAAAATTGACACCCCCGATAATCTCACTTCGATCATTCTCGACGAAGCTAAACCTAACCAGGTAGTGAAGATCGGTGCACAACTCCCTCTCGCCATTAAAACTCAACTCGCGTCCTTCCTTCGGGAGTTTAAGGATGTCTTTGCGTGGACACATGCAGACATGCCCGGTATAGACCCCGATGTGATTGTGCACCGATTGAATGACGATAAAACTATCGCTGAAAAAGTACAAGCTAGACGTGCGTTCAACCCCGAATGATACCTAGCGATAAACGAGGAAGTCGAAAAGCTTCTCTCCGCTGGTTTCATCCGAGAAGCCAAGTACCCCAAGTGGGTGGCCAATGTGGTCATGGTCAAAAAGCCTAATGGGAAGTGGCACATTTGTATAGATTACAAAGATCTTAACAAAGCCTGCCCAAAAGATTGCTTTCCACTCCCACGCATCGAACAACTGGTCAACGCCACGTCGGGACGTGAACTGCTAAGTTTCATGGACGCCTACTCGGGCTATAACCAGATACGAATGCACGAGCCTGATCAGATCAAGACGACCTTTGTCACTGATCGCGGCCTCTACTGCTACAAGGTCATGCCTTTCGGCCTTAAAAATGCAGGAGCTACTTACCAACGATTGGTAAACCGGATCTTCGCCGACCTAATCGGCAAGACCATGGAAGTATACGTGGATGACATGCTCGTAAAAAGCCTACTGGCTACCAATCACGTAGACAACCTGAGGGAGATGTTCTTAATCCTCCACCGGTACAAAATGAAGCTCAACCCCAACAAGTGTGTGTTCGGGGTCGAATCCGGGAAGTTCCTAGGCTACATAGTTAGCCGTCGAGGTATCGAAGCGAACCCCGAGAAAATCAAGGCACTCCTCGCGACGTGTCAAGGAAGTCCAAAGTCTGACCGGTCGGATTTCCGCCCTCTCACGTTTTGTGGCCAAGGCAACCGACAGGTGTCAACCGTTCTTCAAAGCAATTAAGAAGACGGACGGCTTTGAATGGACAAACGAGTGCGAAAAGGCCTTTCAAGAAATGAAGGCCTACTTCGTGACACCTCCGTTCCTCTCCAAGCCAAAAGAAAGCGAGATGCTCTACATCTACCTCGCCGTCTCCGAACGAGCTGTGAGCACTGTGCTGATCCGTGAAGAAGATAAGGCTCAATGGCCTATCTTCTACATAAGCAAAGCCCTACTTGACGCCGAAACGCGTTACACAGAGATAGAGAAACTCTCTCTCGCTCTCCTCATAGCCGCCAAAAAGCTACGCCCCTACTTCCAGGCTCACCCGATTGTTGTCCGAACAGGGCACCCCATCGGTAAAGCTCTTCAAAAGGGAACATCGACTCGCATGGCGATCTGGTCCCAAGAATTGAGCGAGTACGGGATCGAGTTTCACCCGAGACCAGCAATAAAGGCTCAAGCCTTAGCTGATTTCATAGCAGAATTCTCCTACACTCCCGACGTGGGAAGAGCAGAAGATGACTCGACCGACGACTTGTCGGCTCGAAAGAGAAAGGTCGACCCTACGGGTCCCATCTGGGAACTACACGTAGATGGAGCATCTAACGCCCAAGGAGCAGGCGCCGGCGTGATTCTAACAAATCCTGACCGAGAAAAGTTATGCTACATCCTCCACTACGAATTCGAGGCCTCCAACAATGAGGCCGAGTACGAATCCCTCATCGTAGGGCTAGAGCTCGCTCAAATACTCAACGTACAGAATTTACGAATACACTGTGACTCGCAGTTGATCGTAAATCAGGTTAAAGGCGACTACGTTGCCAAAGAACCTAACATGATCGCCTACTTGGCAAAGACAAATGCCAAGCTAGATGCCTTCTCCTGGTTCGAGATCATCCAGATCCCACGAGAAGAGAACTCCGAGGCTGACGCCCTAGCTCGCCTCGGATCCGGTATCACCGAAGATGGGTTGGGAACTATCCCGATCGAGTCTCTCTCCCGACCATCCGTCTCTCAATTGAGAGCACCGCTCATCCAACTTGGATGACCCCGCTTACGGACTTCTTGCGAAGAGGGGCACTTCCCGAAGACCGCAAAGAAGCCGAAAGGCTAAATGCCCTCTCATCTAAGTACGTGTTGAGATGCGAAGCCCTATACAAGCGCGGGTACTCAACCCCGCTGCTCGGATGCCTCAACAGCGTCGAGTCGACTAAGGTCCTCCGCGAAATCCACGAAGGCCTCTGCGGGAACCACGCCGCTGGGAGGTCCCTCGCGCTCAAAGCGCTTCGACAAGGCTATTTATGGCCAACGATGAAAAAAGACGCCTACGGCTGGGCAAGAAAGTGCGACAAGTGTCAACGTTTCTCCAACGTTCCACGACAGCCGCCATCTCCCTTGAGTAGCATCGTTATTCCACGCCCCTTCGCAAAATGGGGCGTAGACATTATCGGCAAGCTTCCCAAAGCCCCGAGGCAATACGAATACGCCATCGTCGCTATTGACTACTTCACTAAGTGGGTCGAAGCCGAGCCTCTGCCAAGATCACCGAGGCCAACACTACAAACTTCATTTGGAAGTCCATAATATGTCGCTACGGCATCCCCACGTCGATCGTGACCGATAATGGCGCGCAGTTCGACAACGCGAGGGTTAGAGAGATCTGCGCCCAACTAGGGATAAGCAAGACATTCTCATCCCCGCGACACCCACATGCTAATGGCCAAGTGGAAGCCGTCAACAAGACGATTAAAAACAACCTCAAGAAAAAGCTCGAAAGCCAAAAAAGGCGCCTGGGCTGAGGAACTGCCTTTCATCCTATGGGCCTATCGAACGACCGTTCGAAACGCCACCGGAGAGACCCCCTTCTCCCTAGCTTTTGGGATTGAAGCGGTGGTCCCCGTGGAAACGGAAGTCCCCACCTACCGGGGCGACACTTTCGACGATAAAGAAAATGATGAAGCCATGCGCCTCGAACTGGATCTAATCTACGAGAAAAGATCCGAGGCCCTCACCAGACTCGCTGCACAAAAGCGAAAGGTTGAGAGATACTACAACGCCAAAGTCAAAAGGCGGATCTTCGCCGTCGGCAGCCTTGTACTGAGGCGCGTGTTCCAGAACACCCAAGTACAAGGCGCCGTAGTCCTGGGCCCAAATTGGGAAGGACCATATAGAGTTCGACAAGTCATACACGACGGAACCTACTACATCGAACACACGGACGGAACTCCAATCCGGCACCCGTGGAACGCCGAGCACTTGAGGCAGTACCACCAGTGACCAAGTCCCCCCATT